>NC_092528.1:31350000-32080000 GCF_037038585.1 Patagioenas fasciata | reverse complement strand
CCCTAACCCTAACCCTAACCCTAACCCTAACCCTAACCCTAACCCTAACCCTAACAACCCTAACCCTAACCCTAACCCTAACCCTAACCCTAATAACCCTAACCCTAACCCTAACCCTAACCCTAACCCTAACCCTAACCCTAACCCTAACCCTAACCCTAACCCTAACCCTAACCCTAACCCTAACCCTAACCCTAACCCTAACCCTAACCCTAACCCTAACCCTAACCCTAACCCTAACCCTAACCCTAACCCTAACCCTAACCCTAACCCTAACCCTAACCCTAACCCTAACCCTAACCCTAACCCTAACCCTAACCCTAACCCTAACCCTAACCCTAACCCTAACCCTAACCCTAACCCTAACCCTAACCCTAACCCTAACCCTAACCCTAACCCTAACCCTAACCCTAACCCTAATGGCCCTAACCCTAACCCTAACCCTAACCCTAACCCTAATGGCCCTAACCCTAACCCTAACCCTAACCCTAACCCTAATGGCCCTAACCCTAACCCTAACCCTAACCCTAACCCTAATGGCCCTAACCCTAACCCTAACCCTAACCCTAACCCCTAACCCTAACCCTAACCCTAACCCCTAACCCCTAACCCCTAACGTGTAAAGTCGTTAGGGATGGGAAGTATGTGACGGTAAGCACGTGACAGGAATCATGTGACGGGAAGCACGTTTGTGTGTTTGTGAGTTTGTGTGGGTGGGTGTTTGAAAGGTGGGGGATGAGCTGTGAAAGGGGTGTGAAGGGGGTGTGAAGGGGGTGTGAAGGGTGGTTTTTGTGTTATGTCTTGTTTTGTTGTTTTATGGTTTTAGTTCAGGTGGTGCTGAAAAAAAATTTTTACCTAATTTGCATATTTAATGAGCTAATTTGCATAATTAGTGGGTAATTTGCATGGCCATAGGGTGTTGTCCCTAATTAAAGGCCTGTGTGTTTGGTTTGTTTAATTAGGGAGTGTTCCCTATGGCCATGCAAATTTCGAAAGTAGGTGGGTCTGTATGTGGACTATTTTTATTTATGAAAAAGAATAAAAATATAAAGTCTGGTGCAGCAGTAGGGCTTTGGATGCTCTAGGGGAGATCATGATTTTTTTATTTTTTTATTTTTTTTTTTTGTCCCCTAGAGCATCCAAAGCCCTACTGCTGCACCTAAAAATTAACTGAACATAGTTATGAAATACATTTATATAATGAATTTTAATATAGGAGAAATTTAAAAACTAGATATCATACCTGCACACTCAGTGCCATTCAACCTGACCAAGCACTCAACACAGAATCTATCAATCAAACACACTCAAAAATAAACAGACCCCAACAGACACAGAGACAGAAACAAAGACCAGCACACACACACACAAAGTGCAACACTCCAATGAAGTCCAACACTCAGAAACAGTCCAGCACACACCCACATAATGTCAGGCTCACAGAAAAAAAACAAAGTCAAGCGCACAGACAGCTAGTCCAACACAGCCACATCCACAGAAGGAGACAAAACACCAAGCCAAATACACACACACACACAAAACAAAGTCCAATACACACACCCACCGCAGACAGAGACAAATTCCAGCGCACACATGGAAAAAGAGCCAAAGTCAAAGACACACAGCAACACAAAGTGCAACACACCCACACACTGAAAAGGTCCAGCACACACAGACAGAGACAGGATCTAACGTACACACACAGGGAGTCTACCACACACAGAAATACAAAGTCCAGCGCTCTCATACACACAGTGCAGCACGCACACAGACAGAGACCGAGCGGGTGACACATGCAGACTGCGGCGCACACACAAAGACAGTGCTACACACACAGGACACCAACACAGACAATATTCAGCACACACACAGACAGAGAGCACCCAGTGCACACAGAGAGAGAGAGTCCACCACACAGAGAAAGAGACAGAGAGAGAATCCAGCACACACAGAGAGACAGAGACAAAGTCCTACAGTCTCACACACACAGAGATCAAGTGGGGCACGCACGAGGACAGAGACAGAGTGCGACACAAAGACAACGGCTAAGTCCGACAGGCACGACATCGACACATACAAAGTCTACCGCACACACAGCAAACAAAGGCCAACACGCTGACACAGACAGAATCCAGCACACGCATAGGGACAAAGACAAACTCCAGCGCAAACACAACATCAGACAGACAAACGGAGACACAAAAAAGTCCTACACACACACACCTGACAATGGTACAGTCCAGCACTCGCTCGCGTTGGCGATTGACAGGCTCTCAAAATCACTCGCACACGCAAAATCTCGAACTTTCACTCCTCTCTAACCAAAAAAGACGCCAGACAACAAAAAGATACAAGTGCTTTATTAGCTTTCTGATGACACTTAGTTGGGTGACTCTAGCCCCCTCAAACACAATATTACTGCTACATAACTCAAATTATTACATCTTGGCAAACAAAGGACTAACTACTTCTTATTACACTGTTCTCTTGTCACTATTACCATAACATGAAAAACTCCCCAAGATTACCACCTTTTCATATAATATATCACAGTGCATAAGGCTATAGGGAATATCATCACCCATTGAACAAAAGAGTTTTGATGTTTCCAACGGGATGGCAAGTACTTTATGAACTCTTCCTACCCGCGACCCTTTGACCGTGCCGCGGTAGAAACTGCTCGCTATTATGAGTATTTTACATCGTATCGTCATCGCGGGTAGCCCAAAGATCTAACACAAACCTTTATTACTTATTACAGATTTAAAACGTATTACATACCACATTTCTCACACCCCGCAAAAAATCCAACTCATCTATGGCGCGGCATTCCTGACATCACATTACAGAGGAAAACACAAAAACCCTAGCCAACTCATGGACCGCTTAGTTAAACTACGCTAGTGCAGTTACGACCGGCTTGCTACGACCATTCCCTTAACTAGCCTCCTTGCCAGTACCGAAGGAGACGAGGATCCGGAATAGCTATCTGCAGAAAAGCTATTCCCGGAAAGCTCAACAATCCCTCTGCCTCTTAAAACCACCATCCCAGCATGACCTTAATCTGAACATTGACAATGAAGTTGGTCTCACCTACCAGTCCAGACCGAGGGAAAACACACTCCCCTAGACAAGCAGATAAGAAGGAATCCCCTAGCAGGATTTTTTTAATTCTGTTCTGCTTCCTCCTTTTCAGGTAAATTTCAAAATACACCTGCAATTAAAACTAATACCCCAATACACAATCAAACCAGAACTCACAGCTAAAACACACCACTCACTCAGATAGCAAGCCCACAACGCTCTCACAGAGCTAGCTTGCTCCCAGCTCGTACCGCCAACTCATTTCTGCAACACCCCTGGAGAATGCCATTGCTGCAAGCCTCTATACTTGCCCTGCCTGCTAAAACCCCATTACCAGACTGAACCCTGTCCAAACTCAGGCGATGAACATCGCCTCATGCAGTGGCTGGGACCAGGGGCAAAAAAAGCCAGCCGGGAGCAAAAAACAAAAAAATCCCCCGGCTGAGCTTTTTTTATTCTATTTTAAAATTTAGTTTTAACCAGAAAAAAAAAAAAAAAACCACAGCACAAAACATGACCTTGAAAGGACAAAACCCAAAAACCCCTGAATGCAAGCACCAGATTACACAACTAACAGCACCGCTCCTGCACATACTGGACCCACGCCACGGCCATTGTACCTTCTCCCCGGCACCCCTCGGGAACACCGTTCCCAAGAGCCTCAAAAATGGCCCTGCCTGCCAAAACCCCGGCCCTAGAACCGCCCGCGTCTGAACCTTGGCGACGAACGTCGCCTGGCGGAGCGGCCGGGACCGGGGAAAAAAAAACCCAGCCGGGGGAAAAAAAAAAAAATCCCCCGGCTGGGGTTTTTTTATTCTATTTAGAATTTGAAATGTTCCTGAAAAGGAAAAACCATTAACCTGCAAGGACAAAAACCCACAACCCCAAAATACAAACACAACAAAACACACAGCTGACCACACCAATCGCTCACCTACCCAACCCAACCCACGCTCACACCGCAGCCATTCTCCGCCGTTCTCCCCATCACCCCTCGGGAACGCCGTTCCCGGGAGCCTCGAAAATGGCCCTGCCTGCCAAAACCCCGGCCCGAGGACCGCCCGCGTCTGAACCTTGGCGACGAACGTCGCCTGGCGGAGCGGCCGGGACCGGGGAAAAAAAAACCCAGCCGGGGGAAAAAAAAAAAAATCCCCCGGCTGGGGTTTTTTTATTCTATTTTAAAATTGAAATGTACCTGAAAAGGAAAAACCATTAAACTGCAAGGACAACAACCCACAACCCAGAAACACTAACACACCAGTCCCCTCTGTGCCATCGCTCCTCAGGAACGTTGTTCCCGGGAGCCTCGTATGGCCCTGCCTGCCAAAACCCCGGCCCTACGGCCTCCTGCCTCCGAACCTTGGCGACGAACATCGCCTCGCGGAGCGGCCGGGACCGGGGAAAAAAAAAACCCAGCCGGGGGAAAAAAAAAAAAATCCCCCGGCTGGGGTTTTTTTTATTCTATTTTAAAATTGAAATGTACCTGAAAAGGAAAAACCATTAAACTGCAAGGACAACTACCCACAACCCAGAAACACTAACACACCAGTCCCCTCTGTGCCATCGCTCCTCCGGAACGTTGTTCCCGGGAGCCTCGTATGGCCCTGCCTGCCAAAACCCCGGCCCTACGGCCTCCCGCCTCCGAACCTTGGCGACGAACGTCGCCTCGCGGAGCGGCCGGGACCGGGGAAAAAAAAACCCAGCCAGGGGGAAAAAAAAAAAATCCCCCGGCTGGGGTTTTTTTATTCTATTTTAAAATTGAAATGTACCTGAAAAGGAAAAACCATTAACCTGCAAGGACAACAACCCACAACCCAGAAACACAAACACACCAGTCCCCTCTGTGCCATCGCTCCTCCGGAACGCTGTTCCCGGGAGCCTCGTATGGCCCTGCCTGCCAAAACCCGGGCCCTACGGCCTCCCGCCTCCGAACCTTGGCGACGAACGTCGCCTCGCGGAGCGGCCGGGACCGGGGAAAAAAAAAACCCAGCCGGGGGAAAAAAAAAAAATCCCCCAGCTGGGGTTTTTTTATTCTAATATAAATTCTAAAAGAACCTGAAAAGTAAAAAACATTAACCTGCAAGGACAAAAACCCACAACCCCAAAATACAAACACACCAGATCACACAGCTCAGCACAACTCTCATTCACCTACCAAACCCACCCCACCCTCACACTGCAGCCCTTGTCCCCTCTATGCCGTTGCCTCTCGGGAACACGGCTCCCGGGAGCCTCCGAAATGGCCCTGCCTGCCAAAACCCCGACCCGAGGGCCGCCCACCTCCGAACCTTGGCGACGAACGTCGCCTCGCGGAGCGGCCGGGACCGGGGAAAAAAAACCGAGCCGGGGGAAAAAAAAAAAATCCCCCGGCTGGGGTTTTTTTATTCTATTTTAAAATTTACATATACCTGAAAAGGAAAAGACATTAAACTGCAAGGACAGAAACCCACAACCCCAAAATATGAACACACAGCGCACCACAACACTCATTCACCTACCAAACCCACCCCATCCTCCCGTCGCGGCCGCTGTGCCCGCTGTGCCGTCACCCCTCGGGAACGCGGTTCCCGGAAGACTCCAAAACGGCCCTGCCTGCCGAAACCCCGGCCCGAGGGCCGCCCACATCCAAACCTCGGCGACGAACGTCGCCTCGCGGAGCGGCCGGGACCGGGGGAAAAACCCGGTCAGGGGGGATGGATCCCCCGGCTGGAGGTTTTTATTCTTTAACTTTGGAATTTACCTGAAACGGCAAAAATTTGAACCTCCAAGGACAAATAACTACAGCCCCGAGCCACGTCCGCTCGAGGTTTTGCGCTATCCGAACGCTCTGCGCGTCATCTACCCCGTCAACCGCTTCTTCCTCTCCCGCAGATTGACTTGAGACGGGGACTTCACGCTTTGCACTTAATTCCCTTGCCATCCTTCATATAGTTCTTGACCGCGGTGACCTATTCTCGCTCGGCTTCCCGATCCTGTCGGTTACCGCGACCTCCTTCCTCTGAGATTCCGCGACTCAAACTCGCACCGCGTCTACGTCGCGGAACACCGACGACGCCCGCGATCCCCCCGACGTCGCTCGGTCTCGGGCGACCGACCGGTGCGCGGCCAACCGAGGGCGGCGCTGGACGGCTTGCGCTGCGGCGGAATGTAATGGCGAGGGACGCTAATGCTGACTAGGAGGACAGAATATGCTAAGCGAATTCGGCTGAAACTTGATGCGGAGCGATTTCGACGTGGACAGGAGATGCCGAAGGCTACGGGGAGGTCTTTCCGTCGAGGCATGAGGTTGGGATCGGACCCCCTCGCTTTCTAAACTCCTCTGCGGACGGGAGCCCGGGTGCGGCCGGATCCGAACTTGGCCCCGCGCTGGATCTACGGTCGGCCTCCCGGCTGTGCGGGGGACAGGGAAAAACACCTAAGATATTATATTGACATATGGCTAAAGGACTGGATGTGCACACCTGACTCCTTATACCGCTCAGCCTGAATTTCAGAATGGCATCGCTCTGCGCCTCGGCGTCCATACCACCCTTCCAGAGGCACGGGGACGGTTGGGTCGCGGTCTAAGTCCTCGGTCTATCGGGGCAAACTCTCGGGCAAAATCCGTGTAAATAACCGACCGAACGGAGCGGTACTGCGGGAAGGCTGACTGGAGCTGCCGCTTCTGCTGAGGTCCCGGCCGACCGTGGAAATCCCTGGGTATTTATACCCTTACAAACTATTCAACCGCCCCTCTACGCTGCGATTCGGTCCGATAGCGACAGCCGAGTCTCCGGTCTTCTCGCTTCTCGGCGGATCCTTTGCGCCGACGTCGCGCCGGACTCGGCTCTGCGCGTCCGTAGATTCGGTTTACGGTCCGTGGGAGCGTCCCGACGGCCTCGAACGTGGCGTTTTCGGCGACGGAAGCCTATTCCTGCGGGAACGTGTAAAGCACGCCTTACGGGATGGGTGACGATTGGAGTCTGTATCTGCTTTTGTTACCGTCGAGTAAAGGCTATAATTATGAGTGCTACATAGCCTAATAAAACGCCTTTTGATAAGTGAGTCGTGTTCACAATGTGGTCCCCTGCAAAAAAATAAATACAAAAAGATTTCATTAAAAGAGGCTTTGTCTATGAAATAACAGCACACCACAGAAAACACTAGTCAACAATGGTCTCTGTAACGACTGCAAAACACCACTAAAAGGACTTACAACTCCCCTGCCCCCAGCTACTGCGTCCCAGATGACTTGTGGCTACACATTTTAACACGTCAACAGATTAACCGTGGACTCCTAGAGCTCACTCCACCCGCCCCGACTCCACACCGCCGGGTAGAGCAGCTCCGAACCGAACGTGCACGTGGGCAGACACACGCGCCACGGAACGTTCCAGACAACATCATGTCAACAACACCAACAACACCCAACGATGGGAACAACTCCCAAGCACAGAGGCATTGATCAAAAGAACCTGCAGGGGGACAGTGGTGTGGCGAGGAGCCTCCACTGCAACCCCAGAAAACAAAGGAGCCGAACGTCACGGCCCCTTATGAGACGGCGGCACTGGCGCACACACACACGCAGAGGAGACGGCAGCACTGGCGCACACACACACGCAGAGGAGACGGCGGCACTGGCGCACACACACACGCAGAGGAGACGGCGGCACTGGCGCACACACACACGCAGAGGAGACGGCGGCACTGGCGCACACACACACGCAGAGGAGACGGCGGCACTGGCGCACACACACACGCAGAGGAGACGGCGGCACTGGCGCACACACACACGCAGAGGAGACGGCGGCACTGGCGCACACACACACGCAGAGGAGACGGTTGCGCTACTTAAAAACTTCAAGATGCTGGGAAGAAGTGCCAGTCCCTTAGACTGGAGGGGTACAGAGCAGAGCTGCCGATGCAGCCCAGAACTACACCATAAAACACAACTGAGCAGAAACATCCAAAATGCAAAAACCATTCACACTTTCAGCTACTGATACAGTAAAACTGGGACCCAATTGGTGCTACGCCAATTGGCTCCGGCGTTCAAAATCCCGGGATGGTGCCCGGGATCCCTGTCGAATCCCTCAAACGCGATGAGACCCCGGGACCGTCTGACGGGCACAATGCAAGCCTCCCGACCTGCAACACAACACTGACACTGCTTAAAAACTTCAAGATGCTGGGAAGAAGTGCCAGTCCCTAAGACTGGAGGGGTACAGAGCAGAGCTGCCGATGCAGCCCAGAACTACACCATAAAACACAACTGAGCAGAAACATCCAAAATGCAAAAACCATTCACACTTTCAGCTACTGATACAATAAAACCGGGAACCAATTGGCGCTACACCAATTGGCTCTGGCATTCAAAATCCCGGGATGGCGCCCGGGATCCCTGTCGGGTCCCTCAAACGCGATGAGACCCCGGGATCGTCTGACAGGCACAATGCAAGCCTCCCAACCTGCAATACAACACTGACACTGCTTAAAAACTTCAAGATGCTGGGAAGAAGTGCCAGTCCCTTAGACTGGAGGGGTAGAGAGCAGAGCTGCCGATGCAGCCCAGAACTACACCATAAAACACAACTGAGCAGAAACATCCAAAATGCAAAAACCATCCACGCTTTCAGCTGCTGATAAAAGAAAACCTGGACCCGATTGGCGCTACGACAATTGGCACCGGCGTTCCGGATCCCAGGATGGCGCCCGGGATGCCTGTCGGGTCCATCAAGTGCAACGAGACCCCGGGACCGTCTGACAGGCACGATGCAAGCCTCCCGACCTGCAATACAACACTGACACGAGGCTGGAGCTGCCCTGCCCGGGACACGCTGGCATCGCGCTGTGAAGTTCCCTGGATCCTTCACCTGCCCAAAAGGGACTCTTCCTGGATCAACCTTGCCCCAAAGAGAACTTTACCCCCCTCTCCGCAGTTCCCAACCCCTTCCCAGCCCCCCAGCCTCCACTTATCTTTCAGAGGGCCAAGAGACTGAATCCATCTTCAACAGAGGAAACCACCACATGTGCCGATGGAGATCTTCCCGCATCACCAAGTTCCTCCTCAACATCTGCAATAACACAAAAAAACACACGCTCACTAAGCAGAGCCAGCACACAATATAAAGGCACAAGGCACATCTTCGCTCTGACACCACGCACCGATCCACCTGCTTACGGCGCTCTGCTCAGCTCTTCCCTCGCTCTTTCGTGCCATGTTGTCCCTCTGCATCTGAAATCAAGATATTCAACAAGTCACCCAAATGCTCATCAACAGCTTGACCAGGTCTGCTTTCTATTCAGGAATCCCACCCGACACACTGCCAGCTCCCCCGCTCACAGCTACTGCATCCCAGATGACCGCACAACCTTTGCCTACACAATTTGATCTGTCAACAGATTAACCCTGAACTCCTAGAGTTCACTCCACCCGCCCCTGATTCCACACCGCCGGGCAGAGCAGCTCCGAGACGAACGTGCACGTGCACAGACAAACGCGCCACAGAACGCTATGGACGACACGACCGCAACGGCACCGAAAACGCTCTGCAACGACAGCAACGCCAAAACCAGAGACTGCACCAATCCAAATGCCCTGCAGGGAGGCAGTGATGAGGCAAGGAGCCTCTTCTGCAACCCCACAAAAAAGGAGCCCAACGTCACAGTCCCTTACAAGACCGCGGCGCTGGCGCACACACACACGCAGAGACGGCGGCGCTGGCGCACACACACACGCAGAGACGGCGGCGCTGGCGCACACACACACGCAGAGACGGCGGCGCTGGCGCACACACACACGCAGAGACGGCGGCGCTGGCGCACACACACACGCAGAGACGGCGGCGCTGGCGCACACACACACGCAGAGACGGCGGCGCTGGCGCACACACACACGCAGAGGAGACGGCGGCACGACCTAAGAACTTCTTCCCAGCATCTTGAAGTGCCAGTCCCTGGGACTGGAGGGGTAGAGAGCAGAGCTGCTGATGCAGCCCAGATTGACACCATAAATCACAACTGACCACAAACATCCAAAATGCAAGAACCATCCACGCTTTTGGCTGATGATACAATAATCCAGCACCCGATTGGCACTACGCCAATTAACACCGGCATTCCGGATCCCGGGATGGCACCTGAGAGGCCCGTTGGGCCCCCGGAGCGCAGCGAGACCCCGGTATCGTCTGACAGACGCGAGGCAGGCTTCCGGAGCTACACGACAACGCAGACGCAGGCTGGAGCTGCCCTGCCCGGCACGTGCTGGCGTCGCACTGTAAAGTTCCCTGGGCCCTTTACCCACCCAAAGGGGACTTTTCCTGGACGGCCCTTTCCCTTATCAGAACTTTACCCCCATCCCTGCAATTCCCGGCCCCTTCCCGGCCCCCGTGCCTCCACTTATCTTTCACAGGGCTGAGGGATCGAATCCACCTTCGACAGAGCAAACGCCACGTGCGCTAACGGAGATGTTCCTGCATTGCCGGATTCCTCTTCAACATCTACGGTAACACAGGAAAACACACGCTCACTAAGCCGTGCCAGCATACGGTATCGCGGGGTAAACACCGACTCCTCCCGGAACACCCACCTCCTCCTAAGTTCCTCGGCGTTCCGTTTGGCGCGTCGTGTCACGGGTGCGGTCACAAACCCTCATGGCTCGTTACGCCTAAGACAGCGAGAAACAAAAGAACTGTAGGGCTTGGAGCGAGTCCCCAGCCCCACGCTCCTCCTCGCCCCTACCCCGGCTCACCAGAAACGCTCCTCCGAGTCCAAAGGGCCCAAAAGGAGCCTGCAAAACAAGAAGGAAACGCTGAACCGAGTCACCGGGCGACACCGGGCTCCTCGACACCCGCCACCGCCTCACCTTCTCGGCTGTTGGCCGGCGTGCGGCTTCGCCCCTCCGAGCCGATCCGCGGTACCTGCGAAAACAAAGGCACCTGCTCGGACGCTGCCCGAAAACAGCCTGCCCGCAGACAATTCCATCTCCCGCTCCTTTACCTTGGCCGCTCGCCCACCTGGCCGCCCTTGCTTTTAACTGCAACGCTGTTGACCACAGAGGTTCAGCAACCGCCTGTAAAACACAACCAAAGGACGCTCACACCTGCACCGGCAACACGGGACCCGAAAAGAGCTGCTGCTTTGGCCAAACACTCGTTCCTCACCTTGCCCGAGGAGCTGCGGTGCCGATACCCAGCTTTCCTCTTCGCTTCGCACCTGTAAAACAGACAAACAACCAAACTTAGAGAGAGGCAGAGGGCATATCTTCCCTCTGACACCACGCAGCGACCCACCTGCTTACGGCGCTCTGCTCGGCTCTTCCCTCGCTCTTTCGTGCCATGTTGTCCCTCTGCATCTGAAATCAAGATATTGAACAAGTCACCCAGATGCTCATCAATAGCTTGACCATTGCACAGGTCTGCTTTCTATTCAGGAATCCCACCTGACACTCTAATTGAGTCCCTAAAACACTGGGGAACGGACTGTCAGCTCCCCCGCCCACAGCTACTGCATCCCAGATGACCGCACAACCTTTGCCTACACAATTTAACACGTCAACAGATTAACCCTGGACTCCTAGAGCTCACTCCACCCGCCCCTGACTCCACACCGCCGGGCAGAGCAGCTCCGACCCGAATGCGCACGTGCGCAGACAAACGCGCCACGGAACGCTATGGACGACACGACCGCAACGGCACCGAAAACGCTCTGCAACGACAGCAACGCCAAAACCAGAGACGGCATCAATCCAAATGCCCTGCTGGGAGGCAGTGATGAGGCAAGGAGCCTCTTCTGCAACCCCAGGAAAAAGGAGCTGAACATCACAGCCCCTTATGAGACGGCCGCCCTGGCGCACTCGCACGCAGAGACGGCCGCCCTGGCGCACTCGCACGCAGAGACGGCCGCCCTGGCGCACTCGCACGCAGAGACGGCCGCCCTGGCGCACTCGCACGCAGAGACGGCCGCCCTGGCGCACTCGCACGCAGAGACGGCCGCCCTGGCGCACTCGCACGCAGAGACGGCCGCCCTGGCGCACTCGCACGCAGAGACGGCCGCCCTGGCGCACTCGCACGCAGAGACGGCCGCCCTGGCGCACTCGCACGCAGAGACGGCCGCCCTGGCGCACTCGCACGCAGAGACGGCCGCCCTGGCGCACTCGCACGCAGAGACGGCCGCCCTGGCGCACTCGCACGCAGAGACGGCCGCCCTGGCGCACTCGCACGCAGAGACGGCCGCCCTGGCGCACTCGCACGCAGAGACGGCCGCCCTGGCGCACTCGCACGCAGAGACGGCCGCCCTGGCGCACTCGCACGCAGAGACGGCCGCCCTGGCGCACTCGCACGCAGAGACGGCCGCCCTGGCGCACTCGCACGCAGAGACGGCCGCCCTGGCGCACTCGCACGCAGAGACGGCCGCCCTGGCGCACTCGCACGCAGAGACGGCCGCCCTGGCGCACTCGCACGCAGAGACGGCCGCCCTGGCGCACTCGCACGCAGAGACGGCCGCCCTGGCGCACTCGCACGCAGAGACGGCCGCCCTGGCGCACTCGCACGCAGAGACGGCCGCCCTGGCGCACTCGCACGCAGAGACGGCCGCCCTGGCGCACTCGCACGCAGAGACGGCCGCCCTGGCGCACTCGCACGCAGAGACGGCCGCCCTGGCGCACTCGCACGCAGAGACGGCCGCCCTGGCGCACTCGCACGCAGAGACGGCCGCCCTGGCGCACTCGCACGCAGAGACGGCCGCCCTGGCGCACTCGCACGCAGAGACGGCCGCCCTGGCGCACTCGCACGCAGAGACGGCCGCCCTGGCGCACTCGCACGCAGAGACGGCCGCCCTGGCGCACTCGCACGCAGAGACGGCCGCCCTGGCGCACTCGCACGCAGAGACGGCCGCCCTGGCGCACTCGCACGCAGAGACTGTTTCTGGATTACCCTCTCCCCAAACAGAACTTTACCCCCCCTGCCTGTAGTTCCCAGCCCCCGAGCCTCCACTTATCTTTCAGAGAGCCGAGAGACTGCATCCATCTTCAACAGAGGAAAACACGACATGCGCCGATAGGGATCTTCCAGCATTGCCAGGTTCCTCCTCAACATCTACAATAACACAAGAAAACACACACTCACTAAGCAGAGCCAGCACACAATATAAAGGCACGAGGCACATCTACGCTCTGACTCCGTGCAACCACTCACCTGCTTACGGCGCTCTGCTCGGCTCTTTTCTCACTCGTCCTGTCAAATTGCCCCTCTGTATCTGAAAGTAAGTTGTTCAACAAGTCACCCAGGAGCTCATCTACAGCTGGACCATTGCACAAGTCTGCTTCCTATTCAGGAAGCCCACTAGAAGCTCTAATTGAGTCTCAAAAACTCAGGGGAAGGGACTGTCACCTCCCCTGACCACAACTACTGCATCCCAGATAACTAGACAAACTTGGCCTAAACGATTTCATCTGTCAGCAGATGAACCCTGAACTCCTAGAGCTCACTCCGCCCACTCACCCCTGATTCCACACCTCCGGGCAGAGCAGCTCCGAGCCAAATGGGGACGTGCACAGACAAACACGCCACAGAACTCCGTGGACAACACAAGCGCAACGTCAACAAAAACACTCCAAAACGACAACAATGCCAAAACTAGAAACGGCATCAAAGTGACCTGCAGGGAGGCAGTAACGAGGCAAGGAGCCTCTTCTACAAACCCAAAACAAAAAAGAGGAGCCAAACGTCACGGCCCCTTACGAGACGGCAGCACTGGCACGATTGCACAGGGACGGCGGCACGACCTAAGATCTTCTTCCCAGCATCTTGAAGTGCCAGTCCCTGAGACTGGACGGGTAGAGAACAGAGCTGCTGATGCAGCCCAGAATGACACCATAAATCACAACTGACCGGAAACATCTAAAAGGCAAAAACCATCCACGCTTTCCGCTGATGATACAAGAATCCAGCGCCCAATTGGCACTCTGCCAATTAGCACTGGCATTCCAGATCTCAAGATGGCACCAGACATGTCTGCTGGGGTCCTGGAGCACAATGACACCCCACGATCTTCGACAGGCGCAAGGCAGACTTCCCGAACTACACGACAGACGCAGGCTGGAGCTGCCCTGCCAGGCACACCCTGGCATCGAACTGTAAAGGTCCCTGGACCCTTTACCACCCAAATGGGACTAAGCCTCCACAGCCCTTTCCCTTATCACGACTTCATCCCCCTCCCTGTGATTCCGAGTCCCTTCCCAGCCCTCGTGGTTCCACTTATGTTTCTCAGGGCCAAATGACGGAATCCATGTTCGACGGAGAAAACGCCACGTACGCTAATGGAGATCTGCCGGCATCGCCGCGTTCCTCTTCAACATCTACAGTAACGTGAGAAAACGCACGCTCCCTAAGCCACCGCAGCACAAAGTATTGTGGTGTAAATACCGACCCCTTCCGCAACACCCACCTCCACGTAAGGTCCGGTATGTTCCGCTCCACGTGTAGTGCCACGGGTTCAGTCACAAACCCTCATCGCTCGTTGGACCTAACACAGCGAGAAACAGAAGAACTGTAACGCTTTGGACTAGTCCCCAGCCCCATGCTCTTTCAAGCCCCCACCGTGGCTCACCAAAAATGCTCCTCCAAGTCCAAAGAGCCCAAAAGGAGCCTGCAAAACAAGGAAGAAACGCTGAACCGAGTCACCACGCGACACTGGGCTCCTCAACACCAACCGCCACCTGACCTGGGCGGGTGGTCAGCGTGCGGCTTCGCTCCTCCGAGCTCGTCTGCGGCACCTGCGAAAACAAAGGCACCTGCTTGGACGCTGCCCAAAAACAGCCTGCCCGTAGACGATCCCATCTCCTGCTCCTTTACCTAGGCCGCTAGCCCTCCTGGTCGCCCTTGCTTTTGACTGCCACGCTGTTGACCGCAAAGAGGTTCACCTAGCGCCGGTAAAGCGCAACCAAAAGACGCTCATGCCTGCACCGGCGACACGGGACCCGAAACCAGCTGATGTTTGCGCCGGCGCTCCTTGCTCGCCTTGCCCGAGGAGCTGCGGTGCTGATACCCAGCTTTCCCTCTTTACTTCACACCTATAAAATAGACAAACGACCAAAGTTACATACACGCACAGGGCACGTCGTCCCTATGACGCCACGCACGGACCTACCTGCTTACGGCGCTCTGCTCGCCTCTTCTGTCTCCCTTTCGTGTCAAGTTGTCCCTCTGCATCTGAAATCAAGTTATTCAACTAGTCACTGAGGACTTCATCTACACTTTGAGCATTCGACAGGTCCGCTTTCTATTCAGGAATCCCACAACAAGTTCTAATTGAATCCCTAAAACACTGGGAAAGGGACTGTCCCCTCCCCTGCCCATGACTACGCCATCCCAGATCACAGCACAACCTTTGCCTACACAATTTAACAGGTCCAGAGATAAACCGCGGACTCCTAGAGCTCAGTGCACCCACCCCAGACTCCACACGTGCGGGCAGAGCAGCTCCAGGCCAAATGGGGACGTGCGCAGACAAACACGCCACAAAACACGATGGACAACACAACTGCAACGTGACCAAAAACGTCCCAAAACGACAGCAATGCCAAAACCAGAGACGGTATCAAAGTCACCTGCAGGAAAGCAGTGACGAAGCAAGGAGCCTCTTCTGCAACCCCAGGGAAAAAAAAAAGGGCCAAACATCACAGCCCCTTACGAGACGGCGGCACTGGCGCGTTCGCACATAGACGGCGGCACTGGCGCGTTCGCACATAGACGGCGGCACTGGCGCGTTCGCACATAGACGGCGGCACTGGCGCGTTCGCACATAGACGGCGGCACTGGCGCGTTCGCACATAGACGGCGGCACGACCTAAGAACTTCTTCCCAGCATCTTGAAGTGCCAGTCCCTTAGACTGGACGGGTAGAGAGCAGAGCTGCTGATGCAGCCCAGAATGACACCTTAAATCACAACTGACCGGAAACACCTAAAATGCAAGAACCATCCACGCTTTCCGCTGATGATACAAGAATCCAGAACCCGACTGGCACTCTGCCAACTAGCACTGGCATTCCAGATCTCAGGATGGCAACAGACATGGCTGCTGGGCCCCTGGAGCACAATGACACCCCTCAATCTTCTGACAGGCGCAAGGCAAACTTCCCGAACTACACGACAGACGCAGGCTGGAGCTGCCCTGCCCGGCACACCCTGGCATCAAACTGTAAAGGTCCCTGGACCCTTTACCACCACAACCCTTTCCCTTATCACAACTTGATCCCCCTCCCTGTGATTCCGGGCCCGTTCCCACCCTCGTGCCTCCACTTATCTTTCTCGGGGACAAAGGATGGAATCCTTCTTCGAGGGAGAAGACGCCACGTGCGCTACTGGAGATCTGCCGGCATTGCCGCATTCCTCTTCAACATCTACAGTAACATGAGAAAACGGAGGCTCGCTAAGCGAACACAGCGCAAAGTATTGTGCGGTAAAGGTCGACCCCTTCCGCAACACCCACCTCCACATAGGTTCCGGAGCGTTTAACTCCGCATGCAGTACCACGGGTGCAGTCACAAAGCCTCATCGCTCGTTGCACCTAACACAGCGAGAAATAGAAGAACTGTAACTCTTTGGACTAGTCCCCAGCCCCACGCTCTTTCAAGCCCCCACCGTGGCTCACCAAAAATGCTCCTCCAAGTCCAAAGGGCCAAAAAGAAGCCTGCAAAACAAAAAAATGCTGAACCGAGTCACCACGCGACACTGGGCTCCGCAACACCAACGGCCACCTGATCTTGGCTGCTGGCTGGTCTGCACCTTCGCCCATCGGAGCTTGTCGGCGGCACCTGCGAAAACAAAGGCAGCTGCTTGGACGCTGGCCAAAAACAGCCTGCCTGTAGACCATCCCATCTGCCGCTCTTTACCTAAGCCGCTCGCCCGCCTGGGCGCCCTTTCTTTGGACTGCCACGCTGTTGACCACAAAGAGGTTCAGCTAGCACCCGTAAAACGCAAACAAAGGACGCTCGTACCTGCACGGGCGACGCCGGACCCGAAGCCAGCCGATGTTTCGGCCGGCGCTCCTTGCTCGCCTTGCCCGAGGAGCTGCGGTGCGGATACCCAGCTTTCCCTCTTTACTTCACACCTATAAAATCGACAAACGACCAAAGTTACATACACACGCAGGGCAAATCGTCCCGCCGGCACCACGCACCGACCCACCGGCTTACGACGCTCTGCTCGCCTCTTCTATCGCCCTTTCGTGCCAATTTGTCCCTCTGCATCTGAAATCAAGTTATTCAACTAGTGACCCAGGAGCTCATCGACAGCTTGACCATTCCACAGGTCTGCTTTCTATTCAGGAATCCCACAACAAGTTCTAATTGAATCTCTAAAACACTGGGAAAGGGACTGTCCCCCCCATGCCCACATCTACATCATCCCAGATGACTGCACAACCTTTGCCTACACAATTTAATAGGTCCAGAGATAAACCATGGACTCCTAGAGCTCAATGCCCCCACCCCAGACTCCACACGTGCGGGCAGAGCAGCTCCAGGCCAAATGGGGACGTGCGCAGACAAACACGCCACAAAACACGATGGACAACACAAGTGCAACGTGACCAAAAACGCCCCAAAACAACAGCAATGCCAAAACCACAGATGGCATCAAAGTCACCTGTAGGAAGGCAGTAACGAGGCAAGGAGCCTCTTCAGCAACCCCAGGGGAAAAAAAAAGGAGCCAAACATCATGGCCCCTTACGAGACAGCGGCACTGGCGCGTTCGCACAGAGACGGCGGCACTGGCGCGTTCGCACAGAGACGGCGGCACGACCTAAGAACTTCTTCCCAGCATCTTGAAGTGCCAGTCCCTGAGACTGGACGGGTAGAGAGCAGAGCTGCTGATACAGCCCAGAATGACACCATAAATCACAACTGACCAGAAACACCCAAAATGCAAGAACCATCCACGCTTTCTGCGGCTGATACAAGAATCCAGCACCCGATTGGCACTCTGCCAATTAGCACTGGCATTCCAGATCTCAAGATGGCACCAGAGATGCCTGTTGGACCTCTGGAGCACAATGAGACCCCACAATCTTCTAAGAGGCGGAAGGCAGGTTTCCCAAACTACATGACAATACAGACAGACACTGGAGCTGCCCTGCCCGGCACACCCTGGCATAGCACTGTAAAGGTCCCTGGACCCTGTACCACCCAAAGCGGACTGAGCCTCCACAGCCCTTTCCCTTATCACGACTTGACCCCCGCCCTGTCATTCCCGATCCTGTCCCAGCCCTCGTGCCTCCACTTATCTTTCTCGGGACCAAAGGACGGAATCCATCTTCGACACAGAAAACGCCACGTGTGCTAATGGACATCTGGGAGCATTGCCCAGTTCCTCTTCAACATCTACAATAACACGAGAAAACACACGCTCGCTAAGCCACCGCAGCACTAAGTATTGTACGGTAAAAGTCGACCCCTTTCGCGACACCCACCTCCACAGAAGTTCCGGGGCGATCCGCTTGGCGTCTATTGCCACGGTTGTAGTCGCAAACCATCGTGTCTCGTTGCACCTAATACAGCGATAAACAGAAAACTGTAACGCTTTGCACTAGTCCCCAGCCCCACGCTCTTTCAAGCCCCCACCGTGGCTCACGGCAAACGCTCCTCGAAGTCCAAAGGGCCCAAAAAGACGCTGCAAAACAAGAAAAACTCTGAACCGAGTCACCACACCATACTGGGCTCCTCAACACCAACCGCCACCTGACCGTAGCTGCTGGCCGGCCTGCGCCTTCGCCCCTCCGAGCTCCTCTGAGCCACCTCCAAAAGCAAAGGCACTTGCTTGGATGCTGCCCAAAACCACTCTGCCCGTAGACGATACCATCTCACTCTCCTTTACCTAGACCGCTTGCCCGCCTGGTCGCCCTTGCTTTGGACTACCATGCTGTAGACGACAAAGAGGTGGAGCTACCGCCTGTAAAACACAAAGGACGGTCATACCTGCACCGGCAGCACGAGACCTGAAACCGGCTGATGCTTCAACCTGGCGCTCGTTGCTCGCCTTGCCCGAGGACCTGTGGTGCGGATACCCAGCGTTCCTCTTTACTTTGCACCTATTAAACAGATAAAGGATCAAACTTTAATAGAGACACACGTCACATCTTTGTACCACTACTCCTGAAGCTCTTACCTCAAACACACACCTCCGCTTCTCCAAAGACTTCTGCTCACGTAGATTAAACGGCTCAAAAGCTGTCAACTGCTGAAGGAGTGGCAGAGAACCTGCACTGAAGAGTCCCTGGACCTGAATGAGCTCCCTGCCTGGGGACTGGAGCTCAAATACCCTGAGCCCCGCCCACCCCCTTCCCACAACCCCCAAGGAAAGGGGAGGGGTCGATAGCCCGGGCTCCACCCACCACCCTTATCAAATTAGCTGGAATCTCACTGGAAATGACAGCACCTGCACGTTATTACTGCTATTGCACCTGCAATAGGACTGAGGATGGATTTCAAGTTATATTTTCCAGGGAGCAGAGAGAAAATGAAATACAATAACTAACACTTCATTTTAATTACGATCAGGAATTCTGCAAAATTGCAAAGCACCTGGAATTAAATCAACAAACAAAACATAATGACAAACATACTTTGTACCACAGCTGCTACTGAACCTTCGCTACTCCTGAAGCTCTTACCTCAAACGAACACCCCTGCTTCTCCAAAGACTTCTGCTCACGTAGATAAAACGGCTCAAAAGCTGCCAACTGCTGAAAGACCGGCAGAGAACCTGCACCGAAGAGTCCCTGGACCTGAATGAGCTCCCTGCCTGGGGACTGGAGCTCAAATACCCTGAGCCCCGCCCACCCCCTTCCCAGGATCCCTGGGAAAAAAGGGGAGGGGTCGATCACCCCGGGCTCCGCCCACCACCCTTATCAAATTAGCTGAAATCTGACTGGAAATGACAGCACCTGCACGTTATTACTGCTATTGCACCTGCGATGGGACTGACCATGGATTTCAAGTTACATTTTCCAGGGAGCAGACAGAAAATGAAATACAATAACTAACACTTCATTTTAATTACGATCAGGAATTCTGCAAAATTGCAAAGCACCTAGAATTAAATCAACAAATGAAACAATGACAAACATACTTTGTACCACAGCTGCTACTGAACCTTTCTACTCCTGAAGCTCTTACCTCAAACGAACACCCCCACTTCTCCAAAGACTTCTGCTCACGTAGATAAAACGGCTCAAAAGCTGTCGACTGCTGAAGGAGTGGCAGAGAACCTGTACTGAAGAGTCCCTGGACCTGAATGAGCTCCCTGCCTGGGGACTAGAGCTCAAATACCCTGAGCCCCGCCCACGCCCTTCCCATGATCCCTGGGAAAAAGGGAGGGGTCGATCGCCCCAGGCTCCACCCACCACCCTTATCAAATTAGCTGGAATCTCACTGGAAATGACAGCACCTGCACATTATTACTGCTATTGCACCTGCGATGGGACTGAGTATGGATTTCAAGTTACATTTTCCAGGGAGCAGAGAGAAAATGAAATACAATACCTAACACTACATTTTAATTGTGATCAGGAATTCTGCAAAATTGCAAAGCACCTAGAATTAAACCAACAAATGAAACATAATGACAAACATACTTTGTACCACAGCTGCTACTGAACCTTTACTACTCCTGAAGCTCTTACCTCAAACGAACACCCCCACTTCTCCAAAGACTTCTGCTCACGTAGATTAAACGGCTCAAAAGCTGTCGACTGCTGAAGGAGTGGCAGAGAACCTGCACTGAAGAGTCCCTGGACCTGAATGAGCTCCCTGCCTGGGGACTAGAGCTCAAATACCCTGAGCCCCGCCCACCCCCTTCCCATGATCCCTGGGAAAAGGGGAGGGGTCGATCACCCCGGGCTCCGCCCACCACCCTTATCAAATTAGCTGGAATCTGACTGGAAATGACAGCACCTGCACGTTATTACTGCTATTGCACCTGCGATGGGACTGAGTATGGATTTCAAGTTACATTTTCCAGGGAGCAGAGAGAAAATGAAATACAATAACTAACACTTCATTTTAATTACGATCAGGAATTCTGCAAATTTGCAAAGCACCTAGAATTAAATCAACAAATGAAACATAATGACAAACATACTTTGTACCACAGCTGCTACTGAACCTTTACTACTCCTGAAGCTCTTACCTCAAACGAACACCCCCACTTCTCCAAAGACTTCTGCTCACGTAGATAAAACGGCTCAAAAGCTGTCGACTGCTGAAGGAGTGGCAGAGAACCTGCACTGAAGAGTCCCTGGACCTGAATGAGCTCCCTGCCTGGGGACTGGAGCTCAAATACCCTGAGCCCCGCCCACGCCCTTCCCACAATCCCTGGGGAAAGGGGAGGGGTCGATCGCCCCGGGTGCCGCCCACCACCCTTATCGAATTAGCTGGAATCTGACTGGAAATGACAGCACCTGCACGTTGTTACTGCTATTGCACCTGCGATGCGACTGAGTACGGATGTTAACTTAGATTTTCTAGGAATTAGATTGAAATTGAGATACAATATTTATATTACTAATAAAATTGTGTATTCAAATTTCCTACAAAAAAGGGGCAGAGCTCAGTATCAAATATCAGAGGTCAGCGGCCAAGGGTCCGAGGTCAACGCTCTTATGTCAAGGATCAAAAGTGGAGGGTCGTGGCTCAAAGGTGAGACTTTGAGGGTGAGAGGGTCAGACTCAAAATACGGGGGTCAAAAGTCTACTGTCGGAGATCCGAGGTCAAAGGTGAATGGTCGAGGTCAAATGTCGAGGGTCAGAGAGTAAAGGTCAGAACTCAAAGATCAGAGTGAAGGGTCAAATGACAGAGAACAAGGGTGGGGTCAGAAGTTGAAGGTAAATATGTCAAAGGTCATGAAGTCAAATGGCAAGGGTCACGGGTCATAACTGGGAGGTCAAAGGTCAAGGGTCGGGGCGCAGAGGTCAAATATTGGGATAAAAGCTCAAATGGGGGTCAAGATGCTGTGGTCGGTGTCAAAGGCCAATGATCAAAGGTCAACTGTCAGAGGTGATGCGGTGGAGGGTCAGGGTCGAGAGGTCAAGTGTGAGGGCTCAAAGGTCACAGGTCAACTGTCAGGCATCAAAAGGCGGTGGTAGAAATTCAGAGGTCATGGGTCACAGATCGGAATGCAAAGGTCGGAAGTCCAGGGTGAGTGTCAAAGAACACAGGTCAAAGGTCGGGACCAAAAGACAAATGTCGAGACGAATATCAGAGGTCCTGGGTCGGGTGAAGGGTCAAATGTCAAGAATCAAAGGTTAAAGATCAGCGATCAGAGGTCAAGGATTGGATGTCAGAGTCAAGGCTCACAAGTTCTCTACAGGCCTCTGTCAGACTGGGTCAGGCCCTGTCAAATCCATTGAGCCTCTGTCAGTCACCATTGAGCTCCCTCAGGCTGTGCTAGCCCTTGTCAGGCTCTGTTCCTCTTTGTCACTCTTTGTCTGGCCTTATCGATCTTTGTTATGCTCTATGGGGCTCTGTCGGACCCTGTCAACGTCTGTTGCTCTTTATTGAACTTTCTCAGGCTCTGTCAGATTTTTGTCGATCTTACTCGTGGTTTGCTGAGCTTTACGAGCTCTATCGGAATTCGTTGGGCTCTCTCACGCTTTATTGGGCTGTCTCTGTTTCGGTTGAACTCTGTTGGTTTCTGTCGGGGGTGGGGGGCGTGGTTTCTGAGCGAAGTTCGCGGACTCTGAACCGGGGGCTCCGTCTGCGTTCCCCCTGGGTCCGAGAGCGTCCCCGCTCGCCCGCGATCCCGGGAACTGATACGACCCTCGGAGGGTGGAGGAGAACCCGCTTTCTCCCGTTTAGGAGTACGCAAAAAGGGGGACGGGTGGTGGTTTGACGCCAGCCTAGGAGCATGGGGGCTCCTTACGGGCGTCCTGGAGTCTCCCGGGTACTGGGAAAGGAACCGGGGAACCCCCGAACCGTTTGGAGGGGTCTTCGGGTGATGCTCCCGCTCAGATCGAGACGCCTTTGTGATTCCTGAAGAGTGGTCCCCTCCCTGTCCTTCCGGCCTCACACTGTATCCCCCGCTGTATCATTGGCTCCCAAGGACAGGAGGCCCCATGGCATCCTTACGGTCTCCCCCAGCCCCTATACACTCTGTTCATACCCCTCCTGAACCCCGCTTTCGACACCAGGGATGGGGCTGTGTCCCCGGACGACGCCCCGGCCTGTCCCCCAGAGAGCTGTGACGGTGGGAAAATCCATCGCTTTAATGGAAGGGGGGAGGGGGGAGCGCGAGGGGGAAAAATCATGGACTCCACGCAATCCAATATGAATTCGGGCAAAGCCATTTATTACAGAAACAAGCCTCCTTGTATATGCGGTTATTTCTCGATCACACGTCCACGCTCCGAGCGTGCGGTAGCCGATGGGACGCTGTTTCTGTTCGCGAGCTGTCGGCGCGCCCGAGTCTCGCTGCTCGTGGGTCTGTTGATTTACGTGGTGTTTTCGGCTTTCCGAGGTGGCCTTCAAGTTCCTTTGTGCCTTGCTAGTTCAGTAACGAATCTCCGTCTCGTAGAAACCCGTCGGCACGGTAACTTCAAGAAAATCCCTCGACTCTCCCTGTTTATTTTTGAACCGGCCTAGCCTTGTTTACGACATGCTGATTCGTCTTTGAAATACGCTGCAGCGTACAACGTAGGATTACCGACATAAGTAAGGCTTAACTGCATCATATGTAATTGTAATGAATAAGATCAAACAAATATCCAGCAATTTCCAAGCTTTGAAAACATTTGTCAAAGCCTAATTCTACTATAACAATCTCATTAACGTGCTGATGTAATTTGTCAAAACTGCTATGAATAGATTGCAAACAATCAGACGAGCTTATATGACACATTCTCTCAAATTCTTCACTACCGTGGCCTAGCGTGCAAAGTAAAAGATCTACGGGGAATCGGGCGGCGTGAAAAACGCGGCGTCCGCGGAAGAAGGAGTAACGGTGAAAACTATTGTGCGCCTGGCTGCGCGAACGGGAAGATGTTTGGAAACGGACGCGGTGGGGTGTCTTTTACTGTTCGCTCAGCGGAAGGGGTGTGTTTGATCGACGAATGGATTTTTTTCTCCCGATACGTGGGAGGAAATAGGGACTGAACTGTGGGAAGCGGTCACGATGTGGAAGCGGGAGGCTCACGACCTCACGGGGCCCTGGCGGGAGGTCGGGCGACTGATGCGGGAAGTCTCGGAGGAGCCGGAGCTGTGCACCGTCGCCTCGGAGCCGTCCGCCGTGAACTGCCCCCCCTCAGAGAACTCCGAAAAATTGATACCGCTGGTATGTCCCGTATCAGATTTGGAGTTCTGGAGCGCAGAGCAAATCATGCGCTCTGAACCGTTTAAGCCGTTCCCTGCCTCCGACAACGAATGGCATTGACCTGCGAGTTTCGACGAGCCGGGACGACTTAATCCGTCTGACGTGGCTTTGCCGGAGCGCCCGATGGAGCGCCGGGGTGGAGCGCCGCGGAATCGCCCTTACTTCCGAGAGGAGACTCGTGTGCGTGGACTGAATGACTTACTGAGACGGCGAGAGAGACATATGCGAGAAGTTCTAAAAGCTAAGAAACCGTTGATGGCGACAACGGCAAAACTTTGCAATTAATAGCGTATGAAAACGTATCATATGCGATTAAGGACGGGTGAGAGGCAAGTAACAGGGAATGTAAAAACGTGGAAAATGAGAATGGCAGGAGGCGGAACTGGACCTCTCTCCTGAGCAGCTCTGAATTAAAGAAGAGGGAATACAAAAATGGGCTAGACAATGTACAAAGGATGGGATGTGGTCTCTGCTTCTGTAAAAGAAGCAGATGAATATTTGAGAGCGGTAGACAAAAAAAGGCTAGACACTGGATGGGCGGATAGGTTTACGAATACACGTCGACTTACTGATCCGCGGAGAAACGTGATGGAAATGTATATCGGTGATAGTAACGATAATTTGGGTGCTGCCCCTGTGCGTTATGGCTGAGATACTCCTCGATATCGCTCTTATAATGCAGTGCAATGCTGGCGAGGGGTAATCGTAGATGCGACCGTTGAAGGGTCTATGTTAGCTGATGGTATTATAGCGATGCCGCTGCACGTAGATAACAGAGGACAAAGGCGGTTGTCGCCCTTTGATTGGAAAAACGTTGATAAATTGCAAATTGCAGAAATGCAATAGGGTAAGGACAATAAATATATGATGCAGCAAATGCATTAATTTTTTTACGAGGCAAGTACGGAATCCAACAAATCTTAAATGCATTCATGAAGTTACTCGGTCCCCCAATGGGGTATTTGCTGTTCTTGGGCAAGTGGCAGGGGAAGGTGGAACTGGCAGGATTAGAAAATGTTAATTTACCAGCGGGTCATCCCTTACGATTACCTACCGCTGAGCGACTGCTAGGTCGTGGGAGATAGGCGGATGGTGCTGCTCTGGCGGAGCTTCGTCCGAGGATTTTGCGGCGGGGGCTGGCTCTGGCAGCAGTGAAAGAAACGCCAAATATATGTAACCCTGTGCTACCGTATTCTACAATAAAGCAGGGTCCTGAGGAACCATACATGAAGTTTGTGGACCATTAAAAAGAAGCTATACATGCTTCTCCTAACCTGACTCCAGAGGCAAAACCTGCTGTATGGAAATATCCGGCCGTGATGAATGCGAACGCCCGATGCCGACGGAAATTAGCCGGCTAGGGAAAAACTGCTTCTGCGACGCAGACCATGGGAGCTTGGACACGAGTAACGATGGTGCGATGGGAGGTAGAAAAACGAAAAATACACACCCGAGCCCACACTGAGGCCTCGGCGGCAGCGCTTTAGCCTGCGATGAAAACCAAAGGCGTTGTTCTGCGGCCTAGCGTGTTTTACTTACGGACAGACGAGACATCTGAAAAGAAACTGCCCACGGTACACTTAACGGCATTACAAAAATGGCATAATTGCCAAATTAATTGTGTAGCACATTCTCTTTATATTGTGGCAGTTGTACAAATAATATGTAGAGCGCATCTGCGGCAAGTTTCCAATGCCTTGTTGTTTGAAGCGTTATTAGATTTGTGAAACGTGTGAGATTATAGGACAGCACCAGTAATTATAATGCATATAAAAAGCCACTCTAACCTACCAGGTGCTCTAGTTGACGGAAACAACATTATATACAAATTTGTAGCGATGACAAATGTATCTCCTTATGAACGAGCCAGACACGCTCACGAATACTTCCATCGATCCTCGGCGTCGCTCCGAACGTGCTTCACGCTGACCGAGGAACGAGCTGGATCCGTTACGACAGCTTGTCCTCATTGAGCCGACGTAATGCCGTTGCGACAAAAGGCGGTAAATCCTCGGGGCTTGCGACCGGATCAGTTATATCAAACTAATATGACTGAATTTGCACCATTTGGCCAACAAAAGTACATTCGTGTGTCCATACACACCTGTTCAGGACTGCTGCATCAGTCCTCAGCAAACGCAAAAGTGGTAGAGCATCATTTATTACAATCTCTTGCTCTCAAGAGTGTTCCTACACAGATCAAAACAGATAAGAGTCCCGCCTACCGTTCTGACACACTTGCAACCTTCCTCGTCTTGTGGAAGGTACAACACCTGGTCAAAGTCCCTTATAATTCTACTGGCCAAGCAATAATGGAATGTGCACACCGCACCCTGAAAAATGTTTTGTCTGTTTTGATAAAACAAGAGGGAATTGATGTGAGTCCAGAAGAAGCTTTTATGAACGCATTGTATGTACTGAACTGGCTTAATCCTAAAAGTAACACTGAAATGGAACCTGTTGTTATGCACCATATAAAAAATGTCAAAGATTTTTCTGAAAATGTACCTAAGGTTAGTGTGTTTAAAGTGACAACACAAAGATAGGAAGGTCCTATGTCATTAATAACCTGGATAAGGGGATATCCTTGTGTTTCTAAAAGTAACCATAAAAATGGATGCCAGTAAAGTAGGACAGACATTGGCGACCTAACAAAGAAAAATCCAATTGCAACAATGACAACCCTTAACCTTACAAGTGTTATTACTTTTAGCAAAAGATGTAGCCAATGTTGACAATCACACTTCATAAAATAGAGCTGCACTGAATTTTTCGATATTAGCCATGGTCACAGTTATGAAGAGTTTAATTGTAACTGCAGTTGGAAATTTTATTTAATATAATATTAACAATACGCCACAAACACAGTGTGAAATACAGGGTAAGAACATAAAGATTTATACAGTTACAATTACCAAGAACAGACCTGTTTTGAACGCTCTTTTTAAGCATCGAGAACATCCAACTGCAAATACCCAACATCTTCTATTACTTTGATGTTCTGCAAATCTTAAAACATAAAAATATAAAAGACAGGGAGATGTACCAGCAGAGTCCCCCCCTTCCAGATGGATGGAGCTGTCACCAGCCAGACTGAGAGATGAAGCCAGAGACAAAAAAATACAAACGAGCCCCATGAGGTGGTAACAATGAACGAGCAAGCGCCGGGCACGCGCGTGCAGAGCGCGTGGACAGTACACGCAGCATATCACGTTATTGCACGGCACATGTTACAAACAATCACATTGTTGCTAGGCACTTGGACAGGGCAGCTTTGGTATAAAGCCAGCCCCGGCCGACAACAACGGGAACTCTGCGAACATCGCATCGGTGCGTCGGGTTCCGTCGCTCGCATGGTAAAGCAACGATTCGGTCCAACAACAATAGCTGAGTCTGGGGTCTTCGTGATTCTCAGCGGATCCTTTCCACGGACCTCAGACAGGTCTTCACTTTGTGCAGTTGGAGATACTGTTTTCAGTCATATTAACAATGCGGTCGCCTAAAAAGAAAAAAGAAATTGTTAACATGCTCAGTGAAAAAACAGCACGCTACAGAAAACATTGGTCACCAATGCTCTTGGCTGTGAACGGTAAAACACCAGTGAAGAGCCTGCCCGCCCTCCTACCCATGGCAACTCCATTCCAGATGATGGCAACAACCTCTGCATACACAATTTAGTATATATGAACAAATTAACCACGGATGCCTAGAGCTCAGTCCGCCCACCCCTGACTCTGCAGCTCCGGGCAGAGCAGCTCCGAGCCAAACACGCACACGTGCAGACCGAAGTTCCACAGCACGTTACAGACAACACCACTACAACAGCACCAAAAATGCTCAACAACAAGAACAACTCCAAGACCAGACCCCACATCGATCAGAAGAACCGGCACAGAGGCAGCAGTGAGGCGAGCAGCCTCTACTGCAACCCCGGAATAAAAAGGAGCCCAACGTCACGGCCCCTTATGAATGGCACTGGCGCAAACACGCAGGGACAGCGCAAGCACAAGAAGCTGCTGCAAGACTCAAAAACTTCAAGATGCTGGGAAGAAGTGCCAGTCCCTGAGACTGGATGGGTAGAGAGCAGAGCTGCTGATGCAGCCCAGAACTACGCCATAAACACAACTGACCAGCGACATCCAAGGCACAAGAACCCTCCACGCTTTCGGCTGCTGATACAAGAAAACCAGCACCCAATTGGCGCTGCGCCAATCGGCACCGGCATTCCAGATCCCGGGATGGCACCCGAGATGCCTGTCGTGCCCCTCAAGCACAACGAGACCCCAGCATCGTCTGACAGGCGCAAGGCAGGCTTCCCGAACTACACGACAACAGACACAGGCTGGAGCTGCCCTGCCTGGCACACCCTGCCATCGCTCTGCAAAGTCCCCAGGGTCTTTTCACCGCCCAAAGGGGACTGTTCCTAGATGGCTCTTTCCCCTATGGGAACTTGAACACCCTCCCTGCGATTCCCAGCCCCTTCCCAGCCCTCGTGTCTCCACTTAGCTTTCAGACGGCCCAGGGACCGAATCCATCTTCGACAGAGCATAACACCACGTGCGCTAACGGGCATCTCCCCGCATCGCCGGGTTCCTCCTCAACATCTACAGTAACACGAGAAAACACACGCTCACCGAGCCATGCCAGCACACAGTATCGCGGGGTGAACGCCGACCCCTTCCGCAGCACCCACCTCCTGCTAAGTTCCACGGCGTTCCGCTCAGCGTGTGGTGCCTCGGGCGCAGTCAGAAACCCGCATCGCTCGTGACGCCTAAGACAGCGAGAAACAAAAGAACCGTAGCGCTTGGAACGAGTCCCCTGCCCCACGCTCCTCCCCGCCCCTACCCCGGCTCACCGCAAACGCTCCTCCAAGTGCAAAGGGCCAAAAAGGAGCCTGCAAAACAAGAAGGAAACGCTGAACCGAGTCACCACGCGACACTGGGCTCCTCAACTCCCACCGCCGCCTCACCTTCTCGGCTGCTGCTGGTCGGCGTGCGGCTTCGCTCCTCCGAGCTCGTCTGCGGCACCTGCAAAAACAAAGGCACCCGCTCGGACGCTGCCCGGAAGCACAGCCTGCCCGCGGACGGGCCCGCCTCCCCCTCCCTTACCTGGGCCGCTCGCCCGCCTGCCCGCCCTTGCTTTGGACTGCCACGCTGTTGACCACAAAGAGGTTCAGCTACCGCCCGTAAAACACAACCTGACTAGGCTTGGGTTACACAAACGGACTTGCACTTCTTTGACTCATTTTAAGCAGAGCCTCTCCTTGGGGAAAAAAAATGCCCACTCTGAGCTCCCGAACACTAGGGAGCCGTGGGGAAACCAGTGAAAGCCAAGACCGACAGCAGCAACGTCAAGTGGAATTTTGCTCCAATTCTGATGGTGCACTTAAAAGCCTCTCTCTGTCCTACCAATGACTGGTCCCTTGTAGGAAGGACAAACTTTCTTACCTGAACAGCCTAAATTGAAGACGCCCGCCCCTCCGGCAACCTGATTGGCTGCCTACGCACATCAACTGCCACTCTCCCGGTCTAGCAGCGCTCCGCCCCTCCAGCCCTCCCGAGTGATCCGATTGGCCCGCTCTGCATCCTCACTCGCCTTCTCGCCGCCCTGCCGGGACCGCCCCGCCCTTTGCCCACGCGGCTTCCAACTGCCGCGTTTAAAAGGAAACAACAAACCGCGCTCCTTTGCTTGACGCTGAAAAGCGGGGCGGATGCTTACCCACGGCAGAAAAAACCCTTCTATCTTGCATTGCCCTTCGGCATTACAATTGCACAGGTATGAACTCGGTCGGGCTGAGAGGTGAAGCCAGAGACAAAAGAAACCAAAGGAGCCCCATGAGGTGGGAACAATGAACGAGCAAGCGCCGGGCACGCGCGTGCAGAGCGCGTGGACAGTACACGCAGCATATCACGTTATTGCACGGCACATGTTACAAACAATCACATTGTTGCTAGGCACTTGGACAGGGCAGCTTTGGTATAAAGCCAGCCCCGGCCGACAACAACGGGAACTCTGCGAACATCGCATCGGTGCGTCGGGTTCCGTTGCTCGCATGGTAAAGCAACGATTCGGTCCAACAACAATAGCTGAGTCTGGGGTCTTCGTGATTCTCAGCGGATCCTTTCCACGGACCTCAGACAGGTCTTCACTTTGTGCAGCTGGAGATACTGTTTTCAGTCATATTAACAATGTGGTCGCCTAAAAAGAAAAAAGAAATTGTTAACATGCTCAGTGAAAAAACAGCACGCTACAGAAAACATTAGTCACCAATGCTCTTGGCTGTGAACGGTAAAACACCAGTGAAGAGCCTGCCCGCCCTCCTACCCATGGCAACTCCATTCCAGATGATGGCAACAACCTCTGCATACACAATTTAGTATATATGAACAAATTAACCACGGATGCCTAGAGCTCAGTCCGCCCACCCCTGACTCTGCAGCTCCGGGCAGAGCAGCTCCGAGCCAAACACGCACACGTGCAGACCGAAGTTCCACAGCACGATACAGACAACATCACTACAACAGCACCAAAAATGCTCAACAACAAGAAGAACTCCAAGACCAGACCCCAAATCGATCAGAAGAACCGGCACAGAGGCAGCAGTGAGGCGAGCAGCCTCTACTGCAACCCCGGAATAAAAAGGAGCCCAACGTCACGGCCCCTTATGAATGGCACTGGCGCAAACACGCAGGGACAGCGCAAGCACAAGAAGCTGCTGCAAGACTCAAAAACTTCAAGATGCTGGGAAGAAGTGCCAGTCCCTGAGACTGGATGGGTAGAGAGCAGAGCTGCCGATGCAGCCCAGAACTACGCCATAAACACAACTGACCAGCGACATCCAAGGCACAAGAACCGTCCACGCTTTCGGCTGCTGATACAAGAAAACCAGCACCCAATTGGCGCTGCGCCAATCGGCACCGGCATTCCAGATCCCGGGATGGCACCCGAGATGCCTGTCGTGCCCCTCGAGCACAACGAGACCCCAGCATCGTCTGACAGGCGCAAGGCAGGCTTCCCGAACTACACGACAACAGACACAGGCTGGAGCTGCCCTGCCCGGCACACCCTGCCATCGCTCTGCAAAGTCCCCAGGGTCTTTTCACCGCCCAAAGGGGACTGTTCCTGGATGGCTCTTTCCCCTATGGGAACTTGAACACCCTCCCTGCGATTCCCAGCCCCTTCCCAGCCCTCGTGTCTCCACTTAGCTTTCAGACGGCCCAGGGACCGAATCCATCTTCGACAGAGCATAACACCACGTGCGCTAACGGGCATCTCCCCGCATCGCCGGGTTCCTCTTCAACACCTACAGTAACACGAGAAAACACACGCTCACCGAGCCGTGCCAGCACACAGTATCGCGGGGTGAACGCCGACCCCTTCCGCAGCACCCACCTCCTGCTAAGTTCCACGGCGTTCCGCTCAGCGTGTGGTGCCTCGGGCGCAGTCAGAAACCCGCATCGCTCGTGACGCCTAAGACAGCGAGAAACAAAAGAACCGTAGCGCTTGGAACGAGTCCCCTGCCCCACGCTCCTCCTCGCCCCTACCCCGGCTCACCGCAAACGCTCCTCCAAGTGCAAAGGGCCAAAAAGGAGCCTGCAAAACAAGAAGGAAACGCTGAACCGAGTCACCACGCGACACTGGGCTCCTCAACTCCTACCGCCGCCTCACCTTCTCGGCTGCTGCTGGTCGGCGTGCGGCTTCGCTCCTCCGAGCTCGTCTGCGGCACCTGCAAAAACAAAGGCACCCGCTCGGACGCTGCCCGGAAGCACAGCCTGCCCGCGGACGGGCCCGCCTCCCCCTCCCTTACCTGGGCCGCTCGCCCGCCTGCCCGCCCTTGCTTTGGACTGCCACGCTGTTGACCACAAAGAGGTTCAGCTACCGCCCGTAAAACACAACCTGACTAGGCTTGGGTTACACAAACGGACTTGCACTTCTTTGACTCATTTTAAGCAGAGCCTCTCCTTGGGGAAAAAAAATGCCCACTCTGACCTCCCGAACACTAGGGAGCCGTGGGGAAACCAGTGAAAGCCAAGACCGACAGCAGCAACGTCAAGTGGAATTTTGCGCCAATTCTGATGGTGCACTTGAAAGCCTCTCTCTGTCCTACCAATGACTGGTCCCTTGTAGGAAGGACAAACTTTCTTACCTGAACAGCCTAAATTGAAGACGCCCGCCCCTCCGGCAACCTGATTGGCTGCCTGCGCACATCAACTGCCACTCTCCCCGCCTATCAGCGCTCCGCCCCTCCAGCCCTCCCGAGCGATCCGATTGGCCCGCTCTGCATCCTCACTCGCCTTCTCGCCGCCCTGCCGGGACCACCCCACCCTTTGCCCGCGCGGCTTCCAACTGCCGCGTTTAAAAGGAAACAACAAACCGCGCTCCTTTGCTTGACGCTGAAAAGCGGGGCGGATGCTTACCCACGGCAGAAAAAACCCTTCTATCTTGCATTGCCCTTCGGCATTACAATTGCACAGGTATGAACTCGGTCGGGCTGAGAGGTGAAGCCAGAGACAAAAGAAACCAAAGGAGCCCCATGAGGTGGTAACAATGAACGAGCAAGCGCCGGGCACGCGCGTGGACAGTACACGCAGCATATCACGTTATTGCACGGCACATGTTACAAACAATCACATTGTTGCTAGGCACTTGGACAGGGCAGCTTTGGTATAAAGCCAGCCCCGGCCGACAACAACGGGAACTCTGCGAACATCGCATCGGTGCGTCGGGTTCCGTCGCTCGCATGGTAAAGCAACGATTCGGTCCAACAACAATAGCTGAGTCTGGGGTCTTCGTGATTCTCAGCGGATCCTTTCCACGGACCTCAGACAGGTCTTCACTTTGTGCAGCTGGAGATACTGTTTTCAGTCATATTAACAATGTGGTCGCCTAAAAAGAAAAAAGAAATTGTTAACATGCTCAGTGAAAAAACAGCACGCTACAGAAAACATTAGTCACCAATGCTCTTGGCTGTGAACGGTAAAACACCAGTGAAGAGCCTGCCCGCCCTCCTACCCATGGCAACTCCATTCCAGATGATGGCAACAACCTCTGCATACACAATTTAGTATATATGAACAAATTAACCACGGATGCCTAGAGCTCAGTCCGCCCACCCCTGACTCTGCAGCTCCGGGCAGAGCAGCTCCGAGCCAAACACGCACACGTGCAGACCGAAGTTCCACAGCACGTTACAGACAACATCACTACAACAGCACCAAAAATGCTCAACAACAAGAAGAACTCCAAGACCAGACCCCAAATCGATCAGAAGAACCGGCACAGAGGCAGCAGTGAGGCGAGCAGCCTCTACTGCAACCCCGGAATAAAAAGGAGCCCAACGTCACGGCCCCTTATGAATGGCACTGGCGCAAAGACGCAGGGACAGCGCAAGCACAAGAAGCTGCTGCAAGACTCAAAAACTTCAAGATGCTGGGAAGAAGTGCCAGTCCCTGAGACTGGATGGGTAGAGAGCAGAGCTGCCGATGCAGCCCAGAACTACGCCATAAACACAACTGACCAGCGACATCCAAGGCACAAGAACCGTCCACGCTTTCGGCTGCTGATACAAGAAAACCAGCACCCAATTGGCGCTGCGCCAGTCGGCACCGGCATTCCAGATCCCGGGATGGCACCCGAGATGCCTGTCGTGCCCCTCGAGCACAACGAGACCCCAGCATCGTCTGACAGGCGCAAGGCAGGCTTCCCGAACTACACGACAACAGACACAGGCTGGAGCTGCCCTGCCCGGCACACCCTGCCATCGCTCTGCAAAGTCCCCAGGGTCTTTTCACCGCCCAAAGGGGACTGTTCCTGGATGGCTCTTTCCCCTATGGGAACTTGAACACCCTCCCTGCGATTCCCAGCCCCTTCCCAGCCCTCGTGTCTCCACTTAGCTTTCAGACGGCCCAGGGACCGAATCCATCTTCGACAGAGCATAACACCACGTGCGCTAACGGGCATCTCCCCGCATCGCCAGGTTCCTCTTCAACATCTACAGTAACACGAGAAAACACACGCTCACCGAGCCGTGCCAGCACACAGTATCGCGGGGTGAACGCCGACCCCTTCCGCAGCACCCACCTCCTGCTAAGTTCCACGGCGTTCCGCTCAGCGTGTGGTACCTCGGGCGCAGTCAGAAACCCGCATCGCTCGTGACGCCTAAGACAGCGAGAAACAAAAGAACCGTAGCGCTTGGAACGAGTCCCCTGCCCCACGCTCCTCCTCGCCCCTACCCCGGCTCACCGCAAACGCTCCTCCAAGTGCAAAGGGCCAAAAAGGAGCCTGCAAAACAAGAAGGAAACGCTGAACCGAGTCACCACGCGACACTGGGCTCCTCAACTCCTACCGCCGCCTCACCTTCTCGGCTGCTGCTGGTCGGCGTGCGGCTTCGCTCCTCCGAGCTCGTCTGCGGCACCTGCAAAAACAAAGGCACCCGCTCGGACGCTGCCCGGAAGCACAGCCTGCCCGCGGACGGGCCCGCCTCCCCCTCCCTTACCTGGGCCGCTCGCCCGCCTGCCCGCCCTTGCTTTGGACTGCCACGCTGTTGACCACAAAGAGGTTCAGCTACCGCCCGTAAAACACAACCTGACTAGGCTCGGGTTACACAAACGGACTTGCACTTCTTTGACTCATTTTAAGCAGAGCCTCTCCTTGGGGAAAAAAAATGCCCACTCTGACCTCCCGAACACTAGGGAGCCGTGGGGAAACCCGTGAAAGCCAAGACCGACAGCAGCAACGTCAAGTGGAATTTTGCGCCAATTCTGATGGTGCACTTAAAAGCCTCTCTCTGTCCTACCAATGACTGGTCCCTTGTAGGAAGGACAAACATTCTTACCTGAACAGCCTAAATTGAAGACGCCCGCCCCTCCGGCAACCTGATTGGCTGCCTGCGCACATCAACTGCCACTCTCCCCGCCTATCAGCGCTCCGCCCCTCCAGCCCTCCCGAGCGATCCGATTGGCCCGCTCTGCATCCTCACTCGCCTTCTCGCCGCCCTGCCGGGACCACCCCACCCTTTGCCCGCGTGGCTTCCAACAGCCGCGTTTAAAAGGAAACAACAAACCGCGCTCCTTTGCTTGACGCTGAGAAGCGGGGCGGACGCTTACCCACGGCAGAAAAAACCCTTCTATCTTGCATTGCCCTTCGGCATTACAATTGCACAGGTATGAACTCGGTCGGGCTGAGAGGTGAAGCCAGAGACAAAAGAAACCAAAGGAGCCCCATGAGGTGGTAACAATGAACGAGCAAGCGCCGGGCACGCGCGTGGACAGTACACTCAGCATATCACGTTATTGCACGGCACATGTTACAAACAATCACATTGTTGCTAGGCACTTGGACAGGGCAGCTTTGGTATAAAGCCAGCCCCAGCCGACAACAACGGGAACTCTGCGAACATCGCATCGGTGCGTCGGGTTCCGTCGCTCGCATGGTAAAGCAACGATTCGGTCCAACAACAATAGCTGAGTCTGGGGTCTTCGTGATTCTCAGCGGATCCTTTCCACAGACCTCAGACAGGTCTTCACTTTGTGCAGCTGGAGATACTGTTTTCAGTCATATTAACAATGTGGTCGCCTAAAAAGAAAAAAGAAATTGTTAACATGCTCAGTGAAAAAACAGCACGCTACAGAAAACATTAGTCACCAATGCTCTTGGCTGTGAACGGTAAAACACCAGTGAAGAGCCTGCCCGCCCTCCTACCCATGGCAACTCCATTCCAGATGATGGCAACAACCTCTGCATACACAATTTAGTATATATGAACAAATTAACCACGGATGCCTAGAGCTCAGTCCGCCCACCCCTGACTCTGCAGCTCCGGGCAGAGCAGCTCCGAGCCAAACACGCACACGTGCAGACCGAAGTTCCACAGCACGTTACAGACAACATCACTACAACAGCACCAAAAATGCTCAACAACAAGAAGAACTCCAAGACCAGACCCCAAATCGATCAGAAGAACCGGCACAGAGGCAGCAGTGAGGCGAGCAGCCTCTACTGCAACCCCGGAATAAAAAGGAGCCCAACGTCACGGCCCCTTATGAATGGCACTGGCGCAAACACGCAGGGACAGCGCAAGCACAAGAAGCTGTTGCAAGACTCAAAAACTTCAAGATGCTGGGAAGAAGTGCCAGTCCCTGAGACTGGATGGGTAGAGAGCAGAGCTGCCGATGCAGCCCAGAACTACGCCATAAACACAACTGACCAGCGACATCCAAGGCACAAGAACCGTCCACGCTTTCGGCTGCTGATACAAGAAAACCAGCACCCAATTGGCGCTGCGCCAATCGGCACCGGCATTCCAGATCCCGGGATGGCACCCGAGATGCCTGTCGTGCCCCTCGAGCACAACGAGACCCCAGCATCGTCTGACAGGCGCAAGGCAGGCTTCCCGAACTACACGACAACAGACACAGGCTGGAGCTGCCCTGCCCGGCACACCCTGCCATCGCTCTGCAAAGTCCCCAGGGTCTTTTCACCGCCCAAAGGGGACTGTTCCTGGATGGCTCTTTCCCCTATGGGAACTTGAACACCCTCCCTGCGATTCCCAGCCCCTTCCCAGCCCTCGTGTCTCCACTTAGCTTTCAGACGGCCCAGGGACCGAATCCATCTTCAACAGAGCATAACACCACGTGCGCTAACGGGCATCTCCCCGCATCGCCGGGTTCCTCTTCAACACCTACAGTAACACGAGAAAACACACGCTCACCGAGCCGTGCCAGCACACAGTATCGCGGGGTGAACGCCGACCCCTTCCGCAGCACCCACCTCCTGCTAAGTTCCACGGCGTTCCGCTCAGCGTGTGGTACCTCGGGCGCAGTCAGAAACCCGCATCGCTCGTGACGCCTAAGACAGCGAGAAACAAAAGAACCGTAGCGCTTGGAACAAGTCCCCTGCCCCACGCTCCTCCCCGCCCCTACCCCGGCTCACCGCAAACGCTCCTCCAAGTGCAAAGGGCCAAAAAGGAGCCTGCAAAACAAGAAGGAAACGCTGAACCGAGTCACCACGCGACACTGGGCTCCTCAACTCCCACCGCCGCCTCACCTTCTCGGCTGCTGCTGGTCGGCGTGCGGCTTCGCTCCTCCGAGCTCGTCTGCGGCACCTGCAAAAACAAAGGCACCCGCTCGGACGCTGCCCGGAAGCACAGCCTGCCCGCGGACGGGCCCGCCTCCCCCTCCCTTACCTGGGCCGCTCGCTTGCCGGCCCGCCCTTGCTCTGGACTGCCACGCTGTTGACCACAAAGAGGTTCAGCTACCGCCCGTAAAACACAACCTGACTAGGCTCGGGTTACACAAACGGACTTGCACTTCTTTGACTCATTTTAAGCAGAGCCTCTCCTTGGGGAAAAAAAATGCCCACTCTGACCTCCCGAACACTAGGGAGCCGTGGGGAAACCAGTGAAAGCCAAGACCGACAGCAGCAACGTCAAGTGGAATTTCGCTCCAATTCTGATGGTGCACTTGAAAGCCTCTCTCTGTCCTACCAATGACTGGTCCCTTGTAGGAAGGACAAACTTTCTTACCTGAACAGCCTAAATTGAAGACGCCCGCCCCTCCGGCAACCTGATTGGCTGCCTACGCATATCAACTGCCACTCTCCCGGTCTAGCAGCGCTCCGCCCCTCCAGCCCTCCCGAGCGATCCGATTGGCCCGCTCTGCATCCTCACTCGCCTTCTCGCCGCCCTGCCGGGACCACCCCACCCTTTGCCCGCGCGGCTTCCAACTGCCGCGTTTAAAAGGAAACAACAAACCGCGCTCCTTTGCTTGACGCTGAGAAGCGGGGCGGATGCTTACCCACGGCAGAAAAAACCCTTCTATCTTGCATTGCCCTTCGGCATTACAATTGCACAGGTATGAACTCGGTCGGGCTGAGAGGTGAAGCCAGAGACAAAAGAAACCAAAGGAGCCCCATGAGGTGGGAACAATGAACGAGCAAGCGCCGGGCACGCGCGTGCAGAGCGCGTGGACAGTACACTCAGCATATCACGTTATTGCACGGCACATGTTACAAACAATCACATTGTTGCTAGGCACTTGGACAGGGCAGCTTTGGTATAAAGCCAGCCCCGGCCGACAACAACGGGAACTCTGAGAATATCGCATCGGTGCGTCGGGTTCCGTCGCTCGCATGGTAAAGCAACGATTCGGTCCAACGGCAATAGCTGAGTCTGGGGTCTTCGTGATTCTCAGCGGATCCTTTCCACGGACCTCAGACAGGTCTTCACTTTGTGCAGTTGGAGATACTGTTTTCAGTCATATTAACAATGTGGTCGCCTAAAAAGAAAAAAGAAATTGTTAACGTGCTCAGTGAAAAAACAGCACGCTACAGAAAACATTAGTCACCAATGCTCTTGGCTGTGAACGGTAAAACACCAGTGAAGAGCCTGCCCGCCCTCCTACCCATGGCAACTCCATTCCAGATGATGGCAACAACCTCTGCATACACAATTTAGTATATATGAACAAATTAACCACGGATGCCTAGAGCTCAGTCCGCCCACCCCTGACTCTGCAGCTCCGGGCAGAGCAGCTCCGAGCCAAACACGCACACGTGCAGACCGAAGTTCCACAGCACGTTACAGACAACACCACTACAACAGCACCAAAAATGCTCAACAACAAGAACAACTCCAAGACCAGACCCCACATCGATCAGAAGAACCGGCACAGAGGCAGCAGTGAGGCGAGCAGCCTCTACTGCAACCCCGGAATAAAAAGGAGCCCAACGTCACGGCCCCTTATGAATGGCACTGGCGCAAACACGCAGGGACAGCGCAAGCACAAGAAGCTGCTGCAAGACTCAAAAACTTCAAGATGCTGGGAAGAAGTGCCAGTCCCTGAGACTGGATGGGTAGAGAGCAGAGCTGCCGATGCAGCCCAGAACTACGCCATAAACACAACTGACCAGCGACATCCAAGGCACAAGAACCGTCCACGCTTTCGGCTGCTGATACAAGAAAACCAGCACCCAATTGGCGCTGCGCCAATCGGCACCGGCATTCCAGATCCCGGGATGGCACCCGAGATGCCTGTCGTGCCCCTCGAGCACAACGAGACCCCAGCATCGTCTGACAGGCGCAAGGCAGGCTTCCCGAACTACACGACAACAGACACAGGCTGGAGCTGCCCTGCCTGGCACACCCTGCCATCGCTCTGCAAAGTCCCCAGGGTCTTTTCACCGCCCAAAGGGGACTGTTCCTGGATGGCTCTTTCCCCTATGGGAACTTGAACACCCTCCCTGCGATTCCCAGCCCCTTCCCAGCCCTCGTGTCTCCACTTAGCTTTCAGACGGCCCAGGGACCGAATCCATCTTCGACAGAGCATAACACCACGTGCGCTAACGGGCATCTCCCCGCATCGCCGGGTTCCTCCTCAACATCTACAGTAACACGAGAAAACACACGCTCACCGAGCCGTGCCAGCACACAGTATCGCGGGGTGAACGCCGACCCCTTCCGCAGCACCCACCTCCTGCTAAGTTCCACGGCATTCCGCTCAGCGTGTGGTGCCTCGGGCGCAGTCAGAAACCCGCATCGCTCGTGACGCCTAAGACAGCGAGAAACAAAAGAACCGTAGCGCTTGGAACGAGTCCCCTGCCCCACGCTCCTCCTCGCCCCTACCCCGGCTCACCGCAAACGCTCCTCCAAGTGCAAAGGGCCAAAAAGGAGCCTGCAAAACAAGAAGGAAACGCTGAACCGAGTCACCACGCGACACTGGGCTCCTCAACTCCTACCGCCGCCTCACCTTCTTGGCTGCTGCTGGTCGGCGTGCGGCTTCGCTCCTCCGAGCTCGTCTGCGGCACCTGCAAAAACAAAGGCACCCGCTCGGACGCTGCCCGGAAGCACAGCCTGCCCGCTGACGGGCCCGCCTCCCCCTCCCTTACCTGGGCCGCTCGCCCGCCTGCCCGCCCTTGCTTTGGACTGCCACGCTGTTGACCACAAAGAGGTTCAGCTACCGCCCGTAAAACACAACCTGACTAGGCTTGGGTTACACAAACGGACTTGCACTTCTTTGACTCATTTTAAGCAGAGCCTCTCCTTGGGGAAAAAAAATGCCCACTCTGAGCTCCCGAACACTAGGGAGCCGTGGGGAAACCAGTGAAAGCCAAGACCGACAGCAGCAACGTCAAGTGGAATTTTGCTCCAATTCTGATGGTGCACTTAAAAGCCTCTCTCTGTCCTACCAATGACTGGTCCCTTGTAGGAAGGACAAACTTTCTTACCTGAACAGCCTAAATTGAAGACGCCCGCCCCTCCGGCAACCTGATTGGCTGCCTACGCACATCAACTGCCACTCTCCCGGTCTAGCAGCGCTCCGCCCCTCCAGCCCTCCCGAGTGATCCGATTGGCCCGCTCTGCATCCTCACTCGCCTTCTCGCCGCCCTGCCGGGACCGCCCCGCCCTTTGCCCACGCGGCTTCCAACTGCCGCGTTTAAAAGGAAACAACAAACCGCGCTCCTTTGCTTGACGCTGAAAAGCGGGGCGGATGCTTACCCACGGCAGAAAAAACCCTTCTATCTTGCATTGCCCTTCGGCATTACAATTGCACAGGTATGAACTCGGTCGGGCTGAGAGGTGAAGCCAGAGACAAAAGAAACCAAAGGAGCCCCATGAGGTGGGAACAATGAACGAGCAAGCGCCGGGCACGCGCGTGCAGAGCGCGTGCAGAGCGCGTGGACAGTACACGCAGCATATCACGTTATTGCACGGCACATGTTACAAACAATCACATTGTTGCTAGGCACTTGGACAGGGCAGCTTTGGTATAAAGCCAGCCCCGGCCGACAACAACGGGAACTCTGCGAACATCGCATTGGTGCGTCGAGTTCCGTCGCTCGTATGGTAAAGCAACGATTCGGTCCAACAGCAATAGCTGAGTCTGGGGTCTTCGTGATTCTCAGCGGATCCTTTCCACGGACCTCAGACAGGTCTTCACTTTGTGCAGTTGGAGATACTGTTTTCAGTCATATTAACAATGTGGTTGCCTAAAAAGAAAAAAGAAATTGTTAACATGCTCAGTGAAAAAACAGCACGCTACAGAAAACATTAGTCACCAATGCTCTTGACTGTGAACGGTAAAACACCAGTGAAGAGCCTGCCCGCCCTCCTACCCATGGCAACTCCATTCCAGATGATGGCAACAACCTCTGCATCCACAATTTAGTATATATGAACAAATTAACCACGGATGCCTAGAGCTCAGTCCGCCCACCCCTGACTCTGCAGCTCCGGGCAGAGCAGCTCCGAGCCAAACACGCACACGTGCAGACCGAAGTTCCACAGCACGTTACAGACAACATCACTACAACAGCACCAAAAATGCTCAACAACAAGAAGAACTCCAAGACCAGACCCCACATCGATCAGAAGAACCGGCACAGAGGCAGCAGTGAGGCGAGCAGCCTCTACTGCAACCCCGGAATAAAAAGGAGCCCAACGTCACGGCCCCTTATGAATGGCACTGGCGCAAAGACGCAGGGACAGCGCAAGCACAAGAAGCTGCTGCAAGACTCAAAAACTTCAAGATGCTGGGAAGAAGTGCCAGTCCCTGAGACTGGATGGGTAGAGAGCAGAGCTGCCGATGCAGCCCAGAACTACGCCATAAACACAACTGACCAGCGACATCCAAGGCACAAGAACCGTCCACGCTTTCGGCTGCTGATACAAGAAAACCAGCACCCAATTGGCGCTGCGCCAATCGGCACCGGCATTCCAGATCCCGGGATGGCACCCGAGATGCCTGTCGTGCCCCTCGAGCACAACGAGACCCCAGCATCGTCTGACAGGCGCAAGGCAGGCTTCCCGAACTACACGACAACAGACACAGGCTGGAGCTGCCCTGCCCGGCACACCCTGCCATCGCTCTGCAAAGTCCCCAGGGTCTTTTCACCGCCCAAAGGGGACTGTTCCTGGATGGCTCTTTCCCCTATGGGAACTTGAACACCCTCCCTGCGATTCCCAGCCCCTTCCCAGCCCTCGTGTCTCCACTTAGCTTTCAGACGGCCCAGGGACCGAATCCATCTTCGACAGAGCATAACACCACGTGCGCTAACGGGCATCTCCCCGCATCGCCGGGTTCCTCTTCAACATCTACAGTAACACGAGAAAACACACGCTCACCGAGCCGTGCCAGCACACAGTATCGCGGGGTGAACGCCGACCCCTTCCGCAGCACCCACCTCCTGCTAAGTTCCACGGCGTTCCGCTCAGCGTGTGCTGCCTCGGGCGCAGTCAGAAACCCGCATCGCTCGTGACGCCTAAGACAGCGAGAAACAAAAGAACCGTAGCGCTTGGAACGAGTCCCCTGCCCCACGCTCCTCCTCGCCCCTACCCCGGCTCACCGCAAACGCTCCTCCAAGTGCAAAGGGCCAAAAAGGAGCCTGCAAAACAAGAAGGAAACGCTGAACCGAGTCACCACGCGACACTGGGCTCCTCAACTCCCACCGCCGCCTCATCTTCTCGGCTGCTGCTGGTCGGCGTGTGGCTTCGCTCCTCCGAGCTCGTCTGCGGCACCTGCAAAAACAAAGGCACCCGCTCGGACGCTGCCCGGAAGCACAGCCTGCCCGAGGATGGGCCCGCCTCCCCCTCCCTTACCTGGGCCGCTCGCCCGCCTGCCCGCCCTTGCTTTGGACTGCCACGCTGTTGACCACAAAGAGGTTCAGCTACCGCCCGTAAAACACAACCTGACTAGGCTTGGGTTACACAAACGGACTTGCACTTCTTTGACTCATTTTAAGCAGAGCCTCTCCTTGGGGAAAAAAAATGCCCACTCTGACCTCCCGAACACTAGGGAGCCGTGGGGAAACCAGTGAAAGCCAAGACCGACAGCAGCAACGTCAAGTGGAATTTCGCTCCAATTCTGATGGTGCACTTGAAAGCCTCTCTCTGTCCTACCAATGACTGGTCCCTTGTAGGAAGAACAAACTTTCTTACCTGAACAGCCTAAATTGAAGACGCCCGCCCCCCCGGCAACCTGATTGGCTGCCTGCGCACATCAACTGCCACTCTCCCGGTCTAGCAGCGCTCCGCCCCTCCAGCCCTCTCGAGCGATCCGATTGGCCCGCTCTGCATCCTCACTCGCCTTCTCGCCGCCCTGCCGGGACCGCCCCACCCTTTGCCCGCGCGGCTTCCAACAGCCGCGTTTAAAAGGAAACAACAAACCGCGCTCCTTTGCTTGACGCTGAAAAGCGGGGCGGATGCTTACCCACGGCAGAAAAAACCCTTCTATCTTGCATTGCCCTTCGGCATTACAATTGCACAAGTATGAACTCGGTCGGGCTGAGAGGTGAAGCCAGAGACAAAAGAAACCAAAGGAGCCCCATGAGGTGGGAACAATGAACGAGCAAGCGCCGGGCACGCGCGTGGACAGTACACGCAGCATATCACGTTATTGCACGGCACATGTTACAAACAATCACATTGTTGCTAGGCACTTGGACAGGGCAGCTTTGGTATAAAGCCAGCCCCGGCCGACAACAACGGGAACTCTGCGAACATCGCATCGGTGCGTCGGGTTCCGTCGCTCGCATGGTAAAGCAACGATTCGGTCCAACAACAATAGCTGAGTCTGGGGTCTTCGTGATTCTCAGCGGATCCTTTCCACGGACCTCAGACAGGTCTTCACTTTGTGCAGCTGGAGATACTGTTTTCAGTCATATTAACAATGTGGTCGCCTAAAAAGAAAAAAGAAATTGTTAACATGCTCAGTGAAAAAACAGCACGCTACAGAAAACATTAGTCACCAATGCTCTTGGCTGTGAACGGTAAAACACCAGTGAAGAGCCTGCCCGCCCTCCTACCCATGGCAACTCCATTCCAGATGATGGCAACAACCTCTGCATACACAATTTAGTATATATGAACAAATTAACCACGGATGCCTAGAGCTCAGTCCGCCCACCCCTGACTCTGCAGCTCCGGGCAGAGCAGCTCCGAGCCAAACACGCACACGTGCAGACCGAAGTTCCACAGCACGTTACAGACAACATCACTACAACAGCACCAAAAATGCTCAACAACAAGAAGAACTCCAAGACCAGACCCCAAATCGATCAGAAGAACCGGCACAGAGGCAGCAGTGAGGCGAGCAGCCTCTACTGCAACCCCGGAATAAAAAGGAGCCCAACGTCACGGCCCCTTATGAATGGCACTGGCGCAAACACGCAGGGACAGCGCAAGCACAAGAAGCTGCTGCAAGACTCAAAAACTTCAAGATGCTGGGAAGAAGTGCCAGTCCCTGAGACTGGATGGGTAGAGAGCAGAGCTGCCGATGCAGCCCAGAACTACGCCATAAACACAACTGACCAGCGACATCCAAGGCACAAGAACCGTCCACGCTTTCGGCTGCTGATACAAGAAAACCAGCACCCAATTGGCGCTGCGCCAATCGGCACCGGCATTCCAGATCCCGGGATGGCACCCGAGATGCCTGTCGTGCCCCTCGAGCACAACGAGACCCCAGCATCGTCTGACAGGCGCAAGGCAGGCTTCCCGAACTACACGACAACAGACACAGGCTGGAGCTGCCCTGCCCGGCACACCCTGCCATCGCTCTGCAAAGTCCCCAGGGTCTTTTCACCGCCCAAAGGGGACTGTTCCTGGATGGCTCTTTCCCCTATGGGAACTTGAACACCCTCCCTGCGATTCCCAGCCCCTTCCCAGCCCTCGTGTCTCCACTTAGCTTTCAGACGGCCCAGGGACCGAATCCATCTTCGACAGAGCATAACACCACGTGCGCTAACGGGCATCTCCCCGCATCGCCGGGTTCCTCTTCAACACCTACAGTAACACGAGAAAACACACGCTCACCGAGCCGTGCCAGCACACAGTATCGCGGGGTGAACGCCGACCCCTTCCGCAGCACCCACCTCCTGCTAAGTTCCACGGCGTTCCGCTCAGCGTGTGGTGCCTCGGGCGCAGTCAGAAACCCGCATCGCTCGTGACGCCTAAGACAGCGAGAAACAAAAGAACCGTAGCGCTTGGAACGAGTCCCCTGCCCCACGCTCCTCCTCGCCCCTACCCCGGCTCACCGCAAACGCTCCTCCAAGTGCAAAGGGCCAAAAAGGAGCCTGCAAAACAAGAAGGAAACGCTGAACCGAGTCACCACGCGACACTGGGCTCCTCAACTCCTACCGCCGCCTCACCTTCTCGGCTGCTGCTGGTCGGCGTGCGGCTTCGCTCCTCCGAGCTTGTCTGCGGCACCTGCAAAAACAAAGGCACCCGCTCGGACGCTGCCCGGAAGCACAGCCTGCCCGCGGACGGGCCCGCCTCCCCCTCCCTTACCTGGGCCGCTCGCCCGCCTGCCCGCCCTTGCTTTGGACTGCCACGCTGTTGACCACAAAGAGGTTCAGCTACCGCCCGTAAAACACAACCTGACTAGGCTTGGGTTACACAAACGGACTTGCACTTCTTTGACTCATTTTAAGCAGAGCCTCTCCTTGGGGAAAAAAAATGCCCACTCTGACCTCCCGAACACTAGGGAGCCGTGGGGAAACCAGTGAAAGCCAAGACCGACAGCAGCAACGTCAAGTGGAATTTTGCGCCAATTCTGATGGTGCACTTGAAAGCCTCTCTCTGTCCTACCAATGACTGGTCCCTTGTAGGAAGGACAAACTTTCTTACCTGAACAGCCTAAATTGAAGACGCCCGCCCCTCCGGCAACCTGATTGGCTGCCTGCGCACATCAACTGCCACTCTCCCCGCCTATCAGCGCTCCGCCCCTCCAGCCCTCCCGAGCGATCCGATTGGCCCGCTCTGCATCCTCACTCGCCTTCTCGCCGACCTGCCGGGACCACCCCACCCTTTGCCCGCGCGGCTTCCAACTGCCGCGTTTAAAAGGAAACAACAAACCGCGCTCCTTTGCTTGACGCTGAAAAGCGGGGCGGATGCTTACCCACGGCAGAAAAAACCCTTCTATCTTGCATTGCCCTTCGGCATTACAATTGCACAGGTATGAACTCGGTCGGGCTGAGAGGTGAAGCCAGAGACAAAAGAAACCAAAGGAGCCCCATGAGGTGGTAACAATGAACGAGCAAGCGCCGGGCACGCGCGTGGACAGTACACGCAGCATATCACGTTATTGCACGGCACATGTTACAAACAATCACATTGTTGCTAGGCACTTGGACAGGGCAGCTTTGGTATAAAGCCAGCCCCGGCCGACAACAACGGGAACTCTGCGAACATCGCATCGGTGCGTCGGGTTCCGTCGCTCGCATGGTAAAGCAACGATTCGGTCCAACAACAATAGCTGAGTCTGGGGTCTTCGTGATTCTCAGCGGATCCTTTCCACGGACCTCAGACAGGTCTTCACTTTGTGCAGCTGGAGATACTGTTTTCAGTCATATTAACAATGTGGTCGCCTAAAAAGAAAAAAGAAATTGTTAACATGCTCAGTGAAAAAACAGCACGCTACAGAAAACATTAGTCACCAATGCTCTTGGCTGTGAACGGTAAAACACCAGTGAAGAGCCTGCCCGCCCTCCTACCCATGGCAACTCCATTCCAGATGATGGCAACAACCTCTGCATACACAATTTAGTATATATGAACAAATTAACCACGGATGCCTAGAGCTCAGTCCGCCCACCCCTGACTCTGCAGCTCCGGGCAGAGCAGCTCCGAGCCAAACACGCACACGTGCAGACCGAAGTTCCACAGCACGTTACAGACAACATCACTACAACAGCACCAAAAATGCTCAACAACAAGAAGAACTCCAAGACCAGACCCCAAATCGATCAGAAGAACCGGCACAGAGGCAGCAGTGAGGCGAGCAGCCTCTACTGCAACCCCGGAATAAAAAGGAGCCCAACGTCACGGCCCCTTATGAATGGCACTGGCGCAAACACGCAGGGACAGCGCAAGCACAAGAAGCTGCTGCAAGACTCAAAAACTTCAAGATGCTGGGAAGAAGTGCCAGTCCCTGAGACTGGATGGGTAGAGAGCAGAGCTGCCGATGCAGCCCAGAACTACGCCATAAACACAACTGACCAGCGACATCCAAGGCACAAGAACCGTCCACGCTTTCGGCTGCTGATACAAGAAAACCAGCACCCAATTGGCGCTGCGCCAGTCGGCACCGGCATTCCAGATCCCGGGATGGCACCCGAGATGCCTGTCGTGCCCCTCGAGCACAACGAGACCCCAGCATCGTCTGACAGGCGCAAGGCAGGCTTCCCGAACTACACGACAACAGACACAGGCTGGAGCTGCCCTGCCCGGCACACCCTGCCATCGCTCTGCAAAGTCCCCAGGGTCTTTTCACCGCCCAAAGGGGACTGTTCCTGGATGGCTCTTTCCCCTATGGGAACTTGAACACCCTCCCTGCGATTCCCAGCCCCTTCCCAGCCCTCGTGTCTCCACTTAGCTTTCAGACGGCCCAGGGACCGAATCCATCTTCGACAGAGCATAACACCACGTGCGCTAACGGGCATCTCCCCGCATCGCCGGGTTCCTCTTCAACATCTACAGTAACACGAGAAAACACACGCTCACCGAGCCGTGCCAGCACACAGTATCGCGGGGTGAACGCCGACCCCTTCCGCAGCACCCACCTCCTGCTAAGTTCCACGGCGTTCCGCTCAGCGTGTGGTACCTCGGGCGCAGTCAGAAACCCGCATCGCTCGTGACGCCTAAGACAGCGAGAAACAAAAGAACCGTAGCGCTTGGAACGAGTCCCCTGCCCCACGCTCCTCCTCGCCCCTACCCCGGCTCACCGCAAACGCTCCTCCAAGTGCAAAGGGCCAAAAAGGAGCCTGCAAAACAAGAAGGAAACGCTGAACCGAGTCACCACGCGACACTGGGCTCCTCAACTCCTACCGCCGCCTCACCTTCTCGGCTGCTGCTGGTCGGCGTGCGGCTTCGCTCCTCCGAGCTCGTCTGCGGCACCTGCAAAAACAAAGGCACCCGCTCGGACGCTGCCCGGAAGCACAGCCTGCCCGCGGACGGGCCCGCCTCCCCCTCCCTTACCTGGGCCGCTCGCCCGCCTGCCCGCCCTTGCTTTGGACTGCCACGCTGTTGACCACAAAGAGGTTCAGCTACCGCCCGTAAAACACAACCTGACTAGGCTCGGGTTACACAAACGGACTTGCACTTCTTTGACTCATTTTAAGCAGAGCCTCTCCTTGGGGAAAAAAAATGCCCACTCTGACCTCCCGAACACTAGGGAGCCGTGGGGAAACCCGTGAAAGCCAAGACCGACAGCAGCAACGTCAAGTGGAATTTTGCGCCAATTCTGATGGTGCACTTAAAAGCCTCTCTCTGTCCTACCAATGACTGGTCCCTTGTAGGAAGGACAAACATTCTTACCTGAACAGCCTAAATTGAAGACGCCCGCCCCTCCGGCAACCTGATTGGCTGCCTGCGCACATCAACTGCCACTCTCCCCGCCTATCAGCGCTCCGCCCCTCCAGCCCTCCCGAGCGATCCGATTGGCCCGCTCTGCATCCTCACTCGCCTTCTCGCCGCCCTGCCGGGACCACCCCACCCTTTGCCCGCGTGGCTTCCAACAGCCGCGTTTAAAAGGAAACAACAAACCGCGCTCCTTTGCTTGACGCTGAGAAGCGGGGCGGACGCTTACCCACGGCAGAAAAAACCCTTCTATCTTGCATTGCCCTTCGGCATTACAATTGCACAGGTATGAACTCGGTCGGGCTGAGAGGTGAAGCCAGAGACAAAAGAAACCAAAGGAGCCCCATGAGGTGGTAACAATGAACGAGCAAGCGCCGGGCACGCGCGTGGACAGTACACTCAGCATATCACGTTATTGCACGGCACATGTTACAAACAATCACATTGTTGCTAGGCACTTGGACAGGGCAGCTTTGGTATAAAGCCAGCCCCAGCCGACAACAACGGGAACTCTGCGAACATCGCATCGGTGCGTCGGGTTCCGTCGCTCGCATGGTAAAGCAACGATTCGGTCCAACAACAATAGCTGAGTCTGGGGTCTTCGTGATTCTCAGCGGATCCTTTCCACGGACCTCAGACAGGTCTTCACTTTGTGCAGCTGGAGATACTGTTTTCAGTCATATTAACAATGTGGTCGCCTAAAAAGAAAAAAGAAATTGTTAACATGCTCAGTGAAAAAACAGCACGCTACAGAAAACATTAGTCACCAATGCTCTTGGCTGTGAACGGTAAAACACCAGTGAAGAGCCTGCCCGCCCTCCTACCCATGGCAACTCCATTCCAGATGATGGCAACAACCTCTGCATACACAATTTAGTATATATGAACAAATTAACCACGGATGCCTAGAGCTCAGTCCGCCCACCCCTGACTCTGCAGCTCCGGGCAGAGCAGCTCCGAGCCAAACACGCACACGTGCAGACCGAAGTTCCACAGCACGTTACAGACAACATCACTACAACAGCACCAAAAATGCTCAACAACAAGAAGAACTCCAAGACCAGACCCCAAATCGATCAGAAGAACCGGCACAGAGGCAGCAGTGAGGCGAGCAGCCTCTACTGCAACCCCGGAATAAAAAGGAGCCCAACGTCACGGCCCCTTATGAATGGCACTGGCGCAAACACGCAGGGACAGCGCAAGCACAAGAAGCTGCTGCAAGACTCAAAAACTTCAAGATGCTGGGAAGAAGTGCCAGTCCCTGAGACTGGATGGGTAGAGAGCAGAGCTGCCGATGCAGCCCAGAACTACGCCATAAACACAACTGACCAGCGACATCCAAGGCACAAGAACCGTCCACGCTTTCGGCTGCTGATACAAGAAAACCAGCACCCAATTGGCGCTGCGCCAATCGGCACCGGCATTCCAGATCCCGGGATGGCACCCGAGATGCCTGTCGTGCCCCTCGAGCACAACGAGACCCCAGCATCGTCTGACAGGCGCAAGGCAGGCTTCCCGAACTACACGACAACAGACACAGGCTGGAGCTGCCCTGCCCGGCACACCCTGCCATCGCTCTGCAAAGTCCCCAGGGTCTTTTCACCGCCCAAAGGGGACTGTTCCTGGATGGCTCTTTCCCCTATGGGAACTTGAACACCCTCCCTGCGATTCCCAGCCCCTTCCCAGCCCTCGTGTCTCCACTTAGCTTTCAGACGGCCCAGGGACCGAATCCATCTTCGACAGAGCATAACACCACGTGCGCTAACGGGCATCTCCCCGCATCGCCGGGTTCCTCTTCAACATCTACAGTAACACGAGAAAACACACGCTCACCGAGCCGTGCCAGCACACAGTATCGCGGGGTGAACGCCGACCCCTTCCGCAGCACCCACCTCCTGCTAAGTTCCACGGCGTTCCGCTCAGCGTGTGCTGCCTCGGGCGCAGTCAGAAACCCGCATCGCTCGTGACGCCTAAGACAGCGAGAAACAAAAGAACCGTAGCGCTTGGAACGAGTCCCCTGCCCCACGCTCCTCCTCGCCCCTACCCCGGCTCACCGCAAACGCTCCTCCAAGTGCAAAGGGCCAAAAAGGAGCCTGCAAAACAAGAAGGAAACGCTGAACCGAGTCACCACGCGACACTGGGCTCCTCAACTCCCACCGCCGCCTCACCTTCTCGGCTGCTGCTGGTCGGCGTGTGGCTTCGCTCCTCCGAGCTCGTCTGCGGCACCTGCAAAAACAAAGGCACCCGCTCGGACGCTGCCCGGAAGCACAGCCTGCCCGAGGACGGGCCCGCCTCCCCCTCCCTTACCTGGGCCGCTCGCCCGCCTGCCCGCCCTTGCTTTGGACTGCCACGCTGTTGACCACAAAGAGGTTCAGCTACCGCCCGTAAAACACAACCTGACTAGGCTTGGGTTACACAAACGGACTTGCACTTCTTTGACTCATTTTAAGCAGAGCCTCTCCTTGGGGAAAAAAAATGCCCACTCTGAGCTCCCGAACACTAGGGAGCCGTGGGGAAACCAGTGAAAGCCAAGACCGACAGCAGCAACGTCAAGTGGAATTTCGCTCCAATTCTGATGGTGCACTTGAAAGCCTCTCTCTGTCCTACCAATGACTGGTCCCTTGTAGGAAGGACAAACTTTCTTACCTGAACAGCCTAAATTGAAGACGCCCGCCCCCCCGGCAACCTGATTGGCTGCCTGCGCACATCAACTGCCACTCTCCCGGTCTAGCAGCGCTCCGCCCCTCCAGCCCTCCCGAGCGATCCGATTGGCCCGCTCTGCATCCTCACTCGCCTTCTCGCCGCCCTGCCGGGACCGCCCCACCCTTTGCCCGCGCGGCTTCCAACAGCCGCGTTTAAAAGGAAACAACAAACCGCGCTCCTTTGCTTGACGCTGAAAAGCGGGGCGGATGCTTACCCACGGCAGAAAAAACCCTTCTATCTTGCATTGCCCTTCGGCATTACAATTGCACAGGTATGAACTCGGTCGGGCTGAGAGGTGAAGCCAGAGACAAAAGAAACCAAAGGAGCCCCATGAGGTGGGAACAATGAACGAGCAAGCGCCGGGCACGCGCGTGCAGAGCGCGTGGACAGTACACGCAGCATATCACGTTATTGCACGGCACATGTTACAAACAATCACATTGTTGCTAGGCACTTGGACAGGGCAGCTTTGGTATAAAGTCAGCCCCGGCCGACAACAACGGGAACTCTGCGAACATCGCATTGGTGCGTGGGGTTCCGTCGCTCGCATGGTAAAGCAACGATTCGGTCCAACGGCAATAGCTGAGTCTGGGGTCTTCGTGATTCTCAGCGGATCCTTTCCACGGACCTCAGACAGGTCTTCACTTTGTGCAGCTGGAGATACTGTTTTCAGTCATATTAACAATGTGGTCGCCTAAAAAGAAAAAAGAAATTGTTAACATGCTCAGTGAAAAAACAGCACGCTACAGAAAACATTAGTCACCAATGCTCTTGGCTGTGAACGGTAAAACACCAGTGAAGAGCCTGCCCGCCCTCCTACCCATGGCAACTCCATTCCAGATGATGGCAACAACCTCTGCATACACAATTTAGTATATATGAACAAATTAACCACGGATGCCTAGAGCTCAGTCCGCCCACCCCTGACTCTGCAGCTCCGGGCAGAGCAGCTCCGAGCCAAACGCACACGTGCAGACCGAAGTTCCACAGCACGTTACAGACAACATCACTACAACAGCACCAAAAATGCTCAACAACAAGAAGAACTCCAAGACCAGACCCCACATCGATCAGAAGAACCGGCACAGAGGCAGCAGTGAGGCGAGCAGCCTCTACTGCAACCCCGGAATAAAAAGGAGCCCAACGTCACGGCCCCTTATGAATGGCACTGGCGCAAACACGCAGGGACAGCGCAAGCACAAGAAGCTGCTGCAAGACTCAAAAACTTCAAGATGCTGGGAAGAAGTGCCAGTCCCTGAGACTGGATGGGTAGAGAGCAGAGCTGCCGATGCAGCCCAGAACTACGCCATAAACACAACTGACCAGCGACATCCAAGGCACAAGAACCGTCCACGCTTTCGGCTGCTGATACAAGAAAACCAGCACCCAATTGGCGCTGCGCCAATCGGCACCGGCATTCCAGATCCCGGGATGGCACCCGAGATGCCTGTCGTGCCCCTCGAGCACAACGAGACCCCAGCATCGTCTGACAGGCGCAAGGCAGGCTTCCCGAACTACACGACAACAGACACAGGCTGGAGCTGCCCTGCCCGGCACACCCTGCCATCGCTCTGCAAAGTCCCCAGGGTCTTTTCACCGCCCAAAGGGGACTGTTCCTGGATGGCTCTTTCCCCTATGGGAACTTGAACACCCTCCCTGCGATTCCCAGCCCCTTCCCAGCCCTCGTGTCTCCACTTAGCTTTCAGACGGCCCAGGGACCGAATCCATCTTCGACAGAGCATAACACCACGTGCGCTAACGGGCATCTCCCCGCATCGCCGGGTTCCTCTTCAACATCTACAGTAACACGAGAAAACACACGCTCACCGAGCCGTGCCAGCACACAGTATCGCGGGGTGAACGCCGACCCCTTCCGCAGCACCCACCTCCTGCTAAGTTCCACGGCGTTCCGCTCAGCGTGTGGTGCCTCGGGCGCAGTCAGAAACCTGCATCGCTCGTGACGCCTAAGACAGCGAGAAACAAAAGAACCGTAGCGCTTGGAACGAGTCCCCGGCCCCACGCTCCTCCTCGCCCCTACCCCGGCTCACCGCAAACGCTCCTCCAAGTGCAAAGGGCCAAAAAGGAGCCTGCAAAACAAGAAGGAAACGCTGAACCGAGTCACCACGCGACACTGGGCTCCTCAACTCCCACCGCCGCCTCACCTTCTCGGCTGCTGCTGGTCGGCGTGCGGCTTCGCTCCTCCGAGCTCGTCTGCGGCACCTGCAAAAACAAAGGCACCCGCTCGGACGCTGCCCGGAAGCACAGCCTGCCCGCGGACGGGCCCGCCTCCCCCTCCCTTACCTGGGCCGCTCGCCCGCCTGCCCGCCCTTGCTTTGGACTGCCACGCTGTTGACCACAAAGAGGTTCAGCTACCGCCCGTAAAACACAACCTGACTAGGCTTGGGTTACACAAACGAACTTGCACTTCTTTGACTCATTTTAAGCAGAGCCTCTCCTTGGGGAAAAAAAATGCCCACTCTGACCTCCCGAACACTAGGGAGCCGTGGGGAAACCAGTGAAAGCCAAGACCGACAGCAGCAACGTCAAGTGGAATTTTACGCCAATTCTGATGGTGCACTTGAAAGCCTCTCTCTGTCCTACCAATGACTGGTCCCTTGTAGGAAGGACAAACTTTCTTACCTGAACAGCCTAAATTGAAGACGCCCGCCCCTCCGGCAACCTGATTGGCTGCCTGCGCACATCAACTGCCACTCTCCCCGCCTATCAGCGCTCCGCCCCTCCAGCCCTCCCGAGCGATCCGATTGGCCCGCTCTGCATCCTCACTCGCCTTCTCGCCGACCTGCCGGGACCACCCCACCCTTTGCCCGCGCGGCTTCCAACTGCCGCGTTTAAAAGGAAACAACAAACCGCGCTCCTTTGCTTGACGCTGAAAAGCGGGGCGGATGCTTACCCACGGCAGAAAAAACCCTTCTATCTTGCATTGCCCTTCGGCATTACAATTGCACAGGTATGAACTCGGTCGGGCTGAGAGGTGAAGCCAGAGACAAAAGAAACCAAAGGAGCCCCATGAGGTGGTAACAATGAACGAGCAAGCGCCGGGCACGCGCGTGGACAGTACACGCAGCATATCACGTTATTGCACGGCACATGTTACAAACAATCACATTGTTGCTAGGCACTTGGACAGGGCAGCTTTGGTATAAAGCCAGCCCCGGCCGACAACAACGGGAACTCTGCGAACATCGCATCGGTGCGTCGGGTTCCGTCGCTCGCATGGTAAAGCAACGATTCGGTCCAACAACAATAGCTGAGTCTGGGGTCTTCGTGATTCTCAGCGGATCCTTTCCACGGACCTCAGACAGGTCTTCACTTTGTGCAGCTGGAGATACTGTTTTCAGTCATATTAACAATGTGGTCGCCTAAAAAGAAAAAAGAAATTGTTAACATGCTCAGTGAAAAAACAGCACGCTACAGAAAACATTAGTCACCAATGCTCTTGGCTGTGAACGGTAAAACACCAGTGAAGAGCCTGCCCGCCCTCCTACCCATGGCAACTCCATTCCAGATGATGGCAACAACCTCTGCATACACAATTTAGTATATATGAACAAATTAACCACGGATGCCTAGAGCTCAGTCCGCCCACCCCTGACTCTGCAGCTCCGGGCAGAGCAGCTCCGAGCCAAACACGCACACGTGCAGACCGAAGTTCCACAGCACGTTACAGACAACATCACTACAACAGCACCAAAAATGCTCAACAACAAGAAGAACTCCAAGACCAGACCCCAAATCGATCAGAAGAACCGGCACAGAGGCAGCAGTGAGGCGAGCAGCCTCTACTGCAACCCCGGAATAAAAAGGAGCCCAACGTCACGGCCCCTTATGAATGGCACTGGCGCAAACACGCAGGGACAGCGCAAGCACAAGAAGCTGCTGCAAGACTCAAAAACTTCAAGATGCTGGGAAGAAGTGCCAGTCCCTGAGACTGGATGGGTAGAGAGCAGAGCTGCCGATGCAGCCCAGAACTACGCCATAAACACAACTGACCAGCGACATCCAAGGCACAAGAACCGTCCACGCTTTCGGCTGCTGATACAAGAAAACCAGCACCCAATTGGCGCTGCGCCAATCGGCACCGGCATTCCAGATCCCGGGATGGCACCCGAGATGCCTGTCATGCCCCTCGAGCACAACGAGACCCCAGCATCGTCTGACAGGCGCAAGGCAGGCTTCCCGAACTACACGACAACAGACACAGGCTGGAGCTGCCCTGCCCGGCACACCCTGCCATCGCTCTGCAAAGTCCCCAGGGTCTTTTCACCGCCCAAAGGGGACTGTTCCTGGATGGCTCTTTCCCCTATGGGAACTTGAACACCCTCCCTGCGATTCCCAGCCCCTTCCCAGCCCTCGTGTCTCCACTTAGCTTTCAGACGGCCCAGGGACCGAATCCATCTTCGACAGCGCATAACACCACGTGCGCTAACGGGCATCTCCCCGCATCGCCGGGTTCCTCTTCAACACCTACAGTAACACGAGAAAACACACGCTCACCGAGCCGTGCCAGCACACAGTATCGCGGGGTGAACGCCGACCCCTTCCGCAGCACCCACCTCCTGCTAAGTTCCACGGCGTTCCGCTCAGCGTGTGGTACCTCGGGCGCAGTCAGAAACCCGCATCGCTCGTGACGCCTAAGACAGCGAGAAACAAAAGAACCGTAGCGCTTGGAACGAGTCCCCTGCCCCACGCTCCTCCTCGCCCCTACCCCGGCTCACCGCAAACGCTCCTCCAAGTGCAAAGGGCCAAAAAGGAGCCTGCAAAACAAGAAGGAAACGCTGAACCGAGTCACCACGCGACACTGGGCTCCTCAACTCCCACCGCCGCCTCACCTTCTCGGCTGCTGCTGGTCGGCGTGCGGCTTCGCTCCTCCGAGCTCGTCTGCGGCACCTGCAAAAACAAAGGCACCCGCTCGGACGCTGCCCGGAAGCACAGCCTGCCCGCGGACGGGCCCGCCTCCCCCTCCCTTACCTGGGCCGCTCGCCCGCCTGCCCGCCCTTGCTTTGGACTGCCACGCTGTTGACCACAAAGAGGTTCAGCTACCGCCCGTAAAACACAACCTGACTAGGCTCGGGTTACACAAACGGACTTGCACTTCTTTGACTCATTTTAAGCAGAGCCTCTCCTTGGGGAAAAAAAATGCCCACTCTGACCTCCCGAATACTAGGGAGCCGTGGGGAAACCAGTGAAAGCCAAGACCGACAGCAGCAACGTCAAGTGGAATTTTGCTCCAATTCTGATGGTGCACTTAAAAGCCTCTCTCTGTCCTACCAATGACTGGTCCCTTGTAGGAAGGACAAACTTTCTTACCTGAACAGCCTAAATTGAAGACGCCCGCCCCTCCGGCAACCTGATTGGCTGCCTACGCACATCAACTGCCACTCTCCCGGTCTAGCAGCGCTCCGCCCCTCCAGCCCTCCCGAGTGATCCGATTGGCCCGCTCTGCATCCTCACTCGCCTTCTCGCCGCCCTGCCGGGACCGCCCCGCCCTTTGCCCACGCGGCTTCCAACTGCCGCGTTTAAAAGGAAACAACAAACCGCGCTCCTTTGCTTGACGCTGAAAAGCGGGGCGGATGCTTACCCACGGCAGAAAAAACCCTTCTATCTTGCATTGCCCTTCGGCATTACAATTGCACAGGTATGAACTCGGTCGGGCTGAGAGGTGAAGCCAGAGACAAAAGAAACCAAAGGAGCCCCATGAGGTGGGAACAATGAACGAGCAAGCGCCGGGCACGCGCGTGCAGAGCGCGTGGACAGTACACGCAGCATATCACGTTATTGCACGGCACATGTTACAAACAATCACATTGTTGCTAGGCACTTGGACAGGGCAGCTTTGGTATAAAGCCAGCCCCGGCCGACAACAACGGGAACTCTGCGAACATCGCATCGGTGCGTCGGGTTCCGTCGCTCGCATGGTAAAGCAACGATTCGGTCCAACAGCAATAGCTGAGTCTGGGGTCTTCGTGATTCTCAGCGGATCCTTTCCACGGACCTCAGACAGGTCTTCACTTTGTGCAGTTGGAGATACTGTTTTCAGTCATATTAACAATGTGGTTGCCTAAAAAGAAAAAAGAAATTGTTAACATGCTCAGTGAAAAAACAGCACGCTACAGAAAACATTAGTCACCAATGCTCTTGACTGTGAACGGTAAAACACCAGTGAAGAGCCTGCCCGCCCTCCTACCCATGGCAACTCCATTCCAGATGATGGCAACAACCTCTGCATACACAATTTAGTATATATGAACAAATTAACCACGGATGCCTAGAGCTCAGTCTGCCCACCCCTGACTCTGCAGCTCCGGGCAGAGCAGCTCCGAGCCAAACACGCACACGTGCAGACCGAAGTTCCACAGCACGTTACAGACAACATCACTACAACAGCACCAAAAATGCTCAACAACAAGAAGAACTCCAAGACCAGACCCCACATCGATCAGAAGAACCGGCACAGAGGCAGCAGTGAGGCGAGCAGCCTCTACTGCAACCCCGGAATAAAAAGGAGCCCAACGTCACGGCCCCTTATGAATGGCACTGGCGCAAACACGCAGGGACAGCGCAAGCACAAGAAGCTGCTGCAAGACTCAAAAACTTCAAGATGCTGGGAAGAAGTGCCAGTCCCTGAGACTGGATGGGTAGAGAGCAGAGCTGCCGATGCAGCCCAGAACTACGCCATAAACACAACTGACCAGCGACATCCAAGGCACAAGAACCGTCCACGCTTTCGGCTGCTGATACAAGAAAACCAGCACCCAATTGGCGCTGCGCCAATCGGCACCGGCATTCCAGATCCCGGGATGGCACCCGAGATGCCTGTCATGCCCCTCGAGCACAACGAGACCCCAGCATCGTCTGACAGGCGCAAGGCAGGCTTCCCGAACTACACGACAACAGACACAGGCTGGAGCTGCCCTGCCCGGCACACCCTGCCATCGCTCTGCAAAGTCCCCAGGGTCTTTTCACCGCCCAAAGGGGACTGTTCCTGGATGGCTCTTTCCCCTATGGGAACTTGAACACCCTCCCTGCGATTCCCAGCCCCTTCCCAGCCCTCGTGTCTCCACTTAGCTTTCAGACGGCCCAGGGACCGAATCCATCTTCGACAGCGCATAACACCACGTGCGCTAACGGGCATCTCCCCGCATCGCCGGGTTCCTCTTCAACACCTACAGTAACACGAGAAAACACACGCTCACCGAGCCGTGCCAGCACACAGTATCGCGGGGTGAACGCCGACCCCTTCCGCAGCACCCACCTCCTGCTAAGTTCCACGGCGTTCCGCTCAGCGTGTGGTACCTCGGGCGCAGTCAGAAACCCGCATCGCTCGTGACGCCTAAGACAGCGAGAAACAAAAGAACCGTAGCGCTTGGAACGAGTCCCCTGCCCCACGCTCCTCCTCGCCCCTACCCCGGCTCACCGCAAACGCTCCTCCAAGTGCAAAGGGCCAAAAAGGAGCCTGCAAAACAAGAAGGAAACGCTGAACCGAGTCACCACGCGACACTGGGCTCCTCAACTCCCACCGCCGCCTCACCTTCTCGGCTGCTGCTGGTCGGCGTGCGGCTTCGCTCCTCCGAGCTCGTCTGCGGCACCTGCAAAAACAAAGGCACCCGCTCGGACGCTGCCCGGAAGCACAGCCTGCCCGCGGACGGGCCCGCCTCCCCCTCCCTTACCTGGGCCGCTCGCCCGCCTGCCCGCCCTTGCTTTGGACTGCCACGCTGTTGACCACAAAGAGGTTCAGCTACCGCCCGTAAAACACAACCTGACTAGGCTCGGGTTACACAAACGGACTTGCACTTCTTTGACTCATTTTAAGCAGAGCCTCTCCTTGGGGAAAAAAAATGCCCACTCTGACCTCCCGAACACTAGGGAGCCGTGGGGAAACCAGTGAAAGCCAAGACCGACAGCAGCAACGTCAAGTGGAATTTTGCTCCAATTCTGATGGTGCACTTAAAAGCCTCTCTCTGTCCTACCAATGACTGGTCCCTTGTAGGAAGGACAAACTTTCTTACCTGAACAGCCTAAATTGAAGACGCCCGCCCCTCCGGCAACCTGATTGGCTGCCTACGCACATCAACTGCCACTCTCCCGGTCTAGCAGCGCTCCGCCCCTCCAGCCCTCCCGAGTGATCCGATTGGCCCGCTCTGCATCCTCACTCGCCTTCTCACCGCCCTGCCGGGACCGCCCCGCCCTTTGCCCACGCGGCTTCCAACTGCCGCGTTTAAAAGGAAACAACAAACCGCGCTCCTTTGCTTGACGCTGAAAAGCGGGGCGGATGCTTACCCACGGCAGAAAAAACCCTTCTATCTTGCATTGCCCTTCGGCATTACAATTGCACAGGTATGAACTCGGTCGGGCTGAGAGGTGAAGCCAGAGACAAAAGAAACCAAAGGAGCCCCATGAGGTGGGAACAATGAACGAGCAAGCGCCGGGCACGCGCGTGCAGAGCGCGTGGACAGTACACGCAGCATATCACGTTATTGCACGGCACATGTTACAAACAATCACATTGTTGCTAGGCACTTGGACAGGGCAGCTTTGGTATAAAGCCAGCCCCGGCCGACAACAACGGGAACTCTGCGAACATCGCATCGGTGCGTCGGGTTCCGTCGCTCGCATGGTAAAGCAACGATTCGGTCCAACAGCAATAGCTGAGTCTGGGGTCTTCGTGATTCTCAGCGGATCCTTTCCACGGACCTCAGACAGGTCTTCACTTTGTGCAGTTGGAGATACTGTTTTCAGTCATATTAACAATGTGGTTGCCTAAAAAGAAAAAAGAAATTGTTAACATGCTCAGTGAAAAAACAGCACGCTACAGAAAACATTAGTCACCAATGCTCTTGACTGTGAACGGTAAAACACCAGTGAAGAGCCTGCCCGCCCTCCTACCCATGGCAACTCCATTCCAGATGATGGCAACAACCTCTGCATACACAATTTAGTATATATGAACAAATTAACCACGGATGCCTAGAGCTCAGTCCGCCCACCCCTGACTCTGCAGCTCCGGGCAGAGCAGCTCCGAGCCAAACACGCACACGTGCAGACCGAAGTTCCACAGCACGTTACAGACAACACCACTACAACAGCACCAAAAATGCTCAACAACAAGAAGAACTCCAAGACCAGACCCCACATCGATCAGAAGAACCGGCACAGAGGCAGCAGTGAGGCGAGCAGCCTCTACTGCAACCCCGGAATAAAAAGGAGCCCAACGTCACGGCCCCTTATGAATGGCACTGGCGCAAACACGCAGGGACAGCGCAAGCACAAGAAGCTGCTGCAAGACTCAAAAACTTCAAGATGCTGGGAAGAAGTGCCAGTCCCTGAGACTGGATGGGTAGAGAGCAGAGCTGCCGATGCAGCCCAGAACTACGCCATAAACACAACTGACCAGCGACATCCAAGGCACAAGAACCGTCCACGCTTTCGGCTGCTGATACAAGAAAACCAGCACCCAATTGGCGCTGCGCCAATCGGCACCGGCATTCCAGATCCCGGGATGGCACCCGAGATGCCTGTCGTGCCCCTCGAGCACAACGAGACCCCAGCATCGTCTGACAGGCGCAAGGCAGGCTTCCCGAACTACACGACAACAGACAAAGGCTGGAGCTGCCCTGCCCGGCACACCCTGCCATCGCTCTGCAAAGTCCCCAGGGTCTTTTCACCGCCCAAAGGGGACTGTTCCTGGATGGCTCTTTCCCCTATGGGAACTTGAACACCCTCCCTGCGATTCCCAGCCCCTTCCCAGCCCTCGTGTCTCCACTTAGCTTTCAGACGGCCCAGGGACCGAATCCATCTTCGACAGAGCATAACACCACGTGCGCTAACGGGCATCTCCCCGCATCGCCGGGTTCCTCTTCAACATCTACAGTAACACGAGAAAACACACGCTCACCGAGCCGTGCCAGCACACAGTATCGCGGGGTGAACGCCGACCCCTTCCGCAGCACCCACCTCCTGCTAAGTTCCACGGCGTTCCGCTCAGCGTGTGCTGCCTCGGGCGCAGTCAGAAACCCGCATCGCTCGTGACGCCTAAGACAGCGAGAAACAAAAGAACCGTAGCGCTTGGAACGAGTCCCCTGCCCCACGCTCCTCCTCGCCCCTACCCCGGCTCACCGCAAACGCTCCTCCAAGTGCAAAGGGCCAAAAAGGAGCCTGCAAAACAAGAAGGAAACGCTGAACCGAGTCACCACGCGACACTGGGCTCCTCAACTCCCACCGCCGCCTCACCTTCTCGGCTGCTGCTGGTCGGCGTGTGGCTTCGCTCCTCCGAGCTCGTCTGCGGCACCTGCAAAAACAAAGGCACCCGCTCGGACGCTGCCCGGAAGCACAGCCTGCCCGAGGACGGGCCCACCTCCCCCTCCCTTACCTGGGCCGCTCGCCCGCCTGCCCGCCCTTGCTTTGGACTGCCACGCTGTTGACCACAAAGAGGTTCAGCTACCGCCCGTAAAACACAACCTGACTAGGCTTGGGTTACACAAACGGACTTGCACTTCTTTGACTCATTTTAAGCAGAGCCTCTCCTTGGGGAAAAAAAATGCCCACTCTGAGCTCCCGAACACTAGGGAGCCGTGGGGAAACCAGTGAAAGCCAAGACCGACAGCAGCAACGTCAAGTGGAATTTCGCTCCAATTCTGATGGTGCACTTGAAAGCCTCTCTCTGTCCTACCAATGACTGGTCCCTTGTAGGAAGAACAAACTTTCTTACCTGAACAGCCTAAATTGAAGACGCCCGCCCCCCCGGCAACCTGATTGGCTGCCTGCGCACATCAACTGCCACTCTCCCGGTCTAGCAGCGCTCCGCCCCTCCAGCCCTCCCGAGCGATCCGATTGGCCCGCTCTGCATCCTCACTCGCCTTCTCGCCGCCCTGCCGGGACCGCCCCACCCTTTGCCCGCGCGGCTTCCAACAGCCGCGTTTAAAAGGAAACAACAAACCGCGCTCCTTTGCTTGACGCTGAAAAGCGGGGCGGATGCTTACCCACGGCAGAAAAAAACCTTCTATCTTGCATTGCCCTTCGGCATTACAATTGCACAGGTATGAACTCGGTCGGGCTGAGAGGTGAAGCCAGAGACAAAAGAAACCAAAGGAGCCCCATGAGGTGGGAACAATGAACGAGCAAGCGCCGGGCACGCGCGTGCAGAGCGCGTGGACAGTACACGCAGCATATCACGTTATTGCACGGCACATGTTACAAACAATCACATTGTTGCTAGGCACTTGGACAGGGCAGCTTTGGTATAAAGTCAGCCCCGGCCGACAACAACGGGAACTCTGCGAACATCGCATTGGTGCGTGGGGTTCCGTCGCTCGCATGGTAAAGCAACGATTCGGTCCAACAGCAATAGCTGAGTCTGGGGTCTTCGTGATTCTCAGCGGATCCTTTCCACGGACCTCAGACAGGTCTTCACTTTGTGCAGCTGGAGATACTGTTTTCAGTCATATTAACAATGTGGTCGCCTAAAAAGAAAAAAGAAATTGTTAACATGCTCAGTGAAAAAACAGCACGCTACAGAAAACATTAGTCACCAATGCTCTTGGCTGTGAACGGTAAAACACCAGTGAAGAGCCTGCCCGCCCTCCTACCCATGGCAACTCCATTCCAGATGATGGCAACAACCTCTGCATACACAATTTAGTATATATGAACAAATTAACCACGGATGCCTAGAGCTCAGTCCGCCCACCCCTGACTCTGCAGCTCCGGGCAGAGCAGCTCCGAGCCAAACGCACACGTGCAGACCGAAGTTCCACAGCACGTTACAGACAACATCACTACAACAGCACCAAAAATGCTCAACAACAAGAAGAACTCCAAGACCAGACCCCACATCGATCAGAAGAACCGGCACAGAGGCAGCAGTGAGGCGAGCAGCCTCTACTGCAACCCCGGAATAAAAAGGAGCCCAACGTCACGGCCCCTTATGAATGGCACTGGCGCAAACACGCAGGGACAGCGCAAGCACAAGAAGCTGCTGCAAGACTCAAAAACTTCAAGATGCTGGGAAGAAGTGCCAGTCCCTGAGACTGGATGGGTAGAGAGCAGAGCTGCCGATGCAGCCCAGAACTACGCCATAAACACAACTGACCAGCGACATCCAAGGCACAAGAACCGTCCACGCTTTCGGCTGCTGATACAAGAAAACCAGCACCCATTTGGCGCTGCGCCAATCGGCACCGGCATTCCAGATCCCGGGATGGCACCCGAGATGCCTGTCGTGCCCCTCGAGCACAACGAGACCCCAGCATCGTCTGACAGGCGCAAGGCAGGCTTCCCGAACTACACGACAACAGACACAGGCTGGAGCTGCCCTGCCCGGCACACCCTGCCATCGCTCTGCAAAGTCCCCAGGGTCTTTTCACCGCCCAAAGGGGACTGTTCCTGGATGGCTCTTTCCCCTATGGGAACTTGAACACCCTCCCTGCGATTCCCAGCCCCTTCCCAGCCCTCGTGTCTCCACTTAGCTTTCAGACGGCCCAGGGACCGAATCCATCTTCGACAGAGCATAACACCACGTGCGCTAACGGGCATCTCCCCGCATCGCCGGGTTCCTCTTCAACATCTACAGTAACACGAGAAAACACACGCTCACCGAGCCGTGCCAGCACACAGTATCGCGGGGTGAACGCCGACCCCTTCCGCAGCACCCACCTCCTGCTAAGTTCCACGGCGTTCCGCTCAGCGTGTGCTGCCTCGGGCGCAGTCAGAAACCCGCATCGCTCGTGACGCCTAAGACAGCGAGAAACAAAAGAACCGTAGCGCTTGGAACGAGTCCCCGGCCCCACGCTCCTCCTCGCCCCTACCCCGGCTCACCGCAAACGCTCCTCCAAGTGCAAAGGGCCAAAAAGGAGCCTGCAAAACAAGAAGGAAACGCTGAACCGAGTCACCACGCGACACTGGGCTCCTCAACTCCCACCGCCGCCTCACCTTCTCGGCTGCTGCTGGTCGGCGTGCGGCTTCGCTCCTCCGAGCTCGTCTGCGGCACCTGCAAAAACAAAGGCACCCGCTCGGACGCTGCCCGGAAGCACAGCCTGCCCGCGGACGGGCCCGCCTCCCCCTCCCTTACCTGGGCCGCTCGCCCGCCTGCCCGCCCTTGCTTTGGACTGCCACGCTGTTGACCACAAAGAGGTTCAGCTACCGCCCGTAAAACACAACTTGACTAGGCTTGGGTTACACAAACGGACTTGCACTTCTTTGACTCATTTTAAGCAGAGCCTCTCCTTGGGGAAAAAAAATGCCCACTCTGACCTCCCGAACACTAGGGAGCCGTGGGGAAACCAGTGAAAGCCAAGACCGACAGCAGCAACGTCAAGTGGAATTTTGCGCCAATTCTGATGGTGCACTTAAAAGCCTCTCTCTGTCCTACCAATGACTGGTCCCTTGTAGGAAGGACAAACTTTCTTACCTGAACAGCCTAAATTGAAGACGCCCGCCCCTCCGGCAACCTGATTGGCTGCCTGCGCACATCAACTGCCACTCTCCCCGCCTATCAGCGCTCCGCCCCTCCAGCCCTCCCGAGCGATCCGATTGGCCCGCTCTGCATCCTCACTCGCCTTCTCGCCGACCTGCCGGGACCGCCCCACCCTTTGCCCGCGCGGCTTCCAACTGCCGCGTTTAAAAGGAAACAACAAACCGCGCTCCTTTGCTTGACGCTGAAAAGCGGGGCGGATGCTTACCCACGGCAGAAAAAACCCTTCTATCTTGCATTGCCCTTCGGCATTACAATTGCACAGGTATGAACTCGGTCGGGCTGAGAGGTGAAGCCAGAGACAAAAGAAACCAAAGGAGCCCCATGAGGTGGTAACAATGAACGAGCAAGCGCCGGGCACGCGCGTGGACAGTACACGCAGCATATCACGTTATTGCACGGCACATGTTACAAACAATCACATTGTTGCTAGGCACTTGGACAGGGCAGCTTTGGTATAAAGCCAGCCCCGGCCGACAACAACGGGAACTCTGCGAACATCGCATTGGTGCGTCGGGTTCCGTCGCTCGCATGGTAAAGCAACGATTCGGTCCAACAGCAATAGCTGAGTCTGGGGTCTTCGTGATTCTCAGCGGATCCTTTCCACAGACCTCAGACAGGTCTTCACTTTGTGCAGTTGGAGATACTGTTTTCAGTCATATTAACAATGTGGTTGCCTAAAAAGAAAAAAGAAATTGTTAACATGCTCAGTGAAAAAACAGCACGCTACAGAAAACATTAGTCACCAATGCTCTTGACTGTGAACGGTAAAACACCAGTGAAGAGCCTGCCCGCCCTCCTACCCATGGCAACTCCATTCCAGATGATGGCAACAACCTCTGCATACACAATTTAGTATATATGAACAAATTAACCACGGATGCCTAGAGCTCAGTCCGCCCACCCCTGACTCTGCAGCTCCGGGCAGAGCAGCTCCGAGCCAAACACGCACACGTGCAGACCGAAGTTCCACAGCACGTTACAGACAACACCACTACAACAGCACCAAAAATGCTCAACAACAAGAAGAACTCCAAGACCAGACCCCACATCGATCAGAAGAACCGGCACAGAGGCAGCAGTGAGGCGAGCAGCCTCTACTGCAACCCCGGAATAAAAAGGAGCCCAACGTCACGGCCCCTTATGAATGGCACTGGCGCAAACACGCAGGGACAGCGCAAGCACAAGAAGCTGCTGCAAGACTCAAAAACTTCAAGATGCTGGGAAGAAGTGCCAGTCCCTGAGACTGGATGGGTAGAGAGCAGAGCTGCCGATGCAGCCCAGAACTACGCCATAAACACAACTGACCAGCGACATCCAAGGCACAAGAACCGTCCACGCTTTCGGCTGCTGATACAAGAAAACCAGCACCCAATTGGCGCTGCGCCAATCGGCACCGGCATTCCAGATCCCGGGATGGCACCCGAGATGCCTGTCGTGCCCCTCGAGCACAACGAGACCCCAGCATCGTCTGACAGGCGCAAGGCAGGCTTCCCGAACTACACGACAACAGACAAAGGCTGGAGCTGCCCTGCCCGGCACACCCTGCCATCGCTCTGCAAAGTCCCCAGGGTCTTTTCACCGCCCAAAGGGGACTGTTCCTGGATGGCTCTTTCCCCTATGGGAACTTGAACACCCTCCCTGCGATTCCCAGCCCCTTCCCAGCCCTCGTGTCTCCACTTAGCTTTCAGACGGCCCAGGGACCGAATCCATCTTCGACAGAGCATAACACCACGTGCGCTAACGGGCATCTCCCCGCATCGCCGGGTTCCTCTTCAACATCTACAGTAACACGAGAAAACACACGCTCACCGAGCCGTGCCAGCACACAGTATCGCGGGGTGAACGCCGACCCCTTCCGCAGCACCCACCTCCTGCTAAGTTCCACGGCGTTCCGCTCAGCGTGTGCTGCCTCGGGCGCAGTCAGAAACCCGCATCGCTCGTGACGCCTAAGACAGCGAGAAACAAAAGAACCGTAGCGCTTGGAACGAGTCCCCTGCCCCACGCTCCTCCTCGCCCCTACCCCGGCTCACCGCAAACGCTCCTCCAAGTGCAAAGGGCCAAAAAGGAGCCTGCAAAACAAGAAGGAAACGCTGAACCGAGTCACCACGCGACACTGGGCTCCTCAACTCCCACCGCCGCCTCACCTTCTCGGCTGCTGCTGGTCGGCGTGTGGCTTCGCTCCTCCGAGCTCGTCTGCGGCACCTGCAAAAACAAAGGCACCCGCTCGGACGCTGCCCGGAAGCACAGCCTGCCCGAGGACGGGCCCACCTCCCCCTCCCTTACCTGGGCCGCTCGCCCGCCTGCCCGCCCTTGCTTTGGACTGCCACGCTGTTGACCACAAAGAGGTTCAGCTACCGCCCGTAAAACACAACCTGACTAGGCTTGGGTTACACAAACGGACTTGCACTTCTTTGACTCATTTTAAGCAGAGCCTCTCCTTGGGGAAAAAAAATGCCCACTCTGAGCTCCCGAACACTAGGGAGCCGTGGGGAAACCAGTGAAAGCCAAGACCGACAGCAGCAACGTCAAGTGGAATTTCGCTCCAATTCTGATGGTGCACTTGAAAGCCTCTCTCTGTCCTACCAATGACTGGTCCCTTGTAGGAAGAACAAACTTTCTTACCTGAACAGCCTAAATTGAAGACGCCCGCCCCCCCGGCAACCTGATTGGCTGCCTGCGCACATCAACTGCCACTCTCCCGGTCTAGCAGCGCTCCGCCCCTCCAGCCCTCCCGAGCGATCCGATTGGCCCGCTCTGCATCCTCACTCGCCTTCTCGCCGCCCTGCCGGGACCGCCCCACCCTTTGCCCGCGCGGCTTCCAACAGCCGCGTTTAAAAGGAAACAACAAACCGCGCTCCTTTGCTTGACGCTGAAAAGCGGGGCGGATGCTTACCCACGGCAGAAAAAAACCTTCTATCTTGCATTGCCCTTCGGCATTACAATTGCACAGGTATGAACTCGGTCGGGCTGAGAGGTGAAGCCAGAGACAAAAGAAACCAAAGGAGCCCCATGAGGTGGGAACAATGAACGAGCAAGCGCCGGGCACGCGCGTGCAGAGCGCGTGGACAGTACACGCAGCATATCACGTTATTGCACGGCACATGTTACAAACAATCACATTGTTGCTAGGCACTTGGACAGGGCAGCTTTGGTATAAAGTCAGCCCCGGCCGACAACAACGGGAACTCTGCGAACATCGCATTGGTGCGTGGGGTTCCGTCGCTCGCATGGTAAAGCAACGATTCGGTCCAACAGCAATAGCTGAGTCTGGGGTCTTCGTGATTCTCAGCGGATCCTTTCCACGGACCTCAGACAGGTCTTCACTTTGTGCAGCTGGAGATACTGTTTTCAGTCATATTAACAATGTGGTCGCCTAAAAAGAAAAAAGAAATTGTTAACATGCTCAGTGAAAAAACAGCACGCTACAGAAAACATTAGTCACCAATGCTCTTGGCTGTGAACGGTAAAACACCAGTGAAGAGCCTGCCCGCCCTCCTACCCATGGCAACTCCATTCCAGATGATGGCAACAACCTCTGCATACACAATTTAGTATATATGAACAAATTAACCACGGATGCCTAGAGCTCAGTCCGCCCACCCCTGACTCTGCAGCTCCGGGCAGAGCAGCTCCGAGCCAAACGCACACGTGCAGACCGAAGTTCCACAGCACGTTACAGACAACATCACTACAACAGCACCAAAAATGCTCAACAACAAGAAGAACTCCAAGACCAGACCCCACATCGATCAGAAGAACCGGCACAGAGGCAGCAGTGAGGCGAGCAGCCTCTACTGCAACCCCGGAATAAAAAGGAGCCCAACGTCACGGCCCCTTATGAATGGCACTGGCGCAAACACGCAGGGACAGCGCAAGCACAAGAAGCTGCTGCAAGACTCAAAAACTTCAAGATGCTGGGAAGAAGTGCCAGTCCCTGAGACTGGATGGGTAGAGAGCAGAGCTGCCGATGCAGCCCAGAACTACGCCATAAACACAACTGACCAGCGACATCCAAGGCACAAGAACCGTCCACGCTTTCGGCTGCTGATACAAGAAAACCAGCACCCATTTGGCGCTGCGCCAATCGGCACCGGCATTCCAGATCCCGGGATGGCACCCGAGATGCCTGTCGTGCCCCTCGAGCACAACGAGACCCCAGCATCGTCTGACAGGCGCAAGGCAGGCTTCCCGAACTACACGACAACAGACACAGGCTGGAGCTGCCCTGCCCGGCACACCCTGCCATCGCTCTGCAAAGTCCCCAGGGTCTTTTCACCGCCCAAAGGGGACTGTTCCTGGATGGCTCTTTCCCCTATGGGAACTTGAACACCCTCCCTGCGATTCCCAGCCCCTTCCCAGCCCTCGTGTCTCCACTTAGCTTTCAGACGGCCCAGGGACCGAATCCATCTTCGACAGAGCATAACACCACGTGCGCTAACGGGCATCTCCCCGCATCGCCGGGTTCCTCTTCAACATCTACAGTAACACGAGAAAACACACGCTCACCGAGCCGTGCCAGCACACAGTATCGCGGGGTGAACGCCGACCCCTTCCGCAGCACCCACCTCCTGCTAAGTTCCACGGCGTTCCGCTCAGCGTGTGCTGCCTCGGGCGCAGTCAGAAACCCGCATCGCTCGTGACGCCTAAGACAGCGAGAAACAAAAGAACCGTAGCGCTTGGAACGAGTCCCCGGCCCCACGCTCCTCCTCGCCCCTACCCCGGCTCACCGCAAACGCTCCTCCAAGTGCAAAGGGCCAAAAAGGAGCCTGCAAAACAAGAAGGAAACGCTGAACCGAGTCACCACGCGACACTGGGCTCCTCAACTCCCACCGCCGCCTCACCTTCTCGGCTGCTGCTGGTCGGCGTGCGGCTTCGCTCCTCCGAGCTCGTCTGCGGCACCTGCAAAAACAAAGGCACCCGCTCGGACGCTGCCCGGAAGCACAGCCTGCCCGCGGACGGGCCCGCCTCCCCCTCCCTTACCTGGGCCGCTCGCCCGCCTGCCCGCCCTTGCTTTGGACTGCCACGCTGTTGACCACAAAGAGGTTCAGCTACCGCCCGTAAAACACAACTTGACTAGGCTTGGGTTACACAAACGGACTTGCACTTCTTTGACTCATTTTAAGCAGAGCCTCTCCTTGGGGAAAAAAAATGCCCACTCTGACCTCCCGAACACTAGGGAGCCGTGGGGAAACCAGTGAAAGCCAAGACCGACAGCAGCAACGTCAAGTGGAATTTTGCGCCAATTCTGATGGTGCACTTAAAAGCCTCTCTCTGTCCTACCAATGACTGGTCCCTTGTAGGAAGGACAAACTTTCTTACCTGAACAGCCTAAATTGAAGACGCCCGCCCCTCCGGCAACCTGATTGGCTGCCTGCGCACATCAACTGCCACTCTCCCCGCCTATCAGCGCTCCGCCCCTCCAGCCCTCCCGAGCGATCCGATTGGCCCGCTCTGCATCCTCACTCGCCTTCTCGCCGACCTGCCGGGACCGCCCCACCCTTTGCCCGCGCGGCTTCCAACTGCCGCGTTTAAAAGGAAACAACAAACCGCGCTCCTTTGCTTGACGCTGAAAAGCGGGGCGGATGCTTACCCACGGCAGAAAAAACCCTTCTATCTTGCATTGCCCTTCGGCATTACAATTGCACAGGTATGAACTCGGTCGGGCTGAGAGGTGAAGCCAGAGACAAAAGAAACCAAAGGAGCCCCATGAGGTGGTAACAATGAACGAGCAAGCGCCGGGCACGCGCGTGGACAGTACACGCAGCATATCACGTTATTGCACGGCACATGTTACAAACAATCACATTGTTGCTAGGCACTTGGACAGGGCAGCTTTGGTATAAAGCCAGCCCCGGCCGACAACAACGGGAACTCTGCGAACATCGCATTGGTGCGTCGGGTTCCGTCGCTCGCATGGTAAAGCAACGATTCGGTCCAACAGCAATAGCTGAGTCTGGGGTCTTCGTGATTCTCAGCGGATCCTTTCCACAGACCTCAGACAGGTCTTCACTTTGTGCAGTTGGAGATACTGTTTTCAGTCATATTAACAATGTGGTTGCCTAAAAAGAAAAAAGAAATTGTTAACATGCTCAGTGAAAAAACAGCACGCTACAGAAAACATTAGTCACCAATGCTCTTGACTGTGAACGGTAAAACACCAGTGAAGAGCCTGCCCGCCCTCCTACCCATGGCAACTCCATTCCAGATGATGGCAACAACCTCTGCATACACAATTTAGTATATATGAACAAATTAACCACGGATGCCTAGAGCTCAGTCCGCCCACCCCTGACTCTGCAGCTCCGGGCAGAGCAGCTCCGAGCCAAACACGCACACGTGCAGACCGAAGTTCCACAGCACGTTACAGACAACATCACTACAACAGCACCAAAAATGCTCAACAACAAGAAGAACTCCAAGACCAGACCCCACATCGATCAGAAGAACCGGCACAGAGGCAGCAGTGAGGCGAGCAGCCTCTACTGCAACCCCGGAATAAAAAGGAGCCCAACGTCACGGCCCCTTATGAATGGCACTGGCGCAAACACGCAGGGACAGCGCAAGCACAAGAAGCTGCTGCAAGACTCAAAAACTTCAAGATGCTGGGAAGAAGTGCCAGTCCCTGAGACTGGATGGGTAGAGAGCAGAGCTGCCGATGCAGCCCAGAACTACGCCATAAACACAACTGACCAGCGACATCCAAGGCACAAGAACCGTCCACGCTTTCGGCTGCTGATACAAGAAAACCAGCACCCAATTGGCGCTGCGCCAATCGGCACCGGCATTCCAGATCCCGGGATGGCACCCGAGATGCCTGTCGTGCCCCTCGAGCACAACGAGACCCCAGCATCGTCTGACAGGCGCAAGGCAGGCTTCCCGAACTACACGACAACAGACACAGGCTGGAGCTGCCCTGCCCGGCACACCCTGCCATCGCTCTGCAAAGTCCCCAGGGTCTTTTCACCGCCCAAAGGGGACTGTTCCTGGATGGCTCTTTCCCCTATGGGAACTTGAACACCCTCCCTGCGATTCCCAGCCCCTTCCCAGCCCTCGTGTCTCCACTTAGCTTTCAGACGGCCCAGGGACCGAATCCATCTTCGACAGAGCATAACACCACGTGCGCTAACGGGCATCTCCCCGCATCGCCGGGTTCCTCTTCAACACCTACAGTAACACGAGAAAACACACGCTCACCGAGCCGTGCCAGCACACAGTATCGCGGGGTGAACGCCGACCCCTTCCGCAGCACCCACCTCCTGCTAAGTTCCACGGCGTTCCGCTCAGCGTGTGGTACCTCGGGCGCAGTCAGAAACCCGCATCGCTCGTGACGCCTAAGACAGCGAGAAACAAAAGAACCGTAGCGCTTGGAACGAGTCCCCTGCCCCACGCTCCTCCCCGCCCCTACCCCGGCTCACCGCAAACGCTCCTCCAAGTGCAAAGGGCCAAAAAGGAGCCTGCAAAACAAGAAGGAAACGCTGAACCGAGTCACCACGCGACACTGGGCTCCTCAACTCCCACCGCCGCCTCACCTTCTCGGCTGCTGCTGGTCGGCGTGTGGCTTCGCTCCTCCGAGCTCGTCTGCGGCACCTGCAAAAACAAAGGCACCCGCTCGGACGCTGCCCGGAAGCACAGCCTGCCCGCGGACGGGCCCGCCTCCCCCTCCCTTACCTGGGCCGCTCGCCCGCCTGCCCGCCCTTGCTTTGGACTGCCACGCTGTTGACCACAAAGAGGTTCAGCTACCGCCCGTAAAACACAACCTGACTAGGCTCGGGTTACACAAACGGACTTGCACTTCTTTGACTCATTTTAAGCAGAGCCTCTCCTTGGGGAAAAAAAATGCCCACTCTGAGCTCCCGAACACTAGGGAGCCGTGGGGAAACCAGTGAAAGCCAAGACAGACAGCAGCAACGTCAAGTGGAATTTCGCTCCAATTCTGATGGTGCACTTAAAAGCCTCTCTCTGTCCTACCAATGACTGGTCCCTTGTAGGAAGGACAAACTTTCTTACCTGAACAGCCTAAATTGAAGACGCCCGCCCCTCCGGCAACCTGATTGGCTGCCTACGCACATCAACTGCCACTCTCCCGGTCTAGCAGCGCTCCGCCCCTCCAGCCCTCCCGAGTGATCCGATTGGCCCGCTCTGCATCCTCACTCGCCTTCTCGCCGCCCTGCCGGGACCGCCCCGCCCTTTGCCCACGCGGCTTCCAACTGCCGCGTTTAAAAGGAAACAACAAACCGCGCTCCTTTGCTTGACGCTGAAAAGCGGGGCGGATGCTTACCCACGGCAGAAAAAACCCTTCTATCTTGCATTGCCCTTCGGCATTACAATTGCACAGGTATGAACTCGGTCGGGCTGAGAGGTGAAGCCAGAGACAAAAGAAACCAAAGGAGCCCCATGAGGTGGGAACAATGAACGAGCAAGCGCCGGGCACGCGCGTGCAGAGCGCGTGGACAGTACACGCAGCATATCACGTTATTGCACGGCACATGTTACAAACAATCACATTGTTGCTAGGCACTTGGACAGGGCAGCTTTGGTATAAAGCCAGCCCCGGCCGACAACAACGGGAACTCTGCGAACATCGCATTGGTGCGTCGGGTTCCGTCGCTCGCATGGTAAAGCAACGATTCGGTCCAACAGCAATAGCTGAGTCTGGGGTCTTCGTGATTCTCAGCGGATCCTTTCCACGGACCTCAGACAGGTCTTCACTTTGTGCAGTTGGAGATACTGTTTTCAGTCATATTAACAATGTGGTCGCCTAAAAAGAAAAAAGAAATTGTTAACATGCTCAGTGAAAAAACAGCACGCTACAGAAAACATTAGTCACCAATGCTCTTGGCTGTGAACGGTAAAACACCAGTGAAGAGCCTGCCCGCCCTCCTACCCATGGCAACTCCATTCCAGATGATGGTAACAACCTATGCATACACAATTTAGTATATATGAACAAATTAACCACGGATGCCTAGAGCTCAGTCCGCCCACCCCTGACTCTGCAGCTCCGGGCAGAGCAGCTCCGAGCCAAACACGCACACGTGCAGACCGAACTTCCACAGCACGTTACAGACAACATCACTACAACAGCACCAAAAATGCTCAACAACAAGAAGAACTCCAAGACCAGACCCCACATCGATCAGAAGAACCGGCACAGAGGCAGCAGTGAGGCGAGCAGCCTCTACTGCAACCCCGGAATAAAAAGGAGCCCAACGTCACGGCCCCTTATGAATGGCACTGGCGCAAACACGCAGGGACAGCGCAAGCACAAGAAGCTGCTGCAAGACTCAAAAACTTCAAGATGCTGGGAAGAAGTGCCAGTCCCTGAGACTGGATGGGTAGAGAGCAGAGCTGCCGATGCAGCCCAGAACTACGCCATAAACACAACTGACCAGCGACATCCAAGGCACAAGAACCGTCCACGCTTTCGGCTGCTGATACAAGAAAACCAGCACCCAATTGGCGCTGCGCCAATCGGCACCGGCATTCCAGATCCCGGGATGGCACCCGAGATGCCTGTCGTGCCCCTCGAGCACAACGAGACCCCAGCATCGTCTGACAGGCGCAAGGCAGGCTTCCCGAACTACACGACAACAGACACAGGCTGGAGCTGCCCTGCCCGGCACACCCTGCCATCGCTCTGCAAAGTCCCCAGGGTCTTTTCACCGCCCAAAGGGGACTGTTCCTGGATGGCTCTTTCCCCTATGGGAACTTGAACACCCTCCCTGCGATTCCCAGCCCCTTCCCAGCCCTCGTGTCTCCACTTAGCTTTCAGACGGCCCAGGGACCGAATCCATCTTCGACAGAGCATAACACCACGTGCGCTAACGGGCATCTCCCCGCATCGCCGGGTTCCTCTTCAACATCTACAGTAACACGAGAAAACACACGCTCACCGAGCCGTGCCAGCACACAGTATCGCGGGGTGAACGCCGACCCCTTCCGCAGCACCCACCTCCTGCTAAGTTCCACGGCGTTCCGCTCAGCGTGTGCTGCCTCGGGCGCAGTCAGAAACCCGCATCGCTCGTGACGCCTAAGACAGCGAGAAACAAAAGAACCGTAGCGCTTGGAACGAGTCCCCTGCCCCACGCTCCTCCTCGCCCCTACCCCGGCTCACCGCAAACGCTCCTCCAAGTGCAAAGGGCCAAAAAGGAGCCTGCAAAACAAGAAGGAAACGCTGAACCGAGTCACCACGCGACACTGGGCTCCTCAACTCCCACCGCCGCCTCACCTTCTCGGCTGCTGCTGGTCGGCGTGCGGCTTCGCTCCTCCGAGCTCGTCTGCGGCACCTGCAAAAACAAAGGCACCCGCTCGGACGCTGCCCGGAAGCACAGCCTGCCCGCGGACGGGCCCGCCTCCCCCTCCCTTACCTGGGCCGCTCGCCCGCCTGCCCGCCCTTGCTTTGGACTGCCACGCTGTTGACCACAAAGAGGTTCAGCTACCGCCCGTAAAACACAACCTGACTAGGCTCGGGTTACACAAACGGACTTGCACTTCTTTGACTCATTTTAAGCAGAGCCTCTCCTTGGGGAAAAAAAATGCCCACTCTGAGCTCCCGAACACTAGGGAGCCGTGGGGAAACCAGTGAAAGCCAAGACCGACAGCAGCAACGTCAAGTGGAATTTCGCTCCAATTCTGATGGTGCACTTGAAAGCCTCTCTCTGTCCTACCAATGACTGGTCCCTTGTAGGAAGGACAAACTTTCTTACCTGAACAGCCTAAATTGAAGACGCCCGCCCCTCCGGCAACCTGATTGGCTGCCTGCGCACATCAACTGCCACTCTCCCCGCCTATCAGCGCTCCGCCCCTCCAGCCCTCCCGAGCGATCCGATTGGCCCGCTCTGCATCCTCACTCGCCTTCTCGCCGCCCTGCCGGGACCACCCCACCCTTTGCCCGCGCGGCTTCCAACTGCCGCGTTTAAAAGGAAACAACTAACCGCGCTCCTTTGCTTGACGCTGAAAAGCGGGGCGGATGCTTACCCACGGCAGAAAAAACCCTTCTATCTTGCATTGCCCTTCGGCATTACAATTGCACAGGTATGAACTCGGTCGGGCTGAGAGGTGAAGCCAGAGACAAAAGAAACCAAAGGAGCCCCATGAGGTGGGAACAATGAACGAGCAAGCGCCGGGCACGCGCGTGCAGAGCGCGTGGACAGTACACGCAGCATATCACGTTATTGCACGGCACATGTTACAAACAATCACATTGTTGCTAGGCACTTGGACAGGGCAGCTTTGGTATAAAGCCAGCCCCGGCCGACAACAACGGGAACTCAGCGAACATCGCATCGGTGCGTCGGGTTCCGTCGCTCGCATGGTAAAGCAACGATTCGGTCCAACGGCAATAGCTGAGTCTGGGGTCTTCGTGATTCTCAGCGGATCCTTTCCACGGACCTCAGACAGGTCTTCACTTTGTGCAGTTGGAGATACTGGTTTCAGTCATATTAACAATGTGGTTGCCTAAAAAGAAAAAAGAAATTGTTAACATGCTCAGTGAAAAAACAGCACGCTACAGAAAACATTAGTCACCAATGCTCTTGGCTGTGAACGGTAAAACACCAGTGAAGAGACTGCCCGCCCTCCTACCCATGGCAACTCCATTCCAGATGATGGCAACAACCTCTGCATACACAATTTAGTATATATGAACAAATTAACCACGGATGCCTAGAGCTCAGTCCGCCCACCCCTGACTCTGCAGCTCCGGGCAGAGCAGCTCCGAGCCAAACACGCACACGTGCAGACCGAAGTTCCACAGCACGTTACAGACAACACCACTACAACAGCACCAAAAATGCTCAACAACAAGAACAACTCCAAGACCAGACCCCACATCGATCAGAAGAACCGGCACAGAGGCAGCAGTGAGGCGAGCAGCCTCTACTGCAACCCCGGAATAAAAAGGAGCCCAACGTCACGGCCCCTTATGAATGGCACTGGCGCAAACATGCAGGGACAGCGCAAGCACAAGAAGCTGCTGCAAGACTCAAAAACTTCAAGATGCTGGGAAGAAGTGCCAGTCCCTGAGACTGGATGGGTAGAGAGCAGAGCTGCCGATGCAGCCCAGAACTACGCCATAAACACAACTGACCAGCGACATCCAAGGCACAAGAACCCTCCACGCTTTCGGCTGCTGATACAAGAAAACCAGCACCCAATTGGCGCTGCGCCAATCGGCACCGGCATTCCAGATCCCGGGATGGCACCCGAGATGCCTGTCGTGCCCCTCGAGCACAACGAGACCCCAGCATCGTCTGACAGGCGCAAGGCAGGCTTCCCGAACTACACGACAACAGACACAGGCTGGAGCTGCCCTGCCCGGCACACCCTGCCATCGCTCTGCAAAGTCCCCAGGGTCTTTTCACCGCCCAAAGGGGACTGTTCCTGGATGGCTCTTTCCCCTATGGGAACTTGAACACCCTCCCTGCGATTCCCAGCCCCTTCCCAGCCCTCGTGTCTCCACTTAGCTTTCAGAAGGCCCAGGGACCGAATCCATCTTCGACAGAGCATAACACCACGTGCGCTAACGGGCATCTCCCCGCATCGCCGGGTTCCTCTTCAACATCTACAGTAACACGAGAAAACACACGCTCACCGAGCCGTGCCAGCACACAGTATCGCGGGGTGAACGCCGACCCCTTCCGCAGCACCCACCTCCTGCTAAGTTCCACGGCGTTCCGCTCAGCGTGTGCTGCCTCGGGCGCAGTCAGAAACCCGCATCGCTCGTGACGCCTAAGACAGCGAGAAACAAAAGAACCGTAGCGCTTGGAACGAGTCCCCTGCCCCACGCTCCTCCTCGCCCCTACCCCGGCTCACCGCAAACGCTCCTCCAAGTGCAAAGGGCCAAAAAGGAGCCTGCAAAACAAGAAGGAAACACTGAACCGAGTCACCACGCGACACTGGGCTCCTCAACTCCCACCGCCGCCTCACCTTCTCGGCTGCTGCTGGTCGGCGTGCGGCTTCGCTCCTCCGAGCTCGTCTGCGGCACCTGCAAAAACAAAGGCACCCGCTCGGACGCTGCCCGGAAGCACAGCCTGCCCGCGGACGGGCCCGCCTCCCCCTCCCTTACCTGGGCCGCTCGCCCGCCTGCCCGCCCTTGCTTTGGACTGCCACGCTGCTGACCACAAAGAGGTTCAGCTACCGCCCGTAAAACACAACCTGACTAGGCTCGGGTTACACAAACGGACTTGCACTTCTTTGAGGAAACAAACTCATTTTTAAGCATAGCCTCTCCTTGGGGAAAAAAATGCCCACTCTGAACTCCCGAACATTAGGGAGCCGTGGGGAAACCAGTGAAAGCCAAGACCGACAGCAGCAACGTCAAGTGGAATTTCGCTCAAATTCTGATGGTGCACTTAAAAGCCTCCTGCTGACGGCGCTCTGCTCGCCTCTTCCATGGCTTTTTCGTGCCAAGTTGTCCCTCTGCATCTGAAAACACGTTAGTCAACAAGTCACCCAGGAGCTCATCTACAGCTTGACCATTCCACAGGTCTGCTTTCTATTCAGGAATCCCATCAGAAGCTCGAATTGCGTCCCTAAAACACTGGGGAAGGGACTGTCCCCCCCACTGCCCACGGCTACTCCTTCCCAGATGACTGCACAGCCTTTGCCTACACAATTTAACACGTCCACAGATCAACCGTGGACTCCTACAGCTCAGTGCATCCACCCCAGACTCCAAACCTCCGGGCAGAGCAGCTCTCAGCCAACTGTGCACACGTGCAGACAGACGCTCCACAGAACGCAATAGACAACACGACGGAAACGCCACCAAAAAACGCTCCACAACAAAGACGCCAAAAGCAGACACGGCACCGTCCAAAAACCTACAGGGAGGCAGTGGTGAGGCAAGGAGTCTCTACTACAACCCCACAATAAAACTGAGCCAATCGTCTTGGCCCCTTGTGAGACGGCGGCACTGGCGCAAACACACAGAGACAGCGCAAACACAAGAAGCTGCTGCAAGAACTAATAACTTCTTCCCAGCATCTTGAAGTGCCAGTCCCTGAGACTGGATAGGTAGAGAGCAGAGCTGCCGACGCAGCCCTCAGCGATACCAGAAAACACAACTGACCAGCGACTTCCAAGGCACAAGAACCGTCCACGCTTTCGTCTGCTGATACAAGAAAACCAGCACCCAATTATTACACCCAATTAGTAAGGCGAGGAGCCTCTATCACAATCCCAGAAAAAAAAGGAGCCAAACGTCACGGCCCCTTACAAGACAGCAGCACTGGCGCAAACACACAGAGACGGCGGCACGACCTAAGAACTTCTTCCCAACATCTTGAAGTGCCAGTCCCTTACACTGGACGGGTAGAGAGCAGAGCTGCTGATGCAGCCCAGAATGACACCATAAATCACAACTGACCAGAAACACCCAAAATGCAAGAACCATCCACGCTTTCTGCTGCTGATACAAGAATCCAGCACCCGATTGGCACTATGCCAATTAGGACCAGCATTCCAGATCCCAGGATGGCACCCGAGATGCCTCTTGGGCCCCTCGAGCACAACGAGACCCCAGGATCGTCTGACAGGCGCAAGGCAGGCTTCCCGAGCTACACAACACCACACACAGAGGCTGGAGCTGCCCTGCCCGGCACATGCTGGTATCGCACTGTAAATTCCCTGGGCCCTTTACCCACCCAAAGGGGACTTTTCCTGGACGGCCCTTTCCCTTATCAGAACTTTACCCCCCTCCCTGCGATTCCCAGCCTCTTCCCAGCCCCCGTGCCTCCACTTATCTTTAAGAGGGCCAAGGGACCGAATCCATCTTCAACAGAGAAAACGCAACGTGCGCTAACAGGGATCTCCCCGCATCGCCGGGTTCCTCTTCAACATCTACAGTAACACAAGAAAACACACGCTCACCGAGCCGTGCCAGCACACAGTATCGCGGGGTGAACGCCGACCCCTTCCGCAGCACCCACCTCCTGCTAAGATCCACGGCGTTCCGCTCAGCGTGTGGTGCCTCGGGCGCAGTCAGAAACCCGCATCGCTCGTGACGCCTACGACAGCGAGAAACAAAAGAACCGTAGCGCTTGGAGTGAGTCCCCAGCCCCATGCTCTTCTGAGCCCCTACCCCAGCTCACCGAAAACGCTCCTCCAAGCCCAAAGGGCCCAAAAGGGGCCTGCAAAATAAGAAAGAAACGCTGAACCGAGTCACCACGCGACACTGGGCTCCTCAACTCCCACCGCCGCCTCACCTTCTCGGCTGCTGCTGGTCGACGTGCGGCTTCGCTCCTCCGAGCTCGTCTGCGGCACCTGCAAAAACAAAGGCACCCGCTCGGACGCTGCCCGGAAGCACAGCCTGCCCGCGGACGGGCCCGCCTCCCCCTCCCTTACCTGGGCCGCTCGCCCGCCTGCCCGTCCTTGCTTTGGACTGCCACGCTGTTGACCACAAAGAGGTTCAGCTACCGCCCGTAAAACACAACCTGACTAGGCTCGGGTTACACAAACGGACTTGCACTTCTTTGAGGAAACAAACTCATTTTTAAGCATAGCCTCTCCTTGGGGAAAAAAAATGCCCACTCTGAACTCCCGAACATTAGGGAGCCGTGGGGAAACCAGTGAAAGCCAAGACCGACAGCAGCAACGTCAAGTGGAATTTCGCTCAAATTCTGATGGTGCACTTAAAAGCCTCCTGCTGACGGCGCTCTGCTCGCCTCTTCCATGGCTTTTTCGTGCCAAGTTGTCCCTCTGCATCTGAAATCACGTTATTCAACAAGTCACCCAGGAGCTCATCTACAGCTTGACCATTCCACAGGTCTGCTTTCTATTCAGGAATCCCATCAGAAGCTCTAATTGCGTCCCTAAAACACTGGGGAAGGGACTGTCCCCCCCACTGCCCACGGCTACTCCTTCCCAGATGACTGCACAGCCTTTGCCTACACAATTTAACACGTCCACAGATTAACCGTGGACTCCTACAGCTCAGTGCATCCACCCCAGACTCCAAACCTCCGGGCAGAGCAGCTCTCAGCCAACTGTGCGCACGTGCAGACAGACGCTCCACAGAACGCAATAGACAACACGACGGAAACGCCACCAAAAAACGCTCCACAACAAAGACGCCAAAAGCAGACACGGCACCGTCCAAAAACCTACAGGGAGGCAGTGGTGAGGCAAGGAGTCTCTACTACAACCCCACAATAAAACTGAGCCAATCGTCTTGGCCCCTTGTGAGACGGCGGCACTGGCGCAAACACACAGAGACAGCGCAAACACAAGAAGCTGCTGCAAGAACTAATAACTTCTTCCCAGCATCTTGAAGTGCCAGTCCCTGAGACTGGATAGGTAGAGAGCAGAGCTGCCGACGCAGCCCTCAGCGATACAACTGACCAGCGACTTCCAAGGCACAAGAACCGTCCACGCTTTCGTCTGCTGATACAAGAAAACCAGCACCCAATTATTACACCCAATTAGTAAGGCGAGGAGCCTCTATCACAATCCCAGAAAAAAAAGGAGCCAAACGTCACGGCCCCTTACAAGACAGCAGCACTGGCGCAAACACACAGAGACGGCGGCACGACCTAAGAACTTCTTCCCAACATCTTGAAGTGCCAGTCCCTTACACTGGACGGGTAGAGAGCAGAGCTGCTGATGCAGCCCAGAATGACACCATAAATCACAACTGACCAGAAACACCCAAAATGCAAGAACCATCCACGCTTTCTGCTGCTGATACAAGAATCCAGCACCCGATTGGCACTATGCCAATTAGGACCAGCATTCCAGATCCCAGGATGGCACCTGAGATGCCTCTTGGGCCCCTCGAGCACAACGAGACCCCAGGATCGTCTGACAGGCGCAAGGCAGGCTTCCCGAGCTACACAACACCACACACAGAGGCTGGAGCTGCCCTGCCCGGCACATGCTGGTATCGCACTGTAAATTCCCTGGGCCCTTTACCCACCCAAAGGGGACTTTTCCTGGACGGCCCTTTCCCTTATCAGAACTTTACCCCCCTCCCTGCGATTCCCAGCCTCTTCCCAGCCCCCGTGCCTCCACTTATCTTTAAGAGGGCCAAGGGACCGAATCCATCTTCAACAGAGAAAACGCAACGTGCGCTAACAGGGATCTCCCCGCATCGCCGGGTTCCTCTTCAACATCTACAGTAACACGAGAAAACACACACTCACCGAGCCGTGCCAGCACACAGTATCGCGGGGTGAACGCCGACCCCTTCCGCAGCACCCACCTCCTGCTAAGATCCACGGCGTTCCGCTCAGCGTGTGGTGCCTCGGGCGCAGTCAGAAACCCGCATCGCTCGTGACGCCTACGACAGCGAGAAACAAAAGAACCGTAGCGCTTGGAGTGAGTCCCCAGCCCCATGCTCTTCTGAGCCCCTACCCCAGCTCACCGAAAACGCTCCTCCAAGCCCAAAGGGCCCAAAAGGGGCCTGCAAAATAAGAAAGAAACGCTGAACCGAGTCACCACGCGACACTGGGCTCCTCAACTCCCACCGCCGCCTCACCTTCTCGGCTGCTGCTGGTCGGCGTGCGGCTTCGCTCCTCCGAGCTCGTCTGCGGCACCTGCAAAAACAAAGGCACCCGCTCGGACGCTGCCCGGAAGCACAGCCTGCCCGCGGACGGGCCCGCCTCCCCCTCCCTTACCTGGGCCGCTCGCCCGCCTGCCCGCCCTTGCTTTGGACGGCCACGCTGTTGACCACAAAGAGGTTCAGCTACCGCCCGTAAAACACAACCTGACTAGGCTCGGGTTACACAAACGGACTTGCACTTCTTTGAGGAAACAAACTCATTTTTAAGCATAGCCTCTCCTTGGGGAAAAAAAATGCCCACTCTGAACTCCCGAACATTAGGGAGCCGTGGGGAAACCAGTGAAAGCCAAGACCGACAGCAGCAACGTCAAGTGGAATTTCGCTCCAATTCTGATGGTGCACTTAAAAGCCTCCTGCTGACGGCGCTCTGCTCGCCTCTTCCATGGCTTTTTCGTGCCAAGTTGTCCCTCTGCATCTGAAATCACGTTATTCAACAAGTCACCCAGGAGCTCATCTACAGCTTGACCATTCCACAGGTCTGCTTTCTATTCAGGAATCCCATCAGAAGCTCTAATTGCGTCCCTAAAACACTGGGGAAGGGACTGTCCCCCCCACTGCCCACGGCTACTCCTTCCCAGATGACTGCACAGCCTTTGCCTACACAATTTAACACGTCCACAGATTAACCGTGGACTCCTACAGCTCAGTGCATCCACCCCAGACTCCAAACCTCCGGGCAGAGCAGCTCTCAGCCAACTGTGCGCACGTGCAGACAGACGCTCCACAGAACGCAATAGACAACACGACGGAAACGCCACCAAAAAACGCTCCACAACAAAGACGCCAAAAGCAGACACGGCACCGTCCAAAAACCTACAGGGAGGCAGTGGTGAGGCAAGGAGTCTCTACTACAACCCCACAATAAAACTGAGCCAATCGTCTTGGCCCCTTGTGAGACGGCGGCACTGGCGCAAACACACAGAGACAGCGCAAACACAAGAAGCTGCTGCAAGAACTAATAACTTCTTCCCAGCATCTTGAAGTGCCAGTCCCTGAGACTGGATAGGTAGAGAGAAGAGCTGCCGACGCAGCCCTCAGCGATACAACTGACCAGCGACTTCCAAGGCACAAGAACCGTCCACGCTTTCGTCTGCTGATACAAGAAAACCAGCACCCAATTATTACACCCAATTAGTAAGGCGAGGAGCCTCTATCACAATCCCAGAAAAAAAAGGAGCCAAACGTCACGGCCCCTTACAAGACAGCAGCACTGGCGCAAACACACAGAGACGGCGGCACGACCTAAGAACTTCTTCCCAACATCTTGAAGTGCCAGTCCCTTACACTGGACGGGTAGAGAGCAGAGCTGCTGATGCAGCCCAGAATGACACCATAAATCACAACTGACCAGAAACACCCAAAATGCAAGAACCATCCACGCTTTCTGCGGCTGATACAAGAATCCAGCACCCGATTGGCACTATGCCAATTAGGACCAGCATTCCAGATCCCAGGATGGCACCCGAGATGCCTCTTGGGCCCCTCGAGCACAACGAGACCCCAGGATCGTCTGAGAGGCGCAAGGCAGGCTTCCCGAGCTACACAACACCACACACAGAGGCTGGAGCTGCCCTGCCCGGCACATGCTGGTATCGCACTGTAAATTCCCTGGGCCCTTTACCCACCCAAAGGGGACTTTTCCTGGACGGCCCTTTCCCTTATCAGAACTTTACCCCCCTCCCTGCGATTCCCAGCCTCTTCCCAGCCCCCGTGCCTCCACTTATCTTTAAGAGGGCCAAGGGACCGAATCCATCTTCAACAGAGAAAACGCCACGTGCGCTAACAGGGATCTCCCCGCATCGCCGGGTTCCTCTTCAACATCTACAGTAACACGAGAAAACACACGCTCACCGAGCCGTGCCAGCACACAGTATCGCGGGGTGAACGCCGACCCCTTCCGCAGCACCCACCTCCTGCTAAGTTCCACGGCGTTCCGCTCAGCGTGTGGTGCCTCGGGCGCAGTCAGAAACCCGCATCGCTCGTGACGCCTAAGACAGCGAGAAACAAAAGAACCGTAGCGCTTGGAGTGAGTCCCCAGCCCCATGCTCTTCTTAGCCCCTACCCCAGCTCACCAAAAACGCTCCTCCAAGCCCAAAGGGCCCAAAAGGGGCCTGCAAAATAAGAAAGAAACGCTGAACCGAGTCACCACGCGACACTGGGCTTTTCAACTCCCACCGCCGCCTCACCTTCTCGGCTGCTGCTGGTCGGCGTGCGGCTTCGCTCCTCCGAGCTCGTCTGCGGCACCTGCAAAAACAAAGGCACCCGCTCGGACGCTGCCCGGAAGCACAGCCTGCCCGCGGACGGGCCCGCCTCCCCCTCCCTTACCTGGGCCGCTCGCCCGCCTGCCCGCCCTTGCTTTGGACTGCCACGCTGTTGACCACAAAGAGGTTCAGCTACCGCCCGTAAAACACAACCTGACTAGGCTCGGGTTACACAAACGGACTTGCACTTCTTTGAGGAAACAAACTCATTTTTAAGCATAGCCTCTCCTTGGGGAAAAAAAATGCCCACTCTGAACTCCCGAACATTAGGGAGCCGTGGGGAAACCAGTGAAAGCCAAGACCGACAGCAGCAACGTCAAGTGGAATTTCGCTCAAATTCTGATGGTGCACTTAAAAGCCTCCTGCTGACGGCGCTCTGCTCGCCTCTTCCACGGCTTTTTTGTGCCAAGTTGTCCCTCTGCATCTGAAATCACGTTATTCAACAAGTCACCCAGGAGCTCATCTACAGCTTGACCATTCCACAGGTCTGCTTTCTATTCAGGAATCCCATCAGAAGCTCCAATTGCGTCCCTAAAACACTGGGGAAGGGACTGTCCCCGCCACTGCCCACGGCTACTCCTTCCCAGATGACTGCACAGCCTTTGCCTACACAATTTAACACGTCCACAGATTAACCGTGGACTCCTACAGCTCAGTGCATCCACCCCAGACTCCAAACCTCCGGGCAGAGCAGCTCTCAGCCAACTGTGCGCACGTGCAGACAGACGCTCCACAGAACGCAATAGACAACACGACGGAAACGCCACCAAAAAACGCTCCACAACAAAGACGCCAAAAGCAGACACGGCACCGTCCAAAAACCTACAGGGAGGCAGTGGTGAGGCAAGGAGTCTCTACTACAACCCCACAATAAAACTGAGCCAATCGTCTTGGCCCCTTGTGAGACGGCGGCACTGGCGCAAACACACAGAGACAGCGCAAACACAAGAAGCTGCTGCAAGAACTAATAACTTCTTCCCAGCATCTTGAAGTGCCAGTCCCTGAGACTGGATAGGTAGAGAGCAGAGCTGCCGACGCAGCCCTCAGCGATACCAGAAAACACAACTGACCAGCGACTTCCAAGGCACAAGAACCGTCCACGCTTTCGTCTGCTGATACAAGAAAACCAGCACCCAATTATTACACCCAATTAGTAAGGCGAGGAGCCTCTATCACAATCCCAGAAAAAAAAGGAGCCAAACGTCACGGCCCCTTACAAGACAGCAGCACTGGCGCAAACACACAGAGACGGCGGCACGACCTAAGAACTTCTTCCCAACATCTTGAAGTGCCAGTCCCTTACACTGGACGGGTAGAGAGCAGAGCTGCTGATGCAGGCCAGAATGACACCATAAATCACAACTGACCAGAAACACCCAAAATGCAAGAACCATCCACGCTTTCTGCTGCTGATACAAGAATCCAGCACCCGATTGGCACTATGCCAATTAGGACCAGCATTCCAGATCCCAGGATGGCACCTGAGATGCCTCTTGGGCCCCTCGAGCACAACGAGACCCCAGGATCGTCTGAGAGGCGCAAGGCAGGCTTCCCGAGCTACACAACACCACACACAGAGGCTGGAGCTGCCCTGCCCGGCACATGCTGGTATCGCACTGTAAATTCCCTGGGCCCTTTACCCACCCAAAGGGGACTTTTCCTGGACGGCCCTTTCCCTTATCAGAACTTTACCCCCCTCCCTGCGATTCCCAGCCTCTTCCCAGCCCCCGTGCCTCCACTTATCTTTAAGAGGGCCAAGGGACCGAATCCATCTTCAACAGAGAAAACGCAACGTGCGCTAACAGGGATCTCCCCGCATCGCCGGGTTCCTCTTCAACATCTACAGTAACACGAGAAAACACACGCTCACCGAGCCGTGCCAGCACACAGTATCGCGGGGTGAACGCCGACCCCTTCCGCAGCACCCACCTCCTGCTAAGATCCACGGCGTTCCGCTCAGCGTGTGGTGCCTCGGGCGCAGTCAGAAACCCGCATCGCTCGTGACGCCTACGACAGCGAGAAACAAAAGAACCGTAGCGCTTGGAACGAGTCCCCAGCCCCATGCTCTTCTGAGCCCCTACCCCAGCTCACCGAAAATGCTCCTCCAAGCCCAAAGGGCCCAAAAGGGGCCTGCAAAATAAGAAAGAAACGCTGAACCGAGTCACCACGCGACACTGGGCTCCTCAACTCCCACCGCCGCCTCACCTTCTCGGCTGCTGCTGGTCGGCGTGCGGCTTCGCTCCTCCGAGCTCGTCTGCGGCACCTGCAAAAACAAAGGCACCCGCTCGGACGCTGCCCGGAAGCACAGCCTGCCCGCGGACGGGCCCGCCTCCCCCTCCCTTACCTGGGCCGCTCGCCCGCCTGCCCGCCCTTGCTTTGGACGGCCACGCTGTTGACCACAAAGAGGTTCAGCTACCGCCCGTAAAACACAACCTGACTAGGCTCGGGTTACACAAACGGACTTGCACTTCTTTGAGGAAACAAACTCATTTTTAAGCATAGCCTCTCCTTGGGGAAAAAAAATGCCCACTCTGAACTCCCGAACATTAGGGAGCCGTGGGGAAACCAGTGAAAGCCAAGACCGACAGCAGCAATGTCAAGTGGAATTTCGCTCCAATTCTGATGGTGCACTTAAAAGCCTCCTGCTGACGGCGCTCTGCTCGCCTCTTCCATGGCTTTTTCGTGCCAAGTTGTCCCTCTGCATCTGAAATCACGTTATTCAACAAGTCACCCAGGAGCTCATCTACAGCTTGACCATTCCACAGGTCTGCTTTCTATTCAGGAATCCCATCAGAAGCTCTAATTGCGTCCCTAAAACACTGGGGAAGGGACTGTCCCCCCCACTGCCCACGGCTACTCCTTCCCAGATGACTGCACAGCCTTTGCCTACACAATTTAACACGTCCACAGATTAACCGTGGACTCCTACAGCTCAGTGCATCCACCCCAGACTCCAAACCTCCGGGCAGAGCAGCTCTCAGCCAACTGTGCGCACGTGCAGACAGACGCTCCACAGAACGCAATAGACAACACGACGGAAACGCCACCAAAAAGCGCTCCACAACAAAGACGCCAAAAGCAGACACGGCACCGTCCAAAAACCTACAGGGAGGCAGTGGTGAGGCAAGGAGTCTCTACTACAACCCCACAATAAAACTGAGCCAATCGTCTTGGCCCCTTGTGAGACGGCGGCACTGGCGCAAACACACAGAGACAGCGCAAACACAAGAAGCTGCTGCAAGAACTAATAACTTCTTCCCAGCATCTTGAAGTGCCAGTCCCTGAGACTGGATAGGTAGAGAGAAGAGCTGCCGACGCAGCCCTCAGCGATACAACTGACCAGCGACTTCCAAGGCACAAGAACCGTCCACGCTTTCGTCTGCTCATAGAAGAAAACCAGCACCCAATTATTACACCCAATTAGTAAGGCGAGGAGCCTCTATCACAATCCCAGAAAAAAAAGGAGCCAAACGTCACGGCCCCTTACAAGACAGCAGCACTGGCGCAAACACACAGAGACGGCGGCACGACCTAAGAACTTCTTCCCAACATCTTGAAGTGCCAGTCCCTTACACTGGACGGGTAGAGAGCAGAGCTGCTGATGCAGCCCAGAATGACACCATAAATCACAACTGACCAGAAACACCCAAAATGCAAGAACCATCCACGCTTTCTGCGGCTGATACAAGAATCCAGCACCCGATTGGCACTATGCCAATTAGGACCAGCATTCCAGATCCCAGGATGGCACCCGAGATGCCTCTTGGGCCCCTCGAGCACAACGAGACCCCAGGATCGTCTGAGAGGCGCAAGGCAGGCTTCCCGAGCTACACAACACCACACACAGAGGCTGGAGCTGCCCTGCCCGGCACATGCTGGTATCGCACTGTAAATTCCCTGGGCCCTTTACCCACCCAAAGGGGACTTTTCCTGGACGGCCCTTTCCCTTATCAGAACTTTACCCCCCTCCCTGCGATTCCCAGCCTCTTCCCAGCCCCCGTGCCTCCACTTATCTTTAAGAGGGCCAAGGGACCGAATCCATCTTCAACAGAGAAAACGCCACGTGCGCTAACAGGGATCTCCCCGCATCGCCGGGTTCCTCTTCAACATCTACAGTAACACGAGAAAACACACGCTCACCGAGCCGTGCCAGCACACAGTATCGCGGGGTGAACGCCGACCCCTTCCGCAGCACCCACCTCCTGCTAAGTTCCACGGCGTTCCGCTCAGCGTGTGCTGCCTCGGGCGCAGTCAGAAACCCGCATCGCTCGTGACGCCTAAGACAGCGAGAAACAAAAGAACCGTAGCGCTTGGAGTGAGTCCCCAGCCCCATGCTCTTCTGAGCCCCTACCCCAGCTCACCGAAAACGCTCCTCCAAGCCCAAAGGGCCCAAAAGGGGCCTGCAAAATAAGAAAGAAACGCTGAACCGAGTCACCACGTGACACTGGGCTCCTCAACTCCCACCGCCGCCTCACCTTCTCGGCTGCTGCTGGTCGGCGTGCGGCTTCGCTCCTCTGAGCTCGTCTGCGGCACCTGCAAAAACAAAGGCACCCGCTCGGACGCTGCCCGGAAGCACAGCCTGCCCGCGGACGGGCCCGCCTCCCCCTCCCTTACCTGGGCCGCTCGCCCGCCTGCCCGCCCTTGCTTTGGACTGCCACGCTGCTGACCACAAAGAGGTTCAACTACCGCCCGTAAAACACAACCTGACTAGGCTCGGGTTACACAAACGGACTTGCACTTCTTTGAGGAAACAAACTCATTTTTAAGCATAGCCTCTCCTTGGGGAAAAAAAATGCCCACTCTGAACTCCCGAACATTAGGGAGCCGTGGGGAAACCAGTGAAAGCCAAGACCGACAGCAGCAACGTCAAGTGGAATTTCGCTCCAATTCTGATGGTGCACTTAAAAGCCTCCTGCTGACGGCGCTCTGCTCACCTCTTCCATGGCTTTTTCGTGCCAAGTTGTCCCTCTGCATCTGAAATCACGTTATTCAACAAGTCACCCAGGAGCTCATCTACAGCTTCACCATTCCACAGGTCTGCTTTCTATTCAGGAATCCCATCAGAAGCTCTAATTGCGTCCCTAAAACACTGGGGAAGGGACTGTCCCCCCCACTGCCCACGGCTACTCCTTCCCAGATGACTGCACAGCCTTTGCCTACACAATTTAACACGTCCACAGATTAACCGTGGACTCCTACAGCTCAGTGCATCCACCCCAGACTCCAAACCTCCGGGCAGAGCAGCTCTCAGCCAACTGTGCGCACGTGCAGACAGACGCTCCACAGAACGCAATAGACAACACGACGGAAACGCCACCAAAAAACGCTCCACAACAAAGATGCCAAAAGCAGACACGGCACCGTCCAAAAACCTACAGGGAGGCAGTGGTGAGGCAAGGAGTCTCTACTACAACCCCACAATAAAACTGAGCCAATCGTCTTGGCCCCTTGTGAGACGGCGGCACTGGCGCAAACACACAGAGACAGCGCAAACACAAGAAGCTGCTGCAAGAACTAATAACTTCTTCCCAGCATCTTGAAGTGCCAGTCCCTGAGACTGGATAGGTAGAGAGCAGAGCTGCCGACGCAGCCCTCAGCGATACCAGAAAACACAACTGACCAGCGACTTCCAAGGCACAAGAACCGTCCACGCTTTCGTCTGCTGATAGAAGAAAACCAGCACCCAATTATTACACCCAATTAGTAAGGCGAGGAGCCTCTATCACAATCCCAGAAAAAAAAGGAGCCAAACGTCACGGCCCCTTACAAGACAGCAGCACTGGCGCAAACACACAGAGATGGCGGCACGACCTAAGAACTTCTTCCCAACATCTTGAAGTGCCAGTCCCTTACACTGGACGGGTAGAGAGCAGAGCTGCTGATGCAGGCCAGAATGACACCATAAATCACAACTGACCAGAAACACCCAAAATGCAAGAACCATCCACGCTTTCTGCTGCTGATACAAGAATCCAGCACCCGATTGGCACTATGCCAATTAGGACCAGCATTCCAGATCCCAGGATGGCACCCGAGATGCCTCTTGGGCCCCTCGAGCACAACGAGACCCCAGGATCGTCTGAGAGGCGCAAGGCAGGCTTCCCGAGCTACACAACACCACACACAGAGGCTGGAGCTGCCCTGCCCGGCACATGCTGGTATCGCACTGTAAATTCCCTGGACCCTTTACCCACCCAAAGGGGACTTTTCCTGGACGGCCCTTTCCCTTATCAGAACTTTACCCCCCTCCCTGTGATTCCCAGCCTCTTCCCAGCCCCCGTGCCTCCACTTATCTTTAAGAGGGCCAAGGGACCGAATCCATCTTCAACAGAGAAAACGCCACGTGCGCTAACAGGGATCTCCCCGCATCGCCGGGTTCCTCTTCAACATCTACAGTAACACGAGAAAACACACGCTCACCGAGCCGTGCCAGCACACAGTATCGCGGGGTGAACGCCGACCCCTTCCGCAGCACCCACCTCCTGCTAAGTTCCACGGCGTTCCGCTCAGCGTGTGCTGCCTCGGGCGCAGTCAGAAACCCGCATCGCTCGTGACGCCTAAGACAGCGAGAAACAAAAGAACCGTAGCGCTTGGAGTGAGTCCCCAGCCCCATGCTCTTCTGAGCCCCTACCCCAGCTCACCGAAAACGCTCCTCCAAGCCCAAAGGGCCCAAAAGGGGCCTGCAAAATAAGAAAGAAACGCTGAACCGAGTCACCACGCGACACTGGGCTTTTCAACTCCCACCGCCGCCTCACCTTCTCGGCTGCTGCTGGTCGGCGTGCGGCTTCGCTCCTCCGAGATCATCTGCGGCACCTGCAAAAACAAAGGCACCCGCTCGGACGCTGCCCGGAAGCACAGCCTGCCCGCGGACGGGCCCGCCTCCCCCTCCCTTACCTGGGCCGCTCGCCCGCCTGCCCGCCCTTGCTTTGGACTGCCACGCTGTTGACCACAAAGAGGTTCAGCTACCGCCCGTAAAACACAACCTGACTAGGTTCGGGTTACACAAACGGACTTGCACTTCTTTGAGGAAACAAACTCATTTTTAAGCATAGCCTCTCCTTGGGGAAAAAAAATGCCCACTCTGAACTCCCGAACATTAGGGAGCCGTGGGGAAACCAGTGAAAGCCAAGACCGACAGCAGCAACGTCAAGTGGAATTTCGCTCAAATTCTGATGGTGCACTTAAAAGCCTCCTGCTGACGGCGCTCTGCTCGCCTCTTCCACGGCTTTTTTGTGCCAAGTTGTCCCTCTGCATCTGAAATCACGTTATTCAACAAGTCACCCAGGAGCTCATCTACAGCTTGACCATTCCACAGGTCTGCTTTCTATTCAGGAATCCCATCAGAAGCTCCAATTGCGTCCCTAAAACACTGGGGAAGGGACTGTCCCCCCCACTGCCCACGGCTACTCCTTCCCAGATGACTGCACAGCCTTTGCCTACACAATTTAACACGTCCACAGATTAACCGTGGACTCCTACAGCTCAGTGCATCCACCCCAGACTCCAAACCTCCGGGCAGAGCAGCTCTCAGCCAACTGTGCGCACGTGCAGACAGACGCTCCACAGAACGCAATAGACAACACGACGGAAACGCCACCAAAAAACGCTCCACAACAAAGACGCCAAAAGCAGACACGGCACCGTCCAAAAACCTACAGGGAGGCAGTGGTGAGGCAAGGAGTCTCTACTACAACCCCACAATAAAACTGAGCCAATCGTCTTGGCCCCTTGTGAGACGGCGGCACTGGCGCAAACACACAGAGACAGCGCAAACACAAGAAGCTGCTGCAAGAACTAATAACTTCTTCCCAGCATCTTGAAGTGCCAGTCCCTGAGACTGGATAGGTAGAGAGCAGAGCTGCCGACGCAGCCCTCAGCGATACCAGAAAACACAACTGACCAGCGACTTCCAAGGCACAAGAACCGTCCACGCTTTCGTCTGCTGATACAAGAAAACCAGCACCCAATTATTACACCCAATTAGTAAGGCGAGGAGCCTCTATCACAATCCCAGAAAAAAAAGGAGCCAAACGTCACGGCCCCTTACAAGACAGCAGCACTGGCGCAAACACACAGAGACGGCGGCACGACCTAAGAACTTCTTCCCAACATCTTGAAGTGCCAGTCCCTTACACTGGACGGGTAGAGAGCAGAGCTGCTGATGCAGGCCAGAATGACACCATAAATCACAACTGACCAGAAACACCCAAAATGCAAGAACCATCCACGCTTTCTGCTGCTGATACAAGAATCCAGCACCCGATTGGCACTATGCCAATTAGGACCAGCATTCCAGATCCCAGGATGGCACCCGAGATGCCTCTTGGGCCCCTCGAGCACAACGAGACCCCAGGATCGTCTGAGAGGCGCAAGGCAGGCTTCCCAAGCTACACAACACCACACACAGAGGCTGGAGCTGCCCTGCCCGGCACATGCTGGTATCGCACTGTAAATTCCCTGGGCCCTTTACCCACCCAAAGGGGACTTTTCCTGGACGGCCCTTTCCCTTATCAGAACTTTACCCCCCTCCCTGCGATTCCCAGCCTCTTCCCAGCCCCCGTGCCTCCACTTATCTTTAAGAGGGCCAAGGGACCGAATCCATCTTCAACAGAGAAAACGCCACGTGCGCTAACAGGGATCTCCCCGCATCGCCGGGTTCCTCTTCAACATCTACAGTAACACGAGAAAACACACGCTCACCGAGCCGTGCCAGCACACAGTATCGCGGGGTGAACGCCGACCCCTTCCGCAGCACCCACCTCCTGCTAAGTTCCACGGCGTTCCGCTCAGCGTGTGCTGCCTCGGGCGCAGTCAGAAACCCGCATCGCTCGTGACGCCTACGACAGCGAGAAACAAAAGAACCGTAGCGCTTGGAGTGAGTCCCCAGCCCCATGCTCTTCTGAGCCCCTACCCCAGCTCACCGAAAACGCTCCTCCAAGCCCAAAGGGCCCAAAAGGGGCCTGCAAAATAAGAAAGAAACGCTGAACCGAGTCACCACGCGACACTGGGCTTTTCAACTCCCACCGCCGCCTCACCTTCTCGGCTGCTGCTGGTCGGCGTGCGGCTTCGCTCCTCCGAGCTCGTCTGCGGCACCTGCAAAAACAAAGGCACCCGCTCGGACGCTGCCCAGAAGCACAGCCTGCCCGCGGACGGGCCCGCCTCCCCCTCCCTTACCTGGGCCGCTCGCCCGCCTGCCCGCCCTTGCTTTGGACTGCCACGCTGTTGACCACAAAGAGGTTCAGCTACCGCCCGTAAAACACAACCTGACTAGGCTCGGGTTACACAAACGAACTTGCACTTCTTTGAGGAAACAAACTCATTTTTAAGCATAGCCTCTCCTTGGGGAAAAAAATGCCCACTCTGAACTCCCGAACATTAGGGAGCCGTGGGGAAACCAGTGAAAGCCAAGACCGACAGCAGCAACGTCAAGTGGAATTTCGCTCCAATTCTGATGGTGCACTTAAAAGCCTCCTGCTGACGGCGCTCTGCTCGCCTCTTCCATGGCTTTTTCGTGCCAAGTTGTCCCTCTGCATCTGAAATCACGTTATTCAACAAGTCACCCAGGAGCTCATCTACAGCTTGACCATTCCACAGGTCTGCTTTCTATTCAGGAATCCCATCAGAAGCTCTAATTGCGTCCCTAAAACACTGGGGAAGGGACTGTCCCTGCCACTGCCCACGGCTACTCCTTCCCAGATGACTGCACAGCCTTTGCCTACACAATTTAACACGTCCACAGATTAACCGTGGACTCCTACAGCTCAGTGCATCCACCCCAGACTCCAAACCTCTGGGCAGAGCAGCTCTCAGCCAACTGTGCGCACGTGCAGACAGACGCTCCACAGAACGCAATAGACAACACGACGGAAACGCCACCAAAAAACGCTCCACAACAAAGACGCCAAAAGCAGACACGGCACCGTCCAAAAACCTACAGGGAGGCAGTGGTGAGGCAAGGAGTCTCTACTACAACCCCACAATAAAACTGAGCCAATCGTCTTGGCCCCTTGTGAGACGGCGGCACTGGCGCAAACACACAGAGACAGCGCAAACACAAGAAGCTGCTGCAAGAACTAATAACTTCTTCCCAGCATCTTGAAGTGCCAGTCCCTGAGACTGGATAGGTAGAGAGAAGAGCTGCCGACGCAGCCCTCAGCGATACAACTGACCAGCGACTTCCAAGGCACAAGAACCGTCCACGCTTTCGTCTGCTGATACAAGAAAACCAGCACCCAATTATTACACCCAATTAGTAAGGCGAGGAGCCTCTATCACAATCCCAGAAACAAAAGGAGCCAAACGTCACGGCCCCTTACAAGACAGCAGCACTGGCGCAAACACACAGAGACGGCGGCACGACCTAAGAACTTCTTCCCAACATCTTGAAGTGCCAGTCCCTTACACTGGACGGGTAGAGAGCAGAGCTGCTGATGCAGGCCAGAATGACACCATAAATCACAACTGACCAGAAACACCCAAAATGCAAGAACCATCCACGCTTTCTGCGGCTGATACAAGAATCCAGCACCCGATTGGCACTATGCCAATTAGGACCAGCATTCCAGATCCCAGGATGGCACCCGAGATGCCTCTTGGGCCCCTCGAGCACAACGAGACCCCAGGATCGTCTGAGAGGCGCAAGGCAGGCTTCCCGAGCTACACAACACCACACACAGAGGCTGGAGCTGCCCTGCCCGGCACATGCTGGTATCGCACTGTAAATTCCCTGGGCCCTTTACCCACCCAAAGGGGACTTTTCCTGGACGGCCCTTTCCCTTATCAGAACTTTACCCCCCTCCCTGCGATTCCCAGCCTCTTCCCAGCCCCCGTGCCTCCACTTATCTTTAAGAGGGCCAAGGGACCGAATCCATCTTCAACAGAGAAAACGCCACGTGCGCTAACAGGGATCTCCCCGCATCGCCGGGTTCCTCTTCAACATCTACAGTAACACGAGAAAACACACGCTCACCGAGCCGTGCCAGCACACAGTATCGCGGGGTGAACGCCGACCCCTTCCGCAGCACCCACCTCCTGCTAAGTTCCACGGCGTTCCGCTCAGCGTGTGGTGCCTCGGGCGCAGTCAGAAACCCGCATCGCTCGTGACGCCTAAGACAGCGAGAAACAAAAGAACCGTAGCGCTTGGAGTGAGTCCCCAGCCCCATGCTCTTCTGAGCCCCTACCCCAGCTCACCGAAAACGCTCCTCCAAGCCCAAAGGGCCCAAAAGGGGCCTGCAAAATAAGAAAGAAACGCTGAACCGAGTCACCACGCGACACTGGGCTCCTCAACTCCCACCGCCGCCTCACCTTCTCGGCTGCTGCTGGTCGGCGTGCGGCTTCGCTCCTCCGAGCTCGTCTGCGGCACCTGCAAAAACAAAGGCACCCGCTCGGACGCTGCCCGGAAGCACAGCCTGCCCGCGGACGGGCCCGCCTCCCCCTCCCTTACCTGGGCCGCTCGCCCGCCTGCCCGCCCTTGCTTTGGACGGCCACGCTGCTGACCACAAAGAGGTTCAGCTACCGCCCGTAAAACACAACCTGACTAGGCTCGGGTTACACAAACGGACTTGCACTTCTTTGAGGAAACAAACTCATTTTTAAGCATAGCCTCTCCTTGGGGAAAAAAAATGCCCACTCTGAACTCCCGAACATTAGGGAGCCGTGGGGAAACCAGTGAAAGCCAAGACCGACAGCAGCAACGTCAAGTGGAATTTCGCTCCAATTCTGATGGTGCACTTAAAAGCCTCCTGCTGACGGCGCTCTGCTCGCCTCTTCCACGGCTTTTTCGTGCCAAGTTGTCCCTCTGCATCTGAAATCACGTTATTCAACAAGTCACCCAGGAGCTCATCTACAGCTTGACCATTCCACAGGTCTGCTTTCTATTCAGGAATCCCATCAGAAGCTCTAATTGCGTCCCTAAAACACTGGGGAAGGGACTGTCCCCGCCACTGCCCACGGCTACTCCTTCCCAGATGACTGCACAGCCTTTGCCTACACAATTTAACACGTCCACAGATTAACCGTGGACTCCTACAGCTCAGTGCATCCACCCCAGACTCCAAACCTCCGGGCAGAGCAGCTCTCAGCCAACTGTGCGCACGTGCAGACAGACGCTCCACAGAACGCAATAGACAACACGACGGAAACGCCACCAAAAAACGCTCCACAACAAAGACGCCAAAAGCAGACACGGCACCGTCCAAAAACCTACAGGGAGGCAGTGGTGAGGCAAGGAGTCTCTACTACAACCCCACAATAAAACTGAGCCAATCGTCTTGGCCCCTTGTGAGACGGCGGCACTGGCGCAAACACACAGAGACAGCGCAAACACAAGAAGCTGCTGCAAGAACTAATAACTTCTTCCCAGCATCTTGAAGTGCCAGTCCCTGAGACTGGATAGGTAGAGAGCAGAGCTGCCGACGCAGCCCTCAGCGATACCAGAAAACACAACTGACCAGCGACTTCCAAGGCACAAGAACCGTCCACGCTTTCGTCTGCTGATACAAGAAAACCAGCACCCAATTATTACACCCAATTAGTAAGGCGAGGAGCCTCTATCACAATCCCAGAAAAAAAAGGAGCCAAACGTCACGGCCCCTTACAAGACAGCAGCACTGGCGCAAACACACAGAGACGGCGGCACGACCTAAGAACTTCTTCCCAACATCTTGAAGTGCCAGTCCCTTACACTGGACGGGTAGAGAGCAGAGCTGCTGATGCAGGCCAGAATGACACCATAAATCACAACTGACCAGAAACACCCAAAATGCAAGAACCATCCACGCTTTCTGCTGCTGATACAAGAATCCAGCACCCGATTGGCACTATGCCAATTAGGACCAGCATTCCAGATCCCAGGATGGCACCCGAGATGCCTCTTGGGCCCCTCGAGCACAACGAGACCCCAGGATCGTCTGAGAGGCGCAAGGCAGGCTTCCCAAGCTACACAACACCACACACAGAGGCTGGAGCTGCCCTGCCCGGCACATGCTGGTATCGCACTGTAAATTCCCTGGGCCCTTTACCCACCCAAAGGGGACTTTTCCTGGACGGCCCTTTCCCTTATCAGAACTTTACCCCCCTCCCTGCGATTCCCAGCCTATTCCCAGCCCCCGTGCCTCCACTTATCTTTAAGAGGGCCAAGGGACCGAATCCATCTTCAACAGAGAAAACGCCACGTGCGCTAACAGGGATCTCCCCGCATCGCCGGGTTCCTCTTCAACATCTACAGTAACACGAGAAAACACACGCTCACCGAGCCGTGCCAGCACACAGTATCGCGGGGTGAACGCCGACCCCTTCCGCAGCACCCACCTCCTGCTAAGTTCCACGGCGTTCCGCTCAGCGTGTGCTGCCTCGGGCGCAGTCAGAAACCCGCATCGCTCGTGACGCCTAAGACAGCGAGAAACAAAAGAACCGTAGCGCTTGGAGTGAGTCCCCAGCCCCATGCTCTTCTGAGCCCCTACCCCAGCTCACCGAAAACGCTCCTCCAAGCCCAAAGGGCCCAAAAGGGGCCTGCAAAATAAGAAAGAAACGCTGAACCGAGTCACCACGCGACACTGGGCTTTTCAACTCCCACCGCCGCCTCACCTTCTCGGCTGCTGCTGGTCGGCGTGCGGCTTCGCTCCTCCGAGCTCGTCTGCGGCACCTGCAAAAACAAAGGCACCCGCTCGGACGCTGCCCGGAAGCACAGCCTGCCCGCGGACGGGCCCGCCTCCCCCTCCCTTACCTGGGCCGCTCGCTCGCCTGCCCGCCCTTGCTTTGGACTGCCACGCTGTTGACCACAAAGAGGTTCAGCTACCGCCCGTAAAACACAACCTGACTAGGCTCGGGTTACACAAACGGACTTGCACTTCTTTGAGGAAACAAACTCATTTTTAAGCATAGCCTCTCCTTGGGGAAAAAAAATGCCCACTCTGAACTCCCGAACATTAGGGAGCCGTGGGGAAACCAGTGAAAGCCAAGACCGACAGCAGCAACGTCAAGTGGAATTTCGCTCCAATTCTGATGGTGCACTTAAAAGCCTCCTGCTGACGGCGCTCTGCTCGCCTCTTCCATGGCTTTTTCGTGCCAAGTTGTCCCTCTGCATCTGAAATCACGTTATTCAACAAGTCACCCAGGAGCTCATCTACAGCTTCACCATTCCACAGGTCTGCTTTCTATTCAGGAATCCCATCAGAAGCTCTAATTGCGTCCCTAAAACACTGGGGAAGGGACTGTCCCCCCCACTGCCCACGGCTACTCCTTCCCAGATGACTGCACAGCCTTTGCCTACACAATTTAACACGTCCACAGATTAACCGTGGACTCCTACAGCTCAGTGCATCCACCCCAGACTCCAAACCTCCGGGCAGAGCAGCTCTCAGCCAACTGTGCGCACGTGCAGACAGACGCTCCACAGAACGCAATAGACAACACGACGGAAACGCCACCAAAAAACGCTCCACAACAAAGACGCCAAAAGCAGACACGGCACCGTCCAAAAACCTACAGGGAGGCAGTGGTGAGGCAAGGAGTCTCTACTACAACCCCACAATAAAACTGAGCCAATCGTCTTGGCCCCTTGTGAGACGGCGGCACTGGCGCAAACACACAGAGACAGCGCAAACACAAGAAGCTGCTGCAAGAACTAATAACTTCTTCCCAGCATCTTGAAGTGCCAGTCCCTGAGACTGGATAGGTAGAGAGCAGAGCTGCCGACGCAGCCCTCAGCGATACCAGAAAACACAACTGACCAGCGACTTCCAAGGCACAAGAACCGTCCACGCTTTCGTCTGCTGATACAAGAAAACCAGCACCCAATTATTACACCCAATTAGTAAGGCGAGGAGCCTCTATCACAATCCCAGAAAAAAAAGGAGCCAAACGTCACGGCCCCTTACAAGACAGCAGCACTGGCGCAAACACACAGAGACGGCGGCACGACCTAAGAACTTCTTCCCAACATCTTGAAGTGCCAGTCCCTTACACTGGACGGGTAGAGAGCAGAGCTGCTGATGCAGCCCAGAATGACACCATAAATCACAACTGACCAGAAACACCCAAAATGCAAGAACCATCCACGCTTTCTGCGGCTGATACAAGAATCCAGCACCCGATTGGCACTATGCCAATTAGGACCAGCATTCCAGATCCCAGGATGGCACCCGAGATGCCTCTTGGGCCCCTCGAGCACAACGAGACCCCAGGATCGTCTGAGAGGCGCAAGGCAGGCTTCCCGAGCTACACAACACCACACACAGAGGCTGGAGCTGCCCTGCCCGGCACATGCTGGTATCGCACTGTAAATTCCCTGGGCCCTTTACCCACCCAAAGGGGACTTTTCCTGGACGGCCCTTTCCCTTATCAGAACTTTACCCCCCTCCCTGCGATTCCCAGCCTCTTCCCAGCCCCCGTGCCTCCACTTATCTTTAAGAGGGCCAAGGGACCGAATCCATCTTCAACAGAGAAAACGCCACGTGCGCTAACAGGGATCTCCCCGCATCGCCGGGTTCCTCTTCAACATCTACAGTAACACGAGAAAACACACGCTCACCGAGCCGTGCCAGCACACAGTATCGCGGGGTGAACGCCGACCCCTTCCGCAGCACCCACCTCCTGCTAAGTTCCACGGCGTTCCGCTCAGCGTGTGCTGCCTCGGGCGCAGTCAGAAACCCGCATCGCTCGTGACGCCTAAGACAGCGAGAAACAAAAGAACCGTAGCGCTTGGAGTGAGTCCCCAGCCCCATGCTCTTCTGAGCCCCTACCCCAGCTCACCGAAAACGCTCCTCCAAGCCCAAAGGGCCCAAAAGGGGCCTGCAAAATAAGAAAGAAACGCTGAACCGAGTCACCACGCGACACTGGGCTCCTCAACTCCCACCGCCGCCTCACCTTCTCGGCTGCTGCTGGTCGGCGTGCGGCTTCGCTCCTCCGAGCTCGTCTGCGGCACCTGCAAAAACAAAGGCACCCGCTCGGACGCTGCCCGGAAGCACAGCCTGCCCGCGGACGGGCCCGCCTCCCCCTCCCTTACCTGGGCCGCTCGCCCGCCTGCCCGCCCTTGCTTTGGACTGCCACGCTGTTGACCACAAAGAGGTTCAGCTACCGCCCGTAAAACACAACCTGACTAGGCTCGGGTTACACAAACGGACTTGCACTTCTTTGAGGAAACAAACTCATTTTTAAGCATAGCCTCTCCTTGGGGAAAAAAAATGCCCACTCTGAACTCCCGAACATTAGGGAGCCGTGGGGAAACCAGTGAAAGCCAAGACCGACAGCAGCAACGTCAAGTGGAATTTCGCTCCAATTCTGATGGTGCACTTAAAAGCCTCCTGCTGACGGCGCTCTGCTCGCCTCTTCCATGGCTTTTTCGTGCCAAGTTGTCCCTCTGCATCTGAAATCACGTTATTCAACAAGTCACCCAGGAGCTCATCTACAGCTTGACCATTCCACAGGTCTGCTTTCTATTCAGGAATCCCATCAGAAGCTCTAATTGCGTCCCTAAAACACTGGGGAAGGGACTGTCCCCCCCACTGCCCACGGCTACTCCTTCCCAGATGACTGCACAGCCTTTGCCTACACAATTTAACACGTCCACAGATTAACCGTGGACTCCTACAGCTCAGTGCATCCACCCCAGACTCCAAACCTCCGGGCAGAGCAGCTCTCAGCCAACTGTGCGCACGTGCAGACAGACGCTCCACAGAACGCAATAGACAACACGACGGAAACGCCACCAAAAAACGCTCCACAACAAAGACGCCAAAAGCAGACACGGCACCGTCCAAAAACCTACAGGGAGGCAGTGGTGAGGCAAGGAGTCTCTACTACAACCCCACAATAAAACTGAGCCAATCGTCTTGGCCCCTTGTGAGACGGCGGCACTGGCGCAAACACACAGAGACAGCGCAAACACAAGAAGCTGCTGCAAGAACTAATAACTTCTTCCCAGCATCTTGAAGTGCCAGTCCCTGAGACTGGATAGGTAGAGAGCAGAGCTGCCGACGCAGCCCTCAGCGATACCAGAAAACACAACTGACCAGCGACTTCCAAGGCACAAGAACCGTCCACGCTTTCGTCTGCTGATACAAGAAAACCAGCACCCAATTATTACACCCAATTAGTAAGGCGAGGAGCCTCTATCACAATCCCAGAAAAAAAAGGAGCCAAACGTCACGGCCCCTTACAAGACAGCAGCACTGGCGCAAACACACAGAGACGGCGGCACGACCTAAGAACTTCTTCCCAACATCTTGAAGTGCCAGTCCCTTACACTGGACGGGTAGAGAGCAGAGCTGCTGATGCAGGCCAGAATGACACCATAAATCACAACTGACCAGAAACACCCAAAATGCAAGAACCATCCACGCTTTCTGCTGCTGATACAAGAATCCAGCACCCGATTGGCACTATGCCAATTAGGACCAGCATTCCAGATCCCAGGATGGCACCCGAGATGCCTCTTGGGCCCCTCGAGCACAACGAGACCCCAGGATCGTCTGAGAGGCGCAAGGCAGGCTTCCCGAGCTACACAACACCACACACAGAGGCTGGAGCTGCCCTGCCCGGCACATGCTGGTATCGCACTGTAAATTCCCTGGGCCCTTTACCCACCCAAAGGGGACTTTTCCTGGACGGCCCTTTCCCTTATCAGAACTTTACCCCCCTCCCTGCGATTCCCAGCCTCTTCCCAGCCCCCGTGCCTCCACTTATCTTTAAGAGGGCCAAGGGACCGAATCCATCTTCAACAGAGAAAACGCCACGTGCGCTAACAGGGATCTCCCCGCATCGCCGGGTTCCTCTTCAACATCTACAGTAACACGAGAAAACACACGCTCACCGAGCCGTGCCAGCACACAGTATCGCGGGGTGAACGCCGACCCCTTCCGCAGCACCCACCTCCTGCTAAGTTCCACGGCGTTCCGCTCAGCGTGTGCTGCCTCGGGCGCAGTCAGAAACCCGCATCGCTCGTGACGCCTAAGACAGCGAGAAACAAAAGAACCGTAGCGCTTGGAGTGAGTCCCCAGCCCCATGCTCTTCTGAGCCCCTACCCCAGCTCACCGAAAACGCTCCTCCAAGCCCAAAGGGCCCAAAAGGGGCCTGCAAAATAAGAAAGAAACGCTGAACCGAGTCACCACGCGACACTGGGCTTTTCAACTCCCACCGCCGCCTCACCTTCTCGGCTGCTGCTGGTCGGCGTGCGGCTTCGCTCCTCCGAGATCGTCTGCGGCACCTGCAAAAACAAAGGCACCCGCTCGGACGCTGCCCGGAAGCACAGCCTGCCCGCGGACGGGCCCGCCTCCCCCTCCCTTACCTGGGCCGCTCGCCCGCCTGCCCGCCCTTGCTTTGGACTGCCACGCTGTTGACCACAAAGAGGTTCAGCTACCGCCCGTAAAACACAACCTGACTAGGCTCGGGTTACACAAACGGACTTGCACTTCTTTGAGGAAACAAACTCATTTTTAAGCATAGCCTCTCCTTGGGGAAAAAAAATGCCCACTCTGAACTCCCGAACATTAGGGAGCCGTGGGGAAACCAGTGAAAGCCAAGACCGACAGCAGCAACGTCAAGTGGAATTTCGCTCCAATTCTGATGGTGCACTTAAAAGCCTCCTGCTGACGGCGCTCTGCTCGCCTCTTCCATGGCTTTTTCGTGCCAAGTTGTCCCTCTGCATCTGAAATCACGTTATTCAACAAGTCACCCAGGAGCTCATCTACAGCTTGACCATTCCACAGGTCTGCTTTCTATTCAGGAATCCCATCAGAAGCTCTAATTGCGTCCCTAAAACACTGGGGAAGGGACTGTCCCCCCCACTGCCCACGGCTACTCCTTCCCAGATGACTGCACAGCCTTTGCCTACACAATTTAACACGTCCACAGATTAACCGTGGACTCCTACAGCTCAGTGCATCCACCCCAGACTCCAAACCTCCGGGCAGAGCAGCTCTCAGCCAACTGTGCGCACGTGCAGACAGACGCTCCACAGAACGCAATAGACAACACGACGGAAACGCCACCAAAAAACGCTCCACAACAAAGACGCCAAAAGCAGACACGGCACCGTCCAAAAACCTACAGGGAGGCAGTGGTGAGGCAAGGAGTCTCTACTACAACCCCACAATAAAACTGAGCCAATCGTCTTGGCCCCTTGTGAGACGGCGGCACTGGCGCAAACACACAGAGACAGCGCAAACACAAGAAGCTGCTGCAAGAACTAATAACTTCTTCCCAGCATCTTGAAGTGCCAGTCCCTGAGACTGGATAGGTAGACAGCAGAGCTGCCGACGCAGCCCTCAGCGATACCAGAACACACAACTGACCAGCGACTTCCAAGGCACAAGAACCGTCCACGCTTTCGTCTGCTGATACAAGAAAACCAGCACCCAATTATTACACCCAATTAGTAAGGCGAGGAGCCTCTATCACAATCCCAGAAAAAAAAGGAGCCAAACGTCACGGCCCCTTACAAGACAGCAGCACTGGCGCAAACACACAGAGACGGCGGCACGACCTAAGAACTTCTTCCCAACATCTTGAAGTGCCAGTCCCTTACACTGGACGGGTAGAGAGCAGAGCTGCTGATGCAGGCCAGAATGACACCATAAATCACAACTGACCAGAAACACCCAAAATGCAAGAACCATCCACGCTTTCTGCTGCTGATACAAGAATCCAGCACCCGATTGGCACTATGCCAATTAGGACCAGCATTCCAGATCCCAGGATGGCACCCGAGATGCCTCTTGGGCCCCTCGAGCACAACGAGACCCCAGGATCGTCTGAGAGGCGCAAGGCAGGCTTCCCGAGCTACACAACACCACACACAGAGGCTGGAGCTGCCCTGCCCGGCACATGCTGGTATCGCACTGTAAATTCCCTGGGCCCTTTACCCACCCAAAGGGGACTTTTCCTGGACGGCCCTTTCCCTTATCAGAACTTTACCCCCCTCCCTGCGATTCCCAGCCTCTTCCCAGCCCCCGTGCCTCCACTTATCTTTAAGAGGGCCAAGGGACCGAATCCATCTTCAACAGAGAAAACGCCACGTGCGCTAACAGGGATCTCCCCGCATCGCCGGGTTCCTCTTCAACATCTACAGTAACGAGAGAAAACACACGCTCACCGAGCCGTGCCAGCACACAGTATCGCGGGGTGAACGCCGACCCCTTCCGCAGCACCCACCTCCTGCTAAGTTCCACGGCGTTCCGCTCAGCGTGTGCTGCCTCGGGCGCAGTCAGAAACCCGCATCGCTCGTGACGCCTAAGACAGCGAGAAACAAAAGAACCGTAGCGCTTGGAGTGAGTCCCCAGCCCCATGCTCTTCTGAGCCCCTACCCCAGCTCACCGAAAACGCTCCTCCAAGCCCAAAGGGCCCAAAAGGGGCCTGCAAAATAAGAAAGAAACGCTGAACCGAGTCACCACGCGACACTGGGCTTTTCAACTCCCACCGCCGCCTCACCTTCTCGGCTGCTGCTGGTCGGCGTGCGGCTTCGCTCCTCCGAGCTCGTCTGCGGCACCTGCAAAAACAAAGGCACCCGCTCGGACGCTGCCCGGAAGCACAGCCTGCCCGCGGACGGGCCCGCCTCCCCCTCCCTTACCTGGGCCGCTCGCCCGCCTGCCCGCCCTTGCTTTGGACTGCCACGCTGTTGACCACAAAGAGGTTCAGCTACCGCCCGTAAAACACAACCTGACTAGGCTCGGGTGACACAAACGGACTTGCACTTCTTTGAGGAAACAAACTCATTTTTAAGCATAGCCTCTCCTTGGGGAAAAAAAATGCCCACTCTGAACTCCCGAACATTAGGGAGCCGTGGGGAAACCAGTGAAAGCCAAGACCGACAGCAGCAACGTCAAGTGGAATTTCGCTCAAATTCTGATGGTGCACTTAAAAGCCTCCTGCTGACGGCGCTCTGCTCGCCTCTTCCATGGCTTTTTCGTGCCAAGTTGTCCCTCTGCATCTGAAATCACGTTATTCAACAAGTCACCCAGGAGCTCATCTACAGCTTGACCATTCCACAGGTCTGCTTTCTATTCAGGAATCCCATCAGAAGCTCTAATTGCGTCCCTAAAACACTGGGGAAGGGACTGTCCCCCCCACTGCCCACGGCTACTCCTTCCCAGATGACTGCACAGCCTTTGCCTACACAATTTAACACGTCCACAGATCAACCGTGGACTCCTACAGCTCAGTGCATCCACCCCAGACTCCAAACCTCCGGGCAGAGCAGCTCTCAGCCAACTGTGCGCACGTGCAGACAGACGCTCCACAGAACGCCATAGACAACACGACGGAAACGCCACCAAAAAACGCTCCACAACAAAGACGCCAAAAGCAGACACGGCACCGTCCAAAAACCTACAGGGAGGCAGTGGTGAGGCAAGGAGTCTCTACTACAACCCCACAATAAAACTGAGCCAATCGTCTTGGCCCCTTGTGAGACGGCGGCACTGGCGCAAACACACAGAGACAGCGCAAACACAAGAAGCTGCTGCAAGAACTAATAACTTCTTCCCAGCATCTTGAAGTGCCAGTCCCTGAGACTGGATAGGTAGAGAGCAGAGCTGCCGACGCAGCCCTCAGCGATACCAGAAAACACAACTGACCAGCGACTTCCAAGGCACAAGAACCGTCCACACTTTCGTCTGCTGATAGAAGAAAACCAGCACCCAATTATTACACCCAATTAGTAAGGCGAGGAGCCTCTATCACAATCCCAGAAAAAAAAGGAGCCAAACGTCACGGCCCCTTACAAGACAGCAGCACTGGCGCAAACACACAGAGACGGCGGCACGACCTAAGAACTTCTTCCCAGCATCTTGAAGTGCCAGTCCCTTACACTGGACGGGTAGAGAGCAGAGCTGCTGATGCAGGCCAGAATGACACCATAAATCACAACTGACCAGAAACACCCAAAATGCAAGAACCATCCACGCTTTCTGCTGCTGATACAAGAATCCAGCACCCGATTGGCACTATGCCAATTAGGACCAGCATTCCAGATCCCAGGATGGCACCCGAGATGCCTCTTGGGCCCCTCGAGCACAACGAGACCCCAGGATCGTCTGAGAGGCGCAAGGCAGGCTTCCCGAGCTACACAACACCACACACAGAGGCTGGAGCTGCCCTGCCCGGCACATGCTGGTATCGCACTGTAAATTCCCTGGGCCCTTTACCCACCCAAAGGGGACTTTTCCTGGACGGCCCTTTCCCTTATCAGAACTTTACCCCCCTCCCTGCGATTCCCAGCCTCTTCCCAGCCCCCGTGCCTCCACTTATCTTTAAGAGGGCCAAGGGACCGAATCCATCTTCAACAGAGAAAACGCAACGTGCGCTAACAGGGATCTCCCCGCATCGCCGGGTTCCTCTTCAACATCTACAGTAACACAAGAAAACACACGCTCACCGAGCCGTGCCAGCACACAGTATCGCGGGGTGAACGCCGACCCCTTCCGCAGCACCCACCTCCTGCTAAGTTCCACGGCGTTCCGCTCAGCGTGTGCTGCCTCGGGCGCAGTCAGAAACCCGCATCGCTCGTGACGCCTAAGACAGCGAGAAACAAAAGAACCGTAGCGCTTGGAGTGAGTCCCCAGCCCCATGCTCTTCTGAGCCCCTACCCCAGCTCACCGAAAACGCTCCTCCAAGCCCAAAGGGCCCAAAAGGGGCCTGCAAAATAAGAAAGAAACGCTGAACCGAGTCACCACGCGACACTGGGCTCCTCAACTCCCACCGCCGCCTCACCTTCTCGGCTGCTGCTGGTCGGCGTGCGGCTTCGCTCCTCCGAGCTCGTCTGCGGCACCTGCAAAAACAAAGGCACCCGCTCGGACGCTGCCCGGAAGCACAGCCTGCCCGCGGACGGGCCCGCCTCCCCCTCCCTTACCTGGGCCGCTCGCCCGCCTGCCCGCCCTTGCTTTGGACTGCCACGCTGTTGACCACAAAGAGGTTCAGCTACCGCCCGTAAAACACAACCTGACTAGGCTCGGGTTACACAAACGGACTTGCACTTCTTTGAGGAAACAAACTCATTTTTAAGCATAGCCTCTCCTTGGGGAAAAAAAATGCCCACTCTGAACTCCCGAACATTAGGGAGCCGTGGGGAAACCAGTGAAAGCCAAGACCGACAGCAGCAACGTCAAGTGGAATTTCGCTCCAATTCTGATGGTGCACTTAAAAGCCTCCTGCTGACGGCGCTCTGCTCGCCTCTTCCATGGCTTTTTCGTGCCAAGTTGTCCCTCTGCATCTGAAATCACGTTATTCAACAAGTCACCCAGGAGCTCATCTACAGCTTGACCATTCCACAGGTCTGCTTTCTATTCAGGAATCCCATCAGAAGCTCTAATTGCGTCCCTAAAACACTGGGGAAGGGACTGTCCCCCCCACTGCCCACGGCTACTCCTTCCCAGATGACTGCACAGCCTTTGCCTACACAATTTAACACGTCCACAGATTAACCGTGGACTCCTACAGCTCAGTGCATCCACCCCAGACTCCAAACCTCCGGGCAGAGCAGCTCTCAGCCAACTGTGCGCACGTGCAGACAGACGCTCCACAGAACGCAATAGACAACACGACGGAAACGCCACCAAAAAACGCTCCACAACAAAGACGCCAAAAGCAGACACGGCACCGTCCAAAAACCTACAGGGAGGCAGTGGTGAGGCAAGGAGTCTCTACTACAACCCCACAATAAAACTGAGCCAATCGTCTTGGCCCCTTGTGAGACGGCGGCACTGGCGCAAACACACAGAGACAGCGCAAACACAAGAAGCTGCTGCAAGAACTAATAACTTCTTCCCAGCATCTTGAAGTGCCAGTCCCTGAGACTGGATAGGTAGAGAGCAGAGCTGCCGACGCAGCCCTCAGCGATACCAGAAAACACAACTGACCAGCGACTTCCAAGGCACAAGAACCGTCCACGCTTTCGTCTGCTGATACAAGAAAACCAGCACCCAATTATTACACCCAATTAGTAAGGCGAGGAGCCTCTATCACAATCCCAGAAAAAAAAGGAGCCAAACGTCACGGCCCCTTACAAGACAGCAGCACTGGCGCAAACACACAGAGACGGCGGCACGACCTAAGAACTTCTTCCCAACATCTTGAAGTGCCAGTCCCTTACACTGGACGGGTAGAGAGCAGAGCTGCTGATGCAGGCCAGAATGACACCATAAATCACAACTGACCAGAAACACCCAAAATGCAAGAACCATCCACGCTTTCTGCTGCTGATACAAGAATCCAGCACCCGATTGGCACTATGCCAATTAGGACCAGCATTCCAGATCCCAGGATGGCACCCGAGATGCCTCTTGGGCCCCTCGAGCACAACGAGACCCCAGGATCGTCTGAGAGGCGCAAGGCAGGCTTCCCGAGCTACACAACACCACACACAGAGGCTGGAGCTGCCCTGCCCGGCACATGCTGGTATCGCACTGTAAATTCCCTGGGCCCTTTACCCACCCAAAGGGGACTTTTCCTGGACGGCCCTTTCCCTTATCAGAACTTTACCCCCCTCCCTGCGATTCCCAGCCTCTTCCCAGCCCCCGTGCCTCCACTTATCTTTAAGAGGGCCAAGGGACCGAATCCATCTTCAACAGAGAAAACGCCACGTGCGCTAACAGGGATCTCCCCGCATCGCCGGGTTCCTCTTCAACATCTACAGTAACACGAGAAAACACACGCTCACCGAGCCGTGCCAGCACACAGTATCGCGGGGTGAACGCCGACCCCTTCCGCAGCACCCACCTCCTGCTAAGTTCCACGGCGTTCCGCTCAGCGTGTGCTGCCTCGGGCGCAGCCAGAAACCCGCATCGTTCGTGACGCCTAAGACAGCGAGAAACAAAAGAACCGTAGCGCTTGGAGTGAGTCCCCAGCCCCATGCTCTTCTGAGCCCCTACCCCAGCTCACCGAAAACGCTCCTCCAAGCCCAAAGGGCCCAAAAGGGGCCTGCAAAATAAGAAAGAAACGCTGAACCGAGTCACCACGCGACACTGGGCTCCTCAACTCCCACCGCCGCCTCACCTTCTCGGCTGCTGCTGGTCGGCGTGCGGCTTCGCTCCTCCGAGCTCGTCTGCGGCACCTGCAAAAACAAAGGCACCCGCTCGGACGCTGCCCGGAAGCACAGCCTGCCCGCGGACGGGCCCGCCTCCCCCGCCCTTACCTGGGCCGCTCGCCCGCCTGCCCGCCCTTGCTTTGGACTGCCACGCTGCTGACCACAAAGAGGTTCAGCTACCGCCCGTAAAACACAACCTGACTAGGCTCGGGTTACACAAACGGACTTGCACTTCTTTGAGGAAACAAACTCATTTTTAAGCATAGCCTCTCCTTGGGGAAAAAAAATGCCCACTCTGAACTCCCGAACATTAGGGAGCCGTGGGGAAACCAGTGAAAGCCAAGACCGACAGCAGCAACGTCAAGTGGAATTTCGCTCCAATTCTGATGGTGCACTTAAAAGCCTCCTGCTGACGGCGCTCTGCTCGCCTCTTCCACGGCTTTTTCGTGCCAAGTTGTCCCTCTGCATCTGAAATCACGTTATTCAACAAGTCACCCAGGAGCTCATCTACAGCTTGACCATTCCACAGGTCTGCTTTCTATTCAGGAATCCCATCAGAAGCTCTAATTGCGTCCCTAAAACACTGGGGAAGGGACTGTCCCCGCCACTGCCCACGGCTACTCCTTCCCAGATGACTGCACAGCCTTTGCCTACACAATTTAACACGTCCACAGATTAACCGTGGACTCCTACAGCTCAGTGCATCCACCCCAGACTCCAAACCTCCGGGCAGAGCAGCTCTCAGCCAACTGTGCGCACGTGCAGACAGACGCTCCACAGAACGCAATAGACAACACGACGGAAACGCCACCAAAAAACGCTCCACAACAAAGACGCCAAAAGCAGACACGGCACCGTCCAAAAACCTACAGGGAGGCAGTGGTGAGGCAAGGAGTCTCTACTACAACCCCACAATAAAACTGAGCCAATCGTCTTGGCCCCTTGTGAGACGGCGGCACTGGCGCAAACACACAGAGACAGCGCAAACACAAGAAGCTGCTGCAAGAACTAATAACTTCTTCCCAGCATCTTGAAGTGCCAGTCCCTGAGACTGGATAGGTAGAGAGCAGAGCTGCCGACGCAGCCCTCAGCGATACCAGAAAACACAACTGACCAGCGACTTCCAAGGCACAAGAACCGTCCACGCTTTCGTCTGCTGATACAAGAAAACCAGCACCCAATTATTACACCCAATTAGTAAGGCGAGGAGCCTCTATCACAATCCCAGAAAAAAAAGGAGCCAAACGTCACGGCCCCTTACAAGACAGCAGCACTGGCGCAAACACACAGAGACGGCGGCACGACCTAAGAACTTCTTCCCAACATCTTGAAGTGCCAGTCCCTTACACTGGACGGGTAGAGAGCAGAGCTGCTGATGCAGCCCAGAATGACACCATAAATCACAACTGACCAGAAACACCCAAAATGCAAGAACCATCCACGCTTTCTGCGGCTGATACAAGAATCCAGCACCCGATTGGCACTATGCCAATTAGGACCAGCATTCCAGATCGCAGGATGGCACCCGAGATGCCTCTTGGGCCCCTCGAGCACAACGAGACCCCAGGATCGTCTGACAGGCGCAAGGCAGGCTTCCCAAGCTACACAACACCACACACAGAGGCTGGAGCTGCCCTGCCCGGCACATGCTGGTATCGCACTGTAAATTCCCTGGGCCCTTTACCCACCCAAAGGGGACTTTTCCTGGACGGCCCTTTCCCTTATCAGAACTTTACCCCCCTCCCTGCGATTCCCAGCCTCTATCCCAGCCCCCGTGCCTCCACTTATCTTTAAGAGGGCCAAGGGACCGAATCCATCTTCAACAGAGAAAACGCCACGTGCGCTAACAGGGATCTCCCCGCATCGCCGGGTTCCTCTTCAACATCTACAGTAACACGAGAAAACACACGCTCACCGAGCCGTGCCAGCACACAGTATCGCGGGGTGAACGCCGACCCCTTCCGCAGCACCCACCTCCTGCTAAGTTCCACGGCGTTCCGCTCAGCGTGTGCTGCCTCGGGCGCAGTCAGAAACCCGCATCGCTCGTGACGCCTAAGACAGCGAGAAACAAAAGAACCGTAGCGCTTGGAGTGAGTCCCCAGCCCCATGCTCTTCTGAGCCCCTACCCCAGCTCACCGAAAATGCTCCTCCAAGCCCAAAGGGCCCAAAAGGGGCCTGCAAAATAAGAAAGAAACGCTGAACCGAGTCACCACGCGACACTGGGCTTTTCAACTCCCACCGCCGCCTCACCTTCTCGGCTGCTGCTGGTCGGCGTGCGGCTTCGCTCCTCCGAGCTCGTCTGCGGCACCCGCAAAAACAAAGGCACCCGCTCGGACGCTGCCCGGAAGCACAGCCTGCCCGCGGACGGGCCCGCCTCCCCCTCCCTTACCTGGGCCGCTCGCCCGCCTGCCCGCCCTTGCTTTGGACTGCCACGCTGCTGACCACAAAGAGGTTCAGCTACCGCCCGTAAAACACAACCTGACTAGGCTCGGGTTACACAAACGGACTTGCACTTCTTTGAGGAAACAAACTCATTTTTAAGCATAGCCTCTCCTTGGGGAAAAAAAATGCCCACTCTGAACTCCCGAACATTAGGGAGCCGTGGGGAAACCAGTGAAAGCCAAGACCGACAGCAGCAACATCAAGTGGAATTTCGCTCCAATTCTGATGGTGCACTTAAAAGCCTCCTGCTGACGGCGCTCTGCTCGCCTCTTCCATGGCTTTTTCGTGCCAAGTTGTCCCTCTGCATCTGAAAACACGTTATTCAACAAGTCACCCAGGAGCTCATCTACAGCTTGACCATTCCACAGGTCTGCTTTCTATTCAGGAATCCCATCAGAAGCTCTAATTGCGTCCCTAAAACACTGGGGAAGGGACTGTCCCCCCCACTGCCCACGGCTACTCCTTCCCAGATGACTGCACAGCCTTTGCCTACACAATTTAACACGTCCACAGATTAACCGTGGACTCCTACAGCTCAGTGCATCCACCCCAGACTCCAAACCTCCGGGCAGAGTAGCTCTCAGCCAACTGTGCGCACGTGCAGACAGACGCTCCACAGAACGCAATAGACAACACGACGGAAACGCCACCAAAAAACGCTCCACAACAAAGACGCCAAAAGCAGACACGGCACCGTCCAAAAACCTACAGGGAGGCAGTGGTGAGGCAAGGAGTCTCTACTACAACCCCACAATAAAACTGAGCCAATCGTCTTGGCCCCTTGTGAGACGGCAGCACTGGCGCAAACACACAGAGACAGCGCAAACACAAGAAGCTGCTGCAAGAACTAATAACTTCTTCCCAGCATCTTGAAGTGCCAGTCCCTGAGACTGGATAGGTAGAGAGCAGAGCTGCCGACGCAGCCCTCAGCGATACCGGAAAACACAACTGACCAGCGACTTCCAAGGCACAAGAACCGTCCACGCTTTCGTCTGCTGATACAAGAAAACCAGCATCCAATTATTACACCCAATTAGTAAGGCGAGGAGCCTCTATCACAATCCCAGAAAAAAAAGGAGCCAAACGTCACGGCCCCTTACAAGACAGCAGCACTGGCGCAAACACACAGAGACGGCGGCACGACCTAAGAACTTCTTCCCAACATCTTGAAGTGCCAGTCCCTTACACTGGACGGGTAGAGAGCAGAGCTGCTGATGCAGCCCAGAATGACACCATAAATCACAACTGACCAGAAACACCCAAAATGCAAGAACCATCCACGCTTTCTGCTGCTGATACAAGAATCCAGCACCCGATTGGCACTATGCCAATTAGGACCAGCATTCCAGATCCCAGGATGGCACCCGAGATGCCTCTTGGGCCCCTCGAGCACAACGAGACCCCAGGATCGTCTGAGAGGCGCAAGGCAGGCTTCCCAAGCTACACAAGACCACACACAGAGGCTGGAGCTGCCCTGCCCGGCACATGCTGGTATCGCACTGTAAATTCCCTGGGCCCTTTACCCACCCAAAGGGGACTTTTCCTGGACGGCCCTTTCCCTTATCAGAACTTTACCCCCCTCCCTGCGATTCCCAGCCTCTTCCCAGCCCCCGTGCCTCCACTTATCTTTAAGAGGGCCAAGGGACCGAATCCATCTTCAACAGAGAAAACGCCACGTGCGCTAACAGGGATCTCCCCGCATCGCCGGGTTCCTCTTCAACATCTACAGTAACACGAGAAAACACACGCTCACCGAGCCGTGCCAGCACACAGTATCGCGGGGTGAACGCCGACCCCTTCCGCAGCACCCACCTCCTGCTAAGTTCCACGGCGTTCCGCTCAGCGTGTGCTGCCTCGGGCGCAGTCAGAAACCCGCATCACTCGTGACGCCTAAGACAGCGAGAAACAAAAGAACCGTAGCGCTTGGAGTGAGTCCCCAGCCCCATGCTCTTCTGAGCCCCTACCCCAGCTCACCGAAAACGCTCCTCCAAGCCCAAAGGGCCCAAAAGGGGCCTGCAAAATAAGAAAGAAACGCTGAACCGAGTCACCACGCGACACTGGGCTTTTCAACTCCCACCGCCGCCTCACCTTCTCGGCTGCTGCTGGTCGGCGTGCGACTTCGCTCCTCCGAGATCGTCTGCGGCACCTGCAAAAACAAAGGCACCCGCTCGGACGCTGCCCGGAAGCACAGCCTGCCCGCGGACGGGCCCGCCTCCCCCTCCCTTACCTGGGCCGCTCGCCCGCCTGCCCGCCCTTGCTTTGGACTACCACGCTGTTGACCACAAAGAGGTTCAGCTACCGCCCGTAAAACACAACCTGACTAGGCTCGGGTTACACAAACGGACTTGCACTTCTTTGAGGAAACAAACTCATTTTTAAGCATAGCCTCTCCTTGGGGAAAAAAAATGCCCACTCTGAACTCCCGAACATTAGGGAGCCGTGGGGAAACCAGTGAAATCCAAGACCGACAGCAGCAACGTCAAGTGGAATTTCGCTCAAATTCTGATGGTGCACTTAAAAGCCTCCTGCTGACGGCGCTCTGCTCGCCTCTTCCACGGCTTTTTCGTGCCAAGTTGTCCCTCTGCATCTGAAATCACGTTATTCAACAAGTCACCCAGGAGCTCATCTACAGCTTGACCATTCCACAGGTCTGCTTTCTATTCAGGAATCCCATCAGAAGCTCCAATTGCGTCCCTAAAACACTGGGGAAGGGACTGTCCCCCCCACTGCCCACGGCTACTCCTTCCCAGATGACTGCACAGCCTTTGCCTACACAATTTAACACGTCCACAGATTAACCGTGGACTCCTACAACTCAGTGCATCCACCCCAGACTCCAAACCTCCGGGCAGAGCAGCTCTCAGCCAACTGTGCGCACGTGCAGACAGACGCTCCACAGAACGCAATAGACAACACGACGGAAACGCCACCAAAAAACGCTCCACAACAAAGACGCCAAAAGCAGACACGGCACCGTCCAAACACCTACAGGGAGGCAGTGGTGAGGCAAGGAGTCTCTACTACAACCCCACAATAAAACTGAGCCAATCGTCTTGGCCCCTTGTGAGACGGCGGCACTGGCGCAAACACACAGAGACAGCGCAAACACAAGAAGCTGCTGCAAGAACTAATAACTTCTTCCCAGCATCTTGAAGTGCCAGTCCCTGAGACTGGATAGGTAGAGAGAAGAGCTGCCGACGCAGCCCTCAGCGATACAACTGACCAGCGACTTCCAAGGCACAAGAACCGTCCACGCTTTCGTCTGCTCATAGAAGAAAACCAGCACCCAATTATTACACCCAATTAGTAAGGCGAGGAGCCTCTATCACAATCCCAGAAAAAAAAGGAGCCAAACGTCACGGCCCCTTACAAGACAGCAGCACTGGCGCAAACACACAGAGACGGCGGCACGACCTAAGAACTTCTTCCCAACATCTTGAAGTGCCAGTCCCTTACACTGGACGGGTAGAGAGCAGAGCTGCTGATGCAGCCCAGAATGACACCATAAATCACAACTGACCAGAAACACCCAAAATGCAAGAACCATCCACGCTTTCTGCGGCTGATACAAGAATCCAGCACCCGATTGGCACTATGCCAATTAGGACCAGCATTCCAGATCCCAGGATGGCACCCGAGATGCCTCTTGGGCCCCTCGAGCACAACGAGACCCCAGGATCGTCTGAGAGGCGCAAGGCAGGCTTCCCGAGCTACACAACACCACACACAGAGGCTGGAGCTGCCCTGCCCGGCACATGCTGGTATCGCACTGTAAATTCCCTGGGCCCTTTACCCACCCAAAGGGGACTTTTCCTGGACGGCCCTTTCCCTTATCAGAACTTTACCCCCCTCCCTGCGATTCCCAGCCTCTTCCCAGCCCCCGTGCCTCCACTTATCTTTAAGAGGGCCAAGGGACCGAATCCATCTTCAACAGAGAAAACGCCACGTGCGCTAACAGGGATCTCCCCGCATCGCCGGGTTCCTCTTCAACATCTACAGTAACACGAGAAAACACACGCTCACCGAGCCGTGCCAGCACACAGTATCGCGGGGTGAACGCCGACCCCTTCCGCAGCACCCACCTCCTGCTAAGTTCCACGGCGTTCCGCTCAGCGTGTGCTGCCTCGGGCGCAGTCAGAAACCCGCATCGCTCGTGACGCCTAAGACAGGGAGAAACAAAAGAACCGTAGCGCTTGGAGTGAGTCCCCAGCCCCATGCTCTTCTGAGCCCCTACCCCAGCTCACCGAAAACGCTCCTCCAAGCCCAAAGGGCCCAAAAGGGGCCTGCAAAATAAGAAAGAAACGCTGAACCGAGTCACCACGCGACACTGGGCTCCTCAACTCCCACCGCCGCCTCACCTTCTCGGCTGCTGCTGGTCGGCGTGCGGCTTCGCTCCTCCGAGCTCGTCTGCGGCACCTGCAAAAACAAAGGCACCCGCTCGGACGCTGCCCGGAAGCACAGCCTGCCCGCGGACGGGCCCGCCTCCCCCGCCCTTACCTGGGCCGCTCGCCCGCCTGCCCGCCCTTGCTTTGGACGGCCACGCTGCTGACCACAAAGAGGTTCAGCTACCGCCCGTAAAACACAACCTGACTAGGCTCGGGTTACACAAACGGACTTGCACTTCTTTGAGGAAACAAACTCATTTTTAAGCATAGCCTCTCCTTGGGGAAAAAAAATGCCCACTCTGAACTCCCGAACATTAGGGAGCCGTGGGGAAACCAGTGAAAGCCAAGACCGACAGCAGCAACGTCAAGTGGAATTTCGCTCAAATTCTGATGGTGCACTTAAAAGCCTCCTGCTGACGGCGCTCTGCTCGCCTCTTCCACGGCTTTTTTGTGCCAAGTTGTCCCTCTGCATCTGAAATCACGTTATTCAACAAGTCACCCAGGAGCTCATCTACAGCTTGACCATTCCACAGGTCTGCTTTCTATTCAGGAATCCCATCAGAAGCTCTAATTGCGTCCCTAAAACACTGGGGAAGGGACTGTCCCCACCACTGCCCACGGCTACTCCTTCCCAGATGACTGCACAGCCTTTGCCTACACAATTTAACACGTCCACAGATTAACCGTGGACTCCTACAGCTCAGTGCATCCACCCCAGACTCCAAACCTCCGGGCAGAGCAGCTCTCAGCCAACTGTGCGCACGTGCAGACAGACGCTCCACAGAACGCAATAGACAACACGACGGAAACGCCACCAAAAAACGCTCCACAACAAAGACGCCAAAAGCAGACACGGCACCGTCCAAAAACCTACAGGGAGGCAGTGGTGAGGCAAGGAGTCTCTACTACAACCCCACAATAAAACTGAGCCAATCGTCTTGGCCCCTTGTGAGACGGCGGCACTGGCGCAAACACACAGAGACAGCGCAAACACAAGAAGCTGCTGCAAGAACTAATAACTTCTTCCCAGCATCTTGAAGTGCCAGTCCCTGAGACTGGATAGGTAGAGAGCAGAGCTGCCGACGCAGCCCTCAGCGATACCAGAAAACACAACTGACCAGCGACTTCCAAGGCACAAGAACCGTCCACGCTTTCGTCTGCTGATACAAGAAAACCAGCATCCAATTATTACACCCAATTAGTAAGGCGAGGAGCCTCTATCACAATCCCAGAAAAAAAAGGAGCCAAACGTCACGGCCCCTTACAAGACAGCAGCACTGGCGCAAACACACAGAGACGGCGGCACGACCTAAGAACTTCTTCCCAACATCTTGAAGTGCCAGTCCCTTACACTGGACGGGTAGAGAGCAGAGCTGCTGATGCAGCCCAGAATGACACCATAAATCACAACTGACCAGAAACACCCAAAATGCAAGAACCATCCACGCTTTCTGCTGCTGATACAAGAATCCAGCACCCGATTGGCACTATGCCAATTAGGACCAGCATTCCAGATCCCAGGATGGCACCCGAGATGCCTCTTGGGCCCCTCGAGCACAACGAGACCCCAGGATCGTCTGAGAGGCGCAAGGCAGGCTTCCCGAGCTACACAACACCACACACAGAGGCTGGAGCTGCCCTGCCCGGCACATGCTGGTATCGCACTGTAAATTCCCTGGGCCCTTTACCCACCCAAAGGGGACTTTTCCTGGACGGCCCTTTCCCTTATCAGAACTTTACCCCCCTCCCTGCGATTCCCAGCCTCTTCCCAGCCCCCGTGCCTCCACTTATCTTTAAGAGGGCCAAGGGACCGAATCCATCTTCAACAGAGAAAACGCCACGTGCGCTAACAGGGATCTCCCCGCATCGCCGGGTTCCTCTTCAACATCTACAGTAACACGAGAAAACACACGCTCACCGAGCCGTGCCAGCACACAGTATCGCGGGGTGAACGCCGACCCCTTCCGCAGCACCCACCTCCTGCTAAGTTCCACGGCGTTCCGCTCAGCGTGTGCTGCCTCGGGCGCAGTCAGAAACCCGCATCGCTCGTGACGCCTAAGACAGCGAGAAACAAAAGAACCGTAGCGCTTGGAGTGAGTCCCCAGCCCCATGCTCTTCTGAGCCCCTACCCCAGCTCACCGAAAACGCTCCTCCAAGCCCAAAGGGCCCAAAAGGGGCCTGCAAAATAAGAAAGAAACGCTGAACCGAGTCACCACGCGACACTGGGCTTTTCAACTCCCACCGCCGCCTCACCTTCTCGGCTGCTGCTGGTCGGCGTGCGGCTTCGCTCCTCCGAGATCGTCTGCGGCACCTGCAAAAACAAAGGCACCCGCTCGGACGCTGCCCGGAAGCACAGCCTGCCCGCGGACGGGCCCGCCTCCCCCTCCCTTACCTGGGCCGCTCGCCCGCCTGCCCGCCCTTGCTTTGGACTGCCACGCTGTTGACCACAAAGAGGTTCAGCTACCGCCTGTAAAACACAACCAAAGGACGCTCATACCTGCAGCAGCAACACGGGACCTCAAATGAGCTGATGCTTCGGCCAGCACTCATTATTCACCTGGCCCGAGGAGCTGCGGTGCGGATACCCAGCTTTCCTCTTTACTTCACACCTATAAAATAGACAAACGACCAAAGTTACATAGAGCCACACAGCACGTCTTCCCGCTGGCACCACGCACCGTCCCACCTGCTTACGGCGCTCTGCTCGCCTCTTCTGTTGCCTTTTTGTGCCACGTTGCTCCTCTGTATCTGAAATGAAGTTGTTCAACAAGTCACCCAGGGGCTCATCTACAGCTTGACCATTCCACAGGTCTGCTTTCTATTCAGGAATCCCACCAGAAGCTCTAATCAAGTCCCTAAAACACTGGGGAAGGGACTGTCCCCTCTCCTGCCCCATCCCAGATGACTGCACAACCTTTGCCTGCACAATTTAACACGTCCACAGATCAATCATAGACTCCTAGAGCTCAGTCCACCCAACCCAGACTACAAACTTCCGGGCAAAGCAGCTCCAAGCCAAATGCGCCTATGTGCAGAAAATGGCTCCACAGAACGTCATAGACAATGCGATGGCAACAGCACTAAACAACTCCAAACCAGAGACTGCGTCTATGAAAAGAACCTGCAGGGAGGCAGTGGTGAGGCGAGGAGCCTCTACTGCAACCCCAGGAAAAAAAGGAGGCCAAACTTCACAGACAGAGACAGCAGCGCTGGCACAACCAAACAGAGACAGTGGTACTGGCAAAACCAAACAAACAGAGATGGTGGCACACACAAGAAACTGCTGCAAGACTTAAAAACTTCAAGATGCTGGGAAGAAGCGCCAGTCCCTGAGACTGGATGGGTAGAGAGCAGAGCTGCCGATGCAGCCCAGAACTACACCATAAACACAACTGACCAGAAGTGTCTAAAATACAAGGACTATCCACATGTTCGGCTGCTAATACAAAAAAAAAATATGCCTTTTGTGCCCCTGGAGCACAACGAGACCCCAGGATCATCTGACAGGCGCAAGGCAGGCTTCCCAAAGTACACGACAACAGACACAGGCTGAAGGTGCCCTGCCCCACACAAGCTGGCATCAGTTCCCTGGACCCCTTACCCTCCCAAAGGGGTCTGTTCCTGGACTGCCCTTTTCCGTCTGAGAAGTTTAAACCCACCCTGCAGTTCCCAGCCCCTTCCCAGCCCTCGTGCCTCCACTTAACTTTTAGAGGGCCAAGGGACCGAATCCGTCTTCACAGAGGAAAACACAACATCTGCTAACAGGGATCTTCCTGCAGTTGTCACTTTCTCCATCATCACCTACAGTAAGGAAAGCAAGGACACGCACACTATTGAGCATCCAAATAGTATTTATCGGTAGTGGCCTACAAGTAATCGCTCACCTTGGGTGAGTTCTGGGAGGTACATTTGAATGATCTACCGGGGGCCACTGCACGCCGCAAAGGTTCTGGAGACAGGACGCCCTTCCAGGGGAAGAGATTATATTAACAACTATTAATACAGCAATACAAACCAAAAAATAACACGCCATCTTCATTGTAGTCAGGAATTTGGGGAAAATGCAAAGCACCTGGAAATGAATCAACAAATGAAACATAATGACAAACAACTTTTCTACTACAGCTATTGTCAAACCTTCACTGTCCCTGAAACTCTTACCTCAAACAGACACCTCCGCTTGTCCAAATACATCTGCCCATGTAGCTTAAACGGCTCAAAAGCTGCTGACTGCTGAAGGAGGGGCAGAGAACAAGCACCCAAGCCGCCCTAGAGCAGAACGAGCTCCCTACCTGGGGACTGGGGCTCAAATATCCTGAGCCCCGCCCACCCCCTTCCCACAATCCCTGGGGAAAGGGGAGGGGGTCAATCACCCCAGGCCCCCCCCAGGACCCTTTTCAAATTACCTGGAATGTCACTGGAAGTGACAGCACCTGCACTTTATTGATGCTATTGCACCTGCAATGGGACTGAGTATGGATTTCAACTTAGCTTTTCTAGGGAGCAGATAGAAAATGAAATACAATAACCAACACTCCATTTTCATTACAATCAGGAATTTTGCAAAAATGCAAAGCACCTGGAATTGAATCAATTAATGAAACATAGTTACAAACATACTTTCCACCACAGCTGCTACTAAACCTTTGCTGCCCCTGAAGCTCTTACCTCAAATGGACACCTCCACTTCTCCAAAGACATCTGCCCACGTAGCTGAGGACCTGCAGCCTCAGTTACATGTGCCCCCCACCTGCTCCCCCAAACAATGGTCCACAAAAAGGAGCATGCCCAGAAGCTTGCCAAGGGTCCTGAGGTCACCCGATGGACCAGAGAAAGACCCCTGAATGCTGGACACGTAAGCGTTGGCAAAAGAAAGCGTGAATCTCTCGAGCCTGCGCAGTACGAGCCTGGTCTGCGAAATCAAGTTGGAGACTGACCTAAAACAATGGGAGCAAGGGGGGTTGAAGAAACATAAAAGATGAGACCAGAAAGGACACCGTTGAAGGTCTTATCGCCAGAGGATCCCGAACCACCGCGTAGGACCAGCAGGACTCTATAGGACTGGAGACCAGAGGAACGCTTCTGGAACTGGACTGGTGATAAATCCAACCTCATTTCTCATATTTTCCTTTACTTTTCCCTGTTTCTTTCCCCTTTCTTTTCTTATTCTCTCTCTATCACGTGCCGCTTTACAGGCAAATTGATAAAGTAACACTGCTTGATTGAATTATAACCCCTTGGCTTTTTGGTCACCTTAATTTTCCACTCTGAGATGAAGGTTTAAAAAGCATCACGAGTCCATCACCGAACAGACCGTGACACCATGGACTCCTAGAGCTCAGTGCACCCAGCCCTGACTCCACACCTCCGGGCAGAGCAGCTCCGAGCCAAATGCGCACGCGCGCAGACACACGCTCCACAGAACGTTACGGACAACGCGACGGCAATGGAGCCAAAAACGCTCTGCAACGAAAACGACTCCGAGACCAGAGAGGCATCGATCAAAATAATCTACAGGGAGACACTGGTGAGGCGAGGAGCCTCTACTGCAACCCTAGAATACAAAGGAGCCGAAAACCTGCACCCTTTGCCCTCCCAAAGGGGACTGTTCCTGGACGGCCCTTTCCCCTATGAGAGCTTTAAACTCCCTCCCTGCAATTCCCAGCCCCTTCCCAGCCCTCGTGCCTCCACTTAGCTTTCAGAGGGCCAAGGGACTGAATTCATCCCCAACAGAGGAAAACACCACGTGAGCTCACAGGGATCTTCCTGCAGTTGCCACTTTCCCCTTCACCACCCGCAATAAGAAAACACACACACAATAATGAGCACTCAGATGATGTTTATCAGTACTAGTCCATGAGGCATTGCTCACCTTGGCTGAGTTCCTGGAGGTACATTTGAATGATCTACCAGGGGCCACCACACAGTGCAAAGGTTCTGCGGACAACACACTGTTCTGTGGGTGATCAGGGAGGCGATGAGCCACCCCATAGCCTGAAAGACACTCTGCCCTATGGCCCTGCTGCTTCCTTCAGAAATGGTAAAACTCCACCTGTAGATACAAGGTGCTCATCCTAACCCCTGCTAGATAACCTGAGCATCAGTCCTAGGAGGAAAGATTATATCAGCAACTATTAATACAGCAATACAAACCAAAAAAGAACGCTCCGTCTTCATAGCAGTCAAGAATTTTGGGAAAACGCAAAGCACCAGGCATTGATTCAATAAATGAAACATAGTTACAAATATACCTTCTACTATAGCTGCTGCTGAACCTTTGCTGCTCCTGAAGATCTTACGTCAAACAGGCACCTCCACTTCGCCAAACACATCGGCCTATGTACCTTAAACAGCTCAACAGCTGCCGACTGTTGAAGGAGTAGCAAACAACCAGCACCCAAGCAGTCCTGGAGCAGAATGAGCTCCCTGCTCAGGGGCTGGGGCTCAACTACTCTGAGCCCCACCCACCCCCTTCCCACAATCCCCTGAGAAAGGGGAGGGCGTCAATCACCCCAGGGCCCGTCTACCACCCTTATCAAATCACCTGGGCCCTCACTGGAAATGACAGCACCTGCACTCCTGTCAGGCTCTGTCAGACACTGTCGGTTTTTGTCAAGCCCTGTCGAGACCTCTTGGGGTGTGTCAGACTCTGTCAGGCTTTGATGGGCTCTGTAGGGCTCTGTCGAGAGCTGTTGGGCTCTGCTGAGTCCTGTCAAGATTTCTCAGGCTCTGTTGAGACCCCCAGGGCTCTGTCATACATATCAAGGCTCTATCAGGAACTGACAAGATTTGTCAGGCCCTGACGCGTCCTGTTGGCCTCTGTCAAGCTTTGTCAGGCTCTGTGAGGATCCGTCAAACTCTCTCGGGCTTTGTCAGGCAGTGTCGAGACCTGTCGGGCTCTGTTGGGCTTTCTGGAGCTTTGTCAGTCCCTGTCATGCCCTGTCAGGGAGCCCACGAATGGGGGTTGAAACGTGGGTCAAGGGGGAGGAGCCCAACAGGGAGGGCAGGGTGCTTAGAAAGGGGGTGGGGCCTGGTTGGGACACACCCCTCGAGGGAGGCACATTGGGGGGACTGAGCTTGGGGGAGGGTGGAGTTGGCAGTGGCCCCAGCCACATCTTCAGCCCCACCCTCAACCCCAAACCCCAGCCCCAAATCATTCACTGGAAACAGAACAAACCACACGCTTACGGTTTTTTTACATTTTTTAATTTTATTGGGTGAGAATTGGCCCCAAAACCAAGTTAAAAATCCCCCAACATGGCCGTGGGTGAGCCAAGTGAGGATGGCAGCAGCACAGTGCTGCCCTTTTCCAAGATGGCCCCCATGGGTAACCAGAGTCATGAGTCCCACCACCCACCTTGGGCCCCAAAATGGCCACACTATGCAGGCTCCGCCCACCTCAGCCCCACCCTCCCAGTACAGGCTTGGCAGCCACGACATCCATAGCCCCAGCCACCAGCAGAGACACAGCAGCCAAGGTGGCCACGCCCATCAGGGTTGCCATCTTGTTCCCATTGGCAGGGAGGGCACAGGGCAAAGCACAGTGCAGGGCCACAGGGGTAGCCAATGGGAGCAGCTGATACAGCCAGGAGGTGCCACCAGAGCACAGCCCAGAAAAACAGCCCCTGCGGCAGTGCCAGCATGGGCACCAGCCTCACCCCCCAGTCATCTCAGATTCCAAGCAGGGTGGAGCCCAGCAGCCATGCTATCCTCATTTTCTCCGTTGTGTGCAGGGCCCCACACAGCATCGCAACCCAGGACATCTGGTGGGGTGAGGGGACCCAGGAATGTGGATCTATGGGCAGAATGCAGAAACTGTGGGGTGCTAAATATTAATGAGGCACAGTGCTGGAACTATATAGTGCTGCAGAGCAGTGCTGTGGATGTATAGGGTAGACCAGATGTGTGGGGTGCTGTGGGGCACTGCTGTGGGTCTATGCAGCAGAGTGCAGGAGCTACAGTGTGCTGTGGGGCAGCATTGCTGGCCTATGGGCGAGTGTGAAGCAGCTATGGTGTTTTCTGGGACAGTGCTGTTGATCTATAGGGCAGAGGAGCCATGGGGTGCTGTGGGGTTACACTGTGGGTCTATAGGGCAGAGTGAACAAGATATGGGGTGCTGTGGAACAGCACTGTGCATCTATGGGGCAGAGTGGAGACATAGGGTGCTGTGGAGCAGTGCTGTCCATTTATGGGGCAGAGTAAAATCAGCTACGGGGTGGTGTGTCTGTATAGGGCAGATTAGAGCGGCTACAGGGTGCTGTGGATCTACAGGGCAGAGTAGAGGTGCTATGGGTTGCTGTGGGTCAGTGTGTGGGTCACTCACCTGCAGGGTTTCAGCCTCTTCAGGGGTGTTTCACCCCACAACAGCCCCATTGACCCCATAGCCCCCCTGATCCCCACAGCCACCCCACAGACCCTTGTGACCCACCCATAGTAGGCAGTGCAGGCGTGGTCAGGGGGAAAGGGTGGTCAGGTGGACAGAGGTGTGGGGTGCTGTGGGGCAGCACTTTGCACCTATGGGGCAGAATGCAGCACCTAAAGGCTGCTATGGGGCAGCTCTCTGGGTCTAAGGGGCAGAGTAGACTCCTATGGGGTCCTGTGAGGCAGTACTGTGGGTCTATGGGGCAAGGTCAGTATGGGGTGCTGTGAGGCACTGCTATGGATGTATGGGGCAGAGTACAGCAGCTATTTGGTGCTGTGGGGCAGTACTGGGCATCTATAGGGCAGAGTGGAAGAAATGAGGTACTCTGGGGCACTGCTGTGGATGTATGGGGCAGAGCACAGGAGCTATATGGTGCTGTGGGGCAGTACTGGGCATCTATGGGGCAGAGTGCAGGAGCAATGGAGTGTTGTGGGGCAGCACTGTGGCTCTATGGGGCAGAATGGAGCAGCTGTGGGGTGTTGGGCACTTCTGTGGATCTATGGGGCAGAGCGGACAATGTCTGGGGTCCTGTGAGGCAGTGTTGTGGGTCTATGGGGCAGAGTGTAGGAGCTATGGAGCATTGTGGGGCAGTACTGTGGGTCTATAGGGCAGAGTACAGGAGCTATAGGGTTCTGTAGGGCAGCACTCTGCATCCATGGGGCAGACTGAAGACAAATCAGGTACTCTGTGGCACTGCTGTAGATGTATGGGGCAGAGTGGAGAAGCTATGGGGTGCTGTGGGATAGCAAGCAAGAGCTATAGGGTGCTGTGAGGCAGTGCTGTGGATCTATAGGGCAGAGTGGAGGTGCTATGGGGTGCTGTGGGTCAGTGTGTGGGTCACTCACCTGCAGGGGGTTCAGCTTCTTTCATCCCACAACAGCCCCATTGCCCCCACAGCCCCCCTGACACCCACACCACCCCATAGACCCTTGTGATCCCCTCTGCTTCCCCACCATGGTGTGCAGTGGAGGAACAGTCAGCCGGGGGGGGGGGCAGGCGCAGTCAGCCAGAGGCGGGGGGAAGGGGCGCGGTCAGCCGGAGTTGGTGGGGGTGGGCGCGGTCAGCCGGAGCGGGGGGGGGGGGGGGGGGGGGGCGCGGTCAGCCGGAGCGGGGGGGCGCGGTCAGCCGGAGCCGGGGGGGGGGGGGGGGGGGGCGCAGTCAGCCGGAGCGGGGAGCGGCCAGGCTGCCTTCGCTGTTCTCTGAGCAGGAGCTGCAGGAGGAAAGGGAAGGAAAGGGCCGTTATTTGTGTCACAGTCCTGTCAAACAGCCTCAAATCCCCCCGCTTCAATCTTAACTTAGTGGGCAAATTATTTGCCAAAAAATGGATCTTAAAAGCTTCCTTGACAACAAATAATCCTAAAAACAGCCCCAAAATCAAGTAAATTGAATTTGAGACCAAACAGCCTTAAAAATCTCAAAGACCCACCCAAATATGGTCCCTCACAGCTTTATATAATAAGATATATATGTAAAAATAGATTAGATACATTACATAGTAATTATATATATTAATATAGATATTAATATTATATAATGAATATAATTATTAATACATTATGTTATATATGTCATTATATATTAAATATTAATTACATTAAGTAATATCAATGAATATTAGTTGATTAGTTCATTGTATCAGATTATATATTATATATATTTCTACTATTCATCAAATAATATCATTTATATTAGTATATTACTATATTGATTTTATATATTTAATGTTAATATATTATTTAATAAATAAATTAAATTGAAATATATTAAATTAAATTAAAGAATTTAAATGTAAATTGAATTAAATTAAAAATAAAAATAAATTTTAAAATACAATGTAAACAATTAAGTGGGTTTAGGGAGGCGGCGACCAATCAGCACCTTCCTCTCCTCAGAGGCAGCGACCAATCAGCACCTTTCTCACCTCGGAGACAGCCGCGCGGGGCGCAGTCAGTGGCGGCTTTCCCGCCAGACGGCACCGGCCAATCAGCGAGCGCCTCCTCGGCCCCCTCAGCGTGAGGGGAGAACGGGAGGGGGAGACAAAACGGCGGCGGGTTAAAAAAGCCGAATTTGTTCCCGCTTAAATATTAATTCAGTAAATTATCCATAAATAGATTTTAAAAGCTTTTTTTGGGGTCCAAATCAGCACCAGATCTGGGACCTCCAGCTCCGGACACGTTCAGTAAAGTGAATTCAGCCCCAAAACCCCTCAAAAAGCAACGAAATGCCCCTCCCGACTTTAAATACAATAATTCACACACTTATCTCAAAAACTATTTAAATTGTTTCCACAATTAATAATTTAAACAATTAAGCGGCTTTAGGAGCCTCAGAACCGCCCAAAATGCTCAAAAAAAAAAAAAAAAAACGAACTCAAAATCTCAGAAAGCCCCGTTTCAATGTAATAGTTTAAATTAACAAGTGGTTAAAGGAAAAAGCCGCATTTGGACTCCCCAGATCGCCCCCCGGTCTTTAAATATTAATCCACTGTATAAATTCTTATCAATAAGTAGATTCAAAAACCTTTGAAGTCGCAAATCGGCTCCTCAAACTTTAACCGCGTTACATGAACTTTTTAAAAGCCGATTTAGACCCAAACGGCCCCAAAACGGCTCCTCCCCCCCCCGGATCCGCACTGAACGCGCTCAGCGCCCTCGGGAGTCAAACACAGCGATGTGACATTAATAAATCAACAATTACATTCTAGAAGCCTCAACCCGCCCGAGATGTTCCAAATAAAACCTCTAAACATAATAATTTCAATAAATACGGGCTCTAAAAAAACCCTGATTTGGACTCAAAATCCCAGGGAAAAGCCCCAGATCCCCCGAGGTTTAAACTTTAATTCTCCTGACACACCGTCAATAAACGGATTTTAAAGGCGCCTTTTGGCACAAATCGGCGCCCAAAAAAACCAAAAAAATACCTGAAAAAACCTTTTACAAGCCGAATTCGACCCAAACCAGCCCCGATTGCTGAGAAAATCCCCGGACCGGCTCCTCCCGCTTTAAACACGATTTAAACCGCTAAAGCGGCTGCGGGAGCCTTAATCCCCGCCCCCCGTCACAAACCCGCGGCTTTAGAACCCCCAGCACAGCCCAGCCCGCGGTCCCTCATGAACCCGCCGAGCCCCGGTTAACACCGCACGGTAACGACCGCCCCAGCCCGCCTGCTCACTGATTCCGGCCGCCGTTCCCGCCGCTCCCGGGGTCCCACGGCGAATGGGGGGGGGGGGGGGGGGTGGGGTGCTCAACCGGTTCGTCAGCGCTGAGGACCTCGAGCAGCCGCCGACGTATCCACCTTTCTGGTCCTGCGAGCACCCTGCGCCGCCCTATTTATCGCCTCGTAGTCCCGCCCGGTCCTGCCCCCCGCCCGCCCTCCGGCCAATGGGCGAACCGCCCGCCTCAGCCGCGCTGCCCAATCAGCGCTTCGTTGCTGTGGGCGAACGTCGGCAGGAAAACGGCGACCAATCAGCGCCTTTTCTACCTCAGGTGCGCTAGCGAATCAGCGCCTGACACTGGGAAGCCGAACTTCGGCGGGAAGGTAGTGACCAATCAGTGCCTTCCTCTCCTCAGCTATACGGTGACCAATCAGCGCCTTTCTCCCATCCCCTGGGAGAACCCCGCGTGGGGATGAGCCAATGGGCGACTTCCACCGCTGACACCGTTAGCCAATCAGCGAGCGCCTCCTCCCTCCCTCAGTATAAAACAGCGAATGTGACGGGAAAGGGGAAACAAGATGGCGGAAGAGGAGGTGTCATGACGGCAGTGATTGAGGAGGAAGCGGGGGAGTCGGGGCTGGGCAAAAAAAGCGGCTGCTCTTTGGGCAGCGGCAACGATCGGGGGATGTGGGGGGCGGAAAAGCGGCGGCTCCTCAGGCAGCGGCAGCAGCCATCGGGGGATGTAATGGGCGGAAAAGCAGCGGCTCCTCAGGCAGCGGCAGCAGCGATCGGGGGATGTGGGGGGCGGAAAAGCGGCGGCTCCTCAGGCAGCGGTAACAGCGATCGGGGGATGTGGGGGGCGGAAAAGCGGCGGCTCCTCAGGCAGCGGCAGCAGCCATCGGAGGATGTGGGGGGCGGAAAAGCGGCGGCTCCTCAGGCAGCAGCAGCAGCAGGGATCGGGGAATGTGGGGGGCGGAAAAGCGGCGGCTCCTCCGGCCGCGGCCAGGACGTGGCTTCACGGGCACCGGGGGCACGAGACCGCGTGCTGCGGGGCGGGTGCGGAACCGGGGGCTCCGGGGGTCCCGCAGCGGCGGCCGTGGGGCGGGATGGGGCGGCTGTGGCCGTACCTGTGGGCACTTAAGTGGCGGCTATGGGGGCTCGTGAGAGGCACGTCTGGGGCTCTTAGGGGGCAGGAACAGGGCTGCTATAGCGGTACCTGTACGGCAGCCATAGGGTTGCTGTGGGGTTACTTAGGGGTCACGTATTGGGGGGAGGGGGGGGGGGGGGTGCAGCTGAACAGTGGCCCCACCTACGGGGGGGGGGTTAATGCTGAGGGGTGGGAACGGGGAGGATACGCCCACGGGGAGGCCGCCTAGGAAAAGAGAGCAGGGGGTGGAGCCTCCGTGTGTCACGCCCCCGTAGGAGAAGCCTCTCGTGGTGGGGTCAGCATGGGACACGCCCGAAGGGGGCGTGGCTTGGAAAGGGAGGGGTGGAGCTGGGGGCGGGGCTTCGGTGCACTGTGCTGCTGTGGGTGGGTGCGACAGAAGGGGAGGGGTCTGTAAGGGACACGCCCCTCGGGGAGGGCACAGACTGGCAGGGGCGGAGCTTGGACGGGGTGGACTTGGGGTGTGGTTTTCTCAGACCACGCCCTTGCAGGGAGAAGCTAGACTAGACAACACACTGAAACATTAAAATTAACTGTTGGTAATCAGATGGAGGTTGCTGTCTTTTTATTTTAACTCAAAGGTAATTAATACCGATCATGTTTTCACACAACCCCAAAAAAGCTGCAGTTAAATTTAGACAGTCATAACACTGTTTTCTAATTTTACTTTACATCTAAATATCTTCTCACGTTCTGTTGGGAATCATTACTGCCTGGGAACTTTTTAATACCTCCATTTATAAACAGCCACTATCTAGTGGTTCCTTTTTACCTCTCATTGGAAAAAAAAAAAAGTAACGTTTTGACTCTGTTTGGTTCTGAGCATTGTTGCCTCCAATCTCATGGCTCTGTTGTAATTTAAATACTCAACACTCCCGATTACTTTCCAATGCTGTTTAAAATCTAAAGCTTCCTTACTTGGTTTCCTATGCAGTCATTCGTGCCTGCAGTTTATTCCATAACGGTTCCTCAAATGTAGCTACTAATGACTCCAATTTAGTTTTCTGCCTTTATCATTTAAAAGGAATTCCAAACAATGTGTTTTTTAAACTATGATACAGATTGGGAATAATTGCTGCCTAGTTCACCAAGTAATAGCTGAAATTAAATTTAGTTATTGATCACGCCTAAATAATTTCATTTACACTTCAACATTTTTATCATTACATTACGACCAGGCGAATTAACTAGCACACATTATTTTTTATTATAGATATAAACTAGAGATTTTTTCTCTACAGGTATTACTTCCAATTAGTGCTCCAGTATTTATATTCACTCTTTTAAATTTTACTATATAAATTTGGGATCATTACTGTCTGCAGAATTTTGAGTAACAGCTAGAGTAGATTATAGGCATTATTTACTCCCAAAGACTCTTCTGGTTACTCTTACTTAGGTTTTAATTCTAAATGTCTTACAGTAAGTAAGTAGTTAAAATAATAAAACACAAGGACCTTGGAATTTCCAGGAAAACCCACCGTGGCGCCTCGACGTGTCCAGAGTTTGTCGGTGCCGGCTCCGCCAACAACGCGTCCGACGAGCCCCACGGTGCTGCCGAGGCTGCGGCAGCGCGAGGGAACCGACCGCGAGTGTGGGGAGGAGACTCAGCCCAGCAGGGACCACACGGAACGTGGAACACCGGGCAGCGCACCTTCATTTCAAGGGAGAAACACACAAAGAGCACAAAGGACGTTACTCTACCTGAGACACACACTGTCCTTAGCAGCTGCACAGCAACATTGTCTCTGTGATTTGGAGTTCTGGTGGCAAATGATGGAGCTCCGTACGTTGCACCTTTCAAACCTGCACACAGAAAGACGCTTCACCCCACAGATGACACCAGAAACTAGGAAGCCTCCAAAAAGAATTTACAACCCCACAGCCAAACCAGTTACACTCACCCCCACAACCAATCCTGCTCTACACACATCTCCTTCTCCTTCAGACACCCTTCAACAGCCAGATCCACAGTCATCTCCCAATGGGTCATTCACTGCACTAAACGCAGCAGGGCGGGGGAGGGGGGGGGGGGAAACTAAAGGAAATTAAAAAAAAACCCTCCCTGACTGTGTTTTTTTCAGTGGCATTTTTTGGCGTTATTTTTGTCGGGCGTTGCAGGTAAAGGTTTAGCTTCCATTACCTGCTGGGCAGTCGTCACTGCATGCCCAGGTTCACGTACCCCTTGCTTTATGCAAAGCTGCTTCCATCAGCGACCCAGGAGTCTTCAGCATCCTCCAGCGGCTGGTCCTTTCAATCCGCTCCGCCGGAGCGAACAGCTTCTGCTGTTTCCAAGCAATCGTGGGCCACCGACTGCAAAACGGATCCACTGAGGAAAGAAGCCGGATCGACAATGTTAGTGGTAGAAATATTTACATCTTTAAACGTTCTAAGGAGCCATCGAGGCAGGGATGTCGTTTTTACACAAACGGGGACGGACACTGACACACAGATACCTGGCCGCGAGCCCTGCGGGGCGAACAGCGCCTCTGCCCCGGGCCGTGCGCTGCAGTACCCGAGTTTCGCCACAGGGCGGCAGCACTGAGGCGCGCTGCGGCACGGCATTGGGGCGCCCGGGTGCAGCACCGCGCTTTGCGCACAGCCTTTCCTTCCTTGTCCAATTTATACAATGGCCTCTGCTCACAAGATTTCATCAAGGTTGCTCTATTCACATTATCACCAGGTGGTTCCTCAATCTCTTTCCTGTGACCTAAAATACACCCGAACGGGCTCTTTTTCAGAATACCGCTACTACGCCGTCCTCCCATTATGCGTCACACGGAACGACACGGCTCATCTTGTAACAAATACGAGCAAATAACTATTAACACCTACAGCAGTACTCCACAGATAATACTCAAACCTACCCACGACACACCGCCCTCACAAGTTGTACTCCAAGTTTATCCCACCGTCTCCAAAACAAAACAATTCCGGTACCCAGCTCAAATCTCTCTAACACTCAGCACCGCAATTAGGACACTCTGCAACACAGATGGCTCCACAACGCTCACACTCCTTGCAAGTTAAAGCCACACCAGCTCCTGCTGTAGTTTTTGGTGTTCAAGTGCATAGTCAGAACCAAGGCACATCCAAGAATTAAACCCAACTACGGTACACTTCACGGCTACATACAGAGCCAGCTTTGCACCACAACGGAGCACGGGAACAACCAACACCAAAAGCTGGCCGCACAAACAACTCCACAGCAACTACTGTATACCTCTAAGGTGCTCGCAACCCCGTCCACGCTATCCTGCCGAAATTCCGTACCACGACTTACGGACAGTTCGCGAGCACGTGACCGGTCCCAAATTTCAGAGAAGAAAGACTTCTCACCAGAGGTCCTCGTCCGTCCCCGCGGCGATCCGACCGAGACGAGGAGTCTCTCCAGAGACATCCCCGGGGTGCGCCAAGAGAGTCCTCGGCTCCACGGGCCCTGCGGCCGGACAGAGCGGGTCCTCCGGCTGGCTCACCGCCTGAAACGGGGAAAGAAACGGGACGGCAGAGTCAGCAGCACTGCTAAGCCACGTTCTTTATTTCATTTGACGATGTTAGTTATAATTGTTTAGTTTCTCGCTGACAATACATCTGTTAATTATTAGTCAAATATAAACTAAGCTCTCAGCTTCTAAACAACGTGTTACTTAACCTTCCATCTCCCTCTTGTCGTGCAGAAGGATCTAAAAGGTGAAAAATATCCCCTCATCGTGCAGGCGGTCAGAAAGCATTTACCTCATGTCAACTGGTTAATGACGGGTACACCTTCTATAACTTCATCGCAGTATACGTTAACTTGGCAGCTTCTCTTCAAAAGCGAGAAGAGAAAAAAGGGACAGGGCTCTGAAAAAACAAGGCAGAGATCAAAGCAGCGGGGGGGACAGAGGAAAAGAGGCCGGAAGAGCACCAGGAACAGGGCACAGAAAGAAACAAATCGGCGCGGCGGCAGCGGCGCGGAGACGGAGGAAAAAAACCCGGCACGGTCAACGGGACAGAGAGGAACGCGACCACGGGCAGGGAGCGGGACACGGGGACACGGCGAGGAACCACGGGACGCGGAGAGATACCAAAAAGTCGGCAAAAAAGGCTCTCTAACGCTGTTCTGAAAGTGTTAAACGGCGGGCAATTTCAATACAGCGCACCGCACGCTCAGAGGATGGCCCCTGTATTTGAGCGTACGTGTGATTCACGCTTCTTGGTATTCTTTACATACACCTATTGCATATTCATTTGCTTCTACCGCTTAGTTAGTGCATTAAACAGAAGTTCTTTCCATAACCCCACCCTTGGCTGGCAGTCCATCTCTGGTATGCCAGTGTCCATCAAGGGTCTCCAGCGGTCCCCGGTGCCCCTGCAGCCCGGTGCCCCCTGCCCCGGTGTCGGCTCCTCGACCTCATGTCTTGAGCACGCCCGCTGTCATTTTGTGCTGCTACTCACGTAGCTCCTTCTCCATTTAGTGGAACGTCCCATTTTCCCAGCCTGCGAGCCAAGGACATCCCGCTTTGCCCCACCTCCAGTCCCTACAGAGCTAGTGTTTCTCTGTTAGGTTTCTGTTCCGTTAGGCCTGGTCTTGCTGCCTTATGCCAAGGGCTTTCTACAAGATTTTTGTTCCTCCTATCAACGGGAAGCAAGAGAGAGGGCAACAGGCAAAAACGATGGCAGAGCGAGAGACCGCGGGGAACACAGGGGCTTGGAGGAAGAAAGAGAGGAATGAGGAGCCCCGCGGAGAGACGGAGGACAGGAAAAAAGAAAATAAAAAGAGAGAAAAAAAACGGGGCGGGGGGCAGCACAAAGGCTCAGAACGCGAACGAGGACGGGAACAGTGCCGTACGGAATGAAGAAAGCCGGCAACGCCGAGCACGACAAAGGCACAGAGAGAGAGACGGCGAAGGGAGGGAGGAAGGAAAGAGACAGAGCAGCACATACAGACACAGAGAGGAAACTAATGGCGGGGAAAAGAACGGGCCAGAGAAAGCGTGGGGAAAAAGGAGACGGAGGGGCAGGGAGGCACCAGGACACACAAGCCGGGGACGAGGCCCCGAGGGCCAGGGACTCACAGCGGCTCTCGCTTTCGGTGGCTGCCAGGAGGCTTCTAACAGCTCAGACGCTCCCGTCTCCTTCTCTCCTCCCTTCCTCTCCGGTAACTCGGGGCGCTCGGCCGTCCTCAGCCTAGGAGAACACGGTGGGGTGTCAGGGCTCCTACGAGACGAGGCTTCGGGGACATGGAGCCTCGCTGGCTCGCTCGCCAGGCAGCCGTCCCGCTCCAGGATACGCGCACGGACCCTGCCGCGCACGTTGGCCCCCGGCCCGCCGCACGCCGCGCAGAGGGAGCCTTCGCCACCCGGAGAGAGGGGCTCGCTCTCTTGCCTGCCACAGGAAGCGGACGTCGGGCCCACAGCCCCGCATTGCTTCAGGATCTTTCCAGATCTACAGATTTTGACATATTTACAATTACATAGGTTTAGACGGAGATATCTATTTGCACTTATTAAAAAAATACGTACACGGGTATGAGTGAATACATAGAGATGATATTTAATATCCCTTTAGATTATGTAACGCACAGTCATTACAGGTAGCTCTACCTACTCACACTTTTCTCTATTTTAAATTGCTTTCTATATAATTTTTTCTCATTTTCGAGTCCTTCATTTTTTAATTTACATATAGACAAGATATTGGTATTTTTAAAACCATCAACAGGAATTTTTTACATTCTAAAAATCCTTTATATAATAGAGTAGAAAAGGGCGTTGATATAAAAGCATTTGATAGACACGTGAATGCCATCCTGCAATATATAAATACCAAGGACAGATTTCTCTGTTTGCAATTCCCACACTCGTGTTTACAGGTCGAACACGTGTTCTCCTCCCCCGGGAATTTTCAGGCACGTTTGGACTGTGACCCCCTCTTTTCAGGGGGACTCCCTTTTGACCCCCGCATCCCCCACCCGCATCGCCGGCCCCTGCTCACGCTGGGGCGCCACAAGTGACACCGTCACGCGACACGAGGGAAACGGCCCCGACAGGCAGCTCATTGTGTCATTTACTCTCATTGTGTCATTTACACGTGCACGTACCACAACCCCCAAAAAGCAGAGGGGGGCTCCCCCAGGAAAAGAAAGCGGGGGCAGCGCCCCAAACAGCCGCAGCCCCCGGCCCACAGGCCGGCAGCCGCCCCCCGGCACGGGAATGCTCCTGGCCAACCTGAGAAGGGAGCTGCTGTGAGTGCCACCCAAGAGCCATACCCCTCTTTTCTAGGCAGCTTGGAGAACCCTATTTGCCAGTGTTGTCCTGGGACATTTCCCTCGTCCAATTGTTCTTATTTATACCCTGTATACAGTATTAAGATGATGGTTTTCTAGACACATTTCACATTGCTGGGTCACTCCTTCGCAAACAGTTTATAAATTCACTCTTACCTTTTCACCTAATCGTAACAGAGCGCATCAGCTCCTTGCGCTGCGAGGTACCACTGCTCTCCCGTCACCAGTGACAGCTTCTTTGGACCCTAATTCTAATTCGGCTATAAATCTCCTATTAATTTCTTATCCTCTTTGTTGCGGTTTCCTGATGTTGGCTGGAGGAGACAGCCACCTGGGATCAGAGATGCGGCTTTTGTATCGGTCTCTGTCCTTTCGGTGGCTGGTTTCACACTGGCATCTGCTAACTTATTTCCAGTTTCCTGATCAGTGTTTCCCTTCTGAGGCCCTTTGCAACGCACGATGGTAACTTTTCCAGCAACAGCACAGCTTCCAACAACTGGAGTATCATGTTTAATCTGTTTAAAAAGCATGCAATTGAAGAAGCGAACGTATGCTTGCCTGTTTGAGTGAGCGTTCCTTAAACAGCTTCTCTACGTACGTCGCCGGATATCTTTGCTGCAGGTTGCGCTGCATCGTTCATCCGTTCGAGCAGAAGCTGACCGTTTCAACTGCAGTCATCATCATAGCCGTCACTTGGATTCTGGCCATCGCAATCACGCGTCCTTCTGCCGTCATGCTGCACGTACAAGAAGAGAAACATTTCAGGGTGATCCTCGGCTACGGCAACGAAACCCGCCCCGTATACTGGTGCCGAGAGGACTGGCCTGACCCAGGAATGAGAAAGATCTACACAACAGTTCTCTTTGCGAACATCTATCTGGCTCCCCTGTCGCTCACTGTTATCATGTACGCCAGGATAAGCATTGCTCTCTTCAACACTGCGATGCCCACGGTGGGAAAGCACAGCCAGGAGCGATGGCACAGCACGTCAAAGAAGAAACAAAGAGTAATCAAAATGCTCGTTATTGTGGTTTTGCTTTTCACCCTCTCCTGGCTTCCCTTGTGGACTCTGATGATGCTTTCTGACTATGTCAACCTTTCAGATGTCCAGTTGCACTTCTTTCACATTTATATCTATCCCTTTGCTCACCGGCTGGCCTTTTTCAATAGCAGCGTCAACCCCATCATCTCCGGTTTCTTTAACGAAAACTCTCACCGGGGCTTTCAAGCCGCCTTTCAACTTCAGCTCTGCTCCCGGGAGGTGGCTCACAGGGACACCTGTTCTCAGCAAGGCCACAGCAATGTCATTTTGTCAGCTGGCAACCCCCAGACACCCCAGGATCAAGCTTCTCAAAACGCTAAGGGAAAAGGGAAGACAGTTAGGAAAGGAAATTGGGTGAATAACCAGCAAGATTTGACAATGGAGGCTCTAGAAGAGACCTGCAATGACGGGATTAAGTGAAACATGCTATGCACTACCAAAACGATGTAAGCCTAGCAGAGTTGGTTTGTTGTGTTGTGAAACTCACGCTCTGTCAGCCCCTTGACAGTGTTTCTTTTTTGAAGGACATACACAACTTGCCCAGTATCTGAATGTGTGATGTGAGCAGAAAGCCAAATTCATCCTCCTGTGTTAGCAGCTTGAAGAAGGTGCAACCGCCCTGCAGTCACTGATGACCCACTCTGCTCCCGAACTGGGCTGGAGCAGAGACGTGGCTAAAACGGGCGAGCGTAGGGAGGAGACTCAGCCCAGCAGGTACCACACGGAACGTGAAACTCCGGGCAGCGCGCCTTCGTTTCAAGGGAGGAACACACACACAGAGCACAAAGGACGTTACTCTACCTGAGACACACACTGTCCTTAGCAGCTGCACAGCAACGTTGTCTCTGTGATTTGGAGTTCTGGTGGCAAATGATGGAGCTCCGTACGTCGCACCTTTCAAACCTGCACACAGAAAGACGCTTCACCCCACAGATGACACCAGAAACTAGGAAGCCTCCAAAAAGAATTTACAACCCCACAGCCAAACCAGTTACACTCACCCCCACAACCAATCCTGCTCTACACACATCTCCTTCTCCTTCAGACACCCTTCAACAGCCAGATCCACAGTCATCTCCCAATGGGTCATTCGCTGCACTAAACGCAGCAGGGCGGGGGAGAGGGGGGGGGAACTAAAGGAAATTTTAAAAAAACCCTCCCTGACTGTGTTTTTTTCAGTGGCATTTCTTGGCGTTATTTTTGTCGGGCGTTGGAGGTAAAGGTTTAGCTTCCATTACCTGCTGGGCAGTCGTCACTGCATGCCCAGGTTCACGTACCCCTTGCTTTATGCAAAGCTGCTTCCATCAGCGACCCAGGAGTCTTCAGCATCCTCCAGCGGCTGGTCCTTTCAATCCGCTCCGCCGGAGCGAACAGCTTCTGCTGTTTCCAAGCAATCGTGGGCCACCGACTGCAAAACGGATCCACTGAGGAAAGAAGCCGGATCGACAATGTTAGTGGTAGCAATATTTACATCTTTAAACGTTCTAAGGAGCCATCGAGGCAGGGATGTCGTTTTTACACAAATGGGGACGGACACTGACACACAGATACCTGGCCGCGAGCCCTGCGGGGCGAACAGCGCCTCTGCCCCCGGCCGTGCGCTGCAGTACCCGAGTTTCGCCACAGGGCGGCAGCACTGAGGCGCGCTGCGGCACGGCATTGGGGCGCCCGGGTGCAGCACCGCGCTTTGCGCACAGGACGGCAGCACTGAGACCGCCGCGGCAGCCCGGGCCGAGCGGTTGTGCCGCGTTTCGCGGGAATCCCGCAGAAAAATAAACAAAAAACAAACACAACAAAACAAAAACGCACACAGAGAGCCGCGGCACGAAAGCCACGCGTACAGGACACAGAACCCGCTGGGCCTCACCCCGAGCTCCCACCGAAGCGGCGCCCCACTCGCCACACCACCAAGCCTGCAACCGCACCTTAGCTCTGGTTTTCTGCATCCCCCCCCACAGCGGAAAAAACCCTCCTATCTTGCATTGCTCTTTGGCATTACAACTGCACAGGTGTGAACTCATCAAAGTAAAGCAGCCATCTCACAGACACACACTCAGAACTCGACTAGGCTGGGGTTTCTCTTTGTGTTACACAAACGGACTCTCACTCCTCTAAGGAAACAAATTCATTCTTAAGCATAGCCTCTCCCTGGGGGAAAAAAACGCCCACTCCGAGCTCCCAAACACTAGGGAGCTGTGGGGAAACCAGTGAAAGCCAAAACCAACAGCAGCAACGTCAAGTGGAATTTGGCTTAAATTCTGATCATGCACTTAAAAGCCTCTCTCTGTCCTACCAATGGCCGGTCATTCTTTGGAAGGACAAACTTTCTTACCTGAACATCCTAAATTGAAGACTCCACGGAACAGAACGGAGATTGAGCCACAGGACAACGGTGCCATTGATTTACACTAATGGGGAAAAAAACACCCTAGAAGTCAAACCCAAATTTACTTATTACTTCCCATCACATTTCATCCCTTACATTTCAACTGGCAGCAAGGTGTTCAAAAATTAACTATGCCCATGCCACTTACCACTTAGATTAAACTCTACATATAAATCTTAAAGGCTATTTCCAGCGTGCCCATAAATTCATGTGAACAAAGACAAGGGCAACGCTCGACCCTAAGGAGGGAAAGAGGCGGCTGTTCCTCTATGGCAGATCAAACTGCCTTCTTTTACCTGCAACACGTGGAACTGCCGCGGGACCCGTTCGCCAACGGGGTGTGCGTTCTTAACTAAAACTGGTCGCCAGCTTCTCCGCAGAGGCACTGAATTTGCCTCTTCTTTTTTTTTTTTTTTTTTCCCCACGTGGGGAAAAAAAAAAAAAAAAAACCACAAAAAACACACACCAAAAAAAGACAAAGGAATGATCTCTTCCAGGCCGTTTCTCTAAACCGTCAAGTCATTAGGAAATTGCACATGTCTTCTCCAAGCAGAATGAGCCTGTGATTCCATACAAAAGGAGGGCAAGGAGCAGGTCAGCTTGTCAGAGAAAGATAGGGACAGGGAGCAAGACAAGGTGACACAGAGAGAGGGAGAGAGAGGCAAAAGGGACGGAGAGGCAGGGCAAGGGGAAGGAGAGGCCAAAATGAGCGCTCCGCAGCCTCCCCTCCCTCGCCTCGACCCCCGTTTCCCCGTTAACTCCCGGTGCCCGCCCCGAGACACCACGGACGCGCTTGCCAGGGAGGCAGCTGTTCAAACAGGATTGAGTCGGTGCGCTCTGATTGGCTGCTTTTCACCCCAGCGCGCCGTCCTCCTATTGGATGCTCCTTCCCGCGCTCCGCGCCCAGGTGCCCGCCACAGGGTCAGACCTGACTGAGGACTGCGCAATTTGGGCATGCGCAGTACTGAGGCCTCAACGCCCACCCTCTGGCAATCTGATTGGCTGCCTGCGCACATCAATTGCCATTCTCCCCGCCTATCAGCGCTCCGCCCCTCCAGCCCTCCCGAGCGATCTGATTGGCCCGCTCTGCATCCTCACTCGCCTTCTCGCCACCCTGCCGGGACCCCCACGCCCTTTGCCCGCGCGGCTTCCAACACCCGCCTTTAAAAGGAAACAACAAACCGCGCTCCTTTGCTTGACACTGAGGAAAGAAGCCGGATCGACAATGTTAGTGGTAGCAATATTTACATCTTTAAACGTTCTAAGGAGCCACCGAGGCAGGGATGTCGTTTTTACACAAATGGGGACGGACACTGACACACAGATACCTGGCCGCGAGCCCTGCGGGGCGAACAGCGCCTCTGCCCCGGGCCGTGCGCTGCAGTACCCGAGTTTCGCCACAGGGCGGCAGCACTGAGGCGCGCTGCGGCACGGCATTGGGGCGCCCGGGTGCAGCACCGCGCTTTGCGCACAGCCTTTCCTTCCTTGTCCAATTTATACAATGGCCTCTGCTCACAAGATTTCATCAAGGTTGCTCTATTCACATTATCACCAGGTGGTTCCTCAATCTCTTTCCTGTGACCTAAAATACACCCGAACGGGCTCTTTTTCAGAATACCGCTACTACGCCGTCCTCCCATTATGCGTCACACGGAACGACACGGCTCATCTTGTAACAAATACGAGCAAATAACTATTAACACCTACAGCAGTACTCCACAGATAATACTCAAACCTACCCACGACACACCGCCCTCACAAGTTGTACTCCAAGTTTATCCCACCGTCTCCAAAACAAAACAATTCCGGTACCCAGCTCAAATCTCTCTAACACTCAGCACCGCAATTAGGACACTCTGCAACACAGATGGCTCCACAACGCTCACACTCCTTGCAAGTTAAAGCCACAGCAGCTCCTGCTGTAGTTTTTGGTGTTCAAGTGCATAGTCAGAACCAAGGCACATCCAAGAATTAAACCCAACTACGGTACACTTCACGGCTACATACAGAGCCAGCTTTGCACCACAACGGAGCACGGGAACAACCAACACCAAAAGCTGGCCGCACAAACAACTCCACAGCAACTACTGTATACCTCTAAGGTGCTCGCAACCCCGTCCACGCTATCCTGCCGAAATTCCGTACCACGACTTACGGACAGTTCGCGAGCACGTGACCGGTCCCAAATTTCAGAGAAGAAAGACTTCTCACCAGAGGTCCTCGTCCGTCCCCGCGGCGATCCGACCGAGACGAGGAGTCTCTCCAGAGACATCCCCGGGGTGCGCCAAGAGAGTCCTCGGCTCCACGGGCCCTGCGGCCGGACAGAGCGGGTCCTCCGGCTGGCTCACCGCCTGAAACGGGGAAAGAAACGGGACGGCAGAGTCAGCAGCACTGCTAAGCCACGTTCTTTATTTCATTTGACGATGTTAGTTATAATTGTTTAGTTTCTCGCTGACAATACATCTGTTAATTATTAGTCAAATATAAACTAAGCTCTCAGCTTCTAAACAACGTGTTACTTAACCTTCCATCTCCCTCTTGTCGTGCAGAAGGATCTAAAAGGTGAAAAATATCCCCTCATCGTGCAGGCGGTCAGAAAGCATTTACCTCATGTCAACTGGTTAATGACGGGTACACCTTCTATAACTTCATCGCAGTATACGTTAACTTGGCAGCTTCTCTTCAAAAGCGAGAAGAGAAAAAAGGGACAGGGCTCTGAAAAAACAAGGCAGAGATCAAAGCAGCGGGGGGGACAGAGGAAAAGAGGCCGGAAGAGCACCAGGAACAGGGCACAGAAAGAAACAAATCGGCGCGGCGGCAGCGGCGCGGAGACGGAGGAAAAAAACCCGGCACGGTCAACGGGACAGAGAGGAACGCGACCACGGGCAGGGAGCGGGACACGGGGACACGGCGAGGAACCACGGGACGCGGAGAGATACCAAAAAGTCGGCAAAAAAGGCTCTCTAACGCTGTTCTGAAAGTGTTAAACGGCGGGCAATTTCAATACAGCGCACCGCACGCTCAGAGGATGGCCCCTGTATTTGAGCGTACGTGTGATTCACGCTTCTTGGTATTCTTTACATACACCTATTGCATATTCATTTGCTTCTACCGCTTAGTTAGTGCATTAAACAGAAGTTCTTTCCATAACCCCACCCTTGGCTGGCAGTCCATCTCTGGTATGCCAGTGTCCATCAAGGGTCTCCAGCGGTCCCCGGTGCCCCTGCAGCCCGGTGCCCCCTGCCCCGGTGTCGGCTCCTCGACCTCATGTCTTGAGCACGCCCGCTGTCATTTTGTGCTGCTACTCAAGTAGCTCCTTCTCCATTTAGTGGAACGTCCCATTTTCCCAGCCTGCGAGCCAAGGACATCCCGCTTTGCCCCACCTCCAGTCCCTACAGAGCTAGTGTTTCTCTGTTAGGTTTCTGTTCCGTTAGGCCTGGTCTTGCTGCCTTATGCCAAGGGCTTTCTACAAGATTTTTGTTCCTCCTATCAACGGGAAGCAAGAGAGAGGGCAACAGGCAAAAACGATGGCAGAGCGAGAGACCGCGGGGAACACAGGGGCTTGGAGGAAGAAAGAGAGGAATGAGGAGCCCCGCGGAGAGACGGAGGACAGGAAAAAAGAAAATAAAAAGAGAGAAAAAAAACGGGGCGGGGGGCAGCACAAAGGCTCAGAACGCGAACGAGGACGGGAACAGCGCCGTACGGAATGAAGAAAGCCGGCAACGCCGAGCACGACAAAGGCACAGAGAGAGAGACGGCGAAGGGAGGGAGGAAGGAAAGAGACAGAGCAGCACATACAGACACAGAGAGGAAACTAATGGCGGGGAAAAGAACGGGCCAGAGAAAGCGTGGGGAAAAAGGAGACGGAGGGGCAGGGAGGCACCAGGACACACAAGCCGGGGACGAGGCCCCGAGGGCCAGGGACTCACAGCGGCTCTCGCTTTCGGTGGCTGCCAGGAGGCTTCTAACAGCTCAGACGCTCCCGTCTCCTTCTCTCCTCCCTTCCTCTCCGGTAACTCGGGGCGCTCGGCCGTCCTCAGCCTAGGAGAACACGGTGGGGTGTCAGGGCTCCTACGAGACGAGGCTTCGGGGACATGGAGCCTCGCTGGCTCGCTCGCCAGGCAGCCGTCCCGCTCCAGGATACGCGCACGGACCCTGCCGCGCACGTTGGCCCCCGGCCCGCCGCACGCCGCGCAGAGGGAGCCTTCGCCACCGGGAGAGAGGGGCTCGCTCTCTCGCCTGCCGCAGGAAGCGGACGTCGGGCCCACAGCCCCGCATTGCTTCAGGATCTTTCCAGATCTACAGATTTTGACATATTTACAATTACATAGGTTTAGACGGAGATATCTATTTGCACTTATTAAAAAAATACGTACACGGGTATGAGTGAATACATAGAGATGATATTTAATATCCGTTTAGATTATGTAACGCACAGTCATTACAGGTAGCTCTACCTACTCACACTTTTCTCTATTTTAAATTGCTTTCTATATAATTTTTTCTCATTTTCGAGTCCTTCATTTTTTAATTTACATATAGACAAGATATTGGTATTTTTAAAACCATCAACAGGAATTTTTTACATTCTAAAAATCCTTTATATAATAGAGTAGAAAAGGGCGTTGATATAAAAGCATTTGATAGACACGTGAATGCCATCCTGCAATATATAAATACCAAGGACAGATTTCTCTGTTTGCAATTCCCACACTCGTGTTTACAGGTCGAACACGTGTTCTCCTCCCCCGGGAATTTTCAGGCACGTTTGGACTGTGACCCCCTCTTTTCAGGGGGACTCCCTTTTGACCCCCGCATCCCCCACCCGCATCGCCGGCCCCTGCTCACGCTGGCGGCGCCACAAGTGACACCGTCACGCGACACGAGGGAAACGGCCCCGACAGGCAGCTCATTGTGTCATTTACTCTCATTGTGTCATTTACACGTGCACGTACCACAACCCCCAAAAAGCAGGGGGGGGCTCCCCTAGGAAAACAAAGCGGGGGCAGCGCCCCAAACAGCCGCAGCCCCCGGCCCACAGGCCGGCAGCCGCCCCCCGGCACGGGAATGCTCCTGGCCAACCTGAGAAGGGAGCTGCTGTGAGTGCCACCCAAGAGCCATACCCCTCTTTTCTAGGCAGCTTGGAGAACCCTATTTGCCAGTGTTGTCCTGGGACATTTCCCTCGTCCAATTGTTCTTATTTATACCCTGTATACAGTATTAAGATGATGGTTTTCTAGACACATTTCACATTGCTGGGTCACTCCTTCGCAAACAGTTTATAAATTCACTCTTACCTTTTCACCTAATCGTAACAGAGCGCATCAGCTCCTTGCGCTGCGAGGTACCACTGCTCTCCCGTCACCAGTGACAGCTTCTTTGGACCCTAATTCTAATTCGGCTATAAATCTCCTATTAATTTCTTATCCTCTTTGTTGCGGTTTCCTGATGTTGGCTGGAGGAGACAGCCACCTGGGATCAGAGATGCGGCTTTTGTATCGGTCTCTGTCCTTTCGGTGGCTGGTTTCACACTGGCATCTGCTAACTTATTTCCAGTTTCCTGATCAGTGTTTCCCTTCTGAGGCCCTTTGCAACGCACGATGGTAACTTTTCCAGCAACAGCACAGCTTCCAACAACTGGAGTATCATGTTTAATCTGTTTAAAAAGCATGCAATTGAAGAAGCGAACGTATGCTTGCCTGTTTGAGTGAGCGTTCCTTAAACAGCTTCTCTACGTACGTCGCCGGATATCTTTGCTGCAGGTTGCGCTGCATCGTTCATCCGTTCGAGCAGAAGCTGACCGTTTCAACTGCAGTCATCATCATAGCCGTCACTTGGATTCTGGCCATCGCAATCACGCGTCCTTCTGCCGTCATGCTGCACGTACAAGAAGAGAAACATTTCAGGGTGATCCTCGGCTACGGCAACGAAACCCGCCCCGTATACTGGTGCCGAGAGGACTGGCCTGACCCAGGAATGAGAAAGATCTACACAACAGTTCTCTTTGCGAACATCTATCTGGCTCCCCTGTCGCTCACTGTTATCATGTACGCCAGGATAAGCATTGCTCTCTTCAACACTGCGATGCCCACGGTGGGAAAGCACAGCCAGGAGCGATGGCACAGCACGTCAAAGAAGAAACAAAGAGTAATCAAAATGCTCATTATTGTGGTTTTGCTTTTCACCCTCTCCTGGCTTCCCTTGTGGACTCTGATGATGCTTTCTGACTATGTCAACCTTTCAGATGTCCAGTTGCACTTCTTTCACATTTATATCTATCCCTTTGCTCACCGGCTGGCCTTTTTCAATAGCAGCGTCAACCCCATCATCTCCGGTTTCTTTAACGAAAACTCTCACCGGGGCTTTCAGGCCGCCTTTCAACTTCAGCTCTGCTCCCGGGAGGTGGCTCACAGGGACACCTGTTCTCAGCAAGGCCACAGCAATGTCATTTTGTCAGCTGGCAACCCCCAGACACCCCAGGATCAAGCTTCTCAAAACGCTAAGGGAAAAGGGAAGACAGTTAGGAAAGGAAATTGGGTGAATAACCAGCAAGATTTGACAATGGAGGCTCTAGAAGAGACCTGCAATGACGGGATTAAGTGAAACATGCTATGCACTACCAAAACGATGTAAGCCTAGCAGAGTTGGTTTGTTGTGTTGTGAAACTCATGCTCTGTCAGCCCCTTGACAGTGTTTCTTTTTTGAAGGACATACACATCTTGCCTAGTATCTGAATGTGTGATGTGAGCAGAAAGCCAAATTCATCCTCCTGTGTTAGCAGCTTGAAGAAGGTGCAACCGCCCTGCAGTCAGTGATGACCCACTCTGCTCCCGAACTGGGCTGGAGCAGAGACGTGGCTAAAACGGGCGAGCGTAGGGAGGAGACTCAGCCCAGCAGGTACCACACGGAACGTGAAACTCCGGGCAGCGCGCCTTCGTTTCAAGGGAGGAACACACACACAGAGCACAAAGGACGTTACTCTACCTGAGACACACACTGTCCTTAGCAGCTGCACAGCAACGTTGTCTCTGTGATTTGGAGTTCTGGTGGCAAATGATGGAGCTCCGTACGTCGCACCTTTCAAACCTGCACACAGAAAGACGCTTCACCCCACAGATGACACCAGAAACTAGGAAGCCTCCAAAAAGAATTTACAACCCCACAGCCAAACCAGTTACACTCACCCCCACAACCAATCCTGCTCTACACACATCTCCTTCTCCTTCAGACACCCTTCAACAGCCAGATCCACAGTCATCTCCCAATGGGTCATTCGCTGCACTAAACGCAGCAGGGCGGGGGAGAGGGGGGGGGAACTAAAGGAAATTTAAAAAAAACCCTCCCTGACTGTGTTTTTCTCAGTGGCATTTCTTGGCGTTATTTTTGTCGGGCGTTGGAGGTAAAGGTTTAGCTTCCATTACCTGCTGGGCAGTCGTCACTGCATGCCCAGGTTCACGTACCCCTTGCTTTATGCAAAGCTGCTTCCATCAGCGACCCAGGAGTCTTCAGCATCCTCCAGCGGCTGGTCCTTTCAATCCGCTCCGCCGGAGCGAACAGCTTCTGCTGTTTCCAAGCAATCGTGGGCCACCGACTGCAAAACGGATCCACTGAGGAAAGAAGCCGGATCGACAATGTTAGTGGTAGCAATATTTACATCTTTAAACGTTCTAAGGAGCCATCGAGGCAGGGATGTCGTTTTTACACAAATGGGGACGGACACTGACACACAGATACCTGGCCGCGAGCCCTGCGGGGCGAACAGCGCCTCTGCCCCCGGCCGTGCGCTGCAGTACCCGAGTTTCGCCACAGGGCGGCAGCACTGAGGCGCGCTGCGGCACGGCATTGGGGCGCCCGGGTGCAGCACCGCGCTTTGCGCACAGGACGGCAGCACTGAGACCGCCGCGGCAGCCCGGGCCGAGCGGTTGTGCCGCGTTTCGCGGGAATCCCGCAGAAAAATAAACAAAAAACAAACACAACAAAACAAAAACGCACACAGAGAGCCGCGGCACGAAAGCCACGCGTACAGGACACAGAACCCGCTGGGCCTCACCCCGAGCTCCCACCGAAGCGGCGCCCCACTCGCCACACCACCAAGCCTGCAACCGCACCTTAGCTCTGGTTTTCTGCATCCCCCCCCACAGCGGAAAAAACCCTCCTATCTTGCATTGCTCTTTGGCATTACAACTGCACAGGTGTGAACTCATCAAAGTAAAGCAGCCATCTCACAGACACACACTCAGAACTCGACTAGGCTGGGGTTTCTCTTTGTGTTACACAAACGGACTCTCACTCCTCTAAGGAAACAAATTCATTCTTAAGCATAGCCTCTCCCTGGGGGAAAAAAATGCCCACTCCGAGCTCCCAAACACTAGGGAGCTGTGGGGAAACCAGTGAAAGCCAAAACCAACAGCAGCAACGTCAAGTGGAATTTGGCTTAAATTCTGATCATGCACTTAAAAGCCTCTCTCTGTCCTACCAATGGCCGGTCATTCTTTGGAAGGACAAACTTTCTTACCTGAACATCCTAAATTGAAGACTCCACGGAACAGAACGGAGATTGAGCCACAGGACAACGGTGCCATTGATTTACACTAATGGGGAAAAAAACACCCTAGAAGTCAAACCCAAATTTACTTATTACTTCCCATCACATTTCATCCCTTACATTTCAACTGGCAGCAAGGTGTTCAAAAATTAACTATGCCCATGCCACTTACCACTTAGATTAAACTCTACATATAAATCTTAAAGGCTATTTCCAGCGTGCCCATAAATTCATGTGAACAAAGACAAGGGCAACGCTCGACCCTAAGGAGGGAAAGAGGCGGCTGTTCCTCTATGGCAGATCAAACTGCCTTCTTTTACCTGCAACACGTGGAACTGCCGCGGGACCCGTTCGCCAACGGGGTGTGCGTTCTTAACTAAAACTGGTCGCCAGCTTCTCCGCAGAGGCACTGAATTTGCCTCTTCTTTTTTTGTGGTTTTTTTTTTTTTTTTTTCCCCACGTGGGGAAAAAAAAAAAAAAAAAAAAACACAAAAAACACACAACAAAAAAAGACAAAGGAATGATCTCTTCCAGGCCGTTTCTCTAAACCGTCAAGTCATTAGGAAATTGCACATGTCTTCTCCAAGCAGAATGAGCCTGTGATTCCATACAAAAGGAGGGCAAGGAGCAGGTCAGCTTGTCAGAGAAAGATAGGGACAGGGAGCAAGACAAGGTGACACAGAGAGAGGGAGAGAGAGGCAAAAGGGACGGAGAGGCAGGGCAAGGGGAAGGAGAGGCCAAAATGAGCGCTCCGCAGCCTCCCCTCCCTCGCCTCGACCCCCGTTTCCCCGTTAACTCCCGGTGCCCGCCCCGAGACACCACGGACGCGCTTGCCAGGGAGGCAGCTGTTCAAACAGGATTGAGTCGGTGCGCTCTGATTGGCTGCTTTTCACCCCAGCGCGCCGTCCTCCTATTGGATGCTCCTTCCCGCGCTCCGCGCCCAGGTGCCCGCCACAGGGTCAGACCTGACTGAGGACTGCGCAATTTGGGCATGCGCAGTACTGAGGCCTCAACGCCCACCCTCTGGCAATCTGATTGGCTGCCTGCGCACATCAATTGCCATTCTCCCCGCCTATCAGCGCTCCGCCCCTCCAGCCCTCCCGAGCGATCTGATTGGCCCGCTCTGCATCCTCACTCGCCTTCTCGCCACCCTGCCGGGACCCCCACGCCCTTTGCCCGCGCGGCTTCCAACACCCGCCTTTAAAAGGAAACAACAAACCGCGCTCCTTTGCTTGACACTGAGGAAAGAAGCCGGATCGACAATGTTAGTGGTAGCAATATTTACATCTTTAAACGTTCTAAGGAGCCACCGAGGCAGGGATGTCGTTTTTACACAAATGGGGACGGACACTGACACACAGATACCTGGCCGCGAGCCCTGCGGGGCGAACAGCGCCTCTGCCCCGGGCCGTGCGCTGCAGTACCCGAGTTTCGCCACAGGGCGGCAGCACTGAGGCGCGCTGCGGCACGGCATTGGGGCGCCCGGGTGCAGCACCGCGCTTTGCGCACAGCCTTTCCTTCCTTGTCCAATTTATACAATGGCCTCTGCTCACAAGATTTCATCAAGGTTGCTCTATTCACATTATCACCAGGTGGTTCCTCAATCTCTTTCCTGTGACCTAAAATACACCCGAACGGGCTCTTTTTCAGAATACCGCTACTACGCCGTCCTCCCATTATGCGTCACACGGAACGACACGGCTCATCTTGTAACAAATACGAGCAAATAACTATTAACACCTACAGCAGTACTCCACAGATAATACTCAAACCTACCCACGACACACCGCCCTCACAAGTTGTACTCCAAGTTTATCCCACCGTCTCCAAAACAAAACAATTCCGGTACCCAGCTCAAATCTCTCTAACACTCAGCACCGCAATTAGGACACTCTGCAACACAGATGGCTCCACAACGCTCACACTCCTTGCAAGTTAAAGCCACAGCAGCTCCTGCTGTAGTTTTTGGTGTTCAAGTGCATAGTCAGAACCAAGGCACATCCAAGAATTAAACCCAACTACGGTACACTTCACGGCTACATACAGAGCCAGCTTTGCACCACAACGGAGCACGGGAACAACCAACACCAAAAGCTGGCCGCACAAACAACTCCACAGCAACTACTGTATACCTCTAAGGTGCTCGCAACCCCGTCCACGCTATCCTGCCGAAATTCCGTACCACGACTTACGGACAGTTCGCGAGCACGTGACCGGTCCCAAATTTCAGAGAAGAAACACTTCTCACCAGAGGTCCTCGTCCGTCCCCGCGGCGATCCGACCGAGACGAGGAGTCTCTCCAGAGACATCCCCGGGGTGCGCCAAGAGAGTCCTCGGCTCCACGGGCCCTGCGGCCGGACAGAGCGGGTCCTCCGGCTGGCTCACCGCCTGAAACGGGGAAAGAAACGGGACGGCAGAGTCAGCAGCACTGCTAAGCCACGTTCTTTATTTCATTTGACGATGTTAGTTATAATTGTTTAGTTTCTCGCTGACAATACATCTGTTAATTATTAGTCAAATATAAACTAAGCTCTCAGCTTCTAAACAACGTGTTACTTAACCTTCCATCTCCCTCTTGTCGTGCAGAAGGATCTAAAAGGTGAAAAATATCCCCTCATCGTGCAGGCGGTCAGAAAGCATTTACCTCATGTCAACTGGTTAATGACGGGTACACCTTCTATAACTTCATCGCAGTATACGTTAACTTGGCAGCTTCTCTTCAAAAGCGAGAAGAGAAAAAAGGGACAGGGCTCTGAAAAAACAAGGCAGAGATCAAAGCAGCGGGGGGGACAGAGGAAAAGAGGCCGGAAGAGCACCAGGAACAGGGCACAGAAAGAAACAAATCGGCGCGGCGGCAGCGGCGCGGAGACGGAGGAAAAAAACCCAGCACGGTCAACGGGACAGAGAGGAACGCGACCACGGGCAGGGAGCGGGACACGGGGACACGGCGAGGAACCACGGGACGCGGAGAGATACCAAAAAGTCGGCAAAAAAGGCTCTCTAACGCTGTTCTGAAAGTGTTAAACGGCGGGCAATTTCAATACAGCGCACCGCACGCTCAGAGGATGGCCCCTGTATTTGAGCGTACGTGTGATTCACGCTTCTTGGTATTCTTTACATACACCTATTGCATATTCATTTGCTTCTACCGCTTAGTTAGTGCATTAAACAGAAGTTCTTTCCATAACCCCACCCTTGGCTGGCAGTCCATCTCTGGTATGCCAGTGTCCATCAAGGGTCTCCAGCGGTCCCCGGTGCCCCTGCAGCCCGGTGCCCCCTGCCCCGGTGTCGGCTCCTCGACCTCATGTCTTGAGCACGCCCGCTGTCATTTTGTGCTGCTACTCACGTAGCTCCTTCTCCATTTAGTGGAACGTCCCATTTTCCCAGCCTGCGAGCCAAGGACATCCCGCTTTGCCCCACCTCCAGTCCCTACAGAGCTAGTGTTTCTCTGTTAGGTTTCTGTTCCGTTAGGCCTGGTCTTGCTGCCTTATGCCAAGGGCTTTCTACAAGATTTTTGTTCCTCCTATCAACGGGAAGCAAGAGAGAGGGCAACAGGCAAAAACGATGGCAGAGCGAGAGACCGCGGGGAACACAGGGGCTTGGAGGAAGAAAGAGAGGAATGAGGAGCCCCGCGGAGAGACGGAGGACAGGAAAAAAGAAAATAAAAAGAGAGAAAAAAAACGGGGCGGGGGGCAGCACAAAGGCTCAGAACGCGAACGAGGACGGGAACAGTGCCGTACGGAATGAAGAAAGCCGGCAACGCCGAGCACGACAAAGGCACAGAGAGAGAGACGGCGAAGGGAGGGAGGAAGGAAAGAGACAGAGCAGCACATACAGACACAGAGAGGAAACTAATGGCGGGGAAAAGAACGGGCCAGAGAAAGCGTGGGGAAAAAGGAGACGGAGGGGCAGGGAGGCACCAGGACACACAAGCCGGGGACGAGGCCCCGAGGGCCAGGGACTCACAGCGGCTCTCGCTTTCGGTGGCTGCCAGGAGGCTTCTAACAGCTCAGACGCTCCCGTCTCCTTCTCTCCTCCCTTCCTCTCCGGTAACTCGGGGCGCTCGGCCGTCCTCAGCCTAGGAGAACACGGTGGGGTGTCAGGGCTCCTACGAGACGAGGCTTCGGGGACATGGAGCCTCGCTGGCTCGCTCGCCAGGCAGCCGTCCCGCTCCAGGATACGCGCACGGACCCTGCCGCGCACGTTGGCCCCCGGCCCGCCGCACGCCGCGCAGAGGGAGCCTTCGCCACCCGGAGAGAGGGGCTCGCTCTCTTGCCTGCCGCAGGAAGCGGACGTCGGGCCCACAGCCCCGCATTGCTTCAGGATCTTTCCAGATCTACAGATTTTGACATATTTACAATTACATAGGTTTAGACGGAGATATCTATTTGCACTTATTAAAAAAATACGTACACGGGTATGAGTGAATACATAGAGATGATATTTAATATCCGTTTAGATTATGTAACGCACAGTCATTACAGGTAGCTCTACCTACTCACACTTTTCTCTATTTTAAATTGCTTTCTATATAATTTTTTCTCATTTTCGAGTCCTTCATTTTTTAATTTACATATAGACAAGATATTGGTATTTTTAAAACCATCAACAGGAATTTTTTACATTCTAAAAATCCTTTATATAATAGAGTAGAAAAGGGCGTTGATATAAAAGCATTTGATAGACACGTGAATGCCATCCTGCAATATATAAATACCAAGGACAGATTTCTCTGTTTGCAATTCCCACACTCGTGTTTACAGGTCGAACACGTGTTCTCCTCCCCCGGGAATTTTCAGGCACGTTTGGACTGTGACCCCCTCTTTTCAGGGGGACTCCCTTTTGACCCCCGCATCCCCCACCCGCATCGCCGGCCCCTGCTCACGCTGGGGCGCCACAAGTGACACCGTCACGCGACACGAGGGAAACGGCCCCGACAGGCAGCTCATTGTGTCATTTACTCTCATTGTGTCATTTACACGTGCACGTACCACAACCCCCAAAAAGCAGGGGGGGGCTCCCCCAGGAAAACAAAGCGGGGGCAGCGCCCCAAACAGCCGCAGCCCCCGGCCCACAGGCCGGCAGCCGCCCCCCGGCACGGGAATGCTCCTGGCCAACCTGAGAAGGGAGCTGCTGTGAGTGCCACCCAAGAGCCATACCCCTCTTTTCTAGGCAGCTTGGAGAACCCTATTTGCCAGTGTTGTCCTGGGACATTTCCCTCGTCCAATTGTTCTTATTTATACCCTGTATACAGTATTAAGATGATGGTTTTCTAGACACATTTCACATTGCTGGGTCACTCCTTCGCAAACAGTTTATAAATTCACTCTTACCTTTTCACCTAATCGTAACAGAGCGCATCAGCTCCTTGCGCTGCGAGGTACCACTGCTCTCCCGTCACCAGTGACAGCTTCTTTGGACCCTAATTCTAATTCGGCTATAAATCTCCTATTAATTTCTTATCCTCTTTGTTGCGGTTTCCTGATGTTGGCTGGAGGAGACAGCCACCTGGGATCAGAGATGCGGCTTTTGTATCGGTCTCTGTCCTTTCGGTGGCTGGTTTCACACTGGCATCTGCTAACTTATTTCCAGTTTCCTGATCAGTGTTTCCCTTCTGAGGCCCTTTGCAACGCACGATGGTAACTTTTCCAGCAACAGCACAGCTTCCAACAACTGGAGTATCATGTTTAATCTGTTTAAAAAGCATGCAATTGAAGAAGCGAACGTATGCTCACCTGTTTGAGTGAGCGTTCCTTAAACAGCTTCTCTACGTACGTCGCCGGATATCTTTGCTGCAGGTTGCGCTGCATCGTTCATCCGTTCGAGCAGAAGCTGACCGTTTCAACTGCAGTCATCATCATAGCCGTCACTTGGATTCTGGCCATCGCAATCACGTGTCCTTCTGCCGTCATGCTGCACGTACAAGAAGAGAAACATTTCAGGGTGATCCTCGGCTACGGCAACGAAACCCGCCCCGTATACTGGTGCCGAGAGGACTGGCCTGACCCAGGAATGAGAAAGATCTACACAACAGTTCTCTTTGCGAACATCTATCTGGCTCCCCTGTCGCTCACTGTTATCATGTACGCCAGGATAAGCATTGCTCTCTTCAACACTGCGATGCCCACGGTGGGAAAGCACAGCCAGGAGCGATGGCACAGCACGTCAAAGAAGAAACAAAGAGTAATCAAAATGCTCATTATTGTGGTTTTGCTTTTCACCCTCTCCTGGCTTCCCTTGTGGACTCTGATGATGCTTTCTGACTATGTCAACCTTTCAGATGTCCAGTTGCACTTCTTTCACATTTATATCTATCCCTTTGCTCACCGGCTGGCCTTTTTCAATAGCAGCGTCAACCCCATCATCTCCGGTTTCTTTAACGAAAACTCTCACCGGGGCTTTCAGGCCGCCTTTCAACTTCAGCTCTGCTCCCGGGAGGTGGCTCACAGGGACACCTGTTCTCAGCAAGGCCACAGCAATGTCATTTTGTCAGCTGGCAACCCCCAGACACCCCAGGATCAAGCTTCTCAAAACGCTAAGGGAAAAGGGAAGACAGTTAGGAAAGGAAATTGGGTGAATAACCAGCAAGATTTGACAATGGAGGCTCTAGAAGAGACCTGCAATGACGGGATTAAGTGAAACATGCTATGCACTACCAAAACGATGTAAGCCTAGCAGAGTTGGTTTGTTGTGTTGTGAAACTCACGCTCTGTCAGCCCCTTGACAGTGTTTCTTTTTTGAAGGACATACACAACTTGCCCAGTATCTGAATGTGTGATGTGAGCAGAAAGCCAAATTCATCCTCCTGTGTTAGCAGCTTGAAGAAGGTGCAACCGCCCTGCAGTCAGTGATGACCCACTCTGCTCCCGAACTGGGCTGGAGCAGAGACGTGGCTAAAACGGGCGAGCGTAGGGAGGAGACTCAGCCCAGCAGGTACCACACGGAACGTGAAACTCCGGGCAGCGCGCCTTCGTTTCAAGGGAGGAACACACACACAGAGCACAAAGGACGTTACTCTACCTGAGACACACACTGTCCTTAGCAGCTGCACAGCAACGTTGTCTCTGTGATTTGGAGTTCTGGTGGCAAATGATGGAGCTCCGTACGTCGCACCTTTCAAACCTGCACACAGAAAGACGCTTCACCCCACAGGTGACACCAGAAACTAGGAAGCCTCCAAAAAGAATTTACAACCCCACAGCCAAACCAGTTACACTCACCCCCACAACCAATCCTGCTCTACACACATCTCCTTCTCCTTCAGACACCCTTCAACAGCCAGATCCACAGTCATCTCACAATGGGTCATTCGCTGCACTAAATGCAGCAGGGCGGGGGAGAGGGGGGGGGAACTAAAGGAAATTTAAAAAAAACCCTCCCTGACTGTGTTTTTCTCAGTGGCATTTCTTGGCGTTATTTTTGTCGGGCGTTGGAGGTAAAGGTTTAGCTTCCATTACCTGCTGGGCAGTCGTCACTGCATGCCCAGGTTCACGTACCCCTTGCTTTATGCAAAGCTGCTTCCATCAGCGACCCAGGAGTCTTCAGCATCCTCCAGCGGCTGGTCCTTTCAATCCGCTCCGCCGGAGCGAACAGCTTCTGCTGTTTCCAAGCAATCGTGGGCCACCGACTGCAAAACGGATCCACTGAGGAAAGAAGCCGGATCGACAATGTTAGTGGTAGCAATATTTACATCTTTAAACGTTCTAAGGAGCCATCGAGGCAGGGATGTCGTTTTTACACAAATGGGGACGGACACTGACACACAGATACCTGGCCGCGAGCCCTGCGGGGCGAACAGCGCCTCTGCCCCCGGCCGTGCGCTGCAGTACCCGAGTTTCGCCACAGGGCGGCAGCACTGAGGCGCGCTGCGGCACGGCATTGGGGCGCCCGGGTGCAGCACCGCGCTTTGCGCACAGGACGGCAGCACTGAGACCGCCGCGGCAGCCCGGGCCGAGCGGTTGTGCCGCGTTTCGCGGGAATCCCGCAGAAAAATAAACAAAAAACAAACACAACAAAACAAAAACGCACACAGAGAGCCGCGGCACGAAAGCCACGCGTACAGGACACAGAACCCGCTGGGCCTCACCCCGAGCTCCCACCGAAGCGGCGCCCCACTCGCCACACCACCAAGCCTGCAACCGCACCTTAGCTCTGGTTTTCTGCATCCCCCCCCACAGCGGAAAAAACCCTCCTATCTTGCATTGCTCTTTGGCATTACAACTGCACAGGTGTGAACTCATCAAAGTAAAGCAGCCATCTCACAGACACACACTCAGAACTCGACTAGGCTGGGGTTTCTCTTTGTGTTACACAAACGGACTCTCACTCCTCTAAGGAAACAAATTCATTCTTAAGCATAGCCTCTCCCTGGGGGAAAAAAATGCCCACTCCGAGCTCCCAAACACTAGGGAGCTGTGGGGAAACCAGTGAAAGCCAAAACCAACAGCAGCAACGTCAAGTGGAATTTGGCTTAAATTCTGATCATGCACTTAAAAGCCTCTCTCTGTCCTACCAATGGCCGGTCATTCTTTGGAAGGACAAACTTTCTTACCTGAACATCCTAAATTGAAGACTCCACGGAACAGAACGGAGATTGAGCCACAGGACAACGGTGCCATTGATTTACACTAATGGGGAAAAAAACACCCTAGAAGTCAAACCCAAATTTACTTATTACTTCCCATCACATTTCATCCCTTACATTTCAACTGGCAGCAAGGTGTTCAAAAATTAACTATGCCCATGCCACTTACCACTTAGATTAAACTCTACATATAAATCTTAAAGGCTATTTCCAGCGTGCCCATAAATTCATGTGAACAAAGACAAGGGCAACGCTCGACCCTAAGGAGGGAAAGAGGCGGCTGTTCCTCTATGGCAGATCAAACTGCCTTCTTTTACCTGCAACACGTGGAACTGCCGCGGGACCCGTTCGCCAACGGGGTGTGCGTTCTTAACTAAAACTGGTCGCCAGCTTCTCCGCAGAGGCACTGAATTTGCCTCTTCTTTTTTTGTGGTTTTTTTTTTTTTTTTTCCCCACGTGGGGAAAAAAAAAAAAAAAAAAAAACACAAAAAACACACAACAAAAAAAGACAAAGGAATGATCTCTTCCAGGCCGTTTCTCTAAACCGTCAAGTCATTAGGAAATTGCACATGTCTTCTCCAAGCAGAATGAGCCTGTGATTCCATACAAAAGGAGGGCAAGGAGCAGGTCAGCTTGTCAGAGAAAGATAGGGACAGGGAGCAAGACAAGGTGACACAGAGAGAGGGAGAGAGAGGCAAAAGGGACGGAGAGGCAGGGCAAGGGGAAGGAGAGGCCAAAATGAGCGCTCCGCAGCCTCCCCTCCCTCGCCTCGACCCCCGTTTCCCCGTTAACTCCCGGTGCCCGCCCCGAGACACCACGGACGCGCTTGCCAGGGAGGCAGCTGTTCAAACAGGATTGAGTCGGTGCGCTCTGATTGGCTGCTTTTCACCCCAGCGCGCCGTCCTCCTATTGGATGCTCCTTCCCGCGCTCCGCGCCCAGGTGCCCGCCACAGGGTCAGACCTGACTGAGGACTGCGCAATTTGGGCATGCGCAGTACTGAGGCCTCAACGCCCACCCTCTGGCAATCTGATTGGCTGCCTGCGCACATCAATTGCCATTCTCCCCGCCTATCAGCGCTCCGCCCCTCCAGCCCTCCCGAGCGATCTGATTGGCCCGCTCTGCATCCTCACTCGCCTTCTCGCCACCCTGCCGGGACCCCCACGCCCTTTGCCCGCGCGGCTTCCAACACCCGCCTTTAAAAGGAAACAACAAACCGCGCTCCTTTGCTTGACACTGAGGAAAGAAGCCGGATCGACAATGTTAGTGGTAGCAATATTTACATCTTTAAACGTTCTAAGGAGCCACCGAGGCAGGGATGTCGTTTTTACACAAATGGGGACGGACACTGACACACAGATACCTGGCCGCGAGCCCTGCGGGGCGAACAGCGCCTCTGCCCCGGGCCGTGCGCTGCAGTACCCGAGTTTCGCCACAGGGCGGCAGCACTGAGGCGCGCTGCGGCACGGCATTGGGGCGCCCGGGTGCAGCACCGCGCTTTGCGCACAGCCTTTCCTTCCTTGTCCAATTTATACAATGGCCTCTGCTCACAAGATTTCATCAAGGTTGCTCTATTCACATTATCACCAGGTGGTTCCTCAATCTCTTTCCTGTGACCTAAAATACACCCGAACGGGCTCTTTTTCAGAATACCGCTACTACGCCGTCCTCCCATTATGCGTCACACGGAACGACACGGCTCATCTTGTAACAAATACGAGCAAATAACTATTAACACCTACAGCAGTACTCCACAGATAATACTCAAACCTACCCACGACACACCGCCCTCACAAGTTGTACTCCAAGTTTATCCCACCGTCTCCAAAACAAAACAATTCCGGTACCCAGCTCAAATCTCTCTAACACTCAGCACCGCAATTAGGACACTCTGCAACACAGATGGCTCCACAACGCTCACACTCCTTGCAAGTTAAAGCCACAGCAGCTCCTGCTGTAGTTTTTGGTGTTCAAGTGCATAGTCAGAACCAAGGCACATCCAAGAATTAAACCCAACTACGGTACACTTCACGGCTACATACAGAGCCAGCTTTGCACCACAACGGAGCACGGGAACAACCAACACCAAAAGCTGGCCGCACAAACAACTCCACAGCAACTACTGTATACCTCTAAGGTGCTCGCAACCCCGTCCACGCTATCCTGCCGAAATTCCGTACCACGACTTACGGACAGTTCGCGAGCACGTGACCGGTCCCAAATTTCAGAGAAGAAAGACTTCTCACCAGAGGTCCTCGTCCGTCCCCGCGGCGATCCGACCGAGACGAGGAGTCTCTCCAGAGACATCCCCGGGGTGCGCCAAGAGAGTCCTCGGCTCCACGGGCCCTGCGGCCGGACAGAGCGGGTCCTCCGGCTGGCTCACCGCCTGAAACGGGGAAAGAAACGGGACGGCAGAGTCAGCAGCACTGCTAAGCCACGTTCTTTATTTCATTTGACGATGTTAGTTATAATTGTTTAGTTTCTCGCTGACAATACATCTGTTAATTATTAGTCAAATATAAACTAAGCTCTCAGCTTCTAAACAACGTGTTACTTAACCTTCCATCTCCCTCTTGTCGTGCAGAAGGATCTAAAAGGTGAAAAATATCCCCTCATCGTGCAGGCGGTCAGAAAGCATTTACCTCATGTCAACTGGTTAATGACGGGTACACCTTCTATAACTTCATCGCAGTATACGTTAACTTGGCAGCTTCTCTTCAAAAGCGAGAAGAGAAAAAAGGGACAGGGCTCTGAAAAAACAAGGCAGAGATCAAAGCAGCGGGGGGGACAGAGGAAAAGAGGCCGGAAGAGCACCAGGAACAGGGCACAGAAAGAAACAAATCGGCGCGGCGGCAGCGGCGCGGAGACGGAGGAAAAAAACCCAGCACGGTCAACGGGACAGAGAGGAACGCGACCACGGGCAGGGAGCGGGACACGGGGACACGGCGAGGAACCACGGGACGCGGAGAGATACCAAAAAGTCGGCAAAAAAGGCTCTCTAACGCTGTTCTGAAAGTGTTAAACGGCGGGCAATTTCAATACAGCGCACCGCACGCTCAGAGGATGGCCCCTGTATTTGAGCGTACGTGTGATTCACGCTTCTTGGTATTCTTTACATACACCTATTGCATATTCATTTGCTTCTACCGCTTAGTTAGTGCATTAAACAGAAGTTCTTTCCATAACCCCACCCTTGGCTGGCAGTCCATCTCTGGTATGCCAGTGTCCATCAAGGGTCTCCAGCGGTCCCCGATGCCCCTGCAGCCCGGTGCCCCCTGCCCCGGTGTCGGCTCCTCGACCTCATGTCTTGAGCACGCCCGCTGTCATTTTGTGCTGCTACTCAAGTAGCTCCTTCTCCATTTAGTGGAACGTCCCATTTTCCCAGCCTGCGAGCCAAGGACATCCCGCTTTGCCCCACCTCCAGTCCCTACAGAGCTAGTGTTTCTCTGTTAGGTTTCTGTTCCGTTAGGCCTGGTCTTGCTGCCTTATGCCAAGGGCTTTCTACAAGATTTTTGTTCCTCCTATCAACGGGAAGCAAGAGAGAGGGCAACAGGCAAAAACGATGGCAGAGCGAGAGACCGCGGGGAACACAGGGGCTTGGAGGAAGAAAGAGAGGAATGAGGAGCCCCGCGGAGAGACGGAGGACAGGAAAAAAGAAAATAAAAAGAGAGAAAAAAAACGGGGCGGGGGGCAGCACAAAGGCTCAGAACGTGAACGAGGACGGGAACAGCGCCGTACGGAATGAAGAAAGCCGGCAACGCCGAGCACGACAAAGGCACAGAGAGAGAGACGGCGAAGGGAGGGAGGAAGGAAAGAGACAGAGCAGCACATACAGACACAGAGAGGAAACTAATGGCGGGGAAAAGAACAGGCCAGAGAAAGCGTGGGGAAAAAGGAGACGGAGGGGCAGGGGGGCACCAGGACACACAAGCCGGGGACGAGGCCCCGAGGGCCAGGGACTCACAGCGGCTCTCGCTTTCGGTGGCTGCCAGGAGGCTTCTAACAGCTCAGACGCTCCCGTCTCCTTCTCTCCTCCCTTCCTCTCCGGTAACTCGGGGCGCTCGGCCGTCCTCAGCCTAGGAGAACACGGTGGGGTGTCAGGGCTCCTACGAGACGAGGCTTCGGGGACATGGAGCCTCGCTGGCTCGCTCGCCAGGCAGCCGTCCCGCTCCAGGATACGCGCACGGACCCTGCCGCGCACGTTGGCCCCCGGCCCGCCGCACGCCGCGCAGAGGGAGCCTTCGCCACCCGGAGAGAGGGGCTCGCTCTCTTGCCTGCCGCAGGAAGCGGACGTCGGGCCCACAGCCCCGCATTGCTTCAGGATCTTTCCAGATCTACAGATTTTGACATATTTACAATTACATAGGTTTAGACGGAGATATCTATTTGCACTTATTAAAAAAATACGTACACGGGTATGAGTGAATACATAGAGATGATATTTAATATCCGTTTAGATTATGTAACGCACAGTCATTACAGGTAGCTCTACCTACTCACACTTTTCTCTATTTTAAATTGCTTTCTATATAATTTTTTCTCATTTTCGAGTCCTTCATTTTTTAATTTACATATAGACAAGATATTGGTATTTTTAAAACCATCAACAGGAATTTTTTACATTCTAAAAATCCTTTATATAATAGAGTAGAAAAGGGCGTTGATATAAAAGCATTTGATAGACACGTGAATGCCATCCTGCAATATATAAATACCAAGGACAGATTTCTCTGTTTGCAATTCCCACACTCGTGTTTACAGGTCGAACACGTGTTCTCCTCCCCCGGGAATTTTCAGGCACGTTTGGACTGTGACCCCCTCTTTTCAGGGGGACTCCCTTTTGACCCCCGCATCCCCCACCCGCATCGCCGGCCCCTGCTCACGCTGGGGCGCCACAAGTGACACCGTCACGCGACACGAGGGAAACGGCCCCGACAGGCAGCTCATTGTGTCATTTACTCTCATTGTGTCATTTACACGTGCACGTACCACAACCCCCAAAAAGCAGGGGGGGGCTCCCCCAGGAAAAGAAAGCGGGGGCAGCGCCCCAAACAGCCGCAGCCCCCGGCCCACAGGCCGGCAGCCGCCCCCCGGCACGGGAATGCTCCTGGCCAACCTGAGAAGGGAGCTGCTGTGAGTGCCACCCAAGAGCCATACCCCTCTTTTCTAGGCAGCTTGGAGAACCCTATTTGCCAGTGTTGTCCTGGGACATTTCCCTCGTCCAATTGTTCTTATTTATACCCTGTATACAGTATTAAGATGATGGTTTTCTAGACACATTTCACATTGCTGGGTCACTCCTTCGCAAACAGTTTATAAATTCACTCTTACCTTTTCACCTAATCGTAACAGAGCGCATCAGCTCCTTGCGCTGCGAGGTACCACTGCTCTCCCGTCACCAGTGACAGCTTCTTTGGACCCTAATTCTAATTCGGCTATAAATCTCCTATTAATTTCTTATCCTCTTTGTTGCGGTTTCCTGATGTTGGCTGGAGGAGACAGCCACCTGGGATCAGAGATGCGGCTTTTGTATCGGTCTCTGTCCTTTCGGTGGCTGGTTTCACACTGGCATCTGCTAACTTATTTCCAGTTTCCTGATCAGTGTTTCCCTTCTGAGGCCCTTTGCAACGCACGATGGTAACTTTTCCAGCAACAGCACAGCTTCCAACAACTGGAGTATCATGTTTAATCTGTTTAAAAAGCATGCAATTGAAGAAGCGAACGTATGCTCACCTGTTTGAGTGAGCGTTCCTTAAACAGCTTCTCTACGTATGTCGCCGGATATCTTTGCTGCAGGTTGCGCTGCATCGTTCATCCGTTCGAGCAGAAGCTGACCGTTTCAACTGCAGTCATCATCATAGCCGTCACTTGGATTCTGGCCATCGCAATCACGTGTCCTTCTGCCGTCATGCTGCACGTACAAGAAGAGAAACATTTCAGGGTGATCCTCGGCTACGGCAACGAAACCCGCCCCGTATACTGGTGCCGAGAGGACTGGCCTGACCCAGGAATGAGAAAGATCTACACAACAGTTCTCTTTGCGAACATCTATCTGGCTCCCCTGTCGCTCACTGTTATCATGTACGCCAGGATAAGCATTGCTCTCTTCAACACTGCGATGCCCACGGTGGGAAAGCACAGCCAGGAGCGATGGCACAGCACGTCAAAGAAGAAACAAAGAGTAATCAAAATGCTCATTATTGTGGTTTTGCTTTTCACCCTCTCCTGGCTTCCCTTGTGGACTCTGATGATGCTTTCTGACTATGTCAACCTTTCAGATGTCCAGTTGCACTTCTTTCACATTTATATCTATCCCTTTGCTCACCGGCTGGCCTTTTTCAATAGCAGCGTCAACCCCATCATCTCCGGTTTCTTTAACGAAAACTCTCACCGGGGCTTTCAAGCCGCCTTTCAACTTCAGCTCTGCTCCCGGGAGGTGGCTCACAGGGACACCTGTTCTCAGCAAGGCCACAGCAATGTCATTTTGTCAGCTGGCAACCCCCAGACACCCCAGGATCAAGCTTCTCAAAACGCTAAGGGAAAAGGGAAGACAGTTAGGAAAGGAAATTGGGTGAATAACCAGCAAGATTTGACAATGGAGGCTCTAGAAGACACCTGCAATGACGGGATTAAGTGAAACATGCTATGACTACCAAAACGATGTAAGCCTAGCAGAGTTGGTTTGTTGTGTTGTGAAACTCACGCTCTGTCAGCCCCTTGACAGTGTTTCTTTTTTGAAGGACATACACAACTTGCCCAGTATCTGAATGTGTGATGTGAGCAGAAAGCCAAATTCATCCTCCTGTGTTAGCAGCTTGAAGAAGGTGCAACCGCCCTGCAGTCAGTGATGACCCACTCTGCTCCCGAACTGGGCTGGAGCAGAGACGTGGCTAAAACGGGCAAGCGTAGGGAGGAGACTCAGCCCAGCAGGTACCACACGGAACGTGAAACTCCGGGCAGCGCGCCTTCGTTTCAAGGGAGGAACACACACACAGAGCACAAAGGACGTTACTCTACCTGAGACACACACTGTCCTTAGCAGCTGCACAGCAACGTTGTCTCTGTGATTTGGAGTTCTGGTGGCAAATGATGGAGCTCCGTACGTCGCACCTTTCAAACCTGCACACAGAAAGACGCTTCACCCCACAGGTGACACCAGAAACTAGGAAGCCTCCAAAAAGAATTTACAACCCCACAGCCAAACCAGTTACACTCACCCCCACAACCAATCCTGCTCTACACACATCTCCTTCTCCTTCAGACACCCTTCAACAGCCAGATCCACAGTCATCTCCCAATGGGTCATTCGCTGCACTAAACGCAGCAGGGCGGGGGAGAGGGGGGGGGAACTAAAGGAAATTTAAAAAAAACCCTCCCTGACTGTGTTTTTTTCAGTGGCATTTCTTGGCGTTATTTTTGTCGGGCGTTGGAGGTAAAGGTTTAGCTTCCATTACCTGCTGGGCAGTCGTCACTGCATGCCCAGGTTCACGTACCCCTTGCTTTATGCAAAGCTGCTTCCATCAGCGACCCAGGAGTCTTCAGCATCCTCCAGCGGCTGGTCCTTTCAATCCGCTCCGCCGGAGCGAACAGCTTCTGCTGTTTCCAAGCAATCGTGGGCCACCGACTGCAAAACGGATCCACTGAGGAAAGAAGCCGGATCGACAATGTTAGTGGTAGCAATATTTACATCTTTAAACGTTCTAAGGAGCCACCGAGGCAGGGATGTCGTTTTTACACAAATGGGGACGGACACTGACACACAGATACCTGGCCGCGAGCCCTGCGGGGCGAACAGCGCCTCTGCCCCCGGCCGTGCGCTGCAGTACCCGAGTTTCGCCACAGGGCGGCAGCACTGAGGCGCGCTGCGGCACGGCATTGGGGCGCCCGGGTGCAGCACCGCGCTTTGCCCACAGGACGGCAGCACTGAGACCGCCGCGGCAGCCCGGGCCGAGCGGTTGTGCCGCGTTTCGCGGGAATCCCGCAGAAAAATAAACAAAAAACAAACACAACAAAACAAAAACGCACACAGAGAGCCGCGGCACGAAAGCCACGCGTACAGGACACAGAACCCGCTGGGCCTCACCCCGAGCTCCCACCGAAGCGGCGCCCCACTCGCCACACCACCAAGCCTGCAACCGCACCTTAGCTCTGGTTTTCTGCATCCCCCCCCACAGCGGAAAAAACCCTCCTATCTTGCATTGCTCTTTGGCATTACAACTGCACAGGTGTGAACTCATCAAAGTAAAGCAGCCATCTCACAGACACACACTCAGAACTCGACTAGGCTGGGGTTTCTCTTTGTGTTACACAAACGGACTCTCACTCCTCTAAGGAAACAAATTCATTCTTAAGCATAGCCTCTCCCTGGGGGAAAAAAATGCCCACTCCGAGCTCCCAAACACTAGGGAGCTGTGGGGAAACCAGTGAAAGCCAAAACCAACAGCAGCAACGTCAAGTGGAATTTGGCTTAAATTCTGATCATGCACTTAAAAGCCTCTCTCTGTCCTACCAATGGCCGGTCATTCTTTGGAAGGACAAACTTTCTTACCTGAACATCCTAAATTGAAGACTCCACGGAACAGAACGGAGATTGAGCCACAGGACAACGGTGCCATTGATTTACACTAATGGGGAAAAAAACACCCTAGAAGTCAAACCCAAATTTACTTATTACTTCCCATCACATTTCATCCCTTACATTTCAACTGGCAGCAAGGTGTTCAAAAATTAACTATGCCCATGCCACTTACCACTTAGATTAAACTCTACATATAAATCTTAAAGGCTATTTCCAGCGTGCCCATAAATTCATGTGAACAAAGACAAGGGCAACGCTCGACCCTAAGGAGGGAAAGAGGCGGCTGTTCCTCTATGGCAGATCAAACTGCCTTCTTTTACCTGCAACACGTGGAACTGCCGCGGGACCCGTTCGCCAACGGGGTGTGCGTTCTTAACTAAAACTGGTCGCCAGCTTCTCCGCAGAGGCACTGAATTTGTGTCTTTTTTTTTTTTTTTTTTTTTTCCCCCCACGTGGGGAAAAAAAAAAAAAAAAAAACACAAAAAACACACAACAAAAAAAGACAAAGGAATGATCTCTTCCAGGCCGTTTCTCTAAACCGTCAAGTCATTAGAAAATTGCACATGTCTTCTCCAAGCAGAATGAGCCTGTGATTCCATACAAAAGGAGGGCAAGGAGCAGGTCAGCTTGTCAGAGAAAGATAGGGACAGGGAGCAAGACAAGGTGACACAGAGAGAGGGAGAGAGAGGCAAAAGGGACGGAGAGGCAGGGCAAGGGGAAGGAGAGGCCAAAATGAGCGCTCCGCAGCCTCCCCTCCCTCGCCTCGACCCCCGTTTCCCCGTTAACTCCCGGTGCCCGCCCCGAGACACCACGGACGCGCTTGCCAGGGAGGCAGCTGTTCAAACAGGATTGAGTCGGTGCGCTCTGATTGGCTGCTTTTCACCCCAGCGCGCCGTCCTCCTATTGGATGCTCCTTCCCGCGCTCCGCGCCCAGGTGCCCGCCACAGGGTCAGACCTGACTGAGGACTGCGCAATTTGGGCATGCGCAGTACTGAGGCCTCAACGCCCGCCCCTCTGGCAATCTGATTGGCTGCCTGCGCACATCAATTGCCATTCTCCCCGCCTATCAGCGCTCCGCCCCTCCAGCCCTCCCGAGCGATCTGATTGGCCCGCTCTGCATCCTCACTCGCCTTCTCGCCACCCTGCCGGGACCCCCACGCCCTTTGCCCGCGCGGCTTCCAACACCCGCCTTTAAAAGGAAACAACAAACCGCGCTCCTTTGCTTGACACTGACGAAAGAAGCCGGATCGACAATGTTAGTGGTAGCAATATTTACATCTTTAAACGTTCTAAGGAGCCACCGAGGCAGGGATGTCGTTTTTACACAAATGGGGACGGACACTGACACACAGATACCTGGCCGCGAGCCCTGCGGGGCGAACAGCGCCTCTGCCCCCGGCCGTGCGCTGCAGTACCAGAGTTTCGCCACAGGGCGGCAGCACTGAGGCGCGCTGCGGCACGGCATTGGGGCGCCCGGGTGCAGCACCGCGCTTTGCGCACAGGCTTTCCTTCCTTGTCCAATTTATACAATGGCCTCTGCTCACAAGATTTCATCAAGGTTGCTCTATTCACATTATCACCAGGTGGTTCCTCAATCTCTTTCCTGTGACCTAAAATACACCCGAACGGGCTCTTTTTCAGAATACCGCTACTACGCCGTCCTCCCATTACGCGTCACACGGAACGACACGGCTCATCTTGTAACAAATACGAGCAAATAACTATTAACACCTACAGCAGTACTCCACAGATAATACTCAAACCTACCCACGACACACCGCCCTCACAAGTTGTACTCCAAGTTTATCCCACCGTCTCCAAAACAAAACAATTCCGGTACCCAGCTCAAATCTCTCTAACACTCAGCACCGCAATTAGGACACTCTGCAACACAGATGGCTCCACAACGCTCACACTCCTTGCAAGTTAAAGCCACACCAGCTCCTGCTGTAGTTTTCGGTGTTCAAGTGCATAGTCAGAACCAAGGCACATCCAAGAATTAAACCCAACTACTGTACACTTCACGGCTACATACAGAGCCAGCTTTGCACCACAACGGAGCACGGGAACAACCAACACCAAAAGCTGTGCACAAACAACTCCACAGCAACTACTGTATACCTCTAAGGTGCTCGCAACCCCGTCCACGCTATCCTGCCGAAATTCCGTACCACGACTTACGGACAGTTCGCGAGCACGTGACCGGTCCCAAATTTCAGAGAAGAAAGACTTCTCACCAGAGGTCCTCGTCCGTCCCCGCGGCGATCCGACCGAGACGAGGAGTCTCTCCAGAGACATCCCCGGGGTGCGCCAAGAGAGTCCTCGGCTCCACGGGCCCTGCGGCCGGACAGAGCGGGTCCTCCGGCTGGCTCACCGCCTGAAACGGGGAAAGAAACGGGACGGCAGAGTCAGCAGCACTGCTAAGCCACGTTCTTTATTTCATTTGACGATGTTAGTTATAATTGTTTAGTTTCTCGCTGACAATACATCTGTTAATTATTAGTCAAATATAAACTAAGCTCTCAGCTTCTAAACAACGTGTTACTTAACCTTCCATCTCCCTCTTGTCGTGCAGAAGGATCTAAAAGGTGAAAAATATCCCCTCATCGTGCAGGCGGTCAGAAAGCATTTACCTCATGTCAACTGGTTAATGACGGGTACACCTTCTATAACTTCATCGCAGTATACGTTAACTTGGCAGCTTCTCTTCAAAAGCGAGAAGAGAAAAAAGGGACAGGGCTCTGAAAAAACAAGGCAGAGATCAAAGCAGCGGCGGGGACAGAGGAAAAGAGGCCGGAAGAGCACCAGGAACAGGGCACAGAAAGAAACAAATCGGCGCGGCGGCAGCGGCGCGGAGACGGAGGAAAAAAACCCGGCACGGTCAACGGGACAGAGAGGAACGCGACCACGGGCAGGGAGCGGGACACGGGGACACGGCGAGGAACCACGGGACGCGGAGAGATACCAAAAAGTCGGCAAAAAAGACTCTCTAACGCTGTTCTGAAAGTGTTAAACGGCGGGCAATTTCAATACAGCGCACCGCACGCTCAGAGGATGGCCCCTGTATTTGAGCGTACGTGTGATTCACGCTTCTTGGTATTCTTTACATACACCTATTGCATATTCATTTGCTTCTACCGCTTAGTTAGTGCATTAAACAGAAGTTCTTTCCATAACCCCACCCTTCGCTGGCAGTCCATCTCTGGTATGCCAGTGTCCATCAAGGGTCTCCAGCGGTCCCCGGTGCCCCTGCAGCCCGGTGCCCCCTGCCCCGGTGTCGGCTCCTCGACCTCATGTCTTGAGCACGCCCGCTGTCATTTTGTGCTGCTACTCAAGTAGCTCCTTCTCCATTTAGTGGAACGTCCCATTTTCCCAGCCTGCGAGCCAAGGACATCCCGCTTTGCCCCACCTCCAGTCCCTACAGATCTAGTGTTTCTCTGTTAGGTTTCTGTTCCGTTAGGCCTGGTCTTGCTGCCTTATGCCAAGGGCTTTCTACAAGATTTTTGTTCCTCCTATCAACGGGAAGCAAGAGAGAGGGCAACAGGCAAAAACGATGGCAGAGCGAGAGACCGCGGGGAACACAGGGGCCTGGAGGAAGAAAGAGAGGAATGAGGAGCCCTGCGGAGAGACGGAGGACAGGAAAAAAGAAAATAAAAAGAGAGAAAAAAAAACGGGGCGGCACAAAGGCTCAGAACGTGAACGAGGACGGGAACAGTGCCGTACGGAATGAAGAAAGCCGGCAACGCCGAGCACGACAAAGGCACAGAGAGAGAGACGGCGAAGGGAGGGAGGAAGGAAAGAGACAGAGCAGCACATACAGACACAGAGAGGAAACTAATGGCAGGGAAAAGAACGGGCCAGAGAAAGCGTGGGGAAAAAGGAGACGGAGGGGCAGGGAGGCACCAGGACACACAAGCCGGGGACGAGGCCCCGAGGGCCAGGGACTCACAGCGGCTCTCGCTTTCGGTGGCTGCCAGGAGGCTTCTAACAGCTCAGACGCTCCCGTCTCCTTCTCTCCTCCCTTCCTCTCCGGTAACTCGGGGCGCTCGGCCGTCCTCAGCCTAGGAGAACACGGTGGGGTGTCAGGGCTCCTACGAGACGAGGCTTCGGGGACATGGAGCCTCGCTGGCTCGCTCGCCAGGCAGCCGTCCCGCTCCAGGATACACGCACGGACCCTGCCGCGCACGTTGGCCCCCGGCCCGCCGCACGCCGCGCAGAGGGAGCCTTCGCCACCCGGAGAGAGGGGCTCGCTCTCTCGCCCGCCGCAGGAAGCGGACGTTGGGCCGACGGCCCCGCATTTCTTCCTCTTTACCTCTCCCCAACCTCTCTGGCTCCAGCAGCAGCAGCCCCCGTCCACGCACGGGACGTGCTCCCCTGTCCCTTCTCCCGTCACGCTGCCAGACGAGCCTCGCCAGCCCGAGGCGGGCGCAGCCAACGGCATCCCCCGGGCTGGGAGTGAACGGCCACATCCTCAGCGCGGCCTCTGGGAGAGGGAGAGAAGAAGCAGCGGCCGTTAGCACCGTAGCTCACCCCTGCCCCAGCCTGCTCCTTCCGCAGGGGCCACCGGAGAGGTGCCGAGGGCCGGCTTGCCGCCTTCACGACGGGGCTTGGGAGCGGCCCAGGAACACGGGACAGGCTCGCAGGAGCTGCCGGAGCTGGGAGCGGCTGCACGGGGCGAGCGGGGCCGCGGGAGGAGGCTCGGGGGGAGCTCTGGCGAGCTGGGGACGCACCCGGCATCTGCCCCCGGCCGGCTGTCGCCTCCTGCTCCTCTGCCGCAGGCTGGGGACGGAGGACGGCGCCGCGTCTCCCACCTGGGCGCTGCTCCCCAGGTTCCATTCCCCGCCTGGGCTGGGGGGTCTGCTGAGCATCGGGCGTTCACAGCTCCCCCTCAGAAACACAGAAATTCCAAATTAGAGTTCAGCCTCTGAAAAAAATAGAGCAGGAGAAAGCAGAGGAATTAGTCAGAAGAAGGGACAGGAGAGCAGCTGAGCTAACGGAGGATTCGAGGGAAACGGGCCACCCCAAAACACAAGGCATCCTCAAAAAACCACAGCAACTGCAGCAACGCCAGACAGCATTAAGACAAACTGACACCGTTTAGGACACGCTCAGCATAAAAGCAAACACATCCACCGGTGCAGGAAAGCATCTCGCCCCTTCCCCACAGCACCGCCACAGGACACAGCCCTGTGAGGCCACGGGATGGGCTCGTACTGAAACGGAGAAATAAGCTTGACAGCAGAGTCAATTACACCGTTAAGCAGGCAATGTTTCTTTCATCTGCACTGGGGAGCTCTGGGGGTCGTCCTCTGTAAGTGCTCCCACGACTGGATGCTCTTGCATTGCTTATAATCACACAGTTGCTACATATTGATTACAATTGTTTTAAATTTTGAACATACAATATATCTAACCTAAGAAATAATTGATGAAGTTAGTTATAAATGTTTAGTTTCTCACTGACAACACATCTATTAGTTAAATATAAACTAAGCTCTCAGCTTCTAAACAATGTGTTATTAAATCTTCTGTCTCCCTCTTGTCATGCAGAAGGATCTAAAAGGTGAAAAATATCCCCTCATCGTGCAGGCGGTCAGAAAGCATTTACCCCACGTGAACCGGTTAATGAAGGGTACATCTTCTATAACTTCATCGCAGTATACATTAACTTGGTAGCTTCTCTTGAATTCCCCCCTTTTCAATACACTTGCAAACTCTTTGGCAGTATAAGTCTATGAAATATTATCCTCTCGCGTTGTGGTACAGCACAATTATTTGTTACCCACTAGCAGTACCAAACAGAACACTGTAGCGTAATGTAAGTAAAAACGACTAGCATCAAAATCAGAGTCCTAAGATCAATGCTGACAGAACTGCGAAGCCGCAGCTCCTGCCGGTTCTGGCGTTGGTTTCTGGCACTTCTGACCGCTTCGGGTCAAACGGCGCCTCTTCCCCCGGCCGTGCGCTGCAGTACCCGAGTTTCGCCACAGGGCGGCAGCACTGAGACCGCCGCGGCAGCCCCGGGCGAGCGGTCGTGCCGCGTTTCGCGGGAACCCCGCAAAATAAACTCCAGAAAACAAACGCAACGAAACAAAAACGCACACAGAGAGCCGCGGAACGAAAGCCGCGCGTACAGGACACAGAACCCGCCGGGCCTCGCCCCGAGCTCCCGCCGAAGCGGCGCCCGACCCGCCACGCCACCGAGCCTGCCACCGCGCCTTAGCTCTGGTTTGAAACGTCTCCCCCCGACTAACGGGGGCTGCGCCGCTCCCGGAGCGACTGCTGTCCCGGAGGGACACACGGCTCCAGACCGTAAGCCTTCGGCGCACCTGCCCTCGGGGTCACACACCTCCCACCGGCTTCGCCAACTCGGCCGTAAGGGCAGGGGGGAAACTGAACCGAACGCCTCCTCACCGCGCCGGCCCATCCCACTCCCCCCGTTCCAACGGCACGGTCACCCTCGCCGCGGCCGCACTCACCTGCCGCCTCTTTCGCCGCTCCGTTCCCCTCGCACTCTCCCACCGTCCCGCCGGGCTCCGCGGGCACCGACACCCGCCGCGCCCCGGAGACCTCCGCGGCGGGAGGCCCCCTCTGCCTTTCTGTCGCCTCCTTCCTTTCTGCCGCCTCCGGGGACCTCACGAAGGGCTACCCTGAGCCGACTGCCTCCAGGTCCCCGGGTACCGGTTGCAGCAACCGCTCCACAGCCGCCCCGACCCCCGTTCCCGTTAATTCCCGGTACCCACCCCGAGACACCACGGACCCGCTCGCCAGGACCCGCGCTGATTGGCTGCTTTCCACCCCACCACGCTGTCCTCCTATTGGATGCTCCGTCCGGCGCCCAGAGGCCCGCAACGCCTGCCCCTCCGGCAAAATGATAGCCTGCCTAGGCACGTCAATCACCATTTTCTCCGCCTATCAGAGCTCGCAGTGAGGGCAGGCGCAGTAGGGAGAGAGCAGCACCCGCCCCTTTCCGCAACACGATTGGAGGCCGAAGACAAGTCAATCATCATTCTCTTGGCCCATCAGTACTCGCAGTTTGCTCATGCGCAGTACGGAGCCTCCGACACCCGCCCCTCCGGCAATCTGATTGGCGGACAGAGTGGCAATTGACGTGCCTTGGCAGCCTATCAGCGATCCGCCCCCCCCCCCCAGCCTTCCCGCGCCATCTGATTGGCCCGCTCTGCACCCTCACCCGTCTGCTCTCCGCCCTGCCGGGCCCCCCCCGCCCTTTGCCCGCGCGGCTTCCAGCAGCCGCGTTTGAAAGGAAACAACAAACCGCGCTCCTTTGCTTTACGCTGACAAGGGGGGCGGGTGGTCACCTACCCTTAAATTCATTGTGAACAGAGAGAGCCGTAAGGAGCTCCAGCCGGCAGGTTTCTCTCCCCTGTGCCCGGGACTGAGGAGACGCCGCCTCCTCCTGCTGCCGCCTCGCCCGTTCCCCTCGCAGCGGGGCCGCCCCGGGAGAGCCGGGCGCCTCTTTTTTTCCCGGCGGCTCGTCCGACCGCTGCCCCCCCCTTTCTGACGGGCACGACCTCGGTCGCAGCGGCAGCGCCCCCCTCTTACCCGCGGCACGGGCACCGGGCGCCGCTCCCCAGCTGCAGTTCCGGGCTGTGGCCACCAGACGGCAGCACCGAGCGCGGTCACGCAGCGCCCCCGGGCTCCGCAGCGGGGGCGCTTTTTCTTGACCCGTGGGCAGCCCGAGCTCCCCGAACGCGCTTTCCCAGAGCCGCGCACATGGCAGACACACTGATAAAAGATAATAGCCCGACATTGCTAAAATGTTTTTTTTTCCTAAAGATGCCTTCTATCCTAATAAAATACATTGCCTCTCCCTGTGCCCCGTGTCTTGTCTGCAGCAGTAACTCGGCTCGCCCGCAGCTGTGGCAGCTCTGCTGCTGCTACAGGGTCAGTTCCAGCCCTTACCCTCGGCTGAGCAGCAGCCGGGCAGGCGCTGCTGCTCTGGGCGCTGCGCATCCTTCAGGAACGGTTCTCAAACGATCCTGTGCAACGATGTCCAGAGCCAGGACCCCCGCGGCGGGGGGACAGGAGCACACGGCTGGGCCCGTCCCGGCTCGGGGCTGTTTCCGCAGTCGCTGTGAGCTGATCCGTGAGCTGGAACCAACCTCCCCATGCCCCGGCCCGGCCCTTTGTCCCCGGCTTTCCCAGGGCAGCGCAGCGGGCTGGGTCACACCAACTGTTCTCTGCTGGCACCACCCAGCCGGGTCACCTGTGTCTGCGGCTGTGGGGACACCCCACGGGCTCCCTGGAAACGGACATCACAGCACTGAGAGGGGGCGTTCAGGAGCCTCTGCGCTTTTGGGTTGGTTTGTTTGGGGTTTTTTTCCTTTTGTTGTTTTGATCGTTAGCTTCTTGTTGCTGGTTGGTTTGTTTTTAAGCTGTTACTCTATATAGCTCATCCATGGTGCTTATAGAGTATGGGTAAATCTACCCTGCTTCCTCACAGGAGACAACCATCTCGCTTTACAACAGGTGATTGAATCTGCTATAGAAAAGTTCAACCACCTCCTGTACAGCAAAGGATAAAAGAAAGTATGGATTTTTGTTGCATCTAATCCACAATGCAAGTACCAATTAACAATACATTAGCAGTGGGTTCCTTCAAATATTCACAGTGAAGGCAGTTCCTGGCACGATTGTATTAGCGTTCTTACTATTTTACGGGAGAAACACAGGGCACAGCTGATTTTGCCCACGTGCAGCGCAGTGATCACACGGGTGCGGTGAACCGGGTGGAAGGCCCTAGAAAAGGAAAATCAGCCTCCGTGTGCAGGGCCAAAACAGAAATCCTTTTCAAACTGTGCCATTTTAAAAAGCTACCAGGGGTATAAAGCAGAAAAAAGAGCAGTGAATGTGTATAATGACACAATTAGATGGTTCTCCAGTTTCATGATGTGCTCTTTTACTGACAGTGTCTGCTGGAGTGGATACCCTGGACACCAACAAGCGGGTCCTGGTGCTGTGCCCATGGCGATTCATCCACTGTGGCCGTGGGTGTCAGGCCCTGATACAATAGACACAAAACCTTGGGAGGGAGGTGATCACAGTAGAACGCTTAGAGATAATGGGCTAGCAGACTTGGTTTCATCTTTATTTAAAAATACACATGGCTGCTGTCTTTTCTACAGTTTAGGTAGGACGGGCTCCAATATCTCTATGAATTACAATACATGACAAAAATTAAAGGGGGAAAGCTTTATTTTTACAATGGTAAATACAGTCTAAATCGTAATTTGGGAAACAGATAAAGGGGTGTAGCAAATGAGGCACAGACCATCCTGTTTTATCTCAGAAGGCTTTGGCGTATTTACAGCTTTAGGCACAGCGTGTCCAATCCCGTATAAAATGCACTGTCCATACCAATTCAGCCTGTCCCCCGATATAAGGACATCAGGATGCCACCCTGCATTCACCAAGGGACAATCCTGATCTAATGTTCTCTGTGTATTCTACACCAATATCTGTTCGTCAACAAACCTTTTACTGGTTTCAATTTCTTTCCCTGATTGTCCTTTTTCAAATACAATGCGTATGTAACATTTTGTATTGTGTAATATGCATTATATAATAGACAATATATGATTTTAAACATATCTCATTATATATTACATGTAGTGCATTACTATACTACACATCTCGGGTATACCCACCCAGACCTGTGCAGCGTATTAATATTATTTACAGTGGCCACCATTAATTACAATATTCCCTGGTTGCTGTTCCCCAGGGAGTCAAACGATCCTTTTCCAATGTCACAAAACACAGCCCGGGGGGGATTTCTTCCGAATCGCTCCTGTCCATTGTCCACTACCTATTTCACAATCACAATAACAGACAATTGGTGAACCATAAGTATTGGACTACAAAATCACCCAAGACACAAGTAACAACAACAACAAATCACTAAAGACACAAACAATCATACAATTGCTAAGGCACAAACAGCAAAATCACTAAAGGTACCTTTACCAAATTACTATTCCCTCGTTTTTCTCTTTTATTTATTGTTTTCTCATTTTCCTCTTTGGTTTTTTATTTCTTTTTAATTTACCCAATTTACCAAAACGCGCAGACCCAACGCGCTGGTGTCGCCCACGTCTCGCGCAGGCAGCCTGCAAACAAACCAGACTATGAAAGTGCCTTATCTCATTGATGGGGTTTTACCCACGTCCCGAGCTGGCCCGAGGATCCGTGATCCCTTCCGGGAATTCCCCGGTGCCGGCACAAGGTCCCAGAGATCCTGGGGTCCACGGGAGGTCAGGCAGATTATCCCATCCTCGTCGCCAGAAAACGATACCGAAAAGTCGGCAAACAGACTCTTTAACACTGTTTTGAAAGTGTTAAAAAGCAGGCACTTTTATTACGGCGCGCTGGGCACTCGGGGGATCGCTCCTCTAATCCAGCGTGCGTTCCGCTTTCCTCTGGTTTTACATATCCTGGAACTCCTGAAACAGCAAAACACGCCAACCACTGTTTACAGACGTCCCGTGCTCTTTCACCAGTGCGTGCAGCCGCAACGAGAAATCTGGAATGAGCGTCTACAGAAACACATACGTATTTACCCACTTCAGAACAACGCGTTACATCAGCTGGCCGTACTTGTCAGTAATCCCTCCTGGATTAACACCCTCTTTGGATGGCACGGGTGCCGACTGTTGGCAATCAGGGCAGGACATAAGAACGCTCCTGGCCTGATCCGTTGTAATTTGAAATTGTCGTTTTAACGACTTTGCATTCTGGTGAAAGAGTTTATGTGATAATTTAGCTTGCTCCAAGGCTTTAGGCACAGTAAGCGGCACAGCTCGTGCATCGGCCCTCCTATTGCCTTCCGCAAGAGGTCCTGGAAGGGCAGCGCGAGAGCGGATGTGCGCTGCATAAAAACCATGACGTCTATGATTTATTAGGAACCATAGCATTCTCAATCCAGCCATCAAAAGAGGATTATCCTCTTCCTTAAGAAAAGAAGCTTCCAGGCGGTTAAGTATGCCAGCTGCATAATGAGTCAGTTACAACATTCAAAGGCTCATTACAGAACACTCAAAAGCGATCCTAACAGCTGTCAGCTCAAGAACTTGTTTGACCCCTGGTCTCCTTTTTCTACCTTGTGTTTGCAACACTGGGTATCTGAGTTTAGCCATGTAATTACAACTTTACGTGAGCAACCAGAGGCATCGGTAAATTCAGTCTTGTCGTTGCTGACAGCAGCACTTGCCATACAACGGTAAATTACCAATTTCAGCCCACAGTTTATGTTGAGGGTAATAAACTGATATGTTCCCTGCGTATGTTGCCAATGCAATCTGGAAATTCACATCTTCAGTTAATTACCATTGTAACTTCACCTTTGTTCTAGGAACAAATACACCTTCAGGTCTATCCAATACATAGCATATAAACATTCCCTGCCTTTAATTATTGGTTTTGAAGACATTTCTTTTATTATCCAAACTGTTTCCATTAGCGCGTGAGCTAGAAAAACCCATACTGCCCCAATCACCTTTCTCCTTCCTTGAGCTCTCCTGACCTGTGGTTCCACCACCCGTGTCTTCTTTCTGGGGCCCTCTTGACTCACAGGTGCGCTCCAACCCTCCTTCTCGATCACTCTTCCTCACAGGTTCGCCTCCTTCCGGGTGCAGCACCGCGCTTTGCGCACAGGCTTTCCTTCCTTGTCCAATTTATACAATGGCCTCTGCTCACAAGATTTCATCAAGGTTGCTCTATTCACATTATCACCAGGTGGTTCCTCAATCTCTTTCCTGTGAGCTAAAATACACCCTAACGGGCTCTTTTTCAGAATACCGCTACTACGCCGTCCTCCCATTACGCGTCACACGGAACGACACGGCTCATCTTGTAACAAATACGAGCAAATAACTATTAACACCTACAGCAGTACTCCACAGATAATACTCAAACCTACCCACGACACACCGCCCTCACAAGTTGTACTCCAAGTTTATCCCACCGTCTCCAAAACAAAACAATTCCGGTACCCAGCTCAAATCTCTCTAACACTCAGCACCGCAATTAGGACACTCTGCAACACAGATGGCTCCACAACGCTCACACTCCTTGCAAGTTAAAGCCACAGCAGCTCCTGCTGTAGTTTTCGGTGTTCAAGTGCATAGTCAGAACCAAGGCACATCCAAGAATTAAACCCAACTACGGTACACTTCACGGCTACATACAGAGCCAGCTTTGCACCACAACGGAGCACGGGAACAACCAACACCAAAAGCTGGCCGCACAAACAACTCCACAGCAACTACTGTATACCTCTAAGGTGCTCGCGACCCCGTCCACGCTATCCTGCCGAAATTCCGTACCACGACTTACGGACAGTTCGCGAGCACGTGACCGGTCCCAAATTTCAGAGAAGAAACACTTCTCACCAGAGGTCCTCGTCCGTCCCCGCGGCGATCCGACCGAGACGAGGAGTCTCTCCAGAGACATCCCCGGGGTGCGCCAAGAGAGTCATCGGCTCCACGGGCCCTGCGGCCGGACAGAGCGGGTCCTCCGGCTGGCTCACCGGCTGAAACGGGGAAAGAAACGGGACGGCAGAGTCAGCAGCACTGCTAAGCCACGTTCTTTATTTCATTTGACGATGTTAGTTATAATTGTTTAGTTTCTCGCTGACAATACATCTGTTAATTATTAGTCAAATATAAACTAAGCTCTCAGCTTCTAAACAACGTGTTACTTAATCTTCCGTCTCCCTCTTGTCGTGCAGACGGATCTAAAAGGTGAAAAATATCCCCTCATCGTGCAGGCGGTCAGAAAGCATTTACCTCATGTCAACTGGTTAATGACGGGTACACCTTCTATAACTTCATCGCAGTATACGTTAACTTGGCAGCTTCTCTTCAAAAGCGAGAAGAGAGAAAAGGGACAGGGCTCTGAAAAAACAAGGCAGAGATCAAAGCAGCGGCGGGGACAGAGGAAAAGAGGCCGGAAGAGCACCAGGAACAGGGCACAGAAAGAAACAAATCGGCGCGGCGGCAGCGGCGCGGAGACGGAGGAAAAAAACCCGGCACGGTCAACGGGACAGAGAGGAACGCGACCACGGGCAGGGAGCGGGACACGGGGACACGGCGAGGAACCACGGGACGCGGAGAGATACCAAAAAGTCGGCAAAAAAGACTCTCTAACGCTGTTCTGAAAGTGTTAAACGGCGGGCAATTTCAATACAGCGCACCGCACGCTCAGAGGATGGCCCCTGTATTTGAGCGTACGTGTGATTCACGCTTCTTGGTATTCTTTACATACACCTATTGCATATTCATTTGCTTCTACCGCTTAGTTAGTGCATTAAACAGAAGTTCTTTCCATAACCCCACCCTTCGCTGGCAGTCCATCTCTGGTATGCCAGTGTCCATCAAGGGTCTCCAGCGGTCCCCGGTGCCCCTGCAGCCCGGTGCCCCCTGCCCCGGTGTCGGCTCCTCGACCTCATGTCTTGAGCACGCCCGCTGTCATTTTGTGCTGCTACTCAAGTAGCTCCTTCTCCATTTAGTGGAACGTCCCATTTTCCCAGCCTGCGAGCCAAGGACATCCCGCTTTGCCCCACCTCCAGTCCCTACAGAGCTAGTGTTTCTCTGTTAGGTTTCTGTTCCGTTAGGCCTGGTCTTGCTGCCTTATGCCAAGGGCTTTCTACAAGATTTTTGTTCCTCCTATCAACGGGAAGCAAGAGAGAGGGCAACAGGCAAAAACGATGGCAGAGCGAGAGACCGCGGGGAACACAGGGGCTTGGAGGAAGAAAGAGAGGAATGAGGAGCCCTGCGGAGAGACGGAGGACAGGAAAAAAGAAAATAAAAAGAGAGAAAAAAAAACGGGGCGGCACAAAGGCTCAGAACGTGAACGAGGACGGGAACAGTGCCGTACGGAACGAAGAAAGCCGGCAACGCCGAGCACGACAAAGGCACAGAGAGAGAGACGGCGAAGGGAGGGAGGAAGGAAAGAGACAGAGCAGCACATACAGACACAGAGAGGAAACTAATGGCAGGGAAAAGAACGGGCCAGAGAAAGCGTGGGGAAAAAGGAGACGGAGGGGCAGGGAGGCACCAGGACACACAAGCCGGGGACGAGGCCCCGAGGGCCAGGGACTCACAGCGGCTCTCGCTTTTGGTGGCTGCCAGGAGGCTTCTAACAGCTCAGACGCTCCCGTCTCCTTCTCTCCTCCCTTCCTCTCCGGTAACTCGGGGCGCTCGGCCGTCCTCAGCCTAGGAGAACACGGTGGGGTGTCAGGGCTCCTACGAGACGAGGCTTCGGGGACATGGAGCCTCGCTGGCTCGCTCGCCAGGCAGCCGTCCCGCTCCAGGATACGCGCACGGACCCTGCCGCGCACGTTGGCCCCCGGCCCGCCGCACGCCGCGCAGAGGGAGCCTTCGCCACCCGGAGAGAGGGGCTCGCTCTCTCGCCCGCCGCAGGAAGCGGACGTTGGGCCGACGGCCCCGCATTTCTTCCTCTTTACCTCTCCCCAACCTCTCTGGCTCCAGCAGCAGCAGCCCCCGTCCACGCACGGGACGTGCTCCCCTGTCCCTTCTCCCGCCACGCTGCCAGACGAGCCTCGCCAGCCCGAGGCGGGCGCAGCCAACGGCATCCCCCGGGCTGGGAGTGAACGGCCACATCCTCAGCGCGGCCTCTGGGAGAGGGAGAGAAGAAGCAGCGGCCGTTAGCACCGTAGCTCACCCCTGCCCCAGCCTGCTCCTTCCGCAGGGGCCACCGGAGAGGTGCCGAGGGCCGGCTTGCCGCCTTCACGACGGGGCTTGGGAGCGGCCCAGGAACACGGGACGGGCTCGCAGGAGCTGCCGGAGCTGGGAGCGCCTGCACGGGGTGAGCGGGGCCGCGGGAGGAGGCTCGGGGGGAGCTCTGGCGAGCTGGGGACGCACCCGGCATCTGCCCCCGGCCGGCTGTCGCCTCCTGCTCCTCTGCCGCACGCTGGGGACGGAGGACGGCGCCGCGTCTCCCACCTGGGCGCTGCTCCCCAGGTTCCATTCCCCGCCTGGGCTGGGGGGTCTGCTGAGCATCGGGCGTTCACAGCTCCCCCTCAGAAACACAGAAATTCCAAATTAGAGTTCAGCCTCTGAAAAAAATAGAGCAGGAGAAAGCAGAGGAATTAGTCAGAAGAAGGGACAGGAGAGCAGCTGAGCTAACGGAGGATTCGAGGGAAACGGGCCACCCCAAAACACAAGGCATCCTCAAAAAACCACAGCAACTGCAGCAACGCCAGACAGCATTAAGACAAACTGACACCGTTTAGGACACGCTCAGCATAAAAGCAAACACATCCACCGGTGCAGGAAAGCATCTCGCCCCTTCCCCACAGCACCGCCACAGGACACAGCCCTGTGAGGCCACGGGATGGGCTCGTACTGAAACGGAGAAATAAGCTTGACAGCAGAGTCAATTACACCGTTAAGCAGGCAATGTTTCTTTCATCTGCACTGGGGAGCTCTGGGGGTCGTCCTCTGTAAGTGCTCCCACGACTGGATGCTCTTGCATTGCTTATAATCACACAGTTGCTACATATTAATTACAATTGTTTTAAATTTTGAACATACAATATATCTAACCTAAGAAATAATTGATGAAGTTAGTTATAAATGTTTAGTTTCTCACTGACAACACATCTATTAGTTAAATATAAACTAAGCTCTCAGCTTCTAAACAATGTGTTATTAAATCTTCTGTCTCCCTCTTGTCATGCAGAAGGATCTAAAAGGTGAAAAATATCCCCTCATCGTACAGGCGGTCAGAAAGCATTTACCCCACGTGAACCGGTTAATGAAGGGTACATCTTCTATAACTTCATCGCAGTATACATTAACTTGGTAGCTTCTCTTGAATTCCCCCCTTTTCAATACACTTGCAAACTCTTTGGCAGTATAAGTCTATGAAATATTATCCTCTCGCGTTGTGGTACAGCACAATTATTTGTTACCCACTAGCAGTACCAAACAGAACACTGTAGCGTAATGTAAGTAAAAACGACTAGCATCAAAATCAGAGTCCTAAGATCAATGCTGACAGAACTGCGAAGCCGCAGCTCCTGCCGGTTCTGGCGTTGGTTTCTGGCACTTCTGACCGCTTCGGGTCAAACGGCGCCTCTTCCCCCGGCCGTGCGCTGCAGTACCCGAGTTTCGCCACAGGGCGGCAGCACTGAGACCGCCGCGGCAGCCCCGGGCGAGCGGTCGTGCCGCGTTTCGCGGGAACCCCGCAAAATAAACTCCAGAAAACAAACGCAACGAAACAAAAACGCACACAGAGAGCCGCGGAACGAAAGCCGCGCGTACAGGACACAGAACCCGCCGGGCCTCGCCCCGAGCTCCCGCCGAAGCGGCGCCCGACCCGCCACGCCACCGAGCCTGCCACCGCGCCTTAGCTCTGGTTTGAAACGTCTCCCCCCGACTAACGGGGGCTGCGCCGCTCCCGGAGCGACTGCTGTCCCGGAGGGACACACGGCTCCAGACCGTAAGCCTTCGGCGCACCTGCCCTCGGGGTCACACACCTCCCACCGGCTTCGCCAACTCGGCCGTAAGGGCAGGGGGGAAACTGAACCGAACGCCTCCTCACCGCGCCGGCCCATCCCACTCCCCCCGTTCCAACGGCACGGTCACCCTCGCCGCGGCCGCACTCACCTGCCGCCTCTTTCGCCGCTCCGTTCCCCTCGCACTCTCCCACCGTCCCGCCGGGCTCCGCGGGCACCGACACCCGCCGCGCCCCGGAGACCTCCGCGGCGGGAGGCCCCCTCTGCCTTTCTGTCGCCTCCTTCCTTTCTGCCGCCTCCGGGGACCTCACGAAGGGCTACCCTGAGCCGACTGCCTCCAGGTCCCCGGGTGCCGGTTGCAGCAACCGCTCCACAGCCGCCCCGACCCCCGTTCCCGTTAATTCCCGGTACCCACCCCGAGACACCACGGACCCGCTCGCCAGGACCCGCGCTGATTGGCTGCTTTCCACCCCACCACGCTGTCCTCCTATTGGATGCTCCGTCCGGCGCCCAGAGGCCCGCAACGCCCGCCCCTCCGGCAAAATGATAGCCTGCCTAGGCACGTCAATCACCATTTTCTCCGCCTATCAGAGCTCGCAGTGAGGGCAGGCGCAGTAGGGAGAGAGCAGCACCCGCCCCTTTCCGCAACACGATTGGCTGCCGAAGACAAGTCAATCATCATTCTCTTGGCCCATCAGTACTCGCAGTTTGCTCATGCGCAGTACGGAGCCTCCGACACCCGCCCCTCCGGCAATCTGATTGGCGGACAGAATGGCAATTGACGTGCCTTGGCAGCCTATCAGCGATCCGCCACCCCCCCAGCCTTCCCGCGCCATCTGATTGGCCCGCTCTGCACCCTCACCCGTCTGCTCTCCGCCCTGCCGGGCCCCCCCCGCCCTTTGCCCGCGCGGCTTCCAGCAGCCGCGTTTGAAAGGAAACAACAAACCGCGCTCCTTTGCTTTACGCTGACAAGGGGGGCGGGTGGTCACCTACCCTTAAATTCATTGTGAACAGAGAGAGCCGTAAGGAGCTCCGGCCGGCAGGTTTCTCTCCCCTGTGCCCGGGACTGAGGAGACGCCGCCTCCTCCTGCTGCCGCCTCGCCCGTTCCCCTCGCAGCGGGGCCGCCCCGGGAGAGCCGGGCGCCTCTTTTTTTCCCGGCGGCTCGTCCGACCGCTGCCCCCCCTTTCTGACGGGCACGACCTCGGTCGCAGCGGCAGCGACCCCTCTTACCCGCGGCACGGGCACCGGGCGCCGCTCCCCAGCTGCAGTTCCGGGCTGTGGCCACCAGACGGCAGCACCGAGCGCGGTCACGCAGCGCCCCCGGGCCCCGCAGCGCGGGCGCTTTTTCTTGACCCGTGGGCAGCCCGAGCTCCCCGAACGCGCTTTCCCAGAGCCGCGCACATGGCAGACACACTGATAAAAGATAATAGCCCGACATTGCTAAAATGTTTTTTTTTCCTAAAGATGCCTTCTATCCTAATACAATACATTGCCTCTCCCTGTGCCCCGTGTCTTGTCTGCAGCAGTAACTCGGCTCGCCCGCAGCTGTGGCAGCTCTGCTGCTGCTACAGGGTCAGTTCCAGCCCTTACCCTCGGCTGAGCAGCAGCCGGGCAGGCGCTGCTGCTCTGGGCGCTGCGCATCCTTCAGGAACGGTTCTCAAACGATCCTGTGCAACGATGTCCAGAGCCAGGACCCCCGCGGCGGGGGGACAGGAGCACACGGCCGGGCCCGTCCCGGCTCGGGGCTGTTTCCGCAGTCGCTGTGAGTTGATCCGTGAGCTGGAACCAACCTCCCCATGCCCCGGCCCGGCCCTTTGTCCCCGGCTTTCCCAGGGCAGCGCAGCGGGCTGGGTCACACCAGCTGTTCTCTGCTGGCACCACCCAGCCGGGTCACCTGTGTCTGCGGTTGTGGGGACACCCCACGGGCTCCCTGGAAACGGACATCACAGCACTGAGAGGGGGCGTTCAGGAGCCTCTGCGCTTTTGGGTTGGTTTGTTTGGGGTTTTTTTCCTTTTGTTGTTTTGATCGTTAGCTTCTTGTTGCTGGTTGGTTTGTTTTTAAGCTGTTACTCTATATAGCTCATCCATGGTGCTTATAGAGTATGGGTAAATCTACCCTGCTTCCTCACAGGAGACAACCATCTCGCTTTACAACAGGTGATTGAATCTGCTATAGAAAAGTTCAACCACCTCCTGTACAGCAAAGGATAAAAGAAAGTATGGATTTTTGTTGCATCTAATCCACAATGCAAGTACCAATTAACAATACATTAGCAGTGGGTTCCTTCAAATATTCACAGTGAAGGCAGTTCCTGGCACGATTGTATTAGCGTTCTTACTATTTTACAGGAGAAACACAGGGCACAGCTGATTTTGCCCACGTGCAGCGCAGTGATCACACGGGTGCGGTGAACCGGGTGGAAGGCCCTAGAAAAGGAAAATCAGCCTCCGTGTGCAGGGCCAAAACAGAAATCCTTTTCAAACTGTGCCATTTTAAAAAGCTACCAGGGGTATAAAGCAGAAAAAAGAGCAGTGAATGTGTATAATGACACAATTAGATGGTTCTCCAGTTTCATGATGTGCTCTTTTACTGACAGTGTCTGCTGGAGCGGATACCCTGGACACCAACAAGCGGGTCCTGGTGCTGTGCCCATGGCGATTCATCCACTGTGGCCGTGGGTGTCAGGCCCTGATACAATAGACACAAAACCTTGGGAGGGAGGTGATCACAGCAGAACACTTAGAGATAATGGGCTAGCAGACTTGGTTTCATCTTTATTTAAAAATACACATGGCTGCTGTCTTTTCTACAGTTTAGGTAGGACGGGCTCCAATATCTCTATGAATTACAATACATGACAAAAATTAAAGGGGGAAAGCTTTATTTTTACAATGGTAAATACAGTCTAAATCGTAATTTGGGAAACAGATAAAGGGGTGTAGCAAATGAGGCACAGACCATCCTGTTTTATCTCAGAAGGCTTTGGCGTATTTACAGCTTTAGGCACAGCGTGTCCAATCCCGTATAAAATGCACTGTCCATACCAATTCAGCCTGTCCCCCGATATAAGGACATCAGGATGACACCCTGCATTCACCAAGGGACAATCCTGATCTAATGTTCTCTGTGTATTCTACACCAATATCTGTTCGTCAACAAACCTTTTACTGGTTTCAATTTCTTTCCCTGATTGTCCTTTTTCAAATACAATGCGTATGTAACATTTTGTATTGTGTAATATGCATTATATAATAGACAATATATGATTTTAAACATATCTCATTATATATTACATGTAGTGCATTACTATACTACACATCTCGGGTATACCCACCCAGACCTGTGCAGCATATTAATCTTATTTACAGGGGCCACCATTAATTACAATATTCCCTGGTTGCTGTTCCCCAGGGAGTCAAACGATCCTTTTCCAATGTCACAAAACACAGCCCGGGGGGGATTTCTTCCGAATCGCTCCTGTCCATTGTCCACTACCTATTTCACAATCACAATAACAGACAATTGGTGAACCATAAGTATTGGACTACAAAATCACCCAAGACACAAGTAACAACAACAACAAATCACTAAAGACACAAACAATCATACAATTGCTAAGGCACAAACAGCAAAATCACTAAAGGTACCTTTACCAAATTACTATTCCCTCGTTTTTCTCTTTTATTTATTGTTTTCTCATTTTCCTCTTTGGTTTTTTATTTCTTTTTAATTTACCCAATTTACCAAAACGCGCAGACCCAACGCGCTGGTGTCGCCCACGTCTCGCGCAGGCAGCCTGCAAACAAACCAGACTATGAAAGTGCCTTATCTCATTGATGGGGTTTTACCCACGTCCCGAGCTGGCCCGAGGATCCGTGATCCCTTCCGGGAATTCCCCGGTGCCGGCACAAGGTCCCAGAGATCCTGGGGTCCACGGGAGGTCAGGCAGATTATCCCATCCTCGTCGCCAGAAAACGATACCGAAAAGTCGGCAAACAGACTCTTTAACACTGTTTTGAAAGTGTTAAAAAGCAGGCACTTTTATTACGGCGCGCTGGGCACTCGGGGGATCGCTCCTCTAATCCAGCGTGCGTTCCGCTTTCCTCTGGTTTTACATATCCTGGAACTCCTGAAACAGCAAAACACGCCAACCACTGTTTACAGACGTCCCGTGCTCTTTCACCAGTGCGTGCAGCCGCAACGAGAAATCTGGAATGAGCGTCTACAGAAACACATACGTATTTACCCAATTCAGAACAACGCGTTACATCAGCTGGCCGTACTTGTCAGTAATCCCTCCTGGATTAACACCCTCTTTGGATGGCACGGGTGCCGACTGTTGGCAATCAGGGCAGGACATAAGAACGCTCCTGGCCTGATCCGTTGTAATTTGAAATTGTCGTTTTAACGACTTTGCATTCTGGTGAAAGAGTTTATGTGATAATTTAGCTTGCTCCAAGGCTTTAGGCACAGTAAGCGGCACAGCTCGTGCATCGGCCCTCCTATTGCCTTCCGCAAGAGGTCCTGGAAGGGCAGCGCGAGAGCGGATGTGCGCTGCATAAAAACCATGACGTCTATGATTTATTAGGAACCATAGCATTCTCAATCCAGCCATCAAAAGAGGATTATCCTCTTCCTTAAGAAAAGAAGCTTCCAGGCGGTTAAGTATGCCAGCTGCATAATGAGTCAGTTACAACATTCAAAGGCTCATTACAGAACACTCAAAAGCGATCCTAACAGCTGTCAGCTCAAGAACTTGTTTGACCCCTGGTCTCCTTTTTCTACCTTGTGTTTGCAACACTGGGTATCTGAGTTTAGCCATGTAATTACAACTTTACGTGAGCAACCAGAGGCATCGGTAAATTCAGTCTTGTCGTTGCTGACAGCAGCACTTGCCATACAACGGTAAATTACCAATTTCAGCCCACAGTTTATGTTGAGGGTAATAAACTGATATGTTCCCTGCGTATGTTGCCAATGCAATCTGGAAATTCACATCTTCAGTTAATTACCATTGTAACTTCACCTTTGTTCTAGGAACAAATACACCTTCAGGTCTATCCAATACATAGCATATAAACATTCCCTGCCTTTAATTATTGGTTTTGAAGACATTTCTTTTATTATCCAAACTGTTTCCATTAGCGCGTGAGCTAGAAAAACCCATACTGCCCCAATCACCTTTCTCCTTCCTTGAGCTCTCCTGACCTGTGGTTCCACCACCCGTGTCTTCTTTCTGGGGCCCTCTTGACTCACAGGTGCGCTCCAACCCTCCTTCTCGATCACTCTTCCTCACAGGTTCGCCTCCTTCCGGGTGCAGCACCGCGCTTTGCGCACAGGCTTTCCTTCCTTGTCCAATTTATACAATGGCCTCTGCTCACAAGATTTCATCAAGGTTGCTCTATTCACATTATCACCAGGTGGTTCCTCAATCTCTTTCCTGTGAGCTAAAATACACCCGAACGGGCTCTTTTTCAGAATACCGCTACTACGCCGTCCTCCCATTACGCGTCACACGGAACGACACGGCTCATCTTGTAACAAATACGAGCAAATAACTATTAACACCTACAGCAGTACTCCACAGATAATACTCAAACCTACCCACGACACACCGCCCTCACAAGTTGTACTCCAAGTTTATCCCACCGTCTCCAAAACAAAACAATTCCGGTACCCAGCTCAAATCTCTCTAACACTCAGCACCGCAATTAGGACACTCTGCAACACAGATGGCTCCACAACGCTCACACTCCTTGCAAGTTAAAGCCACAGCAGCTCCTGCTGTAGTTTTCGGTGTTCAAGTGCATAGTCAGAACCAAGGCACATCCAAGAATTAAACCCAACTACGGTACACTTCACGGCTACATACAGAGCCAGCTTTGCACCACAACGGAGCACGGGAACAACCAACACCAAAAGCTGGCCGCACAAACAACTCCACAGCAACTACTGTATACCTCTAAGGTGCTCGCAACCCCGTCCACGCTATCCTGCCGAAATTCCGTACCACGACTTACGGACAGTTCGCGAGCACGTGACCGGTCCCAAATTTCAGAGAAGAAACACTTCTCACCAGAGGTCCTCGTCCGTCCCCGCGGCGATCCGACCGAGACGAGGAGTCTCTCCAGAGACATCCCCGGGGTGCGCCAAGAGAGTCATCGGCTCCACGGGCCCTGCGGCCGGACAGAGCGGGTCCTCCGGCTGGCTCACCGCCTGAAACGGGGAAAGAAACGGGACGGCAGAGTCAGCAGCACTGCTAAGCCACGTTCTTTATTTCATTTGACGATGTTAGTTATAATTGTTTAGTTTCTCGCTGACAATACATCTGTTAATTATTAGTCAAATATAAACTAAGCTCTCAGCTTCTAAACAACGTGTTACTTAATCTTCCGTCTCCCTCTTGTCGTGCAGACGGATCTAAAAGGTGAAAAATATCCCCTCATCGTGCAGGCGGTCAGAAAGCATTTACCTCATGTCAACTGGTTAATGACGGGTACACCTTCTATAACTTCATCGCAGTATACGTTAACTTGGCAGCTTCTCTTCAAAAGCGAGAAGAGAGAAAAGGGACAGGGCTCTGAAAAAACAAGGCAGAGATCAAAGCAGCGGCGGGGACAGAGGAAAAGAGGCCGGAAGAGCACCAGGAACAGGGCACAGAAAGAAACAAATCGGCGCGGCGGCAGCGGCGCGGAGACGGAGGAAAAAAACCCGGCACGGTCAACGGGACAGAGAGGAACGCGACCACGGGCAGGGAGCGGGACACGGGGACACGGCGAGGAACCACGGGACGCGGAGAGATACCAAAAAGTCGGCAAAAAAGACTCTCTAACGCTGTTCTGAAAGTGTTAAACGGCGGGCAATTTCAATACAGCGCACCGCACGCTCAGAGGATGGCCCCTGTATTTGAGCGTACGTGTGATTCACGCTTCTTGGTATTCTTTACATACACCTATTGCATATTCATTTGCTTCTACCGCTTAGTTAGTGCATTAAACAGAAGTTCTTTCCATAACCCCACCCTTCGCTGGCAGTCCATCTCTGGTATGCCAGTGTCCATCAAGGGTCTCCAGCGGTCCCCGGTGCCCCTGCAGCCCGGTGCCCCCTGCCCTGGTGTCGGCTCCTCGACCTCATGTCTTGAGCACGCCCGCTGTCATTTTGTGCTGCTACTCAAGTAGCTCCTTCTCCATTTAGTGGAACGTCCCATTTTCCCAGCCTGCGAGCCAAGGACATCCCGCTTTGCCCCACCTCCAGTCCCTACAGAGCTAGTGTTTCTCTGTTAGGTTTCTGTTCCGTTAGGCCTGGTCTTGCTGCCTTATGCCAAGGGCTTTCTACAAGATTTTTGTTCCTCCTATCAACGGGAAGCAAGAGAGAGGGCAACAGGCAAAAACGATGGCAGAGCGAGAGACCGCGGGGAACACAGGGGCTTGGAGGAAGAAAGAGAGGAATGAGGAGCCCTGCGGAGAGACGGAGGACAGGAAAAAAGAAAATAAAAAGAGAGAAAAAAAACGGGGCGGCACAAAGGCTCAGAACGTGAACGAGGACGGGAACAGTGCCGTACGGAACGAAGAAAGCCGGCAACGCCGAGCACGACAAAGGCACAGAGAGAGAGACGGCGAAGGGAGGGAGGAAGGAAAGAGACAGAGCAGCACATACAGACACAGAGAGGAAACTAATGGCAGGGAAAAGAACGGGCCAGAGAAAGCGTGGGGAAAAAGGAGACGGAGGGGCAGGGAGGCACCAGGACACACAAGCCGGGGACGAGGCCCCGAGGGCCAGGGACTCACAGCGGCTCTCGCTTTCGGTGGCTGCCAGGAGGCTTCTAACAGCTCAGACGCTCCCGTCTCCTTCTCTCCTCCCTTCCTCTCCGGTAACTCGGGGCGCTCGGCCGTCCTCAGCCTAGGAGAACACGGTGGGGTGTCAGGGCTCCTACGAGACGAGGCTTCGGGGACATGGAGCCTCGCTGGCTCGCTCGCCAGGCAGCCGTCCCGCTCCAGGATACGCCCCCGGCCCGCCGCACGCCGCGCAGAGGGAGCCTTCGCCACCCGGAGAGAGGGGCTCGCTCTCTTGCCTGCCGCAGGAAGCGGACGTCGGGCCCACAGCCCCGCATTGCTTCAGGATCTTTCCAGATCTACAGATTTTGACATATTTACAATTACATAGGTTTAGACGGAGATATCTATTTGCACTTATTAAAAAAATACGTACACGGGTATGAGTGAATACATAGAGATGATATTTAATATCCCTTTAGATTATGTAACGCACAGTCATTACAGGTAGCTCTACCTACTCACACTTTTCTCTATTTTAAATTGCTTTCTATATAATTTTTTCTCATTTTCGAGTCCTTCATTTTTTAATTTACATATAGACAAGATATTGGTATTTTTAAAACCATCAACAGGAATTTTTTACATTCTAAAAATCCTTTATATAATAGAGTAGAAAAGGGCGTTGATATAAAAGCATTTGATAGACACGTGAATGCCATCCTGCAATATATAAATACCAAGGACAGATTTCTCTGTTTGCAATTCCCACACTCGTGTTTACAGGTCGAACACGTGTTCTCCTCCCCCGGGAATTTTCAGGCACGTTGGGACTGTGACCCCCTCTTTTCAGGGGGACTCCCTTTTGACCCCCGCATCCCCCACCCGCATCGCCGGCCCCTGCTCACGCTGGGGCGCCACAAGTGACACCGTCACGCGACACGAGGGAAACGGCCCCGACAGGCAGCTCATTGTGTCATTTACTCTCATTGTGTCATTTACACGTGCACGTACCACAACCCCCAAAAAGCAAGGGGGGGCTCCCCTAGGAAAACAAAGCGGGGGCAGCGCCCCAAACAGCCGCAGCCCCCGGCCCACAGGCCGGCAGCCGCCCCCCGGCACGGGAATGCTCCTGGCCAACCTGAGAAGGGAGCTGCTGTGAGTGCCACCCAATAGCCATACCCCTCTTTTCTAGGCAGCTTGGAGAACCCTATTTGCCAGTGTTGTCCTGGGACATTTCCCTCGTCCAATTGTTCTTATTTATACCCTGTATACAGTATTAAGATGATGGTTTTCTAGACACATTTCACATTGCTGGGTCACTCCTTCGCAAACAGTTTATAAATTCACTCTTACCTTTTCACCTAATCGTAACAGAGCGCATCAGCTCCTTGCGCTGCGAGGTACCACTGCTCTCCCGTCACCAGTGACAGCTTCTTTGGACCCTAATTCTAATTCGGCTATAAATCTCCTATTAATTTCTTATCCTCTTTGTTGCGGTTTCCTGATGTTGGCTGGAGGAGACAGCCACCTGGGATCAGAGATGCGGCTTTTGTATCGGTCTCTGTCCTTTCGGTGGCTGGTTTCACACTGGCATCTGCTAACTTATTTCCAGTTTCCTGATCAGTGTTTCCCTTCTGAGGCCCTTTGCAACGCACGATGGTAACTTTTCCAGCAACAGCACAGCTTCCAACAACTGGAGTATCATGTTTAATCTGTTTAAAAAGCATGCAATTGAAGAAGCGAACGTATGCTTGCCTGTTTGAGTGAGCGTTCCTTAAACAGCTTCTCTACGTACGTCGCCGGATATCTTTGCTGCAGGTTGCGCTGCATCGTTCATCCGTTCGAGCAGAAGCTGACCGTTTCAACTGCAGTCATCATCATAGCCGTCACTTGGATTCTGGCCATCGCAATCACGCGTCCTTCTGCCGTCATGCTGCACGTACAAGAAGAGAAACATTTCAGGGTGATCCTCGGCTACGGCAACGAAACCCGCCCCGTATACTGGTGCCGAGAGGACTGGCCTGACCCAGGAATGAGAAAGATCTACACAACAGTTCTCTTTGCGAACATCTATCTGGCTCCCCTGTCGCTCACTGTTATCATGTACGCCAGGATAAGCATTGCTCTCTTCAACACTGCGATGCCCACGGTGGGAAAGCACAGCCAGGAGCGATGGCACAGCACGTCAAAGAAGAAACAAAGAGTAATCAAAATGCTCATTATTGTGGTTTTGCTTTTCACCCTCTCCTGGCTTCCCTTGTGGACTCTGATGATGCTTTCTGACTATGTCAACCTTTCAGATGTCCAGTTGCACTTCTTTCACATTTATATCTATCCCTTTGCTCACCGGCTGGCCTTTTTCAATAGCAGCGTCAACCCCATCATCTCCGGTTTCTTTAACGAAAACTCTCACCGGGGCTTTCAAGCCGCCTTTCAACTTCAGCTCTGCTCCCGGGAGGTGGCTCACAGGGACACCTGTTCTCAGCAAGGCCACAGCAATGTCATTTTGTCAGCTGGCAACCCCCAGACACCCCAGGATCAAGCTTCTCAAAACGCTAAGGGAAAAGGGAAGACAGTTAGGAAAGGAAATTGGGTGAATAACCAGCAAGATTTGACAATGGAGGCTCTAGAAGACACCTGCAATGACGGGACTAAGTGAAACATGCTATGCACTACCAAAACGATGTAAGCCTAGCAGAGTTGGTTTGTTGTGTTGTGAAACTCACGCTCTGTCAGCCCCTTGACAGTGTTTCTTTTTTGAAGGAGATACACAACTTGCCCAGTATCTGAATGTGTGATGTGAGCAGAAAGCCAAATTCATCCTCCTGTGTTAGCAGCTTGAAGAAGGTGCAACCGCCCTGCAGTCAGTGATGACCCACTCTGCTCCCGAACTGGGCTGGAGCAGAGACGTGGCTAAAACGGGCGAGCGTAGGGAGGAGACTCAGCCCAGCAGGTACCACACGGAACGTGAAACTCCGGGCAGCGCACCTTCGTTTCAAGGGAGGAACACACACACAGAGCACAAAGGACGTTACTCTACCTGAGACACACACTGTCCTTAGCAGCTGCACAGCAACGTTGTCTCTGTGATTTGGAGTTCTGGTGGCAAATGATGGAGCTCCGTACGTCGCACCTTTCAAACCTGCACACAGAAAGACGCTTCACCCCACAGGTGACACCAGAAACTAGGAAGCCTCCAAAAAGAATTTACAACCCCACAGCCAAACCAGTTACACTCACCCCCACAACCAATCCTGCTCTACACACATCTCCTTCTCCTTCAGACACCCTTCAACAGCCAGATCCACAGTCATCTCCCAATGGGTCATTCACTGCACTAAACGCAGCAGGGCGGGGGAGAGGGGGGGGGAACTAAAGGAAATTTTAAAAAAACCCTCCCTGACTGTGTTTTTTTCAGTGGCATTTCTTGGCGTTATTTTTGTCGGGCGTTGGAGGTAAAGGTTTAGCTTCCATTACCTGCTGGGCAGTCGTCACTGCATGCCCAGGTTCACGTACCCCTTGCTTTATGCAAAGCTGCTTCCATCAGCGACCCAGGAGTCTTCAGCATCCTCCAGCGGCTGGTCCTTTCAATCCGCTCCGCCGGAGCGAACAGCTTCTGCTGTTTCCAAGCAATCGTGGGCCACCGACTGCAAAACGGATCCACTGAGGAAAGAAGCCGGATCGACAATGTTAGTGGTAGAAATATTTACATCTTTAAACGTTCTAAGGAGCCACCGAGGCAGGGATGTCGTTTTTACACAAATGGGGACGGACACTGACACACAGATACCTGGCCGCGAGCCCTGCGGGGCGAACAGCGCCTCTGCCCCCGGCCGTGCGCTGCAGTACCCGAGTTTCGCCACAGGGCGGCAGCACTGAGGCGCGCTGCGGCACGGCATTGGGGCGCCCGGGTGCAGCACCGCGCTTTGCCCACAGGACGGCAGCACTGAGACCGCCGCGGCAGCCCGGGCCGAGCGGTTGTGCCGCGTTTCGCGGGAATCCCGCAGAAAAATAAACAAAAAACAAACACAACAAAACAAAAACGCACACGGAGAGCCGCGGCACGAAAGCCACGCGTACAGGACACAGAACCCGCTGGGCCTCACCCCGAGCTCCCACCGAAGCGGCGCCCCACTCGCCACACCACCAAGCCTGCAACCGCACCTTAGCTCTGGTTTTCTGCATCCCCCCCCACAGCGGAAAAAACCCTCCTATCTTGCATTGCTCTTTGGCATTACAACTGCACAGGTGTGAACTCATCAAAGTAAAGCAGCCATCTCACAGACACACACTCAGAACTCGACTAGGCTGGGGTTTCTCTTTGTGTTACACAAACGGACTCTCACTCCTCTAAGGAAACAAATTCATTCTTAAGCATAGCCTCTCCCTGGGGGAAAAAAATGCCCACTCCGAGCTCCCAAACACTAGGGAGCTGTGGGGAAACCAGTGAAAGCCAAAACCAACAGCAGCAACGTCAAGTGGAATTTGGCTTAAATTCTGATCATGCACTTAAAAGCCTCTCTCTGTCCTACCAATGGCCGGTCATTCTTTGGAAGGACAAACTTTCTTACCTGAACATCCTAAATTGAAGACTCCACGGAACAGAACGGAGATTGAGCCACAGGACAACGGTGCCATTGATTTACACTAATGGGGAAAAAAACACCCTAGAAGTCAAACCCAAATTTACTTATTACTTCCCATCACATTTCATCCCTTACATTTCAACTGGCAGCAAGGTGTTCAAAAATTAACTATGCCCATGCCACTTACCACTTAGATTAAACTCTACATATAAATCTTAAAGGCTATTTCCAGCGTGCCCATAAATTCATGTGAACAAAGACAAGGGCAACGCTCGACCCTAAGGAGGGAAAGAGGCGGCTGTTCCTCTATGGCAGATCAAACTGCCTTCTTTTACCTGCAACACGTGGAACTGCCGCGGGACCCGTTCGCCAACGGGGTGTGCGTTCTTAACTAAAACTGGTCGCCAGCTTCTCCGCAGAGGCACTGAATTTGCCTCTTCTTTTTTTTTTTTTTTTTTTTTTTCCCCACGTGGGAAAAAAAAAAAAAACAAACACAAAAAACACCAAAAAAAGACAAAGGAATGATCTCTTCCAGGCCGTTTCTCTAAACCGTCAAGTCATTAGAAAATTGCACATGTCTTCTCCAAGCAGAATGAGCCTGTGATTCCATACAAAAGGAGGGCAAGGAGCAGGTCAGCTTGTCAGAGAAAGATAGGGACAGGGAGCAAGACAAGGTGACACAGAGAGAGGGAGAGAGAGGCAAAAGGGACGGAGAGGCAGGGCAAGGGGAAGGAGAGGCCAAAATGAGCGCTCCGCAGCCTCCCCTCCCTCGCCTCGACCCCCGTTTCCCCGTTAACTCCCGGTGCCCGCCCCGAGACACCACGGACGCGCTTGCCAGGGAGGCAGCTGTTCAAACAGGATTGAGTCGGTGCGCTCTGATTGGCTGCTTTTCACCCCAGCGCGCCGTCCTCCTATTGGATGCTCCTTCCCGCGCTCCGCGCCCAGGTGCCCGCCACAGGGTCAGACCTGACTGAGGACTGCGCAATTTGGGCATGCGCAGTACTGAGGCCTCAACGCCCGCCCCTCTGGCAATCTGATTGGCTGCCTGCGCACATCAATTGCCATTCTCCCCGCCTATCAGCGCTCCGCCCCTCCAGCCCTCCCGAGCGATCTGATTGGTCCGCTCTGCATCCTCACTCGCCTTCTCGCCACCCTGCCGGGACCCCCACGCCCTTTGCCCGCGCGGCTTCCAACACCCGCCTTTAAAAGGAAACAACAAACCGCGCTCCTTTGCTTGACACTGAGGAAAGAAGCCGGATCGACAATGTTAGTGGTAGCAATATTTACATCTTTAAACGTTCTAAGGAGCCACCGAGGCAGGGATGTCGTTTTTACACAAATGGGGACGGACACTGACACACAGATACCTGGCCGCGAGCCCTGCGGGGCGAACAGCGCCTCTGCCCCCGGCCGTGCGCTGCAGTACCCGAGTTTCGCCACAGGGCGGCAGCACTGAGGCGCGCTGCGGCACGGCATTGGGGCGCCCGGGTGCAGCACCGCGCTTTGCGCACAGCCTTTCCTTCCTTGTCCAATTTATACAATGGCCTCTGCTCACAAGATTTCATCAAGGTTGCTCTATTCACATTATCACCAGGTGGTTCCTCAATCTCTTTCCTGTGAGCTAAAATACACCCTAACGGGCTCTTTTTCGGAATACCGCTACTACGCCGTCCTCCCATTACGCGTCACACGGAACGACACGGCTCATCGTGTAACAAATACGAGCAAATAACTATTAACACCTACAGCAGTACTCCACAGATAATACTCAAACCTACCCACGACACACCGCCCTCACAAGTTGTACTCCAAGTTTATCCCACCGTCTCCAAAACAAAACAATTCCGGTACCCAGCTCAAATCTCTCTAACACTCAGCACCGCAATTAGGACACTCTGCAACACAGATGGCTCCACAACGCTCACACTCCTTGCAAGTTAAAGCCACAGCAGCTCCTGCTGTAGTTTTCGGTGTTCAAGTGCATAGTCAGAACCAAGGCACATCCAAGAATTAAACCCAACTACGGTACACTTCACGGCTACATACAGAGCCAGCTTTGCACCACAACGGAGCACGGGAACAACCAACACCAAAAGCTGGCCGCACAAACAACTCCACAGCAACTACTGTATACCTCTAAGGTGCTCGCAACCCCGTCCACGCTATCCTGCCGAAATTCCGTACCACGACTTACGGACAGTTCGCGAGCACGTGACCGGTCCCAAATTTCAGAGAAGAAACACTTCTCACCAGAGGTCCTCGTCCGTCCCCGCGGCGATCCGACCGAGACGAGGAGTCTCTCCAGAGACATCCCCGGGGTGCGCCAAGAGAGTCCTCGGCTCCACGGGCCCTGCGGCCGGACAGAGCGGGTCCTCCGGCTGGCTCACCGCCTGAAACGGGGAAAGAAACGGGACGGCAGAGTCAGCAGCACTGCTAAGCCTCGTTCTTTATTTCATTTGACGATGTTAGTTATAATTGTTTAGTTTCTCGCTGACAATACATCTGTTAATTATTAGTCAAATATAAACTAAGCTCTCAGCTTCTAAACAACGTGTTACTTAACCTTCCATCTCCCTCTTGTCGTGCAGAAGGATCTAAAAGGTGAAAAATATCCCCTCATCGTGCAGGCGGTCAGAAAGCATTTACCTCATGTCAACTGGTTAATGACGGGTACACCTTCTATAACTTCATCGCAGTATACGTTAACTTGGCAGCTTCTCTTCAAAAGCGAGAAGAGAAAAAAGGGACAGGGCTCTGAAAAAACAAGGCAGAGATCAAAGCAGCGGGGGGGACAGAGGAAAAGAGGCCGGAAGAGCACCAGGAACAGGGCACAGAAAGAAACAAATCGGCGCGGCGGCAGCGGCGCGGAGACGGAGGAAAAAAACCCGGCACGGTCAACGGGACAGAGAGGAACGCGACCACGGGCAGGGAGCGGGACACGGGGACACGGCGAGGAACCACGGGACGCGGAGAGATACCAAAAAGTCGGCAAAAAAGGCTCTCTAACGCTGTTCTGAAAGTGTTAAACGGCGGGCAATTTCAATACAGCGCACCGCACGCTCAGAGGATGGACCCTGTATTTGAGCGTACGTGTGATTCACGCTTCTTGGTATTCTTTACATACACCTATTGTATATTCATTTGCTTCTACCGCTTAGTTAGTGCATTAAACAGAAGTTCTTTCCATAACCCCACCCTTCGCTGGCAGTCCATCTCTGGTATGCCAGTGTCCATCAAGGGTCTCCAGCGGTCCCCAGTGCCCCTGCAGCCCGGTGCCCCCTGCCCCGGTGTCGGCTCCTCGACCTCATGTCTTGAGCACGCCCGCTGTCATTTTGTGCTGCTACTCACGTAGCTCCTTCTCCATTTAGTGGAACGTCCCATTTTCCCAGCCTGCGAGCCAAGGACATCCCGCTTTGCCCCACCTCCAGTCCCTACAGAGCTAGTGTTTCTCTGTTAGGTTTCTGTTCCGTTAGGCCTGGTCTTGCTGCCTTATGCCAAGGGCTTTCTACAAGATTTTTGTTCCTCCTATCAACGGGAAGCAAGAGAGAGGGCAACAGGCAAAAACGATGGCAGAGCGAGAGACCGCGGGGAACACAGGGGCTTGGAGGAAGAAAGAGAGGAATGAGGAGCCCCGCGGAGAGACGGAGGACAGGAAAAAAGAAAATAAAAAGAGAGAAAAAAAACGGGGCGGGGGGCAGCACAAAGGCTCAGAACGCGAACGAGGATGGGAACAGTGCCGTACGGAATGAAGAAAGCCGGCAACGCCGAGCACGACAAAGGCACAGAGAGAGAGACGGCGAAGGGAGGGAGGAAGGAAAGAGACAGAGCAGCACATACAGACACAGAGAGGAAACTAATGGCGGGGAAAAGAACGGGCCAGAGAAAGCGTGGGGAAAAAGGAGACGGAGGGGCAGGGAGGCACCAGGACACACAAGCCGGGGACGAGGCCCCGAGGGCCAGGGACTCACAGCGGCTCTCGCTTTCGGTGGCTGCCAGGAGGCTTCTAACAGCTCAGACGCTCCCGTCTCCTTCTCTCCTCCCTTCCTCTCCGGTAACTCGGGGCGCTCGGCCGTCCTCAGCCTAGGAGAACACGGTGGGGTGTCAGGGCTCCTACGAGACGAGGCTTCGGGGACATGGAGCCTCGCTGGCTCGCTCGCCAGGCAGCCGTCCCGCTCCAGGATACGCGCACGGACCCTGCCGCGCACGTTGGCCCCCGGCCCGCCGCACGCCGCGCAGAGGGAGCCTTCGCCACCCGGAGAGAGGGGCTCGCTCTCTTGCCTGCCGCAGGAAGCGGACGTCGGGCCCACAGCCCCGCATTGCTTCAGGATCTTTCCAGATCTACAGATTTTGACATATTTACAATTACATAGGTTTAGACGGAGATATCTATTTGCACTTATTAAAAAAATACGTACACGGGTATGAGTGAATACATAGAGATGATATTTAATATCCCTTTAGATTATGTAACGCACAGTCATTACAGGTAGCTCTACCTACTCACACTTTTCTCTATTTTAAATTGCTTTCTATATAATTTTTTCTCATTTTCGAGTCCTTCATTTTTTAATTTACATATAGACAAGATATTGGTATTTTTAAAACCATCAACAGGAATTTTTTACATTCTAAAAATCCTTTATATAATAGAGTAGAAAAGGGCGTTGATATAAAAGCATTTGATAGACACGTGAATGCCATCCTGCAATATATAAATACCAAGGACAGATTTCTCTGTTTGCAATTCCCACACTCGTGTTTACAGGTCGAACACGTGTTCTCCTCCCCCGGGAATTTTCAGGCACGTTGGGACTGTGACCCCCTCTTTTCAGGGGGACTCCCTTTTGACCCCCGCATCCCCCACCCGCATCGCCGGCCCCTGCTCACGCTGGCGGCGCCACAAGTGACACCGTCACGCGACACGAGGGAAACGGCCCCGACAGGCAGCTCATTGTGTCATTTACTCTCATTGTGTCATTTACACGTGCACGTACCACAACCCCCAAAAAGCAGGGGGGGGCTCCCCCAGGAAAAGAAAGCGGGGGCAGCGCCCCAAACAGCCGCAGCCCCCGGCCCACAGGCCGGCAGCCGCCCCCCGGCACGGGAATGCTCCTGGCCAACCTGAGAAGGGAGCTGCTGTGAGTGCCACCCAAGAGCCATACCCCTCTTTTCTAGGCAGCTTGGAGAACCCTATTTGCCAGTGTTGTCCTGGGACATTTCCCTCGTCCAATTGTTCTTATTTATACCCTGTATACAGTATTAAGATGATGGTTTTCTAGACACATTTCACATTGCTGGGTCACTCCTTCGCAAACAGTTTATAAATTCACTCTTACCTTTTCACCTAATCGTAACAGAGCGCATCAGCTCCTTGCGCTGCGAGGTACCACTGCTCTCCCGTCACCAGTGACAGCTTCTTTGGACCCTAATTCTAATTCGGCTATAAATCTCCTATTAATTTCTTATCCTCTTTGTTGCCGTTTCCTGATGTTGGCTGGAGGAGACAGCCACCTGGGATCAGAGATGCGGCTTTTGTATCGGTCTCTGTCCTTTCGGTGGCTGGTTTCACACTGGCATCTGCTAACTTATTTCCAGTTTCCTGATCAGTGTTTCCCTTCTGAGGCCCTTTGCAACGCACGATGGTAACTTTTCCAGCAACAGCACAGCTTCCAACAACTGGAGTATCATGTTTAATCTGTTTAAAAAGCATGCAATTGAAGAAGCGAACGTATGCTTGCCTGTTTGAGTGAGCGTTCCTTAAACAGCTTCTCTACGTACGTCGCCGGATATCTTTGCTGCAGGTTGCGCTGCATCGTTCATCCGTTCGAGCAGAAGCTGACCGTTTCAACTGCAGCCATCATCATAGCCGTCACTTGGATTCTGGCCATCGCAATCACGCGTCCTTCTGCCGTCATGCTGCACGTACAAGAAGAGAAACATTTCAGGGTGATCCTCGGCTACGGCAACGAAACCCGCCCCGTATACTGGTGCCGAGAGGACTGGCCTGACCCAGGAATGAGAAAGATCTACACAACAGTTCTCTTTGCGAACATCTATCTGGCTCCCCTGTCGCTCACTGTTATCATGTACGCCAGGATAAGCATTGCTCTCTTCAACACTGCGATGCCCACGGTGGGAAAGCACAGCCAGGAGCGATGGCACAGCACGTCAAAGAAGAAACAAAGAGTAATCAAAATGCTCGTTATTGTGGTTTTGCTTTTCACCCTCTCCTGGCTTCCCTTGTGGACTCTGATGATGCTTTCTGACTATGTCAACCTTTCAGATGTCCAGTTGCACTTCTTTCACATTTATATCTATCCCTTTGCTCACCGGCTGGCCTTTTTCAATAGCAGCGTCAACCCCATCATCTCCGGTTTCTTTAACGAAAACTCTCACCGGGGCTTTCAAGCCGCCTTTCAACTTCAGCTCTGCTCCCGGGAGGTGGCTCACAGGGACACCTGTTCTCAGCAAGGCCACAGCAATGTCATTTTGTCAGCTGGCAACCCCCAGACACCCCAGGATCAAGCTTCTCAAAACCGTAAGGGAAAAGGGAAGACAGTTAGGAAAGGAAATTGGGTGAATGACCAGCAAGATTTGACAATGGAGGCTCTAGAAGAGACCTGCAATGACGGGATTAAGTGAAACATGCTATGCACTACCAAAACGATGTAAGCCTAGCAGAGTTGGTTTGTTGTGTTGTGAAACTCACGCTCTGTCAGCCCCTTGACAGTGTTTCTTTTTTGAAGGAGATACACAACTTGCCCAGTATCTGAATGTGTGATGTGAGCAGAAAGCCAAATTCATCCTCCTGTGTTAGCAGCTTGAAGAAGGTGCAACCGCCCTGCAGTCAGTGATGACCCACTCTGCTCCCGAACTGGGCTGGAGCAGAGACGTGGCTAAAACGGGCGAGCGTAGGGAGGAGACTCAGCCCAGCAGGTACCACACGGAACGTGAAACTCCGGGCAGCGCACCTTCGTTTCAAGGGAGGAACACACACACAGAGCACAAAGGACGTTACTCTACCTGAGACACACACTGTCCTTAGCAGCTGCACAGCAACGTTGTCTCTGTGATTTGGAGTTCTGGTGGCAAATGATGGAGCTCCGTACGTCGCACCTTTCAAACCTGCACACAGAAAGACGCTTCACCCCACAGGTGACACCAGAAACTAGGAAGCCTCCAAAAAGAATTTACAACCCCACAGCCAAACCAGTTACACTCACCCCCACAACCAATCCTGCTCTACACACATCTCCTTCTCCTTCAGACACCCTTCAACAGCCAGATCCACAGTCATCTCCCAATGGGTCATTCACTGCACTAAACGCAGCAGGGCGGGGGAGAGGGGGGGGGAACTAAAGGAAATTTTAAAAAAACCCTCCCTGACTGTGTTTTTTTCAGTGGCATTTCTTGGCGTTATTTTTGTCGGGCGTTGGAGGTAAAGGTTTAGCTTCCATTACCTGCTGGGCAGTCGTCACTGCATGCCCAGGTTCACGTACCCCTTGCTTTATGCAAAGCTGCTTCCATCAGCGACCCAGGAGTCTTCAGCATCCTCCAGCGGCTGGTCCTTTCAATCCGCTCCGCCGGAGCGAACAGCTTCTGCTGTTTCCAAGCAATCGTGGGCCACCGACTGCAAAACGGATCCACTGAGGAAAGAAGCCGGATCGACAATGTTAGTGGTAGAAATATTTACATCTTTAAACGTTCTAAGGAGCCATCGAGGCAGGGATGTCGTTTTTACACAAATGGGGACGGACACTGACACACAGATACCTGGCCGCGAGCCCTGCGGGGCGAACAGCGCCTCTGCCCCCGGCCGTGCGCTGCAGTACCCGAGTTTCGCCACAGGGCGGCAGCACCGAGGCGCGCTGCGGCACGGCATTGGGGCGCCCGGGTGCGGCACCGCGCTTTGCGCACAGGACGGCAGCACTGAGACCGCCGCGGCAGCCCGGGCCGAGCGGTTGTGCCGCGTTTCGCGGGAATCCCGCAGAAAAATAAACAAAAAACAAACACAACAAAACAAAAACGCACACAGAGAGCCGCGGCACGAAAGCCACGCGTACAGGACACAGAACCTGCTGGGCCTCACCCCGAGCTCCCACCGAAGCGGCGCCCCACTCGCCACACCACCAAGCCTGCAACCGCACCTTAGCTCTGGTTTTCTGCATCCCCCCCCACAGCGGAAAAAACCCTCCTATCTTGCATTGCTCTTTGGCATTACAACTGCACAGGTGTGAACTCATCAAAGTAAAGCAGCCATCTCACAGACACACACTCAGAACTCGACTAGGCTGGGGTTTCTCTTTGTGTTACACAAACGGACTCTCACTCCTCTAAGGAAACAAATTCATTCTTAAGCATAGCCTCTCCCTGGGGGAAAAAAATGCCCACTCCGAGCTCCCAAACACTAGGGAGCTGTGGGGAAACCAGTGAAAGCCAAAACCAACAGCAGCAACGTCAAGTGGAATTTGGCTTAAATTCTGATCATGCACTTAAAAGCCTCTCTCTGTCCTACCAATGGCCGGTCATTCTTTGGAAGGACAAACTTTCTTACCTGAACATCCTAAATTGAAGACTCCACGGAACAGAACGGAGATTGAGCCACAGGACAACGGTGCCATTGATTTACACTAATGGGGAAAAAAACACCCTAGAAGTCAAACCCAAATTTACTTATTACTTCCCATCACATTTCATCCCTTACATTTCAACTGGCAGCAAGGTGTTCAAAAATTAACTATGCCCATGCCACTTACCACTTAGATTAAACTCTACATATAAATCTTAAAGGCTATTTCCAGCGTGCCCATAAATTCATGTGAACAAAGACAAGGGCAACGCTCGACCCTAAGGAGGGAAAGAGGCGGCTGTTCCTCTATGGCAGATCAAACTTCCTTCTTTTACCTGCAACACGTGGAACTGCCGCGGGACCCGTTCGCCAACGGGGTGTGCGTTCTTAACTAAAACTGGTCGCCAGCTTCTCCGCAGAGGCACTGAATTTGCCTCTTCTTTTTTTTTTTTTTTTTTTTTCCCCCACGTGGGAAAAAAAAAAAAAACAAACACAAAAAACACCAAAAAAAGACAAAGGAATGATCTCTTCCAGGCCGTTTCTCTAAACCGTCAAGTCATTAGAAAATTGCACATGTCTTCTCCAAGCAGAATGAGCCTGTGATTCCATACAAAAGGAGGGCAAGGAGCAGGTCAGCTTGTCAGAGAAAGATAGGGACAGGGAGCAAGACAAGGTGACACAGAGAGAGGGAGAGAGAGGCAAAAGGGACGGAGAGGCAGGGCAAGGGGAAGGAGAGGCCAAAATGAGCGCTCCGCAGCCTCCCCTCCCTCGCCTCGACCCCCGTTTCCCCGTTAACTCCCGGTGCCCGCCCCGAGACACCACGGACGCGCTTGCCAGGGAGGCAGCTGTTCAAACAGGATTGAGTCGGTGCGCTCTGATTGGCTGCTTTTCACCCCAGCGCGCCGTCCTCCTATTGGATGCTCCTTCCCGCGCTCCGCGCCCAGGTGCCCGCCACAGGGTCAGACCTGACTGAGGACTGCGCAATTTGGGCATGCGCAGTACTGAGGCCTCAACGCCCGCCCCTCTGGCAATCTGATTGGCTGCCTGCGCACATCAATTGCCATTCTCCCCGCCTATCACCGCTCCGCCCCTCCAGCCCTCCCGAGCGATCTGATTGGCCCGCTCTGCATCCTCACTCGCCTTCTCGCCACCCTGCCGGGACCCCCACGCCCTTTGCCCGCGCGGCTTCCAACAGCCGCCTTTAAAAGGAAACAACAAACCGCGCTCCTTTGCTTGACACTGAGGAAAGAAGCCGGATCGACAATGTTAGTGGTAGCAATATTTACATCTTTAAACGTTCTAAGGAGCCACCGAGGGAGGGATGTCGTTTTTACACAAATGGGGACGGACACTGACACACAGATACCTGGCCGCGAGCCCTGCGGGGCGAACAGCGCCTCTGCCCCCGGCCGTGCGCTGCAGTACCCGAGTTTCGCCACAGGGCGGCAGCACTGAGGCGCGCTGCGGCACGGCATTGGGGCGCCCGGGTGCAGCACCGCGCTTTGCGCACAGCCTTTCCTTCCTTGTCCAATTTATACAATGGCCTCTGCTCACAAGATTTCATCAAGGTTGCTCTATTCACATTATCACCAGGTGGTTCCTCAATCTCTTTCCTGTGACCTAAAATACACCCGAACGGGCTCTTTTTCAGAATACCGCTACTACGCCATCCTCCCATTACGCGTCACACGGAACGACACGGCTCATCTTGTAACAAATACGAGCAAATAACTATTAACACCTACAGCAGTACTCCACAGATAATACTCAAACCTACCCACGACACACCGCCCTCACAAGTTGTACTCCAAGTTTATCCCACCGTCTCCAAAACAAAACAATTCCGGTACCCAGCTCAAATCTCTCTAACACTCAGCACCGCAATTAGGACACTCTGCAACACAGATGGCTCCACAACGCTCACACTCCTTGCAAGTTAAAGCCACAGCAGCTCCTGCTGTAGTTTTCGGTGTTCAAGTGCATAGTCAGAACCAAGGCACATCCAAGAATTAAACCCAACTACGGTACACTTCACGGCTACATACAGAGCCAGCTTTGCACCACAACGGAGCACGGGAACAACCAACACCAAAAGCTGGCCGCACAAACAACTCCACAGCAACTACTGTATACCTCTAAGGTGCTCGCAACCCCGTCCACGCTATCCTGCCGAAATTCCGTACCACGACTTACGGACAGTTCGCGAGCACGTGACCGGTCCCAAATTTCAGAGAAGAAACACTTCTCACCAGAGGTCCTCGTCCGTCCCCGCGGCGATCCGACCGAGACGAGGAGTCTCTCCAGAGACATCCCCGGGGTGCGCCAAGAGAGTCCTCGGCTCCACGGGCCCTGCGGCCGGACGGAGCGGGTCCTCCGGCTGGCTCACCGCCTGAAACGGGGAAAGAAACGGGACGGCAGAGTCAGCAGCACTGCTAAGCCTCGTTCTTTATTTCATTTGACGATGTTAGTTATAATTGTTTAGTTTCTCGCTGACAATACATCTGTTAATTATTAGTCAAATATAAACTAAGCTCTCAGCTTCTAAACAACGTGTTACTTAACCTTCCATCTCCCTCTTGTCGTGCAGACGGATCTAAAAGGTGAAAAATATCCCCTCATCGTGCAGGCGGTCAGAAAGCATTTACCTCATGTCAACTGGTTAATGACGGGTACACCTTCTATAACTTCATCGCAGTATACGTTAACTTGGCAGCTTCTCTTCAAAAGCGAGAAGAGAGAAAAGGGACAGGGCTCTGAAAAAACAAGGCAGAGATCAAAGCAGCGGGGGGGACAGAGGAAAAGAGGCCGGAAGAGCACCAGGAACAGGGCACAGAAAGAAACAAATCGGCGCGGCGGCAGCGGCGCGGAGACGGAGGAAAAAAACCCGGCACGGTCAACGGGACAGAGAGGAACGCGACCACGGGCAGGGAGCGGGACACGGGGACACGGCGAGGAACCACGGGACGCGGAGAGATACCAAAAAGTCGGCAAAAAAGGCTCTCTAACGCTGTTCTGAAAGTGTTAAACGGCGGGCAATTTCAATACAGCGCACCGCACGCTCAGAGGATGGACCCTGTATTTGAGCGTACGTGTGATTCACGCTTCTTGGTATTCTTTACATACACCTATTGTATATTCATTTGCTTCTACCGCTTAGTTAGTGCATTAAACAGAAGTTCTTTCCATAACCCCACCCTTCGCTGGCAGTCCATCTCTGGTATGCCAGTGTCCATCAAGGGTCTCCAGCGGTCCCCGGTGCCCCTGCAGCCCGGTGCCCCCTGCCCCGGTGTCGGCTCCTCGACCTCATGTCTTGAGCACGCCCGCTGTCATTTTGTGCTGCTACTCACGTAGCTCCTTCTCCATTTAGTGGAACGTCCCATTTTCCCAGCCTGCGAGCCAAGGACATCCCGCTTTGCCCCACCTCCAGTCCCTACAGAGCTAGTGTTTCTCTGTTAGGTTTCTGTTCCGTTAGGCCTGGTCTTGCTGCCTTATGCCAAGGGCTTTCTACAAGATTTTTGTTCCTCCTATCAACGGGAAGCAAGAGAGAGGGCAACAGGCAAAAACGATGGCAGAGCGAGAGACCGCGGGGAACACAGGGGCTTGGAGGAAGAAAGAGAGGAATGAGGAGCCCTGCGGAGAGACGGAGGACAGGAAAAAAGAAAATAAAAAGTGAGAAAAAAAAACGGGGCGGCACAAAGGCTCAGAACGTGAACGAGGACGGGAACAGTGCCGTACGGAATGAAGAAAGCCGGCAACGCCGAGCACGACAAAGGCACAGAGAGAGAGACGGCGAAGGGAGGGAGGAAGGAAAGAGACAGAGCAGCACATACAGACACAGAGAGGAAACTAATGGCAGGGAAAAGAACGGGCCAGAGAAAGCGTGGGGAAAAAGGAGACGGAGGGGCAGGGAGGCACCAGGACACACAAGCCGGGGACGAGGCCCCGAGGGCCAGGGACTCACAGCGGCTCTCGCTTTCGGTGGCTGCCAGGAGGCTTCTAACAGCTCAGACGCTCCCGTCTCCTTCTCTCCTCCCTTCCTCTCCGGTAACTCGGGGCGCTCGGCCGTCCTCAGCCTAGGAGAACACGGTGGGGTGTCAGGGCTCCTACGAGACGAGGCTTCGGGGACATGGAGCCTCGCTGGCTCGCTCGCCAGGCAGCCGTCCCGCTCCAGGATACGCGCACGGACCCTGCCGCGCACGTTGGCCCCCGGCCCGCCGCACGCCGCGCAGAGGGAGCCTTCGCCACCCGGAGAGAGGGGCTCGCTCTCTCGCCCGCCGCAGGAAGCGGACGTTGGGCCGACGGCCCCGCATTTCTTCCTCTTTACCTCTCCCCAACCTCTCTGGCTCCAGCAGCAGCAGCCCCCGCCCACGCACGGGACGTGCTCCCCTGTCCCTTCTCCCGCCACGCTGCCAGACGAGCCTCGCCAGCCCGAGGCGGGCGCAGCCAACGGCATCCCCCGGGCTGGGAGCGAACGGCCACATCCTCAGCGCGGCCTCTGGGAGAGGGAGAGAAGAAGCAGCGGCCGTTAGCACCGTAGCTCACCCCTGCCCCAGCCTGCTCCTTCCGCAGGGGCCACCGGAGAGGTGCCGAGGGCCGGCTTGCCGCCTTCACGACGGGGCTTGGGAGCGGCCCAGGAACACGGGACGGGCTCGCAGGAGCTGCCGCAGCTGGGAGCGGCTGCACGGGGCGAGCGGGGCCGCGGGAGGAGGCTCGGTGGGAGCTCTGGCGAGCTGGGGACGCACCCGGCATCTGCCCCCGGCCGGCTGTCGCCTCCTGCTCCTCTGCCACACGCTGGGGACGGAGGACGGCGCCGCGTCTCCCACCTGGGCGCTGCTCCCCAGGTTCCATTCCCCGCCTGGGCTGGGGGGTCTGCTGAGCATCGGGCGTTCACAGCTCCCCCTCAGAAACACAGAAATTCCAAATTAGAGTTCAGCCTCTGAAAAAAATAGAGCAGGAGAAAGCAGAGGAATTAGTCAGAAGAAGGGACAGGAGAGCAGCTGAGCTAACGGAGGATTCGAGGGAAACGGGCCACCCCAAAACACAAGGCATCCTCAAAAAACCAGAGCAACTGCAGCAACGCCAGACAGCATTAAGACAAACTGACACCGTTTAGGACACGCTCAGCATAAAAGCAAACACATCCACCGGTGCAGGAAAGCATCTCGCCCCTTCCCCACAGCACCGCCACAGGACACAGCCCTGTGAGGCCACGGGACGGGCTCGTACTGAAACGGAGAAATAAGCTTGACAGCAGAGTCAATTACACCGTTAAGCAGGCAATGTTTCTTTCATCTGCACTGGGGAGCTCTGGGGGTCGTCCTCTGTAAGTGCTCCCACGACTGGATGCTCTTGCATTGCTTATAATCACACAGTTGCTACATATTAATTACAATTGTTTTAAATTTTGAACATACAATATATCTAACCTAAGAAATAATTGATGAAGTTAGTTATAAATGTTTAGTTTCTCACTGACAACACATCTATTAGTTAAATATAAACTAAGCTCTCAGCTTCTAAACAATGTGTTATTAAATCTTCTGTCTCCCTCTTGTCATGCAGAAGGATCTAAAAGGTGAAAAATATCCCCTCATCGTGCAGGCGGTCAGAAAGCATTTACCCCACGTGAACCGGTTAATGAAGGGTACATCTTCTATAACTTCATCGCAGTATACATTAACTTGGTAGCTTCTCTTGAATTCCCCCCTTTTCAATATACTTGCAAACTCTTTGGCAGTATAAGTCTATGAAATATTATCCTCTCGCGTTGTGGTACAGCACAATTATTTGTTACCCACTAGCAGTACCAAACAGAACACTGTAGCGTAATGTAAGTAAAAACGACTAGCATCAAAATCAGAGTCCTAAGATCAATGCTGACAGAACTGCGAAGCCGCAGCTCCTGCCGGTTCTGGCGTTGGTTTCTGGCACTTCTGACCGCTTCGGGTCAAACGGCGCCTCTTCCCCCGGCCGTGCGCTGCAGTACCCGAGTTTCGCCACAGGGCGGCAGCACTGAGAGCGCCGCGGCAGCCCCGGGCGAGCGGTCGTGCCGCGTTTCGCGGGAACCCCGCAAAATAAACTCCAGAAAACAAACGCAACGAAACAAAAACGCACACAGAGAGCCGCGGAACGAAAGCCGCGCGTACAGGACACAGAACCCGCCGGGCCTCGCCCCGAGCTCCCGCCGAAGCGGCGCCCGACCCGCCACGCCACCGAGCCTGCCACCGCGCCTTAGCTCTGGTTTGAAACGTCTTCCCCCGACTAACGGGGGCTGCGCCGCTCCCGGAGCGACTGCTGTCCCGGAGGGACACACGGCTCCAGACCGTAAGCCTTCGGCGCACCTGCCCTCGGGGTCACACACCTCCCACCGGCTTCGCCAACTCGGCCGTAAGGGCAGGGGGGAAACTGAACCGAACGCCTCCTCACCGCGCCGGCCCATCCCACTCCCCCCGTTCCAACGGCACGGTCACCCTCGCCGCGGCCGCACTCACCTGCCGCCTCTTTCGCCGCTCCGTTCCCCTCGCACTCTCCCACCGTCCCGCCGGGCTCCGCGGGCACCGACACCCGCCGCGCCCCGGAGACCTCCGCGGCGGGAGGCCCCCTCTGCCTTTCTGTCGCCTCCTTCCTTTCTGCCGCCTCCGGGGACCTCACGAAGGGCTACCCTGAGCCGACTGCCTCCAGGTCCCCGGGTACCGGTTGCAGCAACCGCTCCACAGCCGCCCCGACCCCCGTTCCCGTTAATTCCCGGTACCCACCCCGAGACACCACGGACCCGCTCGCCAGGACCCGCGCTGATTGGCTGCTTTCCACCCCACCACGCTGTCCTCCTATTGGATGCTCCGTCCGGCGCCCAGAGGCCCGCAACGCCCGCCCCTCCGGCAAAATGATAGCCTGCCTAGGCACGTCAATCACCATTTTCTCCGCCTATCAGAGCTCGCAGTGAGGGCAGGCGCAGTAGGGAGAGAGCAGCACCCGCCCCTTTCCGCAACACGATTGGCTGCCGAAGACAAGTCAATCATCATTCTCTTGGCCCATCAGTACTCGCAGTTTGCTCATGCGCAGTACGGAGCCTCCGACACCCGCCCCTCCGGCAATCTGATTGGCGGACAGAATGGCAATTGACGTGCCTTGGCAGCCTATCAGCGATCCGCCCCCCCCCCCAGCCTTCCCGCGCCATCTGATTGGCCCGCTCTGCACCCTCACCCGTCTGCTCTCCGCCCTGCCGGGCCCCCCCCGCCCTTTGCCCGCGCGGCTTCCAGCAGCCGCGTTTGAAAGGAAACAACAAACCGCGCTCCTTTGCTTTACGCTGACAAGGGGGGCGGGTGGTCACCTACCCTTAAATTCATTGTGAACAGAGAGAGCCGTAAGGAGCTCCAGCCGGCAGGTTTCTCTCCCCTGTGCCCGGGACTGAGGAGACGCCGCCTCCTCCTGCTGCCGCCTCGCCCGTTCCCCTCGCAGCGGGGCCGCCCCGGGAGAGCCGGGCGCCTCTTTTTTTCCCGGCGGCTCGTCCGACCGCTGCCCCCCCCTTTCTGACGGGCACGACCTCGGTCGCAGCGGCAGCGCCCCCCTCTTACCCGCGGCACGGGCACCGGGCGCCGCTCCCCAGCTGCAGTTCCGGGCTGTGGCCACCAGACGGCAGCACCGAGCGCGGTCACGCAGCGCCCCCGGACCCCGCAGCGCGGGCGCTTTTTCTTGACCCGTGGGCAGCCCGAGCTCCCCGAACGCGCTTTCCCAGAGCCGCGCACATGGCAGACACACTGATAAAAGATAATAGCCCGACATTGCTAAAATGTGTTTTTTTCCTAAAGATGCCTTCTATCCTAATAAAATACATTGCCTCTCCCTGTGCCCCGTGTCTTGTCTGCAGCAGTAACTCGGCTCGCCCGCAGCTGTGGCAGCTCTGCTGCTGCTACAGGGTCAGTTCCAGCCCTTACCCTCGGCTGAGCAGCAGCCGGGCAGGCGCTGCTGCTCTGGGCGCTGCGCATCCTTCAGGAACGGTTCTCAAACGATCCTGTGCAACGATGTCCAGAGCCAGGACCCCCGCGGCGGGGGGACAGGAGCACACGGCCGGGCCCGTCCCGGCTCGGGGCTGTTTCCGCAGTCGCTGTGAGTTGATCCGTGAGCTGGAACCAACCTCCCCATGCCCCGGCCCGGCCCTTTGTCCCCGGCTTTCCCAGGGCAGCGCAGCGGGCTGGGTCACACCAACTGTTCTCTGCTGGCACCACCCAGCCGGGTCACCTGTGTCTGCGGCTGTGGGGACACCCCACGGGCTCCCTGGAAACGGACATCACAGCACTGAGAGGGGGCGTTCAGGAGCCTCTGCGCTTTTGGGTTGGTTTGTTTGGGGTTTTTTTCCTTTTGTTGTTTTGATCGTTAGCTTCTTGTTGCTGGTTGGTTTGTTTTTAAGCTGTTACTCTATATAGCTCATCCATGGTGCTTATAGAGTATGGGTAAATCTACCCTGCTTCCTCACAGGAGACAACCATCTCGCTTTACAACAGGTGATTGAATCTGCTATAGAAAAGTTCAACCACCTCCTGTACAGCAAAGGATAAAAGAAAGTATGGATTTTTGTTGCATCTAATCCACAATGCAAGTACCAATTAACAATACATTAGCAGTGGGTTCCTTCAAATATTCACAGTGAAGGCAGTTCCTGGCACGATTGTATTAGCGTTCTTACTATTTTACGGGAGAAACACAGGGCACAGCTGATTTTGCCCACGTGCAGCGCAGTGATCACACGGGTGCGGTGAACCGGGTGGAAGGCCCTAGAAAAGGAAAATCAGCCTCCGTGTGCAGGGCCAAAACAGAAATCCTTTTCAAACTGTGCCATTTTAAAAAGCTACCAGGGGTATAAAGCAGAAAAAAGAGCAGTGAATGTGTATAATGACACAATTAGATGGTTCTCCAGTTTCATGATGTGCTCTTTTACTGACAGTGTCTGCTGGAGTGGATACCCTGGACACCAACAAGCGGGTCCTGGTGCTGTGCCCATGGTGATTCATCCACTGTGGCCGTGGGTGTCAGGCCCTGATACAATAGACACAAAACCTTGGGAGGGAGGTGATCAGAGCAGAACGCTTAGAGATAATGGGCTAGCAGACTTGGTTTACTCTTTATTTAAAAATACACATGGCTGCTGTCTTTTCTACAGTTTAGGTAGGACGGGCTCCAATATCTCTATGAATTACAATACATGACAAAAATTAAAGGGGGAAAGCTTTATTTTTACAATGGTAAATACAGTCTAAATCGTAATTTGGGAAACAGATAAAGGGGTGTAGCAAATGAGGCACAGACCATCCTGTTTTATCTCAGAAGGCTTTGGCGTATTTACAGCTTTAGGCACAGCGTGTCCAATCCCGTATAAAATGCACTGTCCATACCAATTCAGCCTGTCCCCCGATATAAGGACATCAGGATGCCACCCTGCATTCACCAAGGGACAATCCTGATCTAATGTTCTCTGTGTATTCTACACCAATATCTGTTCGTCAACAAACCTTTTACTGGTTTCAATTTCTTTCCCTGATTGTCCTTTTTCAAATACAATGCGTATGTAACATTTTGTATTGTGTAATATGCATTATATAATAGACAATATATGATTTTAAACATATCTCATTATATATTACATGTAGTGCATTACTATACTACACATCTCGGGTATACCCACCCAGACCTGTGCAGCATATTAATATTATTTACAGTGGCCACCATTAATTACAATATTCCCTGGTTGCTGTTCCCTAGGGAGTCAAACGATCCTTTTCCAATGTCACAAAACACAGCCCGGGGGGGATTTCTTCCGAATCGCTCCTGTCCATTGTCCACTACCTATTTCACAATCACAATAACAGACAATTGGTGAACCATAAGTATTGGACTACAAAATCACCCAAGACACAAGTAACAACAACAACAAATCACTAAAGACACAAACAATCATACAATTGCTAAGGCACAAACAGCAAAATCACTAAAGGTACCTTTACCAAATTACTATTCCCTCGTTTTTCTCTTTTATTTATTGTTTTCTCATTTTCCTCTTTGGTTTTTTATTTCTTTTTAATTTACCCAATTTACCAAAACGCGCAGACCCAACGCGCTGGTGTCGCCCACGTCTCGCGCAGGCAGCCTGCAAACAAACCAGACTATGAAAGTGCCTTATCTCATTGATGGGGTTTTACCCACGTCCCGAGCTGGCCCGAGGATCCGTGATCCCTTCCGGGAATTCCCCGGTGCCGGCACAAGGTCCCAGAGATCCTGGGGTCCACGGGAGGTCAGGCAGATTATCCCATCCTCGTCGCCAGAAAACGATACCGAAAAGTCGGCAAACAGACTCTTTAACACTGTTTTGAAAGTGTTAAAAAGCAGGCACTTTTATTACGGCGCGCTGGGCACTCGGGGGATCGCTCCTCTAATCCAGCGTGCGTTCCGCTTTCCTCTGGTTTTACGTATCCTGGAACTCCTGAAACAGCAAAACACGCCAACCACTGTTTACAGACGTCCCGTGCTCTTTCACCAGTGCGTGCAGCCGCAACGAGAAATCTGGAATGAGCGTCTACAGAAACACATACGTATTTACCCAATTCAGAACAACGCGTTACATCAGCTGGCCGTACTTGTCAGTAATCCCTCCTGGATTAACACCCTCTTTGGATGGCACGGGTGCCGACTGTTGGCAATCAGGGCAGGACATAAGAACGCTCCTGGCCTGATCCGTTGTAATTTGAAATTGTCGTTTTAACGACTTTGCATTCTGGTGAAAGAGTTTATGTGATAATTTAGCTTGCTCCAAGGCTTTAGGCACAGTAAGCGGCACAGCTCGTGCATCGGCCCTCCTATTGCCTTCCCCAAGAGGTCCTGGAAGGGCAGCGCGAGAGCGGATGTGCGCTGCATAAAAACCATGACGTCTATGATTTATTAGGAACCATAGCATTCTCAATCCAGCCATCAAAAGAGGATCATCCTCTTCCTTAAGAAAAGAAGCTTCCAGGCGGTTAAGTATGCCAGCTGCATAATGAGTCAGTTACAACATTCAAAGGCTCATTACAGAACACTCAAAAGCGATCCTAACAGCTGTCAGCTCAAGAACTTGTTTGACCCCTGGTCTCCTTTTTCTACTTTGTGTTTGCAACACTGGGTATCTGAGTTTAGCCATGTAATTACAACTTTACGTGAGCAACCAGAGGCATCGGTAAATTCAGTCTTGTCGTTGCTGACAGCAGCACTTGCCATACAACGGTAAATTACCAATTTCAGCCCACAGTTTATGTTGAGGGTAATAAACTGATATGTTCCCTGCGTATGTTGCCAATGCAATCTGGAAATTCACATCTTCAGTTAATTACCATTGTAACTTCACCTTTGTTCTAGGAACAAATACACCTTCAGGTCTATCCAATACATAGCATATAAACATTCCCTGCCTTTAATTATTGGTTTTGAATACATTTCTTTTATTATCCAAACTGTTTCCATTAGCGCGTGAGCTAGAAAAACCCATACTGCCCCAATCACCTTTCTCCTTCCTTGAGCTCTCCTGACCTGTGGTTCCACCACCCGTGTCTTCTTTCTGGGGCCCTCTTGACTCACAGGTGCGCTCCAACCCTCCTTCTCGATCACTCTTCCTCACAGGTTCGCCTCCTTCCGGGTGCAGCACCGCGCTTTGCGCACAGGCTTTCCTTCCTTGTCCAATTTATACAATGGCCTCTGCTCACAAGATTTCATCAAGGTTGCTCTATTCACATTATCACCAGGTGGTTCCTCAATCTCTTTCCTGTGAGCTAAAATACACCCGAACGGGCTCTTTTTCAGAATACCGCTACTACGCCGTCCTCCCATTACGCGTCACACGGAATGACACGGCTCATCTTGTAACAAATACGAGCAAATAACTATTAACACCTACAGCAGTACTCCACAGATAATACTCAAACCTACCCACGACACACCGCCCTCACAAGTTGTACTCCAAGTTTATCCCACCGTCTCCAAAACAAAACAATTCCGGTACCCAGCTCAAATCTCTCTAACACTCAGCACCGCAATTAGGACACTCTGCAACACAGATGGCTCCACAACGCTCACACTCCTTGCAAGTTAAAGCCACAGCAGCTCCTGCTGTAGTTTTCGGTGTTCAAGTGCATAGTCAGAACCAAGGCACATCCAAGAATTAAACCCAACTACGGTACACTTCACGGCTACATACAGAGCCAGCTTTGCACCACAACGGAGCACGGGAACAACCAACACCAAAAGCTGGCCGCACAAACAACTCCACAGCAACTACTGTATACCTCTAAGGTGCTCGCAACCCCGTCCACGCTATCCTGCCGAAATTCCGTACCACGACTTACGGACAGTTCGCGAGCACGTGACCGGTCCCAAATTTCAGAGAAGAAACACTTCTCACCAGAGGTCCTCGTCCGTCCCCGCGGCGATCCGACCGAGACGAGGAGTCTCTCCAGAGACATCCCCGGGGTGCGCCAAGAGAGTCCTCGGCTCCACGGGCCCTGCGGCCGGACAGAGCGGGTCCTCCGGCTGGCTCACCGCCTGAAACGGGGAAAGAAACGGGACGGCAGAGTCAGCACCACTGCTAAGCCACGTTCTTTATTTCATTTGACGACGTTAGTTATAATCGTTTAGTTTCTCGCTGACAATACATCTGTTAATTATTAGTCAAATATAAACTAAGCTCTCAGCTTCTAAACAACGTGTTACTTAATCTTCCATCTCCCTCTTGTCGTGCAGACGGATCTAAAAGGTGAAAAATATCCCCTCATCGTGCAGGCGGTCAGAAAGCATTTACCTCATGTCAACTGGTTAATGACGGGTACACCTTCTATAACTTCATCGCAGTATACGTTAACTTGGCAGCTTCTCTTCAAAAGCGAGAAGAGAGAAAAGGGACAGGGCTCTGAAAAAACAAGGCAGAGATCAAAGCAGCGGCGGGGACAGAGGAAAAGAGGCCGGAAGAGCACCAGGAACAGGGCACAGAAAGAAACAAATCGGCGCGGCGGCAGCGGCGCGGAGATGGAGGAAAAAAACCCGGCACGGTCAACGGGACAGAGAGGAACGCGACCACGGGCAGGGAGCGGGACACGGGGACACGGCGAGGAACCACGGGACGCGGAGAGATACCAAAAAGTCGGCAAAAAAGACTCTCTAACGCTGTTCTGAAAGTGTTAAACGGCGGGCAATTTCAATACAGCGCACCGCACGCTCAGAGGATGGCCCCTGTATTTGAGCGTACGTGTGATTCACGCTTCTTGGTATTCTTTACATACACCTATTGCATATTCATTTGCTTCTACCGCTTAGTTAGTGCATTAAACAGAAGTTCTTTCCATAACCCCACCCTTCGCTGGCAGTCCATCTCTGGTATGCCAGTGTCCATCAAGGGTCTCCAGCGGTCCCCGGTGCCCCTGCAGCCCGGTGCCCCCTGCCCCGGTGTCGGCTCCTCGACCTCATGTCTTGAGCACGCCCGCTGTCATTTTGTGCTGCTACTCAAGTAGCTCCTTCTCCATTTAGTGGAACGTCCCATTTTCCCAGCCTGCGAGCCAAGGACATCCCGCTTTGCCCCACCTCCAGTCCCTACAGAGCTAGTGTTTCTCTGTTAGGTTTCTGTTCCGTTAGGCCTGGTCTTGCTGCCTTATGCCAAGGGCTTTCTACAAGATTTTTGTTCCTCCTATCAACGGGAAGCAAGAGAGAGGGCAACAGGCAAAAACGATGGCAGAGCGAGAGACCGCGGGGAACACAGGGGCTTGGAGGAAGAAAGAGAGGAATGAGGAGCCCTGCGGAGAGACGGAGGACAGGAAAAAAGAAAATAAAAAGAGAGAAAAAAAACGGGGCAGCACAAAGGCTCAGAACGTGAACGAGGACGGGAACAGTGCCGTACGGAATGAAGAAAGCCGGCAACGCCGAGCACGACAAAGGCACAGAGAGAGAGACGGCGAAGGGAGGGAGGAAGGAAAGAGACAGAGCAGCACATACAGACACAGAGAGGAAACTAATGGCAGGGAAAAGAACGGGCCAGAGAAAGCGTGGGGAAAAAGGAGACGGAGGGGCAGGGAGGCACCAGGACACACAAGCCGGGGACGAGGCCCCGAGGGCCAGGGACTCACAGCGGCTCTCGCTTTCGGTGGCTGCCAGGAGGCTTCTAACAGCTCAGACGCTCCCGTCTCCTTCTCTCCTCCCTTCCTCTCCGGTAACTCGGGGCGCTCGGCCGTCCTCAGCCTAGGAGAACACGGTGGGGTGTCAGGGCTCCTACGAGACGAGGCTTCGGGGACATGGAGCCTCGCTGGCTCGCTCGCCAGGCAGCCGTCCCGCTCCAGGATACGCGCACGGACCCTGCCGCGCACGTTGGCCCCCGGCCCGCCGCACGCCGCGCAGAGGGAGCCTTCGCCACCCGGAGAGAGGGGCTCGCTCTCTCGCCCGCCGCAGGAAGCGGACGTCGGGCCCACGGCCCCGCATTGCTTCAGGATCTTTCCAGATCTACAGATTTTGACATATTTACAATTACATAGGTTTAGACGGAGATATCTATTTGCACTTATTAAAAAAATACGTACACGGGTATGAGTGAATACATAGAGATGATATTTAATATCCGTTTAGATTATGTAACGCACAGTCATTACAGGTAGCTCTACCTACTCACGCTTTTCTCTATTTTAAATTGCTTTCTATATAATTTTTTCTCATTTTCGAGTCCTTCATTTTTTAATTTACATATAGACAAGATATTGGTATTTTTAAAACCATCAACAGGAATTTTTTACATTCTAAAAATCCTTTATATAATAGAGTAGAAAAGGGCGTTGATATAAAAGCATTTGATAGACACGTGAATGCCATCCTGCAATATATAAATACCAAGGACAGATTTCTCTGTTTGCAATTCCCACACTCGTGTTTACAGGTCGAACACGTGTTCTCCTCCCCCGGGAATTTTCAGGCACGTTGGGACTGTGACCCCCTCTTTTCAGGGGGACTCCCTTTTGACCCCCGCATCCCCCACCCGCATCGCCGGCCCCTGCTCACGCTGGGGCGCCACAAGTGACACCGTCACGCGACACGAGGGAAACGGCCCCGACAGGCAGCTCATTGTGTCATTTACTCTCATTGTGTCATTTACACGTGCACGTACCACAACCCCCAAAAAGCAGGGGGGGGCTCCCCTAGGAAAACAAAGCGGGGGCAGCGCCCCAAACAGCCGCAGCCCCCGGCCCACAGGCCGGCAGCCGCCCCCCGGCACGGGAATGCTCCTGGCCAACCTGAGAAGGGAGCTGCTGTGAGTGCCACCCAAGAGCCATACCCCTCTTTTCTAGGCAGCTTGGAGAACCCTATTTGCCAGTGTTGTCCTGGGACATTTCCCTCGTCCAATTGTTCTTATTTATACCCTGTATACAGTATTAAGATGATGGTTTTCTAGACACATTTCACATTGCTGGGTCACTCCTTCGCAAACAGTTTATAAATTCACTCTTACCTTTTCACCTAATCGTAACAGAGCGCATCAGCTCCTTGCGCTGCGAGGTACCACTGCTCTCCCGTCACCAGTGACAGCTTCTTTGGACCCTAATTCTAATTCGGCTATAAATCTCCTATTAATTTCTTATCCTCTTTGTTGCCGTTTCCTGATGTTGGCTGGAGGAGACAGCCACCTGGGATCAGAGATGCGGCTTTTGTATCGGTCTCTGTCCTTTCGGTGGCTGGTTTCACACTGGCATCTGCTAACTTATTTCCAGTTTCCTGATCAGTGTTTCCCTTCTGAGGCCCTTTGCAACGCACGATGGTAACTTTTCCAGCAACAGCACAGCTTCCAACAACTGGAGTATCATGTTTAATCTGTTTAAAAAGCATGCAATTGAAGAAGCGAACGTATGCTTGCCTGTTTGAGTGAGCGTTCCTTAAACAGCTTCTCTACGTACGTCGCCGGATATCTTTGCTGCAGGTTGCGCTGCATCGTTCATCCGTTCGAGCAGAAGCTGACCGTTTCAACTGCAGTCATCATCATAGCCGTCACTTGGATTCTGGCCATCGCAATCACGTGTCCTTCTGCCGTCATGCTGCACGTACAAGAAGAGAAACATTTCAGGGTGATCCTCGGCTACGGCAACGAAACCCGCCCCGTATACTGGTGCCGAGAGGACTGGCCTGACCCAGGAATGAGAAAGATCTACACAACAGTTCTCTTTGCGAACATCTATCTGGCTCCCCTGTCGCTCACTGTTATCATGTACGCCAGGATAAGCATTGCTCTCTTCAACACTGCGATGCCCACGGTGGGAAAGCACAGCCAGGAGCGATGGCACAGCACGTCAAAGAAGAAACAAAGAGTAATCAAAATGCTCATTATTGTGGTTTTGCTTTTCACCCTCTCCTGGCTTCCCTTGTGGACTCTGATGATGCTTTCTGACTATGTCAACCTTTCAGATGTCCAGTTGCACTTCTTTCACATTTATATCTATCCCTTTGCTCACCGGCTGGCCTTTTTCAATAGCAGCGTCAACCCCATCATCTCCGGTTTCTTTAACGAAAACTCTCACCGGGGCTTTCAGGCCGCCTTTCAACTTCAGCTCTGCTCCCGGGAGGTGGCTCACAGGGACACCTGTTCTCAGCAAGGCCACAGCAATGTCATTTTGTCAGCTGGCAACCCCCAGACACCCCAGGATCAAGCTTCTCAAAACCGTAAGGGAAAAGGGAAGACAGTTAGGAAAGGAAATTGGGTGAATAACCAGCAAGATTTGACAATGGAGGCTCTAGAAGAGACCTGCAATGACGGGATTAAGTGAAACATGCTATGCACTACCAAAACGATGTAAGCCTAGCAGAGTTGGTTTGTTGTGTTGTGAAACTCACGCTCTGTCAGCCCCTTGACAGTGTTTCTTTTTTGAAGGAGATACACAACTTGCCCAGTATCTGAATGTGTGATGTGAGCAGAAAGCCAAATTCATCCTCCTGTGTTAGCAGCTTGAAGAAGGTGCAACCGCCCTGCAGTCAGTGATGACCCACTCTGCTCCCGAACTGGGCTGGAGCAGAGACGTGGCTAAAACGGGCGAGCGTAGGGAGGAGACTCAGCCCAGCAGGTACCACACGGAACGTGAAACTCCGGGCAGCGCACCTTCGTTTCAAGGGAGGAACACACACACAGAGCACAAAGGACGTTACTCTACCTGAGACACACACTGTCCTTAGCAGCTGCACAGCAACGTTGTCTCTGTGATTTGGAGTTCTGGTGGCAAATGATGGAGCTCCGTACGTCGCACCTTTCAAACCTGCACACAGAAAGACGCTTCACCCCACAGATGACACCAGAAACTAGGAAGCCTCCAAAAAGAATTTACAACCCCACAGCCAAACCAGTTACACTCACCCCCACAACCAGTCCTGCTCTACACACATCTCCTTCTCCTTCAGACACCCTTCAACAGCCAGATCCACAGTCATCTCCCAATGGGTCATTCACTGCACTAAACGCAGCAGGGCGGGGGAGAGGGGGGGGGAACTAAAGGAAATTTAAAAAAAACCCTCCCTGACTGTGTTTTTTTCAGTGGCATTTCTTGGCGTTATTTTTGTCGGGCGTTGGAGGTAAAGGTTTAGCTTCCATTACCTGCTGGGCAGTCGTCACTGCATGCCCAGGTTCACGTACCCCTTGCTTTATGCAAAGCTGCTTCCATCAGCGACCCAGGAGTCTTCAGCATCCTCCAGCGGCTGGTCCTTTCAATCCGCTCCGCCGGAGCGAACAGCTTCTGCTGTTTCCAAGCAATCGTGGGCCACCGACTGCAAAACGGATCCACTGAGGAAAGAAGCCGGATCGACAATGTTAGTGGTAGAAATATTTACATCTTTAAACGTTCTAAGGAGCCACCGAGGCAGGGATGTCGTTTTTACACAAATGGGGACGGACACTGACACACAGATACCTGGCCGCGAGCCCTGCGGGGCGAACAGCGCCTCTGCCCCCGGCCGTGCGCTGCAGTACCCGAGTTTCGCCACAGGGCGGCAGCACTGAGGCGCGCTGCGGCACGGCATTGGGGCGCCCGGGTGCGGCACCGCGCTTTGCCCACAGGACGGCAGCACTGAGACCGCCGCGGCAGCCCGGGCCGAGCGGTTGTGCCGCGTTTCGCGGGAATCCCGCAGAAAAATAAACAAAAAACAAACACAACAAAACAAAAACGCACACAGAGAGCCGCGGCACGAAAGCCACGCGTACAGGACACAGAACCCGCTGGGCCTCACCCCGAGCTCCCACCGAAGCGGCGCCCCACTCGCCACACCACCAAGCCTGCAACCGCACCTTAGCTCTGGTTTTCTGCATCCCCCCCCACAGCGGAAAAAACCCTCCTGTCTTGCATTGCTCTTTGGCATTACAACTGCACAGGTGTGAACTCATCAAAGTAAAGCAGCCATCTCACAGACACACACTCAGAACTCGACTAGGCTGGGGTTTCTCTTTGTGTTACACAAACGGACTCTCACTCCTCTAAGGAAACAAATTCATTCTTAAGCATAGCCTCTCCCTGGGGGAAAAAAATGCCCACTCCGAGCTCCCAAACACTAGGGAGCTGTGGGGAAACCAGTGAAAGCCAAAACCAACAGCAGCAACGTCAAGTGGAATTTGGCTTAAATTCTGATCATGCACTTAAAAGCCTCTCTCTGTCCTACCAATGGCTGGTCATTCTTTGGAAGGACAAACTTTCTTACCTGAACATCCTAAATTGAAGACTCCACGGAACAGAACGGAGATTGAGCCACAGGACAACGGTGCCATTGATTTACACTAATGGGGAAAAAAACACCCTAGAAGTCAAACCCAAATTTACTTATTACTTCCCATCACATTTCATCCCTTACATTTCAACTGGCAGCAAGGTGTTCAAAAATTAACTATGCCCATGCCACTTACCACTTAGATTAAAATCTACATATAAATCTTAAAGGCTATTTCCAGCGTGCCCATAAATTCATGTGAACAAAGACAAGGGCAACGCTCGACCCTAAGGAGGGAAAGAGGCGGCTGTTCCTCTATGGCAGATCAAACTGCCTTCTTTTACCTGCAACACGTGGAACTGCCGCGGGACCCGTTCGCCAACGGGGTGTGCGTTCTTAACTAAAACTGGTCGCCAGCTTCTCCGCAGAGGCACTGAATTTGCCTCCTCTTTTTTTTTTTTTTTTTTTTTTTCCCCCACGTGGGAAAAAAAAAAAAAAAAACAACAACACAAAAAACACACACCAAAAAAAGACAAAGGAATGATCTCTTCCAGGCCGTTTCTCTAAACCGTCAAGTCATTAGAAAATTGCACATGTCTTCTCCAAGCAGCATGAGCCTGTGATTCCATACAAAAGGAGGGCAAGGAGCAGGTCAGCTTGTCAGAGAAAGATAGGGACAGGGAGCAAGACAAGGTGACACAGAGAGACGGAGAGAGAGGCAAAAGGGACGGAGAGGCAGGGCAAGGGGAAGGAGAGGCCAAAATGAGCGCTCCGCAGCCTCCCCTCCCTCGCCTCGACCCCCGTTTCCCCGTTAACTCCCGGTGCCCGCCCCGAGACACCACGGACGCGCTTGCCAGGGAGGCAGCTGTTCAAACAGGATTGAGTCGGTGCGCTCTGATTGGCTGCTTTTCACCCCAGCGCGCCGTCCTCCTATTGGATGCTCCTTCCCGCGCTCCGCGCCCAGGTGCCCGCCACAGGGTCAGACCTGACTGAGGACTGCGCAATTTGGGCATGCGCAGTACTGAGGCCTCAACGCCCGCCCCTCTGGCAATCTGATTGGCTGCCTGCGCACATCAATTGCCATTCTCCCCGCCTATCAGCGCTCCGCCCCTCCAGCCCTCCCGAGCGATCTGATTGGCCCGCTCTGCATCCTCACTCGCCTTCTCGCCACCCTGCCGGGACCCCCACGCCCTTTGCCCGCGCGGCTTCCAACAGCCGCCTTTAAAAGGAAACAACAAACCGCGCTCCTTTGCTTGACACTGAGGAAAGAAGCCGGATCGACAATGCTAGTGGTAGCAATATTTACATCTTTAAACGTTCTAAGGAGCCACCGAGGGAGGGATGTCGTTTTTACACAAATGGGGACGGACACTGACACACAGATACCTGGCCGCGAGCCCTGCGGGGCGAACAGCGCCTCTGCCCCCGGCCGTGCGCTGCAGTACCCGAGTTTCGCCACAGGGCGGCAGCACTGAGGCGCGCTGCGGCACGGCATTGGGGCGCCCGGGTGCAGCACCGCGCTTTGCGCACAGCCTTTCCTTCCTTGTCCAATTTATACAATGGCCTCTGCTCACAAGATTTCATCAAGGTTGCTCTATTCACATTATCACCAGGTGGTTCCTCAATCTCTTTCCTGTGAGCTAAAATACACCCGAACGGGCTCTTTTTCAGAATACCGCTACTACGCCGTCCTCCCATTATGCGTCACACGGAACGACACGGCTCATCTTGTAACAAATACGAGCAAATAACTATTAACACCTACAGCAGTACTCCACAGATAATACTCAAACCTACCCACGACACACCGCCCTCACAAGTTGTACTCCAAGTTTATCCCACCGTCTCCAAAACAAAACAATTCCGGTACCCAGCTCAAATCTCTCTAACACTCAGCACCGCAATTAGGACACTCTGCAACACAGATGGCTCCACAACGCTCACACTCCTTGCAAGTTAAAGCCACAGCAGCTCCTGCTGTAGTTTTCGGTGTTCAAGTGCATAGTCAGAACCAAGGCACATCCAAGAATTAAACCCAACTACGGTACACTTCACGGCTACATACAGAGCCAGCTTTGCACCACAACGGAGCACGGGAACAACCAACACCAAAAGCTGGCCGCACAAACAACTCCACAGCAACTACTGTATACCTCTAAGGTGCTCGCAACCCCGTCCACGCTATCCTGCCGAAATTCCGTACCACGACTTACGGACAGTTCGCGAGCACGTGACCGGTCCCAAATTTCAGAGAAGAAACACTTCTCACCAGAGGTCCTCGTCCGTCCCCGCGGCGATCCGACCGAGACGAGGAGTCTCTCCAGAGACATCCCCGGGGTGCGCCAAGAGAGTCCTCGGCTCCACGGGCCCTGCGGCCGGACAGAGCGGGTCCTCCGGCTGGCTCACCGCCTGAAACGGGGAAAGAAACGGGACGGCAGAGTCAGCAGCACTGCTAAGCCACGTTCTTTATTTCATTTGACGATGTTAGTTATAATCGTTTAGTTTCTCGCTGACAATACATCTGTTAATTATTAGTCAAATATAAACTAAGCTCTCAGCTTCTAAACAACGTGTTACTTAACCTTCCATCTCCCTCTTGTCGTGCAGACGGATCTAAAAGGTGAAAAATATCCCCTCATCGTGCAGGCGGTCAGAAAGCATTTACCTCATGTCAACTGGTTAATGACGGGTACACCTTCTATAACTTCATCGCAGTATACGTTAACTTGGCAGCTTCTCTTCAAAAGCGAGAAGAGAGAAAAGGGACAGGGCTCTGAAAAAACAAGGCAGAGATCAAAGCAGCGGCGGGGACAGAGGAAAAGAGGCCGGAAGAGCACCAGGAACAGGGCACAGAAAGAAACAAATCTGCGCGGCTGCAGCGGCGCGGAGACGGAGGAAAAAAACCCGGCACGGTCAACGGGACAGAGAGGAACGCGACCACGGGCAGGGAGCGGGACACGGGGACACGGCGAGGAACCACGGGACGCGGAGAGATACCAAAAAGTCGGCAAAAAAGACTCTCTAACGCTGTTCTGAAAGTGTTAAACGGCGGGCAATTTCAATACAGCGCACCGCACGCTCAGAGGATGGCCCCTGTATTTGAGCGTACGTGTGATTCACGCTTCTTGGTATTCTTTACATACACCTATTGCATATTCATTTGCTTCTACCGCTTAGTTAGTGCATTAAACAGAAGTTCTTTCCATAACCCCACCCTTCGCTGGCAGTCCATCTCTGGTATGCCAGTGTCCATCACGGGTCTCCAGCGGTCCCCGGTGCCCCTGCAGCCCGGTGCCCCCTGCCCCGGTGTCGGCTCCTCGACCTCATGTCTTGAGCACGCCCGCTGTCATTTTGTGCTGCTACTCAAGTAGCTCCTTCTCCATTTAGTGGAACGTCCCATTTTCCCAGCCTGCGAGCCAAGGACATCCCGCTTTGCCCCACCTCCAGTCCCTACAGAGCTAGTGTTTCTCTGTTAGGTTTCTGTTCCGTTAGGCCTGGTCTTGCTGCCTTATGCCAAGGGCTTTCTACAAGATTTTTGTTCCTCCTATCAACGGGAAGCAAGAGAGAGGGCAACAGGCAAAAACGATGGCAGAGCGAGAGACCGCGGGGAACACAGGGGCTTGGAGGAAGAAAGAGAGGAATGAGGAGCCCTGCGGAGAGACGGAGGACAGGAAAAAAGAAAATAAAAAGAGAGAAAAAAAAAACGGGGCGGCACAAAGGCTCAGAACGTGAACGAGGACGGGAACAGTGCCGTACGGAATGAAGAAAGCCGGCAACGCCGAGCACGACAAAGGCACAGAGAGAGAGACGGCGAAGGGAGGGAGGAAGGAAAGAGACAGAGCAGCACATACAGACACAGAGAGGAAACTAATGGCAGGGAAAAGAACGGGCCAGAGAAAGCGTGGGGAAAAAGGAGACGGAGGGGCAGGGAGGCACCAGGACACACAAGCCGGGGACGAGGCCCCGAGGGCCAGGGACTCACAGCGGCTCTCGCTTTCGGTGGCTGCCAGGAGGCTTCTAACAGCTCAGACGCTCCCGTCTCCTTCTCTCCTCCCTTCCTCTCCGGTAACTCGGGGCGCTCGGCCGTCCTCAGCCTAGGAGAACACGGTGGGGTGTCAGGGCTCCTACGAGACGAGGCTTCGGGGACATGGAGCCTCGCTGGCTCGCTCGCCAGGCAGCCGTCCCGCTCCAGGATACGCGCACGGACCCTGCCGCGCACGTTGGCCCCCGGCCCGCCGCACGCCGCGCAGAGGGAGCCTTCGCCACCCGGAGAGAGGGGCTCGCTCTCTCGCCCGCCGCAGGAAGCGGACGTTGGGCCGACGGCCCCGCATTTCTTCCTCTTTACCTCTCCCCAACCTCTCTGGCTCCAGCAGCAGCAGCCCCCGCCCACGCACGGGACGTGCTCCCCTGTCCCTTCTCCCGCCACGCTGCCAGACGAGCCTCGCCAGCCCGAGGCGGGCGCAGCCAACGGCATCCCCCGGGCTGGGAGCGAACGGCCACATCCTCAGCGCGGCCTCTGGGAGAGGGAGAGAAGAAGCAGCGGCCGTTAGCACCGTAGCTCACCCCTGCCCCAGCCTGCTCCTTCCGCAGGGGCCACCGGAGAGGTGCCGAGGGCCGGCTTGCCGCCTTCACGACGGGGCTTGGGAGCGGCCCAGGAACACGGGACGGGCTCGCAGGAGCTGCCGCAGCTGGGAGCGGCTGCACGGGGCGAGCGGGGCCGCGGGAGGAGGCTCGGGGGGAGCTCTGGCGAGCTGGGGACGCACCCGGCATCTGCCCCCGGCCGGCTGCCGCCTCCTGCTCCTCTGCCGCACGCTGGGGACGGAGGACGGCGCCGCGTCTCCCACCTGGGCGCTGCTCCCCAGGTTCCATTCCCCGCCTGGGCTGGGGGGTCTGCTGAGCATCGGGCGTTCACAGCTCCCCCTCAGAAACACAGAAATTCCAAATTAGAGTTCAGCCTCTGAAAAAAATAGAGCAGGAGAAAGCAGAGGAATTAGTCAGAAGAAGGGACAGGAGAGCAGCTGAGCTAACGGAGGATTCGAGGGAAACGGGCCACCCCAAAACACAAGGCATCCTCAAAAAACCACAGCAACTGCAGCAACGCCAGACAGCATTAAGACAAACTGACACCGTTTAGGACACGCTCAGCATAAAAGCAAACACATCCACCGGTGCAGGAAAGCATCTCGCCCCTTCCCCACAGCACCGCCACAGGACACAGCCCTGTGAGGCCACGGGACGGGCTCGTACTGAAACGGAGAAATAAGCTTGACAGCAGAGTCAATTACACCGTTAAGCAGGCAATGTTTCTTTCATCTGCACTGGGGAGCTCTGGGGGTCGTCCTCTGTAAGTGCTCCCACGACTGGATGCTCTTGCATTGCTTATAATCACACAGTTGCTACATATTAATTACAATTGTTTTAAATTTTGAACATACAATATATCTAACCTAAGAAATAATTGATGAAGTTAGTTATAAATGTTTAGTTTCTCACTGACAACACATCTATTAGTTAAATATAAACTAAGCTCTCAGCTTCTAAACAATGTGTTATTAAATCTTCTGTCTCCCTCTTGTCATGCAGAAGGATCTAAAAGGTGAAAAATATCCCCTCATCGTGCAGGCGGTCAGAAAGCATTTACCCCACGTGAACCGGTTAATGAAGGGTACATCTTCTATAACTTCATCACAGTATACATTAACTTGGTAGCTTCTCTTGAATTCCCCCCTTTTCAATACACTTGCAAACTCTTTGGCAGTATAAGTCTATGAAATATTATCCTCTCGCGTTGTGGTACAGCACAATTATTTGTTACCCACTAGCAGTACCAAACAGAACACTGTAGCGTAATGTAAGTAAAAACGACTAGCATCAAAATCAGAGTCCTAAGATCAATGCTGACAGAACTGCGAAGCCGCAGCTCCTGCCGGTTCTGGCGTTGGTTTCTGGCACTTCTGACCGCTTCGGGTCAAACGGCGCCTCTTCCCCCGGCCGTGCGCTGCAGTACCCGAGTTTCGCCACAGGGCGGCAGCACTGAGACCGCCGCGGCAGCCCCGGGCGAGCGGTCGTGCCGCGTTTCGCGGGAACCCCGCAAAATAAACTCCAGAAAACAAACGCAACGAAACAAAAACGCACACAGAGAGCCGCGGAACGAAAGCCGCGCGTACAGGACACAGAACCCGCCGGGCCTCGCCCCGAGCTCCCGCCGAAGCGGCGCCCGACCCGCCACGCCACCGAGCCTGCCACCGCGCCTTAGCTCTGGTTTGAAACGTCTCCCCCCGACTAACGGGGGCTGCGCCGCTCCCGGAGCGACTGCTGTCCCGGAGGGACACACGGCTCCAGACCGTAAGCCTTCGGCGCACCTGCCCTCGGGGTCACACACCTCCCACCGGCTTCGCCAACTCGGCCGTAAGGGCAGGGGGGAAACTGAACCGAACGCCTCCTCACCGCGCCGGCCCATCCCACTCCCCCCGTTCCAACGGCACGGTCACCCTCGCCGCGGCCGCACTCACCTGCCGCCTCTTTCGCCGCTCCGTTCCCCTCGCACTCTCCCACCGTCCCGCCGGGCTCCGCGGGCACCGACACCCGCCGCGCCCCGGAGACCTCCGCGGCGGGAGGCCCCCTCTGCCTTTCTGTCGCCTCCTTCCTTTCTGCCGCCTCCGGGGACCTCACGAAGGGCTACCCTGAGCCGACTGCCTCCAGGTCCCCGGGTACCGGTTGCAGCAACCGCTCCGCAGCCGCCCCGACCCCCGTTCCCGTTAATTCCCGGTACCCACCCCGAGACACCACGGACCCGCTCGCCAGGACCCGCGCTGATTGGCTGCTTTCCACCCCACCACGCTGTCCTCCTATTGGATGCTCCGTCCGGCGCCCAGAGGCCCGCAACGCCCGCCCCTCCGGCAAAATGATAGCCTGCCTAGGCACGTCAATCACCATTTTCTCCGCCTATCAGAGCTCGCAGTGAGGGCAGGCGCAGTAGGGAGAGAGCAGCACCCGCCCCTTTCCGCAACACGATTGGCTGCCGAAGACAAGTCAATCATCATTCTCTTGGCCCATCAGTACTCGCAGTTTGCTCATGCGCAGTACGGAGCCTCCGACACCCGCCCCTCCGGCAATCTGATTGGCGGACAGAATGGCAATTGACGTGCCTTGGCAGCCTATCAGCGATCCGCCACCCCCCCAGCCTTCCCGCGCCATCTGATTGGCCCGCTCTGCACCCTCACCCGTCTGCTCTCCGCCCTGCCGGGCCTCCCCCGCCCTTTGCCCGCGCGGCTTCCAGCAGCCGCGTTTGAAAGGAAACAACAAACCGCGCTCCTTTGCTTTACGCTGACAAGGGGGGCGGGTGGTCACCTACCCTTAAATTCATTGTGAACAGAGAGAGCCGTAAGGAGCTCCAGCCGGCAGGTTTCTCTCCCCTGTGCCCGGGACTGAGGAGACGCCGCCTCCTCCTGCTGCCGCCTCGCCCGTTCCCCTCGCAGCGGGGCCGCCCCGGGAGAGCCGGGCGCCTCTTTTTTTCCCGGCGGCTCGTCCGACCGCTGCCCCCCCTTTCTGACGGGCACGACCTCGGTCGCAGCGGCAGCGCCCCCCTCTTACCCGCGGCACGGGCACCGGGCGCCGCTCCCCAGCTGCAGTTCCGGGCTGTGGCCACCAGACGGCAGCACCGAGCGCGGTCACGCAGCGCCCCCGGGCTCCGCAGCGCGGGCGCTTTTTCTTGACCCGTGGGCAGCCCGAGCTCCCTGAACGCGCTTTCCCAGAGCCGCGCACATGGCAGACACACTGATAAAAGATAATAGCCCGACATTGCTAAAATGTTTTTTTTTCCTAAAGATGCCTTCTATCCTAATAAAATACATTGCCTCTCCCTGTGCCCCGTGTCTTGTCTGCAGCAGTAACTCGGCTCGCCCGCAGCTGTGGCAGCTCTGCTGCTGCTACAGGGTCAGTTCCAGCCCTTACCCTCGGCTGAGCAGCAGCCGGGCAGGCGCTGCTGCTCTGGGCGCTGCGCATCCTTCAGGAACGGTTCTCAAACGATCCTGTGCAACGATGTCCAGAGCCAGGACCCCGCGGCGGGGGGACAGGAGCACACGGCCGGGCCCGTCCCGGCTCGGGGCTGTTTCCGCAGTCGCTGTGAGCTGATCCGTGAGCTGGAACCAACCTCCCCATGCCCCGGCCCGGCCCTTTGTCCCCGGCTTTCCCAGGGCAGCGCAGCGGGCTGGGTCACACCAACTGTTCTCTGCTGGCACCACCCAGCCGGGTCACCTGTGTCTGCGGTTGTGGGGACACCCCACGGGCTCCCTGGAAACGGACATCACAGCACTGAGAGGGGGCGTTCAGGAGCCTCTGCGCTTTTGGGTTGGTTTGTTTGGGGTTTTTTTCCTTTTGTTGTTTTGATCGTTAGCTTCTTGTTGTCGGTTGGTTTGTTTTTAAGCTGTTACTCTATATAGCTCATCCATGGTGCTTATAGAGCATGGGTAAATCTACCCTGCTTCCTCACAGGAGACAACCATCTCGCTTTACAACAGGTGATTGAATCTGCTATAGAAAAGTTCAACCACCTCCTGTACAGCAAAGGATAAAAGAAAGTATGGATTTTTGTTGCATCTAATCCACAATGCAAGTACCAATTAACAATACATTAGCAGTGGGTTCCTTCAAATATTCACAGTGAAGGTAGTTCCTGGCACGATTGTATTAGCGTTCTTACTATTTTACGGGAGAAACACAGGGCACAGCTGATTTTGCCCACGTGCAGCGCAGTGATCACACGGGTGCGGTGAACCGGGTGGAAGGCCCTAGAAAAGGAAAATCAGCCTCCGTGTGCAGGGCCAAAACAGAAATCCTTTTCAAACTGTGCCATTTTAAAAAGCTACCAGGGGTATAAAGCAGAAAAAAGAGCAGTGAATGTGTATAATGACACAATTAGATGGTTCTCCAGTTCCATGATGTGCTCTTTTACTGACAGTGTCTGCTGGAGTGGATACCCTGGACACCAACAAGCGGGTCCTGGTGCTGTGCCCATGGCGATTCATCCACTGTGGCCGTGGGTGTCAGGCCCTGATACAATAGACACAAAACCTTGGGAGGGAGGTGATCACAGTAGAACGCTTAAAGATAATGAGCTAGCAGACTTGATTTAATCTTTATTTAAAAATACACATGGCTGCTGTCTTTTCTACAGTTTAGGTAGGACGGGCTCCAATACATGACAAAAATTAAAGGGGGAAAGCTTTATTTTTACAATGGTAAATACAGTCTAAATCGTAATTTGGGAAACAGATAAAGGGGTGTAGCAAATGAGGCACAGACCATCCTGTTTTATCTCAGAAGGCTTTGGCGTATTTACAGCTTTAGGCACAGCGTGTCCAATCCCGTATAAAATGCACTGTCCATACCAATTCAGCCTGTCCCCCGATATAAGGACATCAGGATGCCACCCTGCATTCACCAAGGGACAATCCTGATCTAATGTTCTCTGTGTATTCTACACCAATATCTGTTCGTCAACAAACCTTTTACTGGTTTCAATTTCTTTCCCTGATTGTCCTTTTTCAAATACAATGCGTATGTAACATTTTGTATTGTGTAATATGCATTATATAATAGACAATATATGATTTTAAACATATCTCATTATATATTACATGTAGTGCATTACTATACTACACATCTCGGGTATACCCACCCAGACCTGTGCAGCATATTAATATTATTTACAGTGGCCACCATTAATTACAATATTCCCTGGTTGCTGTTCCCTAGGGAGTCAAACGATCCTTTTCCAATGTCACAAAACACAGCCCGGGGGGGGATTTCTTCCGAATCGCTCCTGTCCATTGTCCACTACCTATTTCACAATCACAATAACAGACAATTGGTGAACCATAAGTATTGGACTACAAAATCACCCAAGACACAAGTAACAACAACAACAAATCACTAAAGACACAAACAATCATACAATTGCTAAGGCACAAACAGCAAAATCACTAAAGGTACCTTTACCAAATTACTATTCCCTCGTTTTTCTCTTTTATTTATTGTTTTCTCATTTTCCTCTTTGGTTTTTTATTTCTTTTTAATTTACCCAATTTACCAAAACGCGCAGACCCAACGCGCTGGTGTCGCCCACGTCTCACGCAGGCAGCCTGCAAACAAACCAGACTATGAAAGTGCCTTATCTCATTGATGGGGTTTTACCCACGTCCTGAGCTGGCCCGAGGATCCGTGATCCCTTCTGGGAATTCCCCGGTGCCGGGACAAGGTCCCAGAGATCCTGGGGTCCACGGGAGGTCAGGCAGATTATCCCATCCTCGTCGCCAGAAAACGATACCGAAAAGTCGGCAAACAGACTCTTTAACACTGTTTTGAAAGTGTTAAAAAGCAGGCACTTTTATTACGGCGCGCTGGGCACTCGGGGGATCGCTCCTCTAATCCAGCGTGCGTTCCGCTTTCCTCTGGTTTTACATATCCTGGAACTCCTGAAACAGCAAAACACGCCAACCACTGTTTACAGACGTCCCGTGCTCTTTCACCAGTGCGTGCAGCCGCAACGAGAAATCTGGAATGAGCGTCTACAGAAACACATACGTATTTACCCAATTCAGAACAACGCGTTACATCAGCTGGCCGTACTTGTCAGTAATCCCTCCTGGATTAACACCCTCTTTGGATGGCACGGGTGCCGACTGTTGGCAATCAGGGCAGGACATAAGAACGCTCCTGGCCTGATCCGTTGTAATTTGAAATTGTCGTTTTAACGACTTTGCATTCTGGTGAAAGAGTTTATGTGATAATTTAGCTTGCTCCAAGGCTTTAGGCACAGTAAGCGGCACAGCTCGTGCATCGGCCCTCCTATTGCCTTCCGCAAGAGGTCCTGGAAGGGCAGCGCGAGAGCGGATGTGCGCTGCATAAAAACCATGACGTCTATGATTTATTAGGAACCATAGCATTCTCAATCCAGCCATCAAAAGAGGATTATCCTCTTCCTTAAGAAAAGAAGCTTCCAGGCGGTTAAGTATGCCAGCTGCATAATGAGTCAGTTACAACATTCAAAGGCTCATTACAGAACACTCAAAAGCGATCCTAACAGCTGTCAGCTCAAGAACTTGTTTGACCCTTGGTCTCCTTTTTCTACCTTGTGTTTGCAACACTGGGTATCTGAGTTTAGCCATGTAATTACAACTTTACGTGAGCAACCAGAGGCATCGGTAAATTCAGTCTTGTCGTTGCTGACAGCAGCACTTGCCATACAACGGTAAATTACCAATTTCAGCCCACAGTTTATGTTGAGGGTAATAAACTGATATGTTCCCTGCGTATGTTGCCAATGCAATCTGGAAATTCACATCTTCAGTTAATTACCATTGCAAATTCTCCTTTGTTGTAGGAATAAATATACATTCAAAGTCTGTCCCATACATAGCATACAAACATTCTCTGCCTTTAATTATTGGGTTTGCATACATTTCTTTTATTATCCAAACTGTTTTCATTGGTGTGTGAGCTAGAAAAACCCATTCCAACTCTTAAAGAATCACTTAATGACTTGTCCCATTGAAACGGTACTGCAAACGCTTGGACGGTATTGGCTATGAGTGCCAGCCAAACTGGCAGCTGCAAATTGCGTCCCCATCCCTATTTTTGTTCAACAGCATCGAATACTTTCTATATGGCCTGCTAAGCTTTGTCATCCAATACCTGAGTAGACAATAAATTCAGGTCTCCTTTCAAAAGTGTAAAAAGTAGACACAGTTCCTCTGTGGCAATGCCCAAAATAGGTCGGAGCCAATTTATGGCTCCTAGCAATTTTGTAAGTCATTTAAGGTCATGATATTATGGAATTTAAGAGTTACTGGCTAAGGAATGATTTCTTGTTCTGTTATTTGCCACCCCAAATATTTCCATGGAGCAGTTTTCTGAATTTTTTCTTGTGCAATTTGTAATCTAGCCTTTTGTATAGCGTTACATAGGACTTGCATTACTTGTTGTAGTTCCTGCTCTTATAACATGACAAGCAAGATATCATCCATATAACGACAGATACAAGCTGAGGGGTACAGCTTCCTCACAGGTTGTACAGTTGCTGCAACTACTGTCTTGCAAATGGTTGGACTATTTCTCATCCCTTGTGGTGATACCACCCAATGCTATCTCTTCATAGGCTCCTCTTGATTAAGTGAAGGAACACAAAATGCAAATCTGGGGGCATCCTCAGGATGTAGCAAGGTGGCACAGGTGTCCATGCCATAATTTTGATTTCACCTTGATAATCAGAGTCAATTACTCCAGGTAAAACAAACAAACCCAATTTGGTAGTAGATGATCAACCTATTAACAAAGCATGCACACTAGGCACTAAAGGCCCCCACACTCCTCTGGGAATAAGCAATACCACAGCAGTAATTAATTATCATCACTGACGGGCTGGCAGCCAAGTCCAGCCCTGCACTTCCAGCTGTTCCAGGGAAGAGATCTCGGGTCATGAGTTTAGACTTGAATTTATTTGATGGGGGTGGGGGAAGTCCTGTCCCCCACCTCCTGGGAAGGGTTAATTGGCTCCCCCTTTACATTAACCCTTGAATGATGTTCACTCACACAGTGTTTGCCCTTTCCCCATTTTGGACGATCTCTAGGAGGTACAGCCTTCGAAGTCTGGTGTGCATACTTTGTGTAATCTTTCTTTACACGACCCAGTGTCCCACAACAAAAACAATTCGATTTCAGTTCTGTTCCCAATACTTGTAACTGTGCTGCTAAAGCAGCAGCTAGAGAGCTGGTATAATGTTCAGTTGCATTATGTTTTGACACACTCTCATATCTGCTATAGTACACCTTTCCCTATTCCCCAAATCCTGCAACACACGCTGACAATCAGCATTAGCATTCTCAAAAGCCAATTATTTTAGTAACAACTCATGCGCTGTGTCATTATCAATTTGTCTCTCCAAAGCAGTTTGCAAGCGGTCTAAAAACAGCGCATAAGGTTCCTGTGATCCTTGCAAGATTTTTGAAAAGGACGTATTGGCATCTCTCCCAACCTCCAGTAACTTCCGAACCACTTTCATTGCTAGTTTTGCTATTACACCACATATATATCTCTCTGGGTTACGCAACTTGATTATCTGGCAAAGCACGGGCACATTCCCCAGCTAAAGGACTGCAATCAATCCATCTCATCCGATATGCATTATCAACGGTCTCTATAGTACAGTTCTCCCAAAAATCAGATAACTACTAGTCAATATACTGTATGGTTAAGATCATTTTCAACAAAGAACGCCAGTCATGTGGAGTAAGTTCGTAAGAGGAGCTTAATGCTTCAAAAATGTATAACAAATGATAAAGTAACCCCATTTTCTTTAGCTAATGTTGGTAATTCCTTTACAACATCATATGGTAGCTGCTGAAAGCCTGGAGATTGCTGTTCACAACAGATCACTGGCCATGCCGTAACCACTTTCGAGTCTCCTGTTTTCAAAGCCTCTTCTCTACATTTATCCCACATGGTTTAATTAGTGTGCACTTTCGGTTGCAAAGTAACATCCGGGGGGAATAAATCAGGCTCTTACTCTGGGTCCGTCGGGCCAGGATCAAGGGGCTTGTCAGGCGACTCCCACAAACCATCATTTGCCAAAAGTGTTCACTGTAGGGTACATGCAGGGGCTTTGTTATCAGCCAATCCTTTATCCACTACTACATCTGTGGTCAGTGCATTTTTGCCTAATCTATCTACAGGATCCCCCTCCTTCCCTGGCAAGGGAGGAGCAGAAGGTTCACAATTAGTTGCAACCCGCGCAACTACTTCCTTCTGAGTCGCTATTAAAGCAGACATAATTTTTGCCCAAGTAGATAAATATTCACAAGCAGCTTTATCTCCAGTTGCTGCCTGTTCATATAATTCTCGTTCAACTTTCTGCCATGCCTCCAACTAAAATGTACCAGTTGTAGGAAAGTCCAGCACATGATCAGCAAGCCTTTCTTATAAAGTCATTAATCGGACTACTGGTACATTGTGATTTTGCTTTCTTAATAAAAGTTGAAGGACATCTAGGGTTTATTTGGTTCAAGGGATAACTTCCCTCCTATGGTTCCAAATTGCTCATCTTTTCTTGCTGATGGGCGCACGCTGTGGTTTCTGTTTCCTGGCTCTGTTTCCCTGTCCTTGTTCAATTGGGCTTTGCCACCAGAACGGCTGCTGCCTTTACAGCCGCACTCAAAGTCCCTGTTCGGGTGCCATTTGTAGTGAATGTGGCACCGACTCTCTTTTAAGGTGAGACAAGAGACATTTGTTACAAACTCAGGTTTGCATTTATACTCGCTATGATGCTTGCTCAAGCATTTGCTGATTTGGTAAGTTCGTCATAACATAAGTGATATATTGTTACTGCCATAAAAGCATCGTTGTCTATACCACAAGCTACCCCTGTCATCCCCCTTGATGTATCATTCCTGTACCAATCCCTCTGTCCTCGATGTATCACGTAGCATACAGTACTTGCTTCTTGTGTTATTCCACTAATGATTGTTCTCACGCTGTCAACTCTCACAGTTTCTCATAGGCCCAATGTCAGAATACTGCCACAATCACCTTTCTCCTTCCTTGAGCTCTCCTGACCTGCGGTTCCACCACCGTTGTCTTCTTTCTTGATCCCTCTTGACTCACAGGTGCCCTCCAATCCTCTTTCTCGATCACTCTTCCTCACAGGTTCGCCTCCTTCCTTGCTTTTCCTTTGCACACTGCTCCACCTGAAGAGAAACACACAGAGGACTGAGCTACATCAGCCCCAGGGCACTACAGTCAGACGGGGGCTGAATCTAGGGGCTGACACCTCCCCACACCCCACAGCGTGCCCGCCTTGCCTTGGCCCCGGCCCCTCACACAGCCCTTCCCCTCAGCTCTGCCCCTCCACTGCAGCACAGCTTCCGCACATGCCCTACTCAGGCTGGACCCCAGTTTCATGGGTTAGAGATATCATAGCTCTGTACAAATCCCCACGGTCCTCACCTGCTGTTTGGTGCTTGCGGAGGGTCACACTCACTGTGCCCCAGGGCACTGGCCCTGCCCGGCCCTGCGGGAGTGTCTGGAGCTGCCGCTGGCTGGTTCTCCAGCTTTAGGGTCACCCGCAGAAGCCCGCTCTCCTCAGCTCTGCACACCCATCCAGTTGCGCCGCCCAGGCAAAGTCAGCTTCACCCTCTGCTCTACACCTCACCTGCAAACAACCAACTCTTCAACTGACAACTGTCCAAAACCCACCGACAAACTCTCCACACCTCAGCCTTTCGTTTGCAACTGCTGCCTCTAGTGCATCTCACAGACAAGCCTTCAAAATCCCCTCATCCTGCAATAACACTCCAGCACTGATCACCTGTGGGAACAACTACCACAATACCAGGCAAACACCAACCAGTTCTGGCACGGAAATATCACTTTCTCCTCAAGATTCCACCCTACACCAACTGCTGACAAACACACGCTGTCCTCACCAAAGCCAAACGCTGCAACAACCAGCGACAACTCAAATTTGCGTGGGCGGTGCAAAATTGCAGGGGTGAGCTAACGCAGAGCTGGGCTTGAAAGCTGCAGAGTGTGCACCCTGTGGTATAACGTGGCGAGCTACTGCCATTCTGCCTTCTCCCTGGGAGAAGCGCGTGAGCAGAGGCTGCTTCAAGGCACGATGGGAACGGTTTGGTTCTCCGGGTCTCTCAGGGCGAGAGCGATAAATGTGATCTGTGTCGTGGCGCAGGAACTTCCCGTACACTTGCTCCTCCATTCAGTCACGTACTGCAGGAGAGGGAGAGAGAGATTCAGGACAAGATTGACAACCTCGGCGTCCCCGTCCCAGCCACGGGTCACCCAAACCTGCAGACATCCCGGGAGGCCCCCTAAGATTTACACTCCCCTATGCCCCACCCTTGAAGCCTGGACATCGCCAGAACCATAGAGCAAGTATTTCTTGAGGAGGCACCCAAAGGGTCCGTGTTCTCTTTCAGGCAGATGCTAGCGCAAGATTGCAAATCATCTCACAGCTACCAGGAAGGTAAAAAATAACGTCTTGAAATGGGAAAGGAACAGGTATTGTTCCTCTTCATCACCTCCCTCATTGCCACGTTATCAAGGTCTCCTGCAATGTTCCACAGGAAACTTGAAGCTTGGAATTCCTGGTATTCTGAACCTGGGCAAGAAAGGAAGAAAAGCATGAGACTGATCATAAAGAGGGTGGCTGCTCGTAACATGGAAAGAACAATAACAAGGTAAAAAGATATCACTTTTCCTTAGAGAGCTCTCAAAGCTGCCTGTTAAGGACAAGAAAAACAAACTTGTGACGGACCATTAGTTAAAATCCAAGGCCCAGGAAGCGATCTAATGTACATTGAAACGCGGGCCACGAGACAGTGGAAGTGCCACGAGCTGAGACTGAAGGGACAGAGGATGAATTTCCAAAGAAGTTTAGGTTTCGATGTCAAAGCGGAAAATTCTACGTCATTAAAATATAATGCAAAAGTCAGTGTAAAATCAAGTAAGGCAACGACTCCAAATGAACTCCCAGGCGCTTCAGTCACTCAGGAGATCAAAAATGCGGATCATTTCTCACCTGCCCACCTCCCAAACCCCAGCCTACGTCCCCTGCTTCCAGCTTACCTGAGCCCAGATTAAAGGAGGATTTCAGAGGCCATGCCAAGTTCTGCTGCTCCTCGTTCGGGTTGCCAGTCTTCCTCCTCGCTCTGGAATTGCAGGTCAACCGCCTTCCTGTTCTTCTTTGATTGACGCTGAGCTGCCGCGTTACCCGCTGCCGTCTGAGCGGATCTCGGGGAGCCTCTGGAACTGCCAGAGCGCTCCCCCCACCAACATTCTCTTGCCTTGTTTTTGGGGTTCCTCTTCACCAGCTGAGGCGCCCTCCCACCCCCCGCCGCCCTCTTACCTTTTTCTAGAGGTCTCTTGAGCCACCAGCAAGCTCCCCCGCACCTTCCCTCAGCGATCTTGGCCCGCCAGAGGCCTGCCCCTCGTCAGCCTCCTCCCCTTTTCCTGGGTGCTGCCTGAACCACTGGTGGGCTCCCCTCCACCATCCTCTCGTCCTTTGTAGGGGAGTCTCGTGACTCACCAGAGCGCTCTCCGCCGTTGCCTTGCTGGGGTTATTGACACCGCTTGACTTGCCAGAGCGCTCCCCCTCGCAGTTCTCTTGTTGGATTTCTTGGGACCTTTTGAACCATTGGAACAACGGGAATGCTCCCCCCCACTGTGACCTTGCCTTTCTTCAGTGCGATCTTGACGTGCTGGAGCACTTCCCCGCGCCGTCCTCTTGCCTTTTACTGGGGAGTCTCTTGAATATCCACAGCACTCCCCCCTGCCATCCTTTACCAGATTTTTTGACACTTCTTGACACGTCGGAGTGCTCTCACTCACCCTTGTCTTGCCTATTTTCAGGGCGCTCCTGTACCGCTGGATGCTCCTCCTTGCTGTCCTATTGCCAGATTGAGAATTCTCGACCTGTCCCAGCGCTACCCCACCGTCCTTCTGCCTTCTACCTGGGAAGTCACTTGAAGAACTGGAGCGCTCCCCACTGCTGTCCTCTTGCCTTTCTTCACTGAGATTTTGGCCTGCCAGAGCACTCATCCCTGTTGTCCTCTTACTGGATTTCTTGGGACCTCTTGACCCACTGGGTCTCTCCTCCTGCTGTCCTTCTGCCTTTCTTTAGTACAATCTCGGCCTGCTGGAGCGCTCCCCCTCGCCGTCCTCCTGCTGGATTTCTTGGGACCTCTTGACCCGTTAGGGCGTTCCCCCTGCCACCCTCTTGTGGTTTTTGGGGGAGTCTTGTGATCAACCAGGCCATTTCCCCCCACCATCCTCTTCCCCTTTTCCTGGGTGCTTCTTGATCCACCAGAGTGCTCCCCTGCACCATTCTCTTGCCTTTTTTGGTGGAGTCTTGTGACTCACCGGAGCGTTCTCCACCATTGTCCTGCTGGATTTCTTGACATCGCTTGACCTGCCGGAGCGCTCCCCCTCACAGTTCTCTTCCTGGATATCTTGGGACATTTTGAACCACTGGGGGGCTCCCACCCGCCATCCTCTAACCGCATTTATCGAGATTTCCTGATCTGCTGGAGCGCTCCCCCTTGCCGTCCTCTTGCTGGATTTCTTGGGATCTCTTGGACCACTGGGGGGGCTCCCACCCGCCATCCTCTTACCGCATTTATTGAGACTTCCTGATCTGCTGGATTGCTCTCCCCCTGGCCTTCCTCTTGCACTTTTTTGGGGGAGTGTTCTTCACACATCCGAGCGCTCTCCCTCACCCTTGTCTTGCCTCTAGTCAGGGCGCTCTTCTCCCGCTGGAACGCTCCTCCCCGCCATCCTATTGCCAGACTGAGAATTCTTGACCTGCCGCAGTCCTGCCCCGCCATGCTCCTGCCTTCTGCCTGGGAAGTCACTTGAAGAACTGGAGCGCTCTCCCCCGCTGTCCTCTTGCCTTTCCTCAGTGGGATTTTGGCCTGCTAAAGAGCTCCTCCCTGTCGTCCTCTTGCTGGATTTCTCGGTACCTCTTGACCCACTGGGTCTCTCCTCCTGCCGTCCTTTTGCCTTTCCTTAGTACATTCTTGGTCTGCTGGAGTGCTCCCCCCCACCATCCTCTTGCTGGATTTCTCGGGACCCCTTGTCCCATATAGGACATTCCCCACCACCACCATCCTGTTGTGTTTTTTAGGAGAGTCTTGTGATCGACCAGAGCGCTCCCCCCTTGACATCCTCTTCCCCTTTTTCTGGGTGACTTTTGAACCACTGGTGAACTCTCCCCCATCATCCTCTTGCCACATATATTGAGACTTGTTGATCCGCCAGAGCGCTTCCCCCACTGTCCTCTTGCCAGATTTACTGATACCTCTTGTCCTGTCAGAGCGCTCCCTCTCGCAGTCCTCTTTGTTCAGTTTGTAGGGTAGGAGGGGGGATCTCTGATTACAGAAAGGTCCCTTTGTTCTAGGAGACATTCCCTTGCTCCATGCTTCAGGTTGCCCATCTTCCCTCTCATTTTCAATATGCACATCCATCACCTTCCTCCTCTTCTTTCTTGATCCCTTGACTCCCGGATGAACTCAAATCCTCTTTCTTGATCACTCTTTCTCGTAAGTTCACAACCTTACTTTCCTTTCTTGCTTTCACCTTTGCGAGCTGCTCCACCCAAACCGAAATGCCCTGAAGACAGAAATACACCCACCCCAAGCCCTTACAGTCACATAGGGGGTGAGTCCGGTCGCTGACGCATCCCCACATCCCACAGCAAGCCCACCTTGCCTTGGCCCCGGCCCCCCGCACAGGCCTTCCCACCAACCCAGCCCCTCCGTAGCAGCACAGTTTCCCAGCATGCACCCCACAAAGACTTTCTTTGCCAGTCACCCCTGGCACTTACAGCAACACACCACACCAGCATCAAGAGCCCTGGGAGTGGAGAGCTGGCCAGGCCCTCACCCCGGCAGGATCCTCTTCCCCCTCCTTTACCTGCTGGCAGAAAGACACCTCCCAAGGGATGACCACCCTGCTCCCTTAACTGCTCCCAAGTCCAAGAGCCCAGCCCCTGCTCACCACCCCCACCTCCCAAAACACAGCCAACAGCCCCTGCTCCCATTTTACCACTTTACCCCCGAGCACGGTTTCTAGGGGTGGGAGGGGGACGCACTAATCACAGATCGTTCCCTGTGCTTAAGGATACATTCTCCTTCTCGCTGGCTCAGGCTGCCCATCTTCCTCCTCACTCTTGACTCGTAGCTCCATCACCTTTCTCCTCTTTTGTCCCCTCCTGACTCACAGGTCCACCACTGTCATCTTCTTTCTTGACTCTGCTTGACTCACAGGTGCGCTCCAATCCTCTTTCATGATCGCTCTTCTGTGTCAGTACACGGAAGACCGGGCACATGAGAAACTGCAAGAGTCAACAGCATGAGAACAAGCATTAGTGGAAAAATACAAGAACAAAGGACTGTATGCTATGTGATACATCAAGGACAGAGGAGTTGATACAGGATTGATGCATCAAGGACAGAGGGACAGCTTGTGATAGACAAAAAAGGTGTTTATGGCAGTGACTTTGGTGGGAACACAAAACACATCACTTATGTAATGACTAACTTAGCTAATCAACAAATGCTTGAGCAAGCATCATAGCGAGTATAAACGCAAGCCTGAATTTGTAATAAACATCTCTCATTGCACCTTAAAAGAGAGTCCGTACCGCATTCGCTACAAATGGCGCCCTGGAACAGGGACTTTCAGCGTGCCTGTAAAGGCAGCAGCCGCTCTGGTAGCGAAGCCCAATCGAACCAGGAAACAGGACCGGGAACTAGGACAGTGCGCGCCCACCACCAACGAAAGGTGAGCGATTGGGAACCATGGGAGGGAAGTTATCCCTTAAGCAAAGACAAACCCTGGATGTCCTTCAACATGCGCTACAAACGCAAAATCAGGATGTATCAGGGGTCTGATTGGTGAGTTTATTAGAATGGATTGCTAATCATGTGCTAGACTTTCCTACAACTGGTACATTTCAGTTGGAGACATGGCACAAAGATGAATGAGAATTATATGAACAGGTAGTGACTGGAGATAAAGCTGCTTGCAAATATTCATCTACTTGGGGAAAAATTATGACTACTAAGATACAGGATACAGGACTGATACATCAGGGACAGAGGGACAGCTTACTATAGAAAAAAATGCGTATATGGCAGTTACATCGCTCATGTAATGTCTAACTTAGCTAAAGAGCAAATGCTTGAGCAAGCATCATAGCGAGTATAAATGCAAACCTGAGTTTGTAATAAATGTCTCTCATGGCACCTTACCGTGAGTCCACGCCAGATTCGCTACACTCTTCCTCATAGGTTCACCACCTTCCTCTCCTTCCTTGCTTTTCCTTTGCACGCTGCTCCACCTGAAGAGAAACACACAGAGGACTGACCTACACCAGCCCAAGGGCACTACAATCAGACAGGGGCTGAGTCCGGGGGCTGACACCTCCCCACACCCCACAACGAGCCCACCTTGCCTTGGCCCCGGCCCCTCGCACATGCCTTAGAGATATCATAGCTCAGTACAAATCCCCACAGTCCTCACCTGCTGTTTGGTGCTTGCGGAGGGTCACACTCCCTGTGCCCCAGGGCACTGGCCCTACACGGCCAAGCTCGGCAGCGGGACTGTCTGGAGCTGCCGCTGGCTGGTTCTCCAGCTTTAGGGTCACCCGCAGAAGCCCGCTCTCCTCAGCTCTGCACACCCATCCAGTTGCGCCGCCCAGGCAAAGTCAGCTTCACCCTCTGCTCTACACCTCACCTGCAAACAACCAACTCTTCAACTGACAACTGTCCAAAACCCACCGACAAACTCTCCACACCTCAGCCTTTCGTTTGCAACTGCTGCCTCTAGTGCATCTCACAGACAAGCCTTCAAAATCCCCTCATCCTGCAATAACACTCCAGCACTGATCACCTGTGGGAACAACTACCACAATACCATGCAAACACCAACCAGTTCTGGCACGGAAATATCACTTTCTCCTCAAGATTCCACCCTACACTAACTGCTGACAAACACACGCTGTCCTCACCAAAGCCAAACGCTGCAACAACCAGCGACAACTCAAATTTGCGTGGGCGGTGCAAAATTGCAGGGGTGAGCTAACGCAGAGCTGGGCTTGAAAGCTGCAGAGTGTACACCCTGTTGTTTAACGTGGCGAGTCACTGCCATTCTGCCTTCTCCCTGGGAGAAGCGCATGAGCAGAGGTTGCTTCAAGGCACGATGAGAACGGTTCGGTTCTCCGGGTCTCGGAGGGCGAGAGTAATAAATGTGGTCTGTGTCGTGGCGCAGGAACTTCCCATCCACTTGCTTCTCCATTCAGTCTGGTGCTGCAAGAGAGGGAGAGAAAGAAAAAGTTAGGACCGAGTTAACAACCTCATCATCCCTGATCCCTAACCTGCAGGAATCCTAGGAGGCCTGATATAAGTTTTGCTCATCTCCCTGTCTTTGCTGGAATACTTTACTGTAGAAATTTCTGTCATCAACATTCTCTTAACCGATCTGATGTGTTCATAGTTCCTAGCCCAGCATCCTTTCCTCAAAGTACCTCAGCATTTCCCTTTGAAACCACACCTTAGTGCCATCCCGTCCCAGAGCTACCTCAGCATTTCCCACTGCAGCCTCTGCGATGCCATCTCCTCCCTGAGGTACCTCAGCCTTTACCACCAAAACCTCTCTCCCTTCCGTCCTCTCCTTTAAGTCCCTCACCCTTTCCCGCCAAAGCCTCCCCCGATGTCATCCCCTCCCTGAGGTACCTCAGCCTTTCCCGTCAAAGCCTCCCCCGATATCATCCCCTCCCTGAGGTACCTCAGCCTTTCCTGTCAAAGCCTCCCCCGATATCATCCCCTCCCTGAGGTACCTCAGCCTTTCCTGTCAAAGCCTCCCCCGATATCATCCCCTCCCTGAGGTACCTCAGCCTTTCCCGTCAAAGCCTCCCCCGATATCATCCCCTCCCTGAGGTACCTCAGCCTTTCCCGTCAAAGCCTCCCCCGATATCATCCCCTCCCTGAGGTACCTCAGCCTTTCCCGTCAAAGCCTCCCCCGATATCATCCCCTCCCCGAGGTACCTCAGCTTTTCCCGCCCAAGCTCCTCCCGCGCAGTCCCGCCCTCAGGTTCCTCCGCCGCTCCCTCCGTTCCCGGCCCCCCCCGCCCCTCGCGCCCCCCCCTTGGCGCTCCCGACCCGCCGCTGCCCCCTCCCGCTCGCTTTCCTCCCTCTGTCCTGTGTCACTACGGGGGCTCCCCATTCCGCCCCACGGCCCCGCCCGAGCTCCGCGCAGCGCTCAGCGCGGGTCTCCCTTCCCTCACAGCCACCCGCGTGTTTCCCCCTCGCCCCGGCCTGGGGCCGCGCTGTTGCGGCTGGCTGCCCCTCGCCTTCCTCCTCCCGAAACCAGCCCGTCTGTCACCCTCCAGCCTCGCCCCTCAGCCGGTCCCGGGCCGGCCCGTCCAGTCTCCCCGCTGTCCGCCCGCCCCTCGCTCACCGCCGGCCCCGCCGTTCCTCGCGCGCTGCTCCAGCCGCCGCACCGCCGGCACGCGCTCCGCGGCCCGCGCACTTACGCAGCGTGTCCCCGCCCATCCCGCGCAGGAGCCAATCCCGTCCGCGTCCGCCACCGGACTGCGCCCCTTCCCCCCGCCTCCGCGCCCGGCACTGGCCCCCCCCGCCCCTCGCCTCCCGTCCCGGAGCCACCGGCGGCCGCAGAGCGGCGCTGTCCGCCCGCAGGGCGGGGCCGGGAGCTTTCAGGCTGCGTCTGCCCGGGACCGAGGGCTCTGCCGCCTGCCCGGGACAGCCCGGGACCGAGGGCTCCGCCGCTGCAGCCCGTTTCGTGCCGTTTGCGCCCCCCAGGTTACACGGCTGCAGCCTTCCTGCTGGTTTAGCTCACACACCTTTCTTCTTTCTAACTGCACAGCAGTTCACACTCACGAAAGTTCGTGCTGGTTGGCATAAGAGTATCTGCATAAGAATTTACAAACATTACAAAGATATACCACAGATCACAGCTTTCTAAGCTTTCAAGTTAAAGTTCCATGTTTAAATAAAACAGACAATACCAGTAGAGCTGTGTACCTCTGTCGTCTTTGTTCAGAAAGAAGTGACAACACCAGAAAACACATTGACAGCCAGTGCTTTGAACAGTGAAGGTGGGATCTACAAAAGTCTGATTAAACTAAACAGCCTCAGGTCTTTATCAAGCTGCAGATCTGCCAGGAATGCTGAAATGCAAGAGTTTACTCCTGCAATATTCCACGATGGAACAGCCACTTCATATCAAATATAATCTCAAAGTTCCAAACCAGTACATTAAAAAGCTACCAGTAAGTATTAGAAGACCACTGCAAGATCTTATTGCTTTTTGAGTTAAATAATAATTTTTCAATAAACCAAAACCCAAACAGGTTCTCAAATCTGTTGCTTATCCTCCTGTTCATTCATTAGCACTGCAGCAATCAGTTTTTATACAATGTGTCAACAGAGGCGTCTAAAAAACCCCAAACAAAACTTATTCAAGTCCACGGACACCCCCGCCCTCCTTGCCCCCCCTCACCCTGAGCCCCACGATCACCACTTGGTGCGGGAGAGGAGCTCAACTAGACAGACAGAACCAGAAATCCGACTGCGGTAAGAAGGAAACATCGAGGTAGTTACAGCTTCCTTAAACATTCACAATCTGATGTCTTCCAAAACAAAGCACATCATCCTCATCATTTAAAAAGCGAAGTTGCTTTGTACGTGTCTGATCCTCACACCAGCTGAGTGGTTCTCGAGTCCACTGAGCTCCACTGTGCAGCCACCCCCACGTCTGTGTCGCCTTGTCTGGAGTCCCCAGTCGCGGGACAGTGAGTGGGGTTGGACTGCAGTGATAAAGAAAAACACAAAGAGTCAAACTGGAAAAGTGATTAAAACAGAAGACCTGAAAGCCAGTTTAATTTGATAATTTGTACACTCCTATAAGCATATGAAGTATGGGGGTCACGAACTCTGCTACTACCACATATGTGCCTTATTACATAAGCACAGGAAACAAGGAAGTAGCATTCCTTCTATTTTTGATGTAATGATGAGCTAATACATCTCCTGAGATGGCTTCCAGACCTGATTTAGTATCTACACCATGTTGTGTTGCAGATAGATACCTCAGGTCAGCATTAATAGAAGACAACGTGCAGAATGAGCAATATGCAGGTAAGCACAAGATCCTGGATTCCTTAGAATCTAAAACTGTCTAAAAATGCTACAGAAATTGTAGCAGATAAACACATTTTGTTCTATGGCATTTACATAATGTTGATCCACCTGTACTAACTCGTGCCCTTTCGGAACAGAGCTGTAAAGTCAGAGTGTTCAAAGACTTCTTTCTTTTGAATAGAATACGCTTAAACTGGCTGTCTTGAACAGACTGGCTGTGCAGACTTGCAGCAGCTGAATGGAGGATGTGATTCCAGTGAACGCAGACAGAAAGAAGATCAGCACAAAACCAGCAACGACAGAGCAGAGACACCCACCTAAAGCCTACGGAGACCAAAAAAATAAGTCGTGTGGGCTTAGCAATTGGGGAACTGGACCAAACAGCCTGGATATTCTCCACCAGGAGGGTCTTTATCTGGCCCAGGACATAATCAATGAAGAAACTTACCGTAATCAGACAGAGTGCAGGCGTGGGCAAACGAGAGCAGCATATCCAGCATGGACACAATGTCAGACAGCTTGTACAGGCAATGAATGTGCTCATAGATCTCGTTCAGTAGTTTACACACTATTCTGAAATGAGACACCGCTTTAACTGTTGCACAGCACATACTGTCACTTTACACAACTTGGAGAAACAAAGCAAGCTCATCATGTTCATACTCCACACATCAGGATAGGAGGTTACTCATAAAATACAATCATCTCTGCCAGATACAAGTAAATGTATAAATTTATTTGAAGCAAATTCCAAGCTTATACCGTCATCTCAGGTCAAATTCTGCTATCAGACACAGGACACACAGCTCCAATGCCAACAGCTCGTAAGAGAGCTTCACAAGAGAATGAACCAAAAATACAGCTATGGAATCAAGTGTGTTTTATCAATATGTCAAATGCAACTCTAATTCCCCTAGGTCCTCACATTAATAGAAACCCCACAGAGTTTCTAGAAAGAATGTCCATAAAATTGACATGCGACATTACCCTCAGTGAGTCTCCTGAACCAGACGGCAGAGCAACCGACCCGCAGCAAGGACAACACAGAACAGACAGTTCTGCTGGAAACGCAAGGAACGGACTAAAAGTAACAATTCTGTATTACAGAATTAATGCATTGTGTCACTTCGTGTAGATAATTCACCCATAAAAATTAGTAAATATGAAGGCCACCCTTATTAATAAACGCCTATATATTTGTAGTCATGTTTAGTACAACACACACTTTGTGAGGGTTTTTTGACTCAAGGAGGACACTGGATCAGTGTGCTTTGGATTATTTCTGTAAGGAGCCATAACTCAACAGAAAGATAGCTTTAAGAGAGCGTGCAATTAGCTGTTAATTGGACAAAATAAGTGTAATCAGCACATAATAAATAGTTTTAAATGGTCTCACAAAGTAGTTCACGTGATACATTTCCCTCAGGGACTCCTGACATCTTTCATTCATTTTTATTAAATCTGCTGAAATGACGCTGTGTGTGTTTCATTTCAGTGATCTACAGGGAATTCAAACCAACAATAAGAACTTGCCCTATTATCAGAAACACCTTCTAAAAAGCAAACGGGCAACAATACTGGAGGGGGAAGTAGAAGAAACACCACCTGTTTTCATTTTCCCATATGAATTCTTATGAAAATACCCACAATAGATTGCAGTTACCAGCAAGGTATACAACTGCACATCTACACACAACACGATCGCATGCAATTGCACACATCTGACCGTATTAACTACAAAATGGGCAGCTATAAAATTATCAGTTATACTTTCATTTACTTCTAGATATCATCACTGAAATGATTTGTTGCCTAAATTGCTGTATGATGTGCACTTTTTTAATGTATTATACATTAAGTATACAAACACATTATGAAAAACCAAATCTAGTCCCGATACCTTTGTGAATTCTGAAGGAAGTTGGCCATTGGGTAACGCTGAACAATCAACACTTGTCTGGGTAAAAAATCCACGAGCAGAGTTGAAACTTGGTTTCCTTGGTAGGTTGTACTTCTCTGCAAGTTGCGTTATCATACCTACATACAGCAAATAAAGATTTGACCCAAATTACATACATTTATGTGCGTACACACACGTAAATGTTTGTGTTGCACAAAGATGCAACACTGTTACTGAGATTTACAGGCATCGAATGTGTCAGGTAAGTAACGTGACAAGAGGCTTTACGGGTGGGTCTTCAGGGAATTATGTAAGTAACATATTAATGCAACAAATCTGGTGGCATAAAGCTATTGGGTATTAAAAAGTTCAACCACCTCCTGTATAGCAAGGGATAAAAGAAAAGTACGGATTATTGTTGCATCTAATACTTGATATTAGCAGTAAGTTCCTTCTAGTATTCACTGTGAAGTTAGGTCCTGACACGATTATATTATTGTCATTCGAACTATTTTACCGGACAAATATACAGCAGAGCTGATTTTGCCAATGTGCAGTGCAATGATGACACGATACACAAGTGTGGTGAATCAGGCTTGAAGGCTTTTGCAAAGGAATATCAGGGTCCATGTGCGGAGCCAAAACAGAAATCTGACTTTTCAAACGATTCAATTTTAAAAGGCTACAGCTAGTATAACACACAAAAAAGAGCAGTGAATGTATATAATTACACAATTAGATGTTTTTTCAGTTTCATGATGTGCTCTTTTACTAAAAAAAGAAAAAAAACTGGTCAGTTAGAAGGAAGTAAGAAAAGATAAATTCCTTCAAGTTGGAACACGTCCTTGCAGTCACGCAATTAGGTTGTACTAAGAAAAAAAAAAACCAAACACCACACAAACAAAAAAACCCCAACAACAATAACACCAACACACAAGGAAGGATATTCAACTTTTTATTGCTCTACTGTTACTTTCTAAACAGAGACAGGTCAGCAGGAGCCCCGCGGTGCTGCGCTGCTCCCGTGTCACAGACGGGCTCTGCCGCTGCCCGTGGAGCACGAACGGGAGGTGAGAGACACGCTCAGCAGCACAAGGAGAGCTCGCCCGTGCAAGGCAAGGGGACCGTCTGTTTCAAAGGCTGCTTTTTGTTAGGCAAGATCTTTAGTATCAGATGTAAGACGTGTAACACCAGAGATATCACACAGAAAATGGTAAATATTAAACAACTTTTTTGTCTCTAAAATAATGCAAGGAATATAGTTCATTACCAAAAAGAACCATGTTCCTCATACAAAGTAAATGCTTATCTCAGGTATGTTTTGGGGAAAAAGCATTAAGGATATGGCCTTTCAGTACTGAGTATAATAATTTGTTAACACATGAAAAACAGCGTTTTCTAATACTATGGAAAAAATAGAGTGATCTTGCAGTCATAAAAGGTGGAACAACAGCCTATGTTCCACATTACTGTTGCTCATCATTTTGTCCAGGTGCAGGACAACTGGCTTCATACTTCTTCTTCAAGCCTTTCAAATATATGCGCAAACTGTCTGGATCCAGTCGAGAATTCCTGGCGGTCTGAACCAATCTCATCGCTAACTGGTACACAGCTCTCTGTTTCATCATCTCGGGAGTACCCGTCTGCCTGTGCTGTTCTTACAAACATACACATGAATTAAAACATGAAATCAATAATGTCCTATTATTAAAATACTAATCTTAGCCATTTTCCAGGCTATTTCTGATCTCCTGATTCTTGGTTTGTACACCAACATTACATCCAATACTCCTTAACCCTAAGGACTGCTTTGTGTTGTCACCTAACGGTGACCTTCAGTATAATCTTTGATAACAAGTTCTGGAAATACCCATCTATTTTCATAAAACCATAGGCACTGCTTATTCTTTATCGTTTCAGAAACTGAAAACTTTCTTTTTTTTTTGCCGTTTTTCAGGCACTGAAAACGGCAAATTACAATATTATAATTTTCTGCCACATACCAAAATTTGTTTTGCGATGTGATTTGTGATTTCCTTTGCATCCAAAATCACAGAGGATGGTAAGGAGGAAACTTCTGCAGCTTTTAATCCTAAACATATAGAACACAAATCAGGACATTTTTTAAATTTTTTGCATTACAGTGTTTGCCAGAATTAACCTGGCCTGCTTTCTAAAGGATGAAGTTTTCATTGTTATTAAAATAATTTTATTATATGTTTTTTCTTTGTCTTTATTTTGTAACTCTCAAAACCATATAGTTTACTTAAAAAAAAAAAAAAAAGTCTAATTTGTTGAAATGCTACTTCTAAGATACAATCCCACATAAAGTTACTGCTGGTAATACTGTAACTGGGCAAGACGAAACACATCAGGGATTCAAGTTAAAGAAATGGCACAGCGGTGATAACAGCTTTCTCAGTTTATTTTTTGTTGGTTTGTTTGTTTGTTTTTTGAATCTGGCAGGCCAGAAAATACTGAGGTTGTGCTAAATACGCTCTCCATTAAATCCAGACATCCAGCAGACACCGATGTCTTGTTCCAACTTCTACTCTGCTGCCAGTAGCCAAACCGCCAGATACTCCGGGTAAGAAAGAGACGTAAAATATTTCTTCTGCGCTAACATGATTATTTTTTCACTTTTTCATTTGCCTGTGGCCCTGGCTGTTCTGGGGAAACTCTGTGCTTCAGCAGACGCTTTAACAGTGTAGGCTTAAAAACGAAAAAGGGTCAAGAAGGGCCATCGCGCACTTTCTTAGAATGTAGCTTTGCTCACGTAAGGTAAAGCCAAGATGCCAACACTGAGTTACTAAAGGTCTCCAGTTCTCTGAGAACACTCTCTGAATACAGGCTTTTTCTGAGTCAGCGGTGTAGCATCTGAAATTGAGCTCATGCTGCCAAAGGTAAAGGAACTTATTCTGAAATTCTGATAAGGAGGCATTTTCGATCCAGTTAATTGAAGTTTGACTGGAATAATTCATAGCCTTCAATTACCACTACCTTGCACAAGTCACAATTTGCTAATTTCCTCCTGATTAAATGTCACCTAAATCAAGGATCCCACTTCAGAATTTAGTATTTGAAAACCAGGATCGCTGTAACTCTTTAGAACATGTAGTTATGCCTTACTGTCACTCGCTCATTTCTTTATTGACCCATAATCTGTCAATCTGTACAGTCTTCAGTGTTATTTCTTCTGAAGTTAAAAGAGAAGTAAACCCAATTTCCAGAAAACACTGATGCTTTAGTGGAACCTCCCAAAATAGCCTCAGGCCGATGCACTAAAATTCCTGACCTTTTTTCAAGAAACATGATCCCCTTTCGCTAATTAAAAAGCGCCAAGCTGCTATTTAACTGATAAATCACTGCTTATGGCGGACACGTGAAGAGTTCTTTGTAACACAAACCTCGGCATTCACAGCCTTTAGTCCCTCCAGAGCTGCACCAAGTCCTGTGTGCCCAGAACAACTCGTCTCATTCAGGTGAATCGAGTAGCTACTGACATTACTAATTTTTTTTTTCACTATGAAATTTCATGTAAGTTCTCCATTTTACCCCAAACTACTATTTCACTACATGGTTACTTAAAACATTCAAGTAATTTGGAACATCCTACAGATCTGCAGTTGTTCCTCTATGAGAGAGACACAAACTCAGCAGAAATCTGTTAGCAGAAAAGCATTCTTAGATGTCTAATAACTGACATAGTATCTTTTACAATCTTTACTAAGTTAAAGTCTTAGTAGAATCCATTACCATAGTTCTTTTCCTCCGTACAGCCTTTAGAGAGTGTGTAAGTGTAAGCAATTTTCTCTTTATTTCCAGCATTGCTTCTCAGATGTTGCACTTCAAAATGGTAATTTTCCACATTGGGATAAAAAGCATCTATATGACACAGTTCCAAAAAATGTGTAGCAAACAATGTAAATGCCTAAATAAGGAAACAAGAAAGAAAATTTATTTTGCAAATGATCCTGGAATAAATTACAATAAATAAGAAAAATTAAATTCTCACAGATGTCCAGGTTCTTCTCAAAAACACTGAAAATTTATCTTTAAATTACTAAAGCAAATTAAAATCTTTAAGCCCTGAGTTCTATCATTAGCAAGGATATCTTTTCCAAGTGGTGATTTTCCCACTCCTTTCTCAATAGAAGGAAAAGAATATCAGAAGTAACAGGAAATCCATGACACTTACAAAATTTGACTAGGGTTAAATAGAATGATTGTCAAATGGTTGCCTTAATACTCCCAAGGAATGTTTTGCCAAAAGTACAAGCCACAGAAAATATCTGAGTTTTTCAAACCAAACCACAGAAGTACTCTGAATAAACTCTGGAGAGAAACAAAACACCTACGCACTCATTTCAAAGAGCTGATGACAGCGTGAGGTTGATCACACGACTGGGAATAGAGGAGAAACTTCCGACCCGCCTGAAACCATCTCCCACTCTTCTGAACAAGCCTCTCACCTCTGTGACCAGTTCCTAAGTTGTGCAGAACTAGCACTGTCCTTTGGAAAGGTAACAGCTGGGTACAGAGGTTCACCTTTGACACTCAAGCATCCAAAGCTGTACTGAGCAAAACCAGGACCGAGTTATTCTCTTCCTAGACAGAAATGCAAGCCTGCAAGCCAGCTGGAGAGAGATGGCGACCACTGCACTGGTTTTGGCTGAGGCAGCGTTAGCTTTCTTCACAGCAGCTTGTACGGTGCTACGTTTTGGATTTGTGTTGGTAACACACCCGTGTTTTAGCTGTGGCTGGGCAGCATCAAGGCCTTTTCTGGTGCTGCCGCTGCCCCGCCAGAGAGGCTGGGGCTGCACAGGGGCTGGCAGGGGACAGAGCCGGGACAGCTGACCCCGCCGGCCCAAGGGACATCACACAACATGATGCAGCAAGAAAAGCTGCAGGGAAGATGGAGAAAGGAGGGGTGTTCAGAGTCAGGGTGTTTGCCCTCCCAAGTCACTGTGACGTGTGCTGAAGTCCTGCTGACCTGGGGACAGCTGAACATCCGCCTGCGATGGGGAGCAGCGGATGAATCGCACACACAGCTTTGCTGTACGCACAACTGTCTCTAGGCGAGCTCGCGTTTTCACACTTTTACCCTTCCAATTCTGTCCCATAGCCACTGTTGGGGAGCGAGCGAGCGGCTGCGTGGGGCTTGGCTGCCCACAGGGGTTAAACCACAGCAGCCAGTGAACAGAAGCACCGTTTCTGTCAGCATTTTTTCATCACGGTAATTCTCACTTTTCAGCAGTTATGAAAAATATTGTATTTAGGCAAGAAATCTGTACAAAACTCAAGGTAAATTATGAGAAAAAATTATCTTTACTTTCAGTATGAGAAAATAATTATAAGGTGGTTTTTGTTATTTTTCAAAACAGAATTACCTTTAAATTCAACAGATATTCACAGGCAGCATAGCAAATGCCAATACCTTCTTCAGCACTGGTACCTCTGCCGAGTTCGTCAATGATGATAAGTGATTTGTCATTAGCGTTTTGTACGATATATGTTATCTAGAAAAATATTTAATGTGTTATCATTCCTATAAATGCTCTTTAAAAAAATCCCTAACAGAAATGCTATTGCTAATAGGAATACTTTGTTATTCAGATGAAACACAGAAATTTGAAAAAAATCTTGTCACATCCACAAATTTTACCTTTTCACAGCTTTCAAATAGCTACCGACTCTAATCAAGCAAAGACTCACACGGCAGCACTCTCTCTCTTCCGCTGAGTGTATCACTTTCCCTCAAAACCACGTCAGTTTGGGAGAGGGAATTGAGAGGGCTTAGGCTCCTACAAATAATAATTTAAAGTCTAAGAAATAACAAAACATTGAAACTTCTGTCCAACAGAGCCCTGAGTTTTATTCATATTCGGATATCTTTCCATTTAAGACGTGCCTGGTTCTCTATGGTTTATCATCAAGGTAACAGATGAAAGGTAAATTTTTGACTACTTTTCAAAGTACACTCTTTCAGTGGAAATAGATATATACACACACTAGCACAATTTCTGTTAGCTTAACAGTAAAAAGGAGCCTTGGACCCTGGATTAGCTATGTTTAATACCTCTTTCATTTCCTTCATGAATGTTGAAGAATTTGTTTCTATATCATCATCCATACCTATTCTGGTAAAAATTTGCTCTGCAATTCGAAAAGAACAATACTCTGCTGGGACATAAGAACCTACAAAACAAAGAAAATATTAGTTTTCTCATACCAGTGCGACAAATGCCAACTTCCCTGAACGTGCCAGTGGGGAAAAAACAAAGAAACAACCAAAATCAAAACCAACAACAAAACACCAAAGCAGATTTACACTCCGTCTTCATGCACTGTAGAGAATGCATCCTGTTCTTGTTCTATAAAGTTTCACAAGATTATGTTCAGTCAATACTTTATAAGAAAAAATTACTATATAGATACCACAATTAAAGAAGCTTGTTAATAAAACCTTACAAAATCACACGCCTGAAGCTGTGTGTCAGTCTAAAGGCATGCAAAAGCGAGAATAAACACTAGGATTAATTGACATTTCTGTAGCCATTGAATTACTAATCCCAAGGAATCTTAGTTTCCCAAAAACAAGATTATATCGCCTTTACCAGTCTTGGAGGCCTGTTACTTGTATTGAATAGAAAAGTAAACCTGTCAAAAGACTCTACGGTCTCCTTTATTCCTATTAAACTCATGTTTTTGACAGCAGTTCCTCAAGAACTTGCAGTTGCTGGGGACTGGACTCTCAAACACATAGCAGATAAATTTTATTCTCCACTGCTAAGTAGCTTCATTCTAGAGTTAGGGTCACCCTATTAAGGTCTTTCTCCTGTGCTACAAGCCTTACCTTTATATTTAAGATAAAAATGATTAAGAACTCTTGAGTACAGTGATGAGTCTGTTAGACATTACAAATATTTGGTTTACTTTCACAATTTTAGTGATCAAACCTTGTAGTATTTACTATTACTTTTATTTGAAGTAGTTGATTATGTATTAATTCTACTTGGCTGCAAGCACACGTCTCTTTTTCTGCATCACTGAGGGGTGCTCAAGCTCATCTGCTCTTTGGGATGACGAGCACACACGTGGCCTGGACGCTCGCTATCAGTCTAACAATGTCCCAGATTGGGTTAACGTGCTCCAAAGAATTAAGGCAATACCACTGTGCTCTTTCCATAGACACACTGAGCAGGCTCCCAGATACACAAAAAGGGCCCCATAACTTTCCAGTGTCAGACCCAAAACCTTGCAGTGGCCTCTGTCAGCAACAGAAGACTGAAAATTACTGGTTACTATTTAAATAGAATCTTATTCTACAAGCCAAATCGTTCAAAATCATAAATATTTTAAAATAAAAAACAATAAACGTGCTGCTAAAGACTACTAATACAGTACACACTCACCAATCTGTGCCATAATTTGACAGAGTGCAATTTGTTTTAGGTATGTTGATTTTCCACTCATATTTGGTCCTGTAATAATGGCAAAATTATTACCCTCTGTCAGATATGTGTTGTTAGACACAGGTTTTTCCATAGCTATCTTTTCAAGAATGGGGTGCCATCCCTGTTTGATTGCCAAAGTATCTGTAAATTCTGGACGAACTAAACAAGAAAAACGATATAAAACATTGCAAAGTTAGTATGGAAAACTTTACTTGAAATAAAGTAATTCTTGCAGAGCAGAATTCAAACGCTGTGGTCCTGATTCCCCAATTTTTACTTTCTTTTAGTGAGCAAGACTAACATGCAGCACTTGTGAAGAATTACCAGCCACTGTCAGGTATAGATTCTGATTGTCATGAAAGTCTTCATGATTTGTTACTACAAAAAGAACCTCATTGCTAACACTTAATTTCCAAATCCACATTCTGTGTTTGTGTTCTGTTGTAAGTGGGACTGGGTTCCAGTGATATAGAAAAACACAAAGAGTCAAACTGGAAAAGTGATTAAAACAGAAGACCTGAAAGCCAATTTAATTTGATAATTTGTACACTCCTATAAGCATATGAAGTATGGGGGTCACGAACTCTGCTACTACCACATATGTGCCTTATTACATAAGCACAGGAAACAAGGAAGTAGCATTCCTTCTATTTTTGATGTAATGATGAGCTAATACATCTCCTGAGATGGCTTCCAGACCTGATTTAGTATCTACACCATGTTGTGTTGCAGATAGATACCTCAGGTCAGCATTAATAGAAGACAACGTGCAGAATGAGCAATATGCGGGTAAGCACAAGATCCTGGATTCCTTAGAATCTAAAATTGTCTAAAAATGCCACAGAAATTGTAGCAGATAAACACATTTTGTTCTATGGCATTTACATAATGTTGATCCACCTGTACTAACTCGTGCCCTTTCGGAACAGAGCTGTAAAGTCAGAGTGTTCAAAGACTTCTTTCTTTTGAATAGAATACGCTTAAACTGGCTGTCTTGAACAGACTGGCTGTGCAGACTTGCAGCAGCTGAATGGAGGATGTGATTCCAGTGAACGCAGACAGAAAGAAGATCAGCACAAAACCAGCAACGACAGAGCAGAGACACCCACCTAAAGCCTACGGAGACCAAAAAAATAAGTCGTGTGGGCTTAGCAGTTGGGGAACTGGACCAAACAGCCTGGATATTCTCCACCAGGAGGGTCTTTATCTGGCCCAGGACATAATCAATGAAGAAACTTACCGTAATCAGACAGAGTGCAGGCGTGGGCAAACGAGAGCAGCATATCCAGCATGGACACAATGTCAGACAGCTTGTACAGGCAATGAATGTGCTCATAGATCTCGTTCAGTAGTTTACACACTATTCTGAAATGAGACACCGCTTTAACTGTTGCACAGCACATACTGTCACTTTACACAACTTGGAGAAACAAAGCAAGCTCATCATGTTCATACTCCACACATCAGGATAGGAGGTTACTCATAAAATGCAATCATCTCTGCCAGATACAAGTAAATGTATAAATTTATTTGAAGCAAATTCCAAGCTTATACCGTCATCTCAGGTCAAATTCTGCTATCAGACACAGGACACACAGCTCCAATGCCAACAGCTCGTAAGAAAGCTTCACAAGAGAATGAACCAAAAACACAGCTACGGAATCAAGTGTGTTTTATCAATATGTCAAATGCAACTCTAATTCCCCTAGGCCCTCACATTAATAGAAACCCCACAGAGTTTCTAGAAAGAATGTCCATAAAATTGACATGCGACATTACCCTCAGTGAGTCTCCTGAACCAGACGGCAGAGCAACCGACCCGCAGCAAGGACAACACAGAACAGACAGTTCTGCTGGAAACGCAAGGAACGGACTAAAAGTAACAATTCTGTATTACAGAATTAATGCATTGTGTCACTTCGTGTAGATAATTCACCCATAAAAATTAGTAAATATGAAGGTCACCCTTATTAATAAACGCCTATATATTTGTAGTCATGTTTAGTACAACACACACTTTGTGAGGGTTTTTTGACTCAAGAAGGACACTGGATCAGTGTCGCTCTGGATTACTTCTGTAAGGAGCCATAACTCAACAGAAAGATAGCTTTAAGAGAGCGTGCAATTAGCTGTTAATTGGACAAAATAAGTGTAATTAGCACATAATAAATAGTTTTAAATGGTCTTACAAGTAGGTCATGTGATATATTTCTCTCAGGGACTCCTGACATCTTTCATTCATTTTTATTAAATCTGCTGAAGTGAAGCTATATGTGTTTTTCATTTTTGTGATCTACAGGGAATTCAAACCAACAATAAGAACTTGCTTTATTATCAGAAACAGTTTCTAAAGCAAATTGGTAACAATAGAATGGGGGGAGAGGGGGGGTGGAAAAATCACCACCTGGTTTCATTTTTCCCATATCCATTTTTATTTTAAAAACCTACAATAGATTGCAGTTATCAGTAAGGTATACAACTTCACATCTGCACACAACATAACTGCACGTAATTGCACATTTCTGACCATATTAACTACCAGTAGGGCAGCTATAAAATTATCAGTTATACTTTCATTTACTTCTAGATATCATCACTGAAATGATTTTGTTGCCTAAATTGCTGTATGATGTGAACTTTTTTAATGTATTATACATTAAGTATAGAAATGTATTACAAAACAACAAATCTAGTCCCAGTACCTTTGTGAATTCTGAAGGAAGTTGGCCATTGGGTAACGCTGAACAATCAACAGTCATCTGGATAAAAAATCCACGAGCAGAGCTGAAACTTGTTTTCATTGGTAGGTTGTACTTTTCTGCAAGTTGCGTTATCATACCTACATACAGCAAATAAAGATTTGACCCAAATTACATACATTTATGTGCGTACACACACGTAAATGTTTGTGTTGCACAAAGATGCAACACTGTTATTGAGATTTATAGGCATCGAATGTGTCAGGTAAGTAACGTGACAAGAGGCTTTACGGGTGGGTCTTCAGGGAATTATGTAAGTAACATATTAATGCAACAAATCCGGTGGCATAAAGCTATTGGGAGAAAAATTCCAGTGGAGAATCAGATAAATTCACGTGTTCTTTAAAGACAGTTTATGCATTCAACCAACTCCCAGGTGAGCCTAACTATGGAAAGTTTGCTCAAGCAATTACCATCACCATCTAATTAGCAAACAGAACACCAGCTGTTGACTGGGGACTCTCAGTTTTCAACCAGTTCATGACTCTGAGGGATCTTCTTTCCACACACCATGGGTAATGCTTTACATTTGCAATCCCCTCCTTAAATCCATCTTGTTCCTAGCTGAGAAAGATACCATATGTGGGAAACTGATGGATGATAGAAGAATTTGTCCTATTAAATCACAGGAATTTTGAATACTGCAAAGAGGATCGCAGTGTGGTACTCCTCTGAGAAGAAGTGGTGTTTCCCTGCCGCTCACTGCCCTAAGCCCTTGTCTGTCTTGTGCTGGGGACCCCACAGCTGGACACAGTGCTCAGGCAGGGTCTCACCAAAGCAGAACAGAGGGGGAGAATCTCTTCCCTTGACCTGCAGGCCACAATTCTTTCAATGTACACCAGGATACTTGGCTTTCTGGGCTGCGAGCACACATTGCTGGCTCATGACCAACTTTTTGTCCACAGGTATTCCTGAGTCCTTCTCTGCAATCCACTCACTCCCCGGCCTATACTGATATCAGGGATTGCCCTAAGTGCAGAGCCTCACACTTGGCCTTGCTGGACTTCAAGCGGTTCACACCGCTCCACTCGTCACGCCTGTCATGGTCCCTCGGGATGTCACCCCTTCCCTCCAGCAAACCAACTGCACCGCTCAGCTGGGTGCTGCCTGCAGACTTGCTGAGGGTGCACTCAGTCCCACTATCTGTGTCACTGATGAAGGTGATAGCACGGACCCTTGAGGGACACCAGTCACAACTAGATTCCACCTGTACATCGAGCTGTACTCTTTGGATGCGACCACCCAGCCAATTCCTTATCCATCTCATAGCCATCTCTCATTCTTTAGTCCACCAGTCAAACCCATCTCTCTCCAATTTAGTGATAAGGATATTATGGAGGACCGTACCAAAAGCCTCACAGAAGTCCATGTACATGACATCAGTATTTCATTCTTGGAGTCCCTTAGAGCTTAACCCACTAAAGCGGAAAAGAAAGAAAAATCACTTCTGCAAGCATGTGCACTACAGTGAAAACGGTTAAGGTGAACATATCTGTTCACATGTTCTGGAATCCTAGCAGCTGCCAAATTTTGGAAGGTTTAGGAAATAAAAAACAACAGCATCTGTACTTTTCAATACGTAGAATGTCAGACTAGAAGAAAACAGGAAGCTCACAACATATGACAGATGCTAAAGTTTCTGATGCTCTCTGAAGTTTTCAATTACATAGTTAAACTAAGATGATGGTCTTTTAGGTAGAAATCAACACTTTATTCTATATTTAAAAAAAAGAGATTCATTCCAGCTGATTTTTTTTCCTTCTGTTTTGACTTAAGGATAAACAGGAAGGTTCCTAATGCACAGGAAGAGACATTATACTACAATTCCTTTTGTCTGTATTTTCCTACTCTCAATAGCTTGGCTAAAAAGTAGTCCACAGATAGATCAAGACTGCTTGAAATATAAAGAACAAAGAACTCATTCAGATATTTCAATTCAAAAAGCCAAAACAAAGATTTATATGTTTTATGCAGAATGTTTTAGTTGGAATAACTCAGCTACATTACTTTAACTTTTTTGTACTGTTAGAGGATAAGGGACAACAGAGTTTTAAATACAGGAATCACAATATAATTGTTCAACTTCATTAAAATAAAACTGAAGTTTTATCTACAAAAGGAGAATCTCAATATGTATCTCAAAAGTACTTCAATTAATTATAAATGACAATTAGTTCATGCTAATACTAAACACTTTTTACATAGGAAAAGGTTATAATCATATGATTACATGGCTTCTATACGCCAGGTGCAACGCACTTTGAACTCCAAATAAATAAAAACTTGGTTGAGAAATACCTGCTATGTCATCAACAATTTCTGTGTATGTTCTACGAGCTATGTCAAGGAATTCATTGATGTTAGGCTTCACAGCATAGCATTTCTGGGTCCTCATATTCAGACATCCTTTTGTGTACCTTGTATCATCATTAATTACAGCTGTAATCTTTTCAAGTATTATTCCAAATCTGCAAGATTAGTTGTATTGCTAATTAGCTACACAATATTTTACAATTTGTATTTGCAATATAATCCCCAAATTACAAATAAGAGTATTACAAATAATTGAAGCAAATTATCTACTGTTAAACCAAACACTAAATGTCATTCATGTCTGGTTTTGACTCAGAATTAAGTATGACTATACTTAAGTCTCACCATAGATATAATTAAAATCTTTGGGAGATACAAGTTCTTTCTCAAATACACAGCCAACAGCTGATTTTTGCATTATTATGGGGACTCCAGGAAACCATTACTTCTGTCTTTTAAGAATAATTTCTAATTGAGTGCAGTTCATCAGCAACTGCAGTACCATAGCTAACCTTGTTTTTTTGCTTTTTCTACCTGTATTTATTTGTTAGTAGAAAATTAGAATGTTTGATAATTAAAATCAGCTTTTAGGCAAAATAATTAAGCTATACTTGTAACTACAAATAGGCAAAGCTGCAACATCTTTAGTCTTACAGACATTCTTAGAGTTTCTAACATACTAGCTAAAGGATACGATTAATACCTTGTATCTTCAAGAGAATGGTAATAAGCCTTCAGCAGTGATGTGTTACAGCTTCTTAATGCAGCCTGTTTAAGATTAGAATGTGGACGTAAATGGTTACTTCTTTTTGTAGCCCTTTTACACGACTGAAAGCATTTAGATTCTCTGATGCTTATTAGTGGTTGCATAAGCAGCTTAGAGAGTCTGAGCAGGAATTTCAATTAAATGTTTGTTATGACAGGATTTCAGTTCTTAAGTGTTACACTCAAATGCATACTTCAATTGGCTTAAGACAACAGACCACATCGGCAGTATTGTGTTCTGCAAGATACAAAGTAATTTTTTTTGTTGACTCAATGATCCTTATCAGTCCCTCCCAACTTGAGATATTCTATAATCTATGAAATTTAACAAACTGCACTGTATAAAATTAAGGACAAAATGGTCTTCTGTACTGTATTCTAAAAAAAAAAAAAAAATGTCAGAGATAGCTTACTTTTAGAGGTTCCACAAGTTCTAGAGTATGCTTCAGGTAGATTAAATTTGTTATTTTTGATTCAGCAGTTTTAACCTGTTGAAAAATTTTACAAATATTAGAAGTGTTTGTATATCCACCTGTTCAAAAAAAGTATTTAAGAATCAGCAAAACTCATACTGTTAACTGTAACAGGTTCATACTTTTAATGAAAATTGCTAAAATACTTCATAAGCTCACTTTGACAACTTGATATGTGATTGCATTAAAAAACTACCTAAATTTTACATCGCTTACTCTGATAGTTTGCCCATCCGTAGCTAATATTTTCATATGTCTGCACTGACGATTGACTCTGAGAACACTCTGCTAACCCAAGCCATGAAAACGGTTTTCAATCTTCTACGTATGCATAGCTCTCTAACACTCTACAGTAGCTTGTAGACTCTTTCAAAGGGAATACGTTATGCATCATAATCAAGTAGTACAGCCTTTTCATATATTCTGTTAAACACAACATAAACCAATTTGACTTACCTTTGGTTAATATATTTATATCCTTAAACATTTGCTAATGTAATTGAAAAAAGAAATCCAATAATATTTTTAAAATATTGGTTGCAATAATGACTGCTCTTCAAAATGTTTTGATCACATACACTCTACCTTGTTTTGTATGCTCCCTTAACATTTACCATAAAGAACTGTGCTGCTCATGTTAGGGCATATTGTACTCCACAGCAGTCCACACCCACAGCAGTCCACACCCACAGCAGTCCACACCCACAGCAGTCCACACCCACAGCAGTCCACACCCACAGCAGTCCACACCCACAGCAGTCCACACCCAACACAGGTAAGCACATTGTTTGTTCCAAAGAAAATCTAGTGTCAGTTTTTACCATGAACACACCTGTATGACCCATGTGAAATCCTTACTCTTGTGGCAGAGGGCCTCTCTTGCCTTATCTTGCCTCCGATATAAAGTTGCCTTCTGTAAAAGATAGGACTAAACAATGCTGAATGTGTGAACAGAAGATTCTTAATTTGGAAATAAATATAGGGTCTAAGTCCCATGATGGGATGGAATCAGACATCAGAAGGACAGATAAGGCCATATGTGAAGAGTTGGTCCTTTGTAATGAAATGTACCTTTGTTAAAATAGTTCTCACAGGAATTATAACTGAACTGGTCTTGAAAGTGGATCTTTGTACATGCTGCATTTTAGGTTCAAAGGAAGAAAATGAATGAATACAGCCATAGTTGATAACTAAAATGCAGCCTACCCTTTACAGCATCTCAACTTAATTTGTCCACAGTCACTCTGATATGTAAAGCATAAGGATTCATAGAAGTGGCTGACTGTGTTTTTGTGCTATAGACTTTAAGTCCTACAGATTTAAGTGTCATGTCAGTGGATCAGGCCTAGTTTAACTTTTGTATTTCCTGGAAATTCATTTAAACCAAAAATACCAGTACCTACTCCCTGTAAGAAAAGGAAACAATTTATTATGTGTCTGGAACTTCTTCAGGCACAGAATCTATTGAATTTGTTCTTAAGATGGGTGACCAAGTAATCCAGAACAGGTGGTCCTCACTTCCACCAAACATGGGAAGCTGATCCAGCTCCTAGTGATCCTTCATAGAATCATAGACTGGTTTGAGCTGGAAGGGACATTTAAAGGCCATCCAGTCCACCCCCCTGCAATGAGCAGGGACACCTTCAACTAGATCAGGCTGCTCAGAGCCCCGGCCAGAATGATGGGACAAGAGGGTCTTTTAAGGATATTGTTTTGTTTTGTCCAGATATCTTTCATTTGCTTATATATGCAGATTACATAAGAGGAAGCACTTCACCGATTACATGATTTTTCAAGCAAAACATCTCAACAAGATTGTCAGTTGACAGTCCTCCTTAGCATGAGAGAATGTTCATGTTGCATGACCCATGAACACTTGTAGTGACTGAAACTGGGGACTTTTCAGACTAGCACCATCTGCCTCCTGCGCCAGAGACTGAAGAGAATTATGTCTCAGACATCATGGCAGCAGCAGTTCATCCCACAGTGGATGAGTCATTGTCAGATTGAGAAGAATTTTCTCACCGACATTGTGTCCAGTAGCAGCAGATGGGGCACTCAGGAGAAGGTAAATTGTGATTTACATCCCAACACCAGCCAAGGAGCCGCAGGCAAAGGCCACAGGCTGACACGGACAGGGACGCACCGGAGGGCAGGAGCTCCGGCTGCTGATCGGCCCAGCGTGGCACAAAGGGAAAAGCTGAGACCCTTCGAGATGTCCCAGGACTTTTCTCTTTTTGTCACCACCCAGACTTCCCAAACTACAAACCCAGCAGCTCAGCCGGGCCCGCAGGGGCCACGTGTCCCTGGCCCAGACTGCGAGTCCACTGGCCACACTGGGGCCGTGAGGGACGGATCCTCACAAGCTTTCGGCCTTTCGTTCTCTTTTCCTTTCCTATACCCCTATTTCTTTGCCTCTCCCTCTATGAGTAGCATAACATAAGGCTTACAAACACAAAACTCTTTTGTGTAAATCCTTTCGCTATTAAACTGTTAACCGATTTGGCTTAAGTAGCATAAATCTTTCTGTGGCTGCCAAATTGTCTGCTAATTGGGCCAAGCTGCAAAATAAAAGGTGTTGGGGGTTTTTTGTTTACCTTCCTTGACTACCCCATATACTCTTTTCTAACTAAGGGGACATGAATCTGAGTCACCTCCCCACACACACCTCTGGCAGGACGGGACAGCTGGGGACGTTCTGCAATGAAAATCTTTACGGAGAGTAGAAGTGGAACATACAGAATACGATAATCTAGCATTTAATAAAAGCAACTCAGCACTTGAATTAGCATGTTTGTTGCATGTATAATATGCTCTGCTATATTGCTGCTAGTTCCGATAGCAAACAGTGCAGTTAAAAATTTGGTGTACACAGTCCTATGTATACACGAAGACATCGAGACAGCTTTAGTCACACACCTGACCTTTCCTTCGTGTTACAGATCTCTGCAATGAAAGCTGGGAACAATAAACATTCAGCTTTCTCGATGTGTCATTAAAGAGATTTTTCTGCATTTACTACAATCCTGCCCGAGCCTGTACCTGATTGCTTTAACTGGTGTTAGACAATTCATTGACTAAACAGGTAAGTTAGCATTCGAGAAGAAAAAAGTTGTAAGTCCCTATGATGCTGGCACACCAGCACGAACACAGGCAAGCAGAAGCCTCCAACGCATTGGCAGAAATATCCTACTCAGGTACAGCAGACAAATGCAGCTTATAATGGAACGGTTACAATACGCTTAGTAGAAAAAAGCTGAGGTTCTGCTGCCTCAGGTGCACAGCGGTTACTGCTGTGTCTGGTCTAACCCAGATCCAGTAGTGAGCTACACGTATTTATCTTGGTTTGATATTTGTAGTGCATGTGTTAACGCACAGATCAATACACAAGGCAAGGTCTGATGATAAAGACCTTTATTTGAAACATGTTAATAATCACTAGCAGGGAAGAGAGCTTTTATACCCTCCAGCAATTTTTGCTTACAAACTAGTTAAGAACACACATGGGTACACTGAAGGAAGAGAAACCTCAGTTCCGTTAATCACAACATTTCTCCTGGTTAAAAACATTGGAGCGATTTTCAAGGCAAAGATTGTATCTGTCTCCAGCTCCCAGAAGACTTCAGAGGGGAAATTCTCTATAGATCCTGAGGGGGAAAAAGGGGGCTGTAAGGAACGTGAACCTGAAGAACATTCAGTAGCTCTCCCGGGCGCTCTGTGACGGAGCCTCCCCTGTTCACCAGCTCCTAAGGCTCCAGGGGCTGCAACACAGGGCACAACGCGCTCACAGACTGAACCTGCGCTGAGGGAGAAAATGCCTTCCTGCTGAAGCCCTAACATCAACACACCAACTATTGCTTGTCCTTCAACGAAACTATCTTGTTATAAGCATTTATAGCTTTATTGTCTATTTATGCTTTTATGAATAAGCGCTTTTATCTGCATTTCATTTTGGTCCACCTGGTAAGACGTGTGATTGAAGGTGACAGATAAGAGCAGGGCACTCTTTTAATCCCTAAGACAGGACCCTGAGAAAACTTCACAGGAATCAGTTCTTCACTACATTGCTGCTCCTTGCATTCACAGCCCAGCAGAAAAGCACGGGCCGAGGTGAGAACCGCCCGCAGAAGGGGCTGCCAGACACTATTCATAACCCGGCTGTGTCCCCATGTGCTCAGAGCTGAGGTTCAGTCAGCACAAGGGACACTCCTGTCTCACTTGGTGTGGCTTCTGCTCTGCAAGGATGTGTACTGTTTTCTGTCAGGTGTTGTTCAGAGGGAGCACTGAACACCTGCATGAAAAAACTGCACTTAGCTCATACGATGTCTGTCTATTGGAAACTAACAGCCAAGTCTCATCTCTGACTTTGTACGTTTACACAACTGACTCAGTAATCGAATACAGATTTATCTGTATTATAAGCACAGCTGAGCAAGGTCAAGAGTGCTTCTTAAGAACCTTTTTCAAAATGATCTTTCAGACAATAAAGACTGATTTCTATTGATTCGTATTACAAAAAAGCTAAAAAAATATTTAATCTCTAGTAGGAAAGAGGCTTAATTTTCTTTTGGCTATTAAAAATTGTATTAACCTCCAAAAATAAGAGAGTAAATGTCTGTTAACACACTTTTTCCTTTTATGCTGATGTGAAGAAAACTCCTCTCTCATCCTAGTACTGTCAAATAGGATGTACACTTACAAAAAATAAAGGTGGGGAGTGATGAAAAAGTAAACATTTTTTAAAGTCAGTTTGTATAAATTAAGATAAATGTGATATTGAAACAAACCCCAATTTTTTAACGTTCTCCTATAGAGTCTCCTGCTGCTGTACAATAAGATACACTCTCAGACTATGACAACATTAGTCCGTGTCTTTGTAAGGCACAGTCTTTTTCCTACCATATCACGCATAGGTACCACATTTACATATAGCCAGGTAACTGCTCATCTAAGGTGTATTTCAAAACATACCGTATCCTGCTTTGGAATTTGTACCAAAACGGAAAGTAGCTGTTCTGTATCCAGGAATTTCGAGATAACTGTAAAACAAAAGTACCCATATCAGAAATTGAATGGATATTGTAATAAAATCTACTTTTTTAAATGCATACAATTACTTAGTGAAACTTAGGCTAATCTTCTTCTTTCATTCTATCTTCACAAATTATTTACCGGGGGAAAAAAAGGTTAAAAATTGCTGCTATCTAAATTATGTTGTCGTAACTATACAGACTATACCGAAGCATGTAGTGATTATTTTACAGGTGGACACATATGAATTCAGCAATATTCTTTTAGCTTGATTGAATCATACATCTCTTGTGATAAAGATTAAGATTACATGATCCAGCTTCAGGTGGACTCATACTCTGCTATTGGTTTTGGTTTGCTGTTGGTTTTGTTTGTTTGTTTCGACCGCTATGTTTTATGAAGCAACAGGAAAAAATATCCATACACAACAAGTACAACATCAGCGATGCATTTGTTTTTAGAGTATACATTATGTATACTCATATGCTTCCAACATAGCGCATATCTAGTCACAGAGGTAGAGACAAACTCAAGTTCTTCGAAAAAGGTATTGGCTGATTTCTACCCATTTTATCTGCGAAATTCACTTTTCTTAGCAACCTACTTGAGAAAAACACCACTATTATAATAAAGATTACTTCCATTATGTGTCACCTGACAAATCATTCAAAAAAAAAAAATCAAACATATTGAGTCACATTGCATACTTTCACATATTAGAAAAAATGTTTAAAGATAAATATAATATGATGTATTAAAAATAAACCACTACCTGCTTGAAGACCAAAAAAGAGCTCCTCATCCTGGAGTAATTCCTGAACACAGTCCAGCCTCATGTTAATTGTTTCGGCATCAACTGGTGGCTCCAGGATATTGGATCTAAGCCTTCGACTTCCACCTGGAGTTTTAGTGTAATTCAGGACACCGAAAAGCGTGTGGCTATTCCTTTGGGAAAAAAAAAATAGTTGTGAAGAATACGCTCAGAAAACCAAAGATGGTAAATGTCAAATTATGTTTTCAGGTAAGAGTATCCTACACACTTGAGGCGTGCTTTAGCGATGCTTTGCACCTTCCTGTTTACTATGTATATGAACTACAGTCGTTGAAAAAGTCAGGTAGTTTGACGTAATTCAATATAATATTAGCCCTCATTATATAATTTTCCAAAATACAAAAATACAACTACACTCAGTATTTTCCTCGGGTTTTGTAGTAGTATTCCATTCCTACTGACGCGGTGCAGTTCACATTTTTTGTCTCAATTGAACTCATTAAAAACAAACCAACTAACCCTACAAAAGGAGACAAATTATCATCTGAGATCAAATACTAATCAGAACATTTTTATTAAAATACAATTCTGAAAATGATTTAAAATATTTCCAAGTCCAAGACATAAATAAGTTGTTTTTTTTTTTTTTTTTTTTTTGCTAAGAACAGACTTTGAGTCAATACAGGAACCAAATAACATGCTTATGATTTATAAATATTACTTTAATGTTTGTGGCTTTTGCATGTTACACATCCCAGGCTCTCACATGCAAGGGTTGATTTTATCTGTTTAAAATAAACAGCTTGTAATCTTTACATTTAGAACATACCTGAACAGTTTCAGAAACTTGAAACCTTCAGAGTTACTGAGTTGAAAGAGGGTAACTGAAAACACTGGTGCCATAAAAATACATTGATTGAAACAGAACTTGTATAGGGAGAAATGGGATCCAAGTACCACCCCCAGTGCAGCAGGCGCCAAGCATTGTTCTCGTGCCACCTAGTATCGCATCGCATCGGACCATCACTATGGAAATTACTTTGTTTGCCACTGTTGTGTAGAGTTAAATTAAAATGAAACAACCTTTCAAGTCTGGAGTATTTATGTTGTGTAAAATCGATAAAACCTAGGCATTTTAATTCAACATAAGCAAGTTCTTGTGGAAAGGTTGCCTCTTGCATTTCACAATCTGTGAAATTTTGCATCAATATCATTTATAAGTTAGAATAAAATATAGACATCAATGTAAAGATGACTATGTATCATCTCTTCCCTCAATTCACTTCTGGGATTTCCTATGCTAGAAATTTTGTGCTGAAACGTAATGCATTTCTCTGTCCAAATTTTTTTTTAACTGCTCTGAATGGTATTTAAGTTCCGTGCTACAGAATTAAATATAATGGTCAGCTCTTCGACGGAAACATCGAGGAAACTTGGCAAAATACAACTTTATAACAGTGTGATTTGTAAACTTCAATACTCTTACCGAGAATCTCTGTTGTTAATTACTAGTTCAAGATTTTGCGCTGATGCCGAATCTATCATAGCTGTTTTCTCACTCCCCTGAAAACGCACCTTGAGTGATTTGGGAGCATAAACTGAATTTTGAATAAATTCAACATATTTTAGCAAAGCTGCAGCAGCTGCAAGACAGTAGTACCTTGAAAAGAAACAATCTTTAATGAATGTTGGAGGGTGCTATTTAAATACTTCAAAGCCAAGTGGTGAACTACAGAAACCACATTCACACTTCTGCTTGACAACTACTGGGACTGACGGCACTGAAAAAGCAGCGTGCTTCAGGTGTGCTCTGCCCCACGTATAGTACACATGGATGCATGTAAATTGCATATTCATTAATGAGTCTGTGCACTTCACACTACGCAGCTGGTATTGTGAACATACAGATTTCAGTAGTTACATGTGACACTTGAAACTTCTGGTACAAGGAAAACATTTCCTGAGGCCAGAAAGAAAGGCAATCACAGCTGTTTGAAGAAAGAATGAAAAGGAGAAAGTGGAAAGCTGTGAAAACAAACAAAAAACACACACACACATTTAAAACATTGATTTGTAATGGGCTTTTTGTTTAAGTTCCTAGCTATATCAGAAACACTAGATGGCAAAATGAAAGAACACCTCTTTTATGACTTTCTAACCTTTGCAAGAAGCCACAGACTTGTGTACGCATGTAAAAAGCTGTTAAAAACTTATCTGGACACAGTACGCTTTTGCCTTGTTTAAACATACTTTGACTGAACCTCCATGAAAATGGTGCTGAATTCAGACGCACACAATTGTTCTATGTATTCCAAACCTTTTGTTTCATTGAAGTATTTTCTTTGGACAGTTGTAAAAGTCACATTCTGTGAAGATGGAGGGGGAAAGCAAATGGTTTAAAAAGTCACAGAGAATATTTCAGAAAGACTTCTCTATGTTTCTAACGATATGTGTGACTGAGTACTCTGCGGGAGCATTCATTCCAGCTGATTAGCACTGTTGTCCACTCATCTTTCCTGCTCTCCGGTAGCAAGTACATAAAAAAAGGCTCATACTACCACTTTGAGATTGTACATAGACTTTTTCTTGGATATTGCTTCTCCTCTCAAGTACTAGCTACTCCACATTTTGAATTTAACCTGGATTTCGTTAAAATAAATGACTCTTTGGAAATAAGTTATTTTCATGCTAGCAGCAATGCCCACATTCAAACTGTAGTTTTCCCTTGGCAAGGTTTAAGCCCAGGGATTGTTATCAAACCTTCAATGATAAATAAGGCATAAAGACAATAAGTCAATGTCATTGATTGTGTGTGATGCACGAGTGATTCACGGAAATAAAAGGAGAGGTCAGGAAGTAGAAGAGGACTCATGAAGAAGCCACCAGCAGTGTAAAAGTGGAAGCAATTCGAGTAGTAATTAATACAGTCTTTTACAAGTTCTGAGGCTTTAATACTCATAAATTACATATACTAGTTCATCTCACCCTCTTTTACCCTGACAGCGTTCTTTTCCTATTTTGTCATACATTTATCAGAATTACAACTAGCGGTGTTGGAGCTGCATTTAAATTATTCTTTACCATGGTAAAATTAGGACTGAATATAATAGAAAACACAAAAAATGACTGCACTTAAGGTTTTAGAAGTTGAGTAAATTCCCAAGTCAACAATCATATAAAAGTGATCAATAAGAACTCCAAATTATGGAATGAAATTTAAGAGCTTACCTTGAAATGTTCTGTTATCAGACTGAACAACTTTGTTGTGTTTCCTATATCACAAGCAGTGTTTGACATTATTATTTCTAATGGTGTTAATATCTTGAGTTTAGTAATAACCTGAACAAAATAATTCAATAAAAATCCATACATAGACTAAAATATTTTTACATTATAATGAATCAGCAATAAAGAATTAGAGAATCTACAGATACACATAGATTCAGATTTAAACACAAACATGCTTGCCATTGAAGCAAGAGATAAATGTCCAAAACTATATTTCATGGCTATGATGGGAGAAGGACTTTTGAAGAGACTGCAGCTTTCTGAGCCTGCAGCTGAGAAGTTAATGGTGCTCTGGGAGATGAAGAAATGCACCAGATCTGAGTATTAATAACCTTTCAACTGAGACTTCTTTTAGACTTTGTTCTAACCTCCTCTGATAACATTTATCTCAGCTCACCTTTCTCAATATGGCTCAAAATGTGCATATTTAAGCCAGCTTTGCTTTGATTATGTTAGATACACCTGCTGTAGGGATTTAAAGTGCACTATATAGTTTTCTATTTGTCTACTGTATAAGAAAGGGCAAACATCGTTATGCATTTACATTCTTCTATATCATCATGCGCAAATTTTCAAGGGAGAAACACGACAAAATAGCCTATATTTTAAGTGCTTAGAAATTAAGATGTGAAAGCAGGGACAGATAACAATGTAAAGGTGGACAAGTATAAAAAATACACAAAATACATCATCTAAGAGTACCGGGGGTGTGAGAGGTAGACCTGTTGCTGCCTGACATATTTGATAATCACCAGGAAGTTTTCTTCAGAGGCATCAGAGTTAAAGCAGACCTTGAGGAACTTAGAGAATACAAGAGAACTTCACTGAATTAATTTACAGAATATTCAAAAATAAAAGGGTGCGCAAGAACATGCAATAATCTTGATATCACTCACTAGCAAAACACGGGCACTGTGCAGAAAGGCTATTTTTCTGTGGCAAAACATTCTTTCCTCTTTACCTGAGGCACAGTAAAGAAAATAGCAGTCCTTCCAACATTGCACATTTTCTAGAACTCGTTACTTCAACTTTGAGAAAACTCTTCTACAAACTAAAAATTAGTCATAATCATTGTAAGAAAGAAAGTCACAATAACTAGCCTGTAAGGGATACAGCAAGTAAGCATGCAACAATACCTTGGCGTAAGTTGTATTATCTGCAAATTGTGATAATAACATCTCAGGATTTTTTAGGTCAATACTGGCCATTCCCACTTCACCTCTGGCAAGGCCTCTTCCTTCCACCACCGCTGTGATCACCGACGCGGCAGCGTGAGCAGAGGTTGCTGACGAGGACGTCACTGTGAAACAGGTGAGAACTCAGTTACCAGCCACTTTACACTCACAGAATCATACTTCGACATTCCAAGGGAAATATGTGTTTACAGTCTGACATCCGTGGAAAGCCCCTTCAATTCACCAAACTTTGTTAAAAATCTTAAATCCTGGCTGTCGAACTCCTCACTGCTCACACCATACAGACAAGGCACACTTCCCAAAGTATGAACATCATACTCCTACGTGTCAGAACTAATAACATTTCTGCAGCAAGATAAAATACAATTTCTGAGCCACCACGGCTGCACTGAACAAAAAGATGTCTAGTACGTGCCAAAAGGCATGATGTTATTAAACATTTTCCATTTTAAAATCAAAACAATGCATAGCTATTACCGCTAATCAAAATCAGGTGTATCAATTGCAGAGAGATACTGCAAGTCAATATTACACTAAAAGTAGAACTCTGATTGAGGTGGCTTAGATCTTGCCAACTCAGGGGAAACAAGTGTGACACTTAACTCATGGGGTGATGTATTTTAATTCAGTGTACCAAACTTCTTTTCATCTATGGAAGACCAAAAATATGTAGACAGTGCTTCTTTTAGTATCTCAGCTAATTTTTGTTTCATGTTTGCAAAATGGTGTGACATTCCTCGAAATTCTATTGGAGAAGCTACTAATGACGTTTTGTTTGGAAATCTGCAACCAAAGATTGTGAGACTGTGCTATTCAAATCAGCAAACATGTAATTTTCTGAGCAATACTGACATATTAACACACTATGAAAAACAGCTGCATACATTTTGGTGTAACTTCTCAAACTGGAAACAGCCCTCATCATGTAAATTTTAACTTTCAGCTGAACCATTAAGACTAAAGTACTCAAAGTATGAAAAACACTTGCATAGATAAGGAATGCCCCATTTAAACATCCAAAAACATCTAAACAGTACTGGATTTTGATAGCACAGACGTCTGAACACTAATTAATTCCACTTGCTTCGTAGTGATTATTTACATTCTTTTCCACATCTACCTTACCTTGTTCTTCAAAGAATTTGCTCTTGAAAAGCAATGAAATAAGAGCAAAGAAATAACAGAACATTCCTTATGAGAATGCAGAATACACCAAACCTGACATTTTCTTCTGAGTAAACTCCATTTGTACTCCAAGAATCAAAACTAATCCTACCAGGAATCTGGAAGAGCAAGATCAGAATCAGAGTTTATCTAAGAATTTAAGATTAAAAGGCTGGTTGAATTGCAACTGGCTACCACCTGAGCAAACTCTTTGATGCTGCATAGAACCAAGTCTGAACCTTTATTTATTCTACCCATATTCTGTCAGACATAAGATGTCAACAACAGCATTCACATAAAGTTTCATCTGAGGTCTGCTGATAACGTAATTGTTATTCTGAATCTTCTACTCAGAATAATCCACAGCCCATCAGCAGCAGCTGACCACAATATTAACTTTTCTTTTAAATGCAACTAAAGGGTAAAAATAATGGGTATTTTAGATTACATATGGCAATTACACATATTTTGTTTGGAAGATGGTTAGTTCTTCATTTTGTCACACTAAAAAAAAAAAATAATAATACAGCGACCAAACAACATTCTTCAGAATATGATACTCTGGATGCGCTGCCTTCAATACGGATCCATGAAAGACTAATGAAGGAATGGCACATACAATACAGCAAGCACAAACAAATACACAGACACACACAAACACAGCTTTGTTCATAAGAAGCACTGCAAATGTAAACCAAACAAGCTACTGCGCCAGTGTTCCTCTGGAGAGCTAGTGTTCTACAGCTTTGGAGATGCCAACATAAAAGGCGTAAAACTTGCATCAGGAAACTTGAGAATAATGTCATGATATGTGACGTACAATGCACCACAAGCCCAAAGAAACCCTGATTAGAAATGTGCATAAATTTGGGTTCTTCAGTCACCACACAAATCAACATGTCCAGAAAATAATCCAGTTTTGCATAATTTGAAAGAAGTCTGAATTCTAATTGTACTGCTAATTGAGACATGAATGCAAAGTAAGTGACAAGAGGTTGCAATACCAAAATATCTACTCAGTGTTTAAAGCACTGTTCTGCCTTACGAGTGCACCTCTCATTGGCAGGCACACTCTGTAGTGCAAAACACATCATGTTTTGCATACATTTTAGTATCTTACTGTACCCTGTTAAAAATAAAGTATATTTAATAAAATGATGTTACAAACACAAGTAGGACTATTTCCTTTAAGAGCTCTAACCTCACCTGAGTATCCCGTGAGTGGGGTGCGACTCCTGCACACAGACTTGCTGGAAGAGAGGGGGGTTTTTCTGACACACGCGCTGTTCAGGCCTCGCACAGAAGAAGAACTCGTGAGGTTCAGTGTGCTGGTATTTTCTACACAAGAACTTTTGTCCCCAAAATATGATTCTGAGGAGGGGAGGAAAAAATAACTTTTGTAAATGGACACATTAAATTGTGTATCGCTCCACTGAAAAAATATTTTAATCATTTTTAATGCAGAAAGCAATATATAAATAAACAGCTTAGAAAACTTTATCTTTCTTACTATAAATAGATATATCCAAGCAATAAACTGTAATGTCATTCCATAAAAGCTCTCCAAAGTATAAAATGAAATAAAAATCAGACTGATTTGAAAACAAGTCTGTATCCAAGTGGTTATTTTCCACAATGCTGCAATCACTTGCAGCACCAATATAAATGTTTGTTTAAATTGCTGGCCTGAAGTACAACACATAATTTTGTATTCTAATGAATTCTAGATTAATGAAAGAATGCTGTAAGTCAGTTCTATCTCACATTGACCCACCAGTTTTAAAACCCGTATCTGAAACTATACACGTGTTCATTATTTTTTTCTTTTTTTAGGTTGACCATTCTTTTTAGAAAAAGGACAATAAAAGAAAGAAAAGAATCATGTCCAAAAACACCCAAGCTGCAGAAAGATCTCCCTTTGAATTGATGGGGTTCAACTCTCGGAACTCATACAACGATCTGCGACATGTTTGTCACCTGCAGTTTCTTTTCTATATGTGTCTTAAGACTTATCCACATTAAGTCCTGCAAAATCTCTTTTTCTCAGATCATTCTCTAGTTTCAATAAATCATTTGATAGCATTTTACTGATTTTCAGTTCTCTTGACTAAAAACAATATCACATGCTTAATCTAGGTTGGATAATTGCTTTTTAATATGTACTTTTTAAAAAGGAAAAATAAACAGAGGATTTCAGATTAAAACTTTAAAAATTCAAGGTATTGAGACACATACAAACCCAAATAGCATTCATGTAGATTTTGGAATAAGTTAATTCAAAGTTTGGCCAAAGAGACTTTGCCGTTACTTTATAACGTACTGAATCTGGCGTAACATGGTGAAAAATGTAATCTGAAGACCAGATGAACCAAACCATCTGCAGGTATTTTTTAAAATCAGCATTTAACACGTAAATTACACTCTACTCAAATTAGCAATCTAAGGGGCTTTTTTGCCTTGTTTTGTTTGGGTTTTTTGTAGGATTCATGACTGATCACGGACATTACCCGAGAGCACGTTATCTGTTCTCAACTTATGCCTACTGGTAGGTACCTCAGAATGCCTTTCAACAAGTGTTAGAAGAATTTCTAATTATTTTTATAGTTGCTCCACTGAAAAAGCTATAATTTGAACTCTTTTTTCCTGCCTGACAAGCCAGGCTTCGCGAGCAGGCCCAGGTTTGCTGAGCGGGCTGACGCCCTGGCTCGGGGCACAGGAGCCGCTGAGGGGTCTCGAACTTCAAACTCGGGGAGCACCTGCACCTGCGGGGTCACAACATCTCAACACGTCCCGGGAACGGCCCTTAAAGCCACTGTAAAGGGCGAGCCAAGAAAACCGAACACCTCCAGAACCAACCACCCAAGAAAACAATCACAAAACCAAAATCCATAACCAGCTGAACGTGGTTCACGTCTCTAGTAAAGCAAATACCGTGCTGCAACTGAAACCAGTTTCTTGACCCCAGCAGGGAACTCGGATACTGCGATCTAAAATCTTAGTAGGGAAAATACTAAAGGTTGAGGAAACGAAGTGCGAGCAACGACTCCCATTGTTACACAGCTGAAGAGAAAGCGCCTCTGACCGCAGAGCCGCTGCTGCCCCTCCCGCTACGGCACCGCCTGTGCCGGCGCTTGGAAGCGACCAGCAGAGAGGGCAAGTGGGTAACAAAGGGGTAAAGCCCCGCAGGCAGATGGTAGCGGCGTCGCCCCACCTCCTCTGCCGGGAACCGGCGGCCTCGCCCCGGCAGCGAGGCCTCCCCCGCTGGAGCTGCTCGGCCCGGCCCCGCCACTGGAGGAGCCGCCGGTGCTGCCCCCCGTGCTGCGCGGCGTCTGCAGCAGCCCCAGGGTGTAGCGGGGCGTCCGCTCCGCTCGCCCGCTCAGCCCCGACGAGGAGCAGCCCCGGCCCGCGCTGGACGCCAAGGCGGCCGCGCCTCCTCCCTCAGCCATGGCCGCCTCGCCCAGCGCGGGCATGGCGCGCGGCAAAGCCCTCGCGACACGGCGGCCTCGCGCACGCGCAGCGTCACAGCCGCACCGCGCCGGCCCAGGCCCGCGCGACGGCCGCCGCATCACCTCAGCGCGGGAACGGCGGCTGCTCCGCGCGCGGCCGAGGCCCCGCCCCCCGTGAGGGTTCGAAGAGAAAAGCCGGCCGGGGGTGCGGGAGCGGCCGTGACCGAACAGCGGAACGGGGGTGGGCAGCGACGAGTTCTGCACAAACACGCCATTGCAGACGGTGAAATGCAGAGACACGTCCTGTTGTGCTCTCTGAAACAGGAATAAAGCATCTGAATGTGACTTGTTCCACATTCAGTCTTCAACACTCCAAGACTTTTAGCAGAAACTACACCGATGTTTCCCCCCCCCGCTCAAGAGTTTAGATACCAAAAGATCCCAATTGATACCAAAAACTCAGCAAAAAGACTCTTCAACACAGTTTTGAAAGTGCTAGCAAGCAGCACTTACGCTCAGAGGATCACTCCTCTAATTGAGTGTACGCGTGATTCGCACTTCTTGGTATTCTTGTTTCTACTGCTGAGTTAATGCATTAAACATAAATTATTTTTGCAACTCCACCCTTTGCTGGGAGTCCATCTTTCGTATTCCGGAGTCTTCATCAGAGGTCTCTCGTAATCCCCAGGGTCTTTGCAACTTGGTGCCCCCCTCCCCGCCCAGTGTCAGTTGCTTGACCTAATTTCTTGAGCATGCATATTGTCATTTTGCACCGCTACTCAGCAAAAGCCAAGTAGCTCTTTCTCCATTTAGTGGAACATTTCACTTTCTCAGCTTGCAAGCCAAGGACATCCCGCTTTGTCTCATGTCCAGTCTCTACAGAGCTATTGTTTCTCTGTCAGGCTTCTGTTATGTCAGGCCTAGTCTTGCTACATTTGGCCTAGGGGTTTCTAAAAGATTTTTCTTCTTCTTATCAAATCCACTCTTTTTTTGAGACTTGTTCTTATAGAACATGTCTTATAATTATTAGTTTCTATAATTTCTGTATTGGAGTTCGAAACAGATATCACTGTACCACCTAAAACTGGGAATTGTAAGGCAGGCTAGAATGTAAGCTACAATAATGTGTATCGCGATTGCAAATAGACTTTATAGCACATTTAAGTTCGGTAGCCATGAAGTTGTCTTCCAAATTTTTTTCAAAACCCCAGGTGGTGTCATCTAGGTTAACTTCGTGCAAAATTTGTGTTTGCCACCATATTTGGTGTATGTCAGTAGAAACTCTTCCACCCTGGTAAACCGAGGCAGGTGCCGGGCAGCCTGTAAACCCTGCAGTACCCAACCAGTGGGGAACATAGACGGGAATTTGCAGCTGGGATTGCGGAAGAGGAGAGGGAGATGTAAGCGGGAGCTTTTTGCCATATTCTGTGTGCCTAAGTTTAGGTACAACACCCGGTCTGGCAAAATCGCTAATAAAATATGCTTTGTTGAGAGATCCTGCCTGGGCTTGCTCTATCAGCAGGGTAATCGCTCCCCGGGACGCGCGCCTGCGCCATCGCCCAGTGGTGCGCTGCAGTACCCGGGTTTCGCCACAGGACGGCAGCACCGCAAAGGCCGCAGCCCTCGCCGTGCACTTACAGAGCGTGAACCCGGCCAGCTGCATTCAACGAGGGCTGCTCGGACAGGACGGTCATCCAGAAGAGGGCTAGAAACCACCGACCTCCCTGAACTTCTGTAAAACCAAAGCCCAGCTCACCACTCTTCAGCAGCTACAAAGTCAAACGCAGGGTGGGGTTTTGATCTCCACATGGTTTAATAAGTTCAGGCTCAGCCATTACATAGGCACTGGGATCGCTGCACTATCGTGAGTAGGAGGGTGTGGGGGACAAGGCAAAAGACCCCAAAAGATGCATAGACAGCCAGGCAACATCCAAGCATCTCATCAACCTGCTCTGCATCTCAATTAGCATTCTCTGCACCCATGGTAACCGCTGCCGAACCCGAGGCGACTTGGCTCTTGGGTGCGAGTTCCTGTCCTGTCTTTGTGTGTTTTCTTTTTCTTTCTTTTGTGCCACGTTGTCAAGAAAGGGGCAGCTGAGCGCGTGGGTGCAACGGCTCCACATGGGCCGGCGCTGCACCGGAGACACGGCTCCGGGCCAGACTGCTTACACCCACCTGCCCGCAGAAGCACGCGCCTCCGACGAATTTCCCATGCTCACCCAAAGTGTAAAACAAACGCAAACACCACCATACCGCATCAGTCCATCTTGTCCCATGCACTCCGGCGTCACGTTCACCCTTCCCGCACCGACCTGCCTTCTCTTTTCGCCGCTCTGTTGACCTCGCTCTCTCTCACCGTCCCGCCGGGCTCCGTAGCCACCGACAAGCACAACTCCCCACAGACCCCGGCGGCGGAACCCCGACCGGCCTGACCGAGAGAACGGACGTCCTATCTGCATAGCCACGCCCCACAGGGGCATTACCCGCAAGCGCGCATGCGCAACTATGTAAAAGGCACATGCCCACTGAGAAACAAACGGTGCGTAAGCCTTCGTGCGTTCCTTGGGCGCATGCACTTTACATCCCTCGAGCACCTGCGGACCGCCCCTTCTCCTCCCTCTCCGCAATCTGATTGGGCGGCTACGCACCTCAATTTCCCTTCTCCCGCCTATCACCATCCCTCTGTGTTTGCCCGCGCTGCGCTCCGCTCCGCCCCTCAAGTTTTCTCGCGCGATCTGATTGGCCCGCTCTGCATCTCCATTCGCGTTCTCTCCGCCCACTCCCCGCTCCTGGAGCCCCGAGGCGATTTGCAGATTCCGTGCGGCTTTTGCTTCTGTTTAATTTCTGTTCCCGGTTCTAGTTCTTTCTCTATTTCTGCGTCTATTTCTTTTTCCCGGCAGCCCCTTGGGAGCCCTCGGGTGCTCTATTTGCATATATAAATACATATATAAATATATATAATATATATGGAAACTATACAGAAATATATATAAATGTATTTATATAAATATGTCAATACTAAATACTTATGAATATAAAGATACACGTAAATACATGTATAAAATTATAAACATATATTTAAATGCATATGTTTGCATATAAATCGCCCCGGGGCGATTTGCATATTCGATGCGGCTTTTTGTTCTATTCTCTTTCTATTCGGCCCCATTTCTTTCTATTTATGTTCTATTCCCATTTCTATTTCTTTTCTTCTCTGTTTCTTTTTCCCGGCAGCCCGGGCGGCCGCTGCTCTTCTCATTTGCATGTCCCCGCCCTTGGGGGGGGCAGAAGCGACCCTGGTCGCGGAGTATCATTGCGCATGCGCAGTTTCTGCGCTGCAGAACGGTATTTCTGCCACCAAGCGGCAGCACAGCGCGCGTTTCTAGGAGCGCCACTGCGCATGTGCGAAGCCGCGACTGCAGTATCGGAATCAGCCACCAGGGGGCAGCACCAGAAAACGAAATGGCAGAAGCACAAACCCCCGAGGAGGGACAGAAATGGGAACAATTGCGAAGTACGAATTCCCAGGGAAAACAACTGCCGTGGGGCTGGGCTGCAGACAAGCGAGGGGGTGGGGAGGACAGAGTGGGGGGGGAAACAAGGGGTGCTTTGGGGGGGGTGCAGGTGCCCCAGGGTCCGCAGGCAGAGGGGCTATGGGGGGGCGCAGTGCGGAACGCAGGGGCTGGAGGGAAGAGAGGAGGGAGTGGGGACACGAGAGTGGACGGCATAGGCTGGGGGGGTGGGGGCTCTCACCGGGAAAGAACACGCGTGGGGCACGTTTGGAGAGCAACCATTTGGGGAGGGGCAGAGACACGGGGAAGACTGTGCAAGTAGAAAGGTGCACGGGGTGGGTGGGGGTGGAAGGGACGTGTGCGGGGGTGACCTGCAGCGGGGGGGTCCATCCAGACCAGACGACTCACCCGGGACAACCCGCAACCCAGCTGCACACATCCAGGAGGATGTTGCTTTCCCAGTAGACCCAGATTGTTCTTTTTATTTTTCCCCCCCATTGCAGACCCAAATTCAGGGTGTTCAGGGTATTCTTATGCCACCGTGGTGTCTGCCGCTCTGTGTGCCCAGCCCCCCCAGGGGAAAGACCCTGTTTGGGCGAATTGGCCCCAAATCATGGTGGGAAAAATCAGGGTCCCCACATTGACATCCGCTTTTTTCAGGGGGACCCTCACATCACATCCCCCACTCACCTGCTCCCCCACCCGCATCGCCGGCCCCTGCTCACGCTGGGGCGCCGCAAGTGACACCATCACACAACACAAGGGAAACGGCCCCAACAGGCAGCTCATTGTGTCATTTACTCTCATTGTGTCATTTACACGTGCACGTACCACAACCCCCAAAAAGTGGAGGGGCTCCCCTAGGAAAACAAAGCGAGGACAGCGCCCCAAACAGCTGCAGCCCCCGGCCCACTGGCCGGCAGCCGCCCCCCGCACGCTGGGGATGGAGGACTGTGCCACGTCTCCCGTTCCGGCGCTGCTCCCCCCACCCGGGCTGGGGGGTCTGCTGAGCATTGGGCGTTCACAGCTCCCCCTCCGAAACACAGGAATTCCACGTTAGAGTTCAGCGTCCCAAAAAAACAGCGCAGAAGAAAGCAGAGGAATTAGTCAGAAGAAGGGACGGGAGAGCAGCTGAGCTAATGGAGGATTCCAGGGAAATGGGCCGCCTCGGAACACGAGGCATCCTTGAAAAACCAGAGAGACTGGAGCAATGCCAGACGGCATTAGGACAAACTGACGCCACTTTGGACGCTGTCGGCGGACAAGGAAACGCTCCCGCTGATGCTAGAGAGCGTCTCGCCCCTTCCCTCCGGCACCACCGCAGGAGACAGCCCCAGCGAGGCTGCAGGACGGGCTCGTGCCACCAGCAGGGTCCGCGCTCACAGATCCGCCACCACAGCTCCTGCCCTCGCAACGCTGCTGCTGCTGCGGCTGCGCGTCTGCGTCGGTCAGTAAAGCTGAAAGCGTGCAGCTCCGGAGAGTGACATTAAAAAGGAAAGAACCAACCACAGTCATTCGCTGACACGAACCTCATGAGGTTTGACAAGAGGTGTAACCGTCAGCCTGCTTTTTCCTTCAAGGACAGGAGTCAGTTCGGTTGATCAAAGAACAACTCTGATCTCACCTGTCTGTGCTTCTGCCCCACACCCAGACTGGAGCCCTGCGGGAAACTCGGGCAGCTCTCACCTTGTCCCGCAGCAGTGGCAGCGTGTCAGGCACCAAACCCAGACCTCGGGCCTGAGTGCGCAGAGGGGAACGCTGGGGACCATGGGGACGGTCGCTGTAGTGAACCCAACCAGAAGACTAGTGAACAGTTGAGGAGCCAGTGATCGATAGAACAGTTAACCTGAGAAGGCACAGGCCTCTGCTGTGCTGTGCTGCATGTACAGCTTGGCCTTCAGGTGTGCGTTGTGCTGTGCATACAGCTTGGTCACAGCACAAACGTAGCTGACTTCCTGTGACAAAGGAGCCTGTAGGCAATTCCTACTTGGCACTGGTGATGACGTGTATTTGTTTTTATCTTACATTGAAGCAGCATGTTCTCAAGTGAACGTTCTCTTGTTTGACAGTAAGAGGACAAATAGAATCATTTGATTGCAAGAAAATCCTGTAAGAGCTCTGAAGATGTCAGCAGAACCTCCTCATAGACAAGAGCTGCACTGCGGGCTGTGCCTCCTCTGCAGGTCTCTGATTCTGCACCATGTGATGTTCCCAGCATCTGAAGGAATGTAAGATTATACTATGCTCTTTTTCCTTCTAGTGTTAGCTTCAATAAATGGAATTTTTATCAATAATTTACAGAGTCTGAATGCCTTTCTTAGTGGATTCACAATGAATATTAGGCCTGGTGCGTTACGGTTACTAATGCCAGGGAAGGGTTCACAGTGTACCATGTAGGGTTTGGAGCTTGTATTTTATTATTTAGGGCCTTAGACTTCCCCATTTAACACAGTAAGCCCTAAAGTGATAAACTACAATTCTCGGAACCCAAGCAGTCATTGGGGATTTAAAGTTTATGGACGAGATTGGATTTTTACATCTGGCACTCTGATCACTAAATGAGTAAACAGTAAACCCTGATAAATACAGAGCTGCACAAAAAAAAGCAACAAACTGTCACTACTGAGTGAGAAACCACTGAAAACCACACACTCTAAACCACAAACCATAAATGAAAAACTCTGAGCACTCAGTTTTAAGCAAGAAATGCCAAACAATATGTGAGTAGGAAAACGGTAAAGAGAAAAATAAAAAGAAGGTGGGAACTTTTGCCTGGAACTTCCCAAGTTTCACCCTCATTCGGAAGGGCAGCAGAATGGGAATGCACACACACCACAAGCACTTCACAATTGCTGTTTGGTTTCAGCCACCCTTCGTAAGGGGTCGTATGTAAGAATCATCGATCCACTCTACTAAGCTGCACTTCCACTAAACCTACCCACAACGCAATGAGCGCTAAATGTCCATTACAGACAATTAATTTAATGTCTGTGGCCCCCTCAGCTCTGCAGGCAAAACTCCAGAGGCAGCAACACCTGTAATCACCAACCAGCCTCTCCTTAAGGGAAGGGGTCCCTGCTGAGAGAGAGAAGTGTTTGTAACAAAAGGCAACACCATTCCTGCAGTCACCAACACCATCCCAAAAGCCTCTGACCAGTAAATCCCACTCTAAAGACTAACCAGAAAATGCCTCACAGAGTTGCCAGAAGAATGGTAAAACATTGCAGCTGGGAAGATACTTTTTATTATGGAAAACAGACTGGTTTTTTTGCCTATTACTCACATGACGAACATTTGTAGTCCAAGGTACCTAACCACTTGGCACATCAAGCAAATTCCCGTTGCCAGGCTTGTACATCAGTCACTAAACGCCCGAACTTCAGCCTCCCCGACACAACTTCCCGCTCCCTCCACCCAGCAGTACCCAGATTGCCACACAATCTCATCCCCAGCCAGGGCACCACTCCCTGCCACCCCCAGCCTGCCCCACCTGCCATGCAGCCCCAGCACTTCACTGCGTCCACACTGCGAGTCAGAGCTTGTCCATAGTGCCCGGCCACGCACCCTGCAGAGCTCCAATCTGTGGTGCTCCTTCAACAGCCAGACTCTGCTTCAGTACCTGCAAAAAACAGAACAGTTGTTACCAAGAGGCCAAGCAACTGCACAGCCCTTCCAGAACTATCCTAAGTCAAGGCCTAGAATTGCTCCCACAAATACAATTGACCCTCTGTGCTGCTTCGCCATGTTCTCAGGCTCTACTTCATCACCAGGATGCCACAGCAGTCCCCAGAGATGCTCAGGCCTGCTCGGGCACGCAGTTATCCCCAGCCCATGGCACATGGCTCTCCTCAGGGCAACTGTGGCACAGGCTCTGCAGCACTGGAAGTGTCTGCCTCACCTGGCATAACAATGCACACAAGTCAAAAAGGAGAAATGAGTGGTCCCTGCTGACTTAGCCACCCCCTCATTCACTACAAGTAGTAGAAGAGAAGCAAAGATTCCAGACCACAAAGTGACCACCCACCACTGCGCCCAACGGTGCCACACGTTCCGTGAGCTGTCACCAGAACTGCTCCTCTCATCCACCCCGGAGCAGGGAATCCAGACGGTCCCCTCCAGCCCTCCACCTTCCACATGCAATCTGTGCTGCTTCACCTAGCACAGCACTAGCTCTTCTTTCACAGAAAACACAGGCACATGACATCAAAAGCACCCACCTTTAGGCCATCTTCAGACTGCTCAGAAAGCAGCATTCAGCAAGGGGTTAAAAACCCACAGCCTTTAAAAACTCCAAACACTGAAGAGACTCAGCTAGCAGGAAAGACTCTAAACAAGGAAGTGAGAGAAGCAGGGTTTTGCTTCCCTCGCGCCGCTTGAGAGGCAACACAAGTGTCCCAACTCAAACAGACCTCGCTAGAAACTCCCAGTGACAGAGCAGCGTGCCACAAAGCAGTCGGGTCCAGGTTTGTGCTGCACACGGGCAGAGGAGGAGCAGAAAGAGGCTGATGAAGGGAGGACATTGGTTTGCATAGATAGATCCACCAGGAAACTGGGTTTGATGCCAGTGTCACAAGTACAATTCAAGCCGCACCACGAGGGAACCCTGCCCGGGCACCGGAAGCAATGCTAAAACGGTTTACTGCACTGCCATGGGGTACAAGGGATGATGGCAGCTCCAGGCTGCCACACCACACACAGGCAGGTTGCACATCAGTGGGAGCTCTGTCCCAGCAGGGTGCTCAGTCTCTGCGTGCTCTCATGGGTGGCTGGCTGCTGCTGGGTGTCTGGGTAAACAGCAAAGCAATGTGTGACTCACTGGCACACTCAGGACTGGGGAGTCCCATGGCTTTGGGGCAGCTGCATGGAGCAAGCAGGGCTCAGGGAGGCTCAGCAGAAACCTTCATTACTCGGGCAGGCATCCTCGCTCTGTGCCTAGTGGTTGGAAGGCCTCAGTGTGTCTGGGGCTGCCCTTCCTCCAGCCTATCTTCCTACTTCCCCCAGTCCTCGGGTTACTAATTTGATAAGGCAGTTCGTACCTGGTGGGCAGGACTGCCACAGCCAGACCAGCCGGCCCCGGGGCAGAGGACGCACCAGCTGCGGCGGGGCAGCAACGGGCTCGAAGGGAAAACCCCCTGCGCTCCCGGCAGGGTCTGCCTTGCGTACATGGGGGCCGAGACCTGCAGCGCTCTGCCGGCACAGGGCGTTCCCAGGGCTGCACCACGGGAGGGTTTCGCTTCGCTGGCCCCAGCGCCGCCCCCGGACTCCGCTCCGAGCAGCCCCAACCCGAGGCCCGCACCCCACCCTCCCGCTGGCTGCAGCTCCAGCACTGCAGGCACGGGCAGACCAGGCAGAGGCGGCGAGCAGCGCCGGCAGCACGGTGCCGAACCGCTCCCGGTACCGAAAGACCCGCAGCGCGGCCGCCGCCGCTGGCTCGCACATGCGCACTGGGGCCGCGGCGCAGCGGCGTGTCAGCGAGTGGGGGGAGCTGCTGCACCGCGTGTCGCACCGCGGAGCCGCTCCGGGACGGCCCGTCCCGCCGCAGGGCGGAGCACCGAGAAGCTGACAGTCTGTTACGGAGCTGAGCGGGAGGAAGGAGCGGCGAACACAGCCACTCACTTGCGGAGCATGGCGAGCTTCCGCAGCGAGTTGTGCCGAGGGCAGCGGCGCTGCGCTACTGGCAGCGGCCGAGGGAGGGCAGCACTGAGCACGCGGTAGCCGCAGCAGAGGTGGTGCTCAGCCGGCGGCACCGCGCATGCGTGACGGGGCGGGCTGGGACACCGCGCCGGGCCCCGCGGCTGGCCGGTGAGTGCCGCGGCCGTACTGCACATGCGTACACCATCCCCGCACAGCCGAGAATTGAGCTCCACGGCAGCGCTCGGGGGGACGCGGAGCCGCGCGTGTGTGGGAAGGCGGGCGGCAGCACACCGGGATCAACCCAGGGCGGAGCAGGGGCGCGGGCACTGCGCATGCGTGCCGCCAGCTGCCGTGCCCCGTGCGCGCGGCGGCAGCACCGCGCATGCGCAGAGAGGTAGGCACGGAGGGACGGGGAGCTGCGCAGAGGAACGGAGACAGAATTTGCACCGCTGCAGGAAACCTCGTGGAGTCCGGCCGACTGCGATGTGCCCGCAGTGTCCGCGGCCAGCAGGCACTCTCCAGCACCACCCCACTGCCTTGGTATCCGTTGTGGCAGTAATTTGTGATTTGCTGCTTACTGACACACATAGTAAAAGGCATCGCCCTGTAAAAGCATAAAGGAATGCAAAAACCAAAACCCCTGCACAAAAGCACAAGAAACCAAATTTAGTGGACAAACACACACGAATCTGTGCCTCCACCCCCATTTTGAAGACTACCACAACATTTGGGTTTGCTGCAAGAAAGAAATCAGACTCACCAGTCACTGCAGGTTAACCTTTCAGGAGGCTGCCCTGTCCGCATTTTTGGCGTAGCCATGTCACCCCTCCTGCAGTTCAGGCATGCGTAAGCAGATCTGCTTCTTCAAACACTTGTCTGATTACCTCCTGCTCATTGCTTCAGATCAGACCACAGAGCAGAATGCTGGCTGGCACCAGGGCCAAGATATGAACCCCCCAAAACAGCTGACTCTTTAGGGTTCAGGGCTTACAATTTATTATCTAAGCATTTGGACCTTATCATTTAGCATTAAGCTGTAAACCCTGAACTTTAAGTGTTAAACTACGTATCTTGGAACCCAAATGATTGTTGGTGCTTTGCAATTTATAGATAGGGTTAGATTTTAAATCTTATGTCCTGATCAGTAAATAAGTAAACCACATGCCCTGATTGATAGATGCGGAGTCCCAGAGAATAAAGTAAAAAACCATAGCCCCTGAGCAAGAAACTGTAAACAATTAACTTAAAAGAACTGATGGAACCTTCATTTTTGAGCAATACACACCATAGCACATAAAAGAAAGAAAACGGTAAGATGCAGCTGAGGAGTTTTTGCCCACAGGTTTTGAAGTTTCTGCTTCCTCTGGAAGTGTAGCAGAGCGGGATACGCACCAGGAACGTGTTACACGTGTTGCTTATACATCTCATTTTAGCCACCATATGCAAGAATCAGTCCACAGGATTAGAGTAAGATGCATTTCCACTAAACATACCTGCATCACCACCAACACCGACTCATCTCCACTACAGACAACTAACATCATAATTTTGGTCCTCTCAGCTCCATGGTCCAACTCCCAGAGGCAGTGTCCCTGGAAATCACCTGCTGATTTACACTGTCTTGTCATCGGCCGGCACTGCCAGGCAGGTTGGCCCACGGCAGAGCCCTGAGCGCCACAGCCCTGTCCTGCTCCCGCTGCCTTCCTCCCCACAGCGCCCAGCTGCACCCCCTGGGCCCCAAAGTCAGGACCAAGGGACAGCCATGTCACATCTGCCCTCCCGGCAGACCCAGCACCCAGTGGGCCTGGGCTCCAGCGGGCACCTCTGCTCCCCGGCAGCCACCGCGCACGGGAGCCACCCCTGAGCCAGCAGCTGCCTGAGGTCCTGCTCACCGGCCTGGCGTCCCTGACCCCGGCGTCCCTGCCCCAGCATCCCTGACCCTGGCATCCATGCCTCAGCATCCCTGACCCCAGTGTCCGTGCCTCAGCATCCCTGACCCCAGCGTCCCTGCCCCAGCATCCCTGACCCTGGTGTCCACCCCTCAGCATCTCTGACCCCGGCATCCATGCCTCAGCATCCCTGACCCCAGCGTCCCTGCCCCAGCATCCCTGACCCCGGCGTCCCTGCCCCAGCATCCCTGACCCTGGTGTCCGTGCCTCAGCATCCCTGACCCCAGCGTCCCTGCCCCAGCATCCCTGACCCTGGTGTCCGTGCCTCAGCATCCCTGACCCCGGCGTCCCTGCCCCAGCATCCCTGACCCTGGCGTCTGTGCCTCAGCATCCCTGACCCCGGCGTCTGTGCCTCAGCATCCCTGACCCCAGTGTCCCTGACCCTGGTGTGTCCCTGCCCCGGTGTCCTTTCCCCGGTGTGTCCCTGGCCCTGCTGTGTCCCTGGCCCTGGTGTGTCCCTGGCCCTGGTGTGTCCCTGGCCTCCCCTGCCCTCTGCCACACCGCTCCCAGGCACTGCACATGTGCTGGCCACAAATGGAGGAGGGCATGCTCCTGGGCACCGTGAGGTAAACTGAGACCTCGGTCGTCTGTTTTCTGTCTCACACGAGATTCCGTGAGGATTAAGGCAGCCTCTTCTGTCTTCTACTTGCCAATCTGAATATAGCACATGCAACTTAAATAACTGTAAACCTGAGGAATACATTACTTTAAGAGTTGTATGTTTTTCCCAAATCTATACACTAGGCAGAGAAAGTCAAGACTGAAACTACACAACAGCATGTGGTTTCAGCACAATTCCTCTTATGTGCAGTACTTTGCAAAACTAACACCCTTAAGTTGCACCAGATACTTTAACCACATCTTGCACAGTAAACAATTTTCAGTGGTTGGTATTTCAAAGAAAAGCAAGAACAACTGAATGCTCTTCAAGGTAAATGGATTCGATTTTTTGAAAAGACTTCACACAGCAATGTAGAAAGAAGGACTCCAAAGATAATTCACCTTCATTAACAGTGCTTTCCCCATCCACACTTTAATATAGTTGCACTCAAACCTTTGCTCATGAAACGAGAAGTATTTATGAGAAGAGACTGACTGTACAGGCCCAGCATCAAAATCATACATGGGCTTAAATACACAGGGAACTTTGACAATGCGTATAATCTGAACCCTGCTAATGAAATCTGTCAACATTACATGCCAAATCCAAGGCACCTTGATTAAAGTGGAAGAGTCAAATTCTAAATGTCTCAAAGCAAATGTTTCAGTTCCTACAAGGCGCAATGGCTGAGGAAGTTCTGGAGTGGTTAATGAGCTGTCCAGAATTGGATCTCCTCCTCCACACCGACAGACAGGAATTCCCCTTCCCTCTGGGGTACATTCTGTACCATATGGGTACATGGAGGTTGGTTTGAAAGCATCTCTTCCCCCAAGTCTTACTGTTCCACAGGCAGCAATGGTTTAGATACAGGATGGGCTCTCCACCAACATGAAAAAGGAAAGATCCAGTCCACAGTAAAAGTACAATTTCAAACATGACTAAGTCTGTGCATGTCAGTTTTCAGACCCATAGCTTGGCTGGGAAAATGAACACTTAGAAAAATATAAACAGAATTTTCAGATTTTTAACATTTCATTTGCAGCCAGATAAGATGCATACTTGTTTCTTGCTATTTCAGCCATTAGTGACAAGAAGAGTAATGTCATCTAACTATTGAGTTTTTTATCATCATACTAAATGCAAGTGCAATGCAAGACAATGAAATATATGCTGCATGTAGACTTGCCAATAATTGTTCCAGCTAATTTTTCCATTCTTTTATTGGAAATTCCATCCCTTTACTGGAAAGTGAACGGAGTAGTAGCTCTGTTAAGGAAAAACGGAGCAGAAAAGATCTAATCGAAGCAAAGCGGGATGCAAAGTATTGTGCAGCACAGGTAGCTGAGTGGCAGCCTCAGTGAAGCTGCAGACTGTACCTCACTCTTACACATCACAATCCACTGGGCTCCTGAGGAAGGCTTGCTGTAAAACTTGCCTAGCTCTCTTATTTTCCACGTCTTTCTGGGCAATGGTGTCAAGAGAGACTGCCCAATGTCCCTACCTGACAAAGTACTCCAGCCTGTCTTCAGACTTCTCTCCCATATAGTTCTTTAGCTTCCCTATTCTCTTAACACTGAAACCTTTTCAAAATTAATCTCACTTAGTGTCCCAGCACAAGTCCCTGATTTTGTCTGTCCCCTCTGCACTACTTCATTGCAATCTCATCACCAAGAACTCCAAAAGAAACATGATTTTTATTCTTACAGGTCTCCTCCTTTTCCAATTCTGAAAACTCCGTAGAGCTGCAACTCTTTTCAGCATTTCTTCTCTTTCAATGTCACTTGTTCTCATTTATACTGCACCCTCTCCAGCATCTCCTTTTCCAAGGCCTCTCTCATGTGTTTCTTTCTCTCAACCATTTCCCTTTCCTTTACAGCTTTTCCTGCATTCCCATTCACTATATAGATGCAGAGAAATTGTTTTTTAGTCCACGGCTGCTTGGCGATCGAGTGAGTCTCAGGCCCGTTCAGTTCAGCGGAGGTCTATTGTTCGGCCTGGCCACTCTCCTCCATTCCACAATGACAGAAGTCAGGGAGCGAGCCTACAGAAACCATTATCTGCTGTGCATCCTCTGTCTTTGCAGAAAAGGAACTCTGAGAAATCTAAATAGATGGTTTTACCTGGCACTGCGAGAGCAAAAGGTAGAGCAATATTTATGTCTCTCTATAATCACAACTGGGGCAACGTTGAAACCACAAATAAAAATATTCCAGTAGCAATGTCCTAACATCCTGGGTCATTCAAAAGCTGCAACATAGCAACATAACAGATGCTGAGAGGGCACAAAATATTCAAACACTTCTATTTCGATGTTATAAAGGACACATTTATCATTAAGTGTTTGTCACTGAAAGTATTCATAGCAAACTCAGCCACGTGAAATGCATTTTCAAAGTACTAGAAGTCCTGCAGTGGAGTCCCAACACAAAGTTGGGAAAAGCAGATAGAGGACAAACAACACTGGAAATGTGCATGACTCGTGCCCTTTAAGGATTCACCCCAAGGGAAAGGTGGGCACCATTCTACTGGTTTGATCTGACACTAAAGGCTGAGCAACACAGAAGGGCTGGGAACAGCCTCAGCGGTGGTCCTCACGCCAGCACGCGTTTGCCTGTCCAGTTTTATTCACCGGCTACTCCAGAACTGAACCAAGGTCACCTGGCAGTGCCAAGAGGTGGCAAAAATGATCTGTACAAATACTGAGACCCTGCCTGGTTGGATGGGTGAACAGTTTGTTGTTTTATAGGAGGTTTACTCCTACAAAGGGTATGACTGAATGAACTGTACCGAGCCTCAGAAAAACTGGGATGTTCAATAACCTTGTTGTTGCAAAGGAGAGCAAGCAAAGCTGCACAAGTTGCACTAATTACTCCTGCTATATCCCAGCACATTTCAGAGGACTGCACACTGGAAGGCAACATGCACAAGTTTCCGCCCCGCTGTGCTCACCAGAGTACAGCCAGAAGCGTAAGAATCAATTAATATGGGCAAGGAGACAGGAAAAGGGCGAGAAATGCACTTAAACCAGGAACTGGTATCAGGGTCTGTCACAACGTTGCATGACCCTGGATACATTTTTGTCTTCACAATGTTCGGAGTAAGATCGCTATAGCAGGGATTATGGAGATCAGCATTTCTGGACTGCCTCCCTATATAGCAGCCAGAGTCACTGCAAGGCTTGGGGACAAAGGTAAAATACAGTGGTTTTTAAATGACTACAAATCCCGTTGCTGCTGTCTTCAGTCCGGTGGGTCCGGTATACATTAAAGTCTTCCTTAATTCATTTTTTTCATCCCTCAAAAATGAATCATTAGATTTGCCGACAGAGGTATTATGCTGCATTAAATGAGTTGCTGTAGCTGTAAAAACGGGCGAGCTTTTGAACACTCGGGGGCTTTCAAAACAGATGTGGCTGGACCTACATAAAATTAGCTGAGCTAAATACAACTAGAAGGCAATTGCTCAGTTTAGCTAGGTGTGTACTGCTTAGATCATCTCTGAAAGACAAGATAGCTGACAGCTTTGAAGTAAAAGAGAAGTTGTGAAGGGCATAAGAGAGGAGACAATGTTAGGGAAAAGGAACAGGAAGTTTGTTGCCTGTGGAACAGAGAGGCACATGAGGAGTTGTATTATGATATGCCATGGTACCAGTAAGGCTGTTGAGTCCACGGTTTAATCTGAGACTAAAGAAGGGCTCGTGTGTCCAAAAGCCTGACTGCTTTCTCCTCCTGAATCAGCTGATGCAGTATGAGACCTCTACCTACAAATTCTGTTTGTTATGTCCTGGTCTGTTGGCCATGGTCGCGTTCCACTGTCACAGATGTTACGTTCAAGTACATGGAATTCCACAGCTCACTCCCTGTTACATTGCAACCAGCATTAAAACTCCCTTTGTACCAACCACGAGTTGCTCTGCAGGTTTTATATATCTGGACAGTGAGGTCTCTGAAAGCTCTGATGAGCAGGTTCAAGACCAGCATCATACAGATGTCCCTATCAAAGTTGTTCGATATGAGCAGCTTTTAAAAAGCTAGATTAAAAATTTAAAGAAGCCCACTGTAATCCACAGCCTCTGGTCTTGTCCATCTCCATTTATCATCTCTATAGTTCAATGACAATGTTCTCCAGCATGACCCTGCAGCGCATCAGAGCTCTCCTACCGATCACCTGACTCCCCGTCCTTCCTCCTGCCGCAGATGCTCCACAACACGACTCCCGCACCTGTCTCACTTCTTGAGTTTTTCCATTTCTTATTTGGACCAATGCACAGCTTTGATCTGTCTTAACTCTCCAAGTTTAGTTAAGAAGCAATACAATACAAAACTGAACAGAAAAACAGTGTACAAATAGCAATCATTAGGAAAATGCAGCGTTCTCTCCTTTATTTCTATTACTCCTGAACAAAATTCTGTCCTCTCTAATACAAATAATCACAATAGGGTCTCTTTAAGGATTTGCATATAATGTTTGAAGCCTGCCAGTGGCTCTAAATATACCTAAAAAGCTAGAAGGAAAAAGCTCATTAATTTAAGTGAAGCTATGGACTTTAAATGCGGCAGGGCTGGAACCAAAATATTTTCTACTATGCTTTTTGTAATTGCTGGCTTCATAAAGAGAGGTTTACTCTTTGCTGTACCTTTTTCCTAAATGAAACACATTTCCTCAACATATATGCACATAAGTGATATCGTGCTTTATCCAAATGGGCCTCCTGAATGTAAGCCATATCAGTGTTAAGTGCTTAATAACTACAGGTTAAATCCTATGATCTCTCAGCTGGACCATTAAACCCATTAAACATTTAAACAAATCAATTTTCAACTTGTGTACAAGTGGAGTGGGTTTATTTTTTTCAAAGCAAGAATCATGGCACAAATAATTCCGTACTATAGTTTTTATAAAAGCTATAAATTATAAATTTACATGAAAAATAATGGCAGGGATTTCCCACCTACAAAATTTTTATGCTTCCTGTAGCAGAGAACACAGCAATAAAATCCAGAAACTTCTAAATGTTTTACATACTTATGGAAAATAAAAATAAGGCCACAAAAATAGTACTGATAAACTCTAAGGTTCAGAACCCACTCAAACCCACCTGCTTCAGATCCCAAGTGCCAGCCACAACGGCTGCACCCGGGTAAACTGCTCGACCAAACCCACCGTCGCTGGCAAGAGGCCGCATCAAAACACAAACAGTCACCAGCAAAAGCATCAGAAAGAAGCAAAGGGAGCTTAGGCCTTCTTATTATGTCAACAGTGGCTTTTAAAACAACCAACCAAGTGTCCGTCTGTCCACAATTAGTACTAGCTGTAATTAAATGTCTTCCTACGAACAACTAATGTAAAGAATGCAGGGCATGGGTAACGTGATTGCTGTTGCCCAGCCCAGTGAACAGAACTGCTGCATCTGCATTGTGAACAATCTGGAAGCTGTGGGGAAACATTGATGAAAATCCTGATAAAAGACAATGAAAAAATAACCAGACTGTACAGTGAGAAAAGCATGAGATGATGTTCCAACGTGTGCACAGGATAAATAATGCTATGGCCTGTGTGAACTATGCAGCTAGAAAATCATCACTGAGCCACGCCTGATATACATGGACCAATTCACAGGAGAGGGCATTGTCAGACTAATTATGTCCAGCTTCCCAGTATAGCCCCAAAACATTTTAAGAAACCCACTTCATACTGCATATACTGCAAGGTAGCTACACTTGACAGCCCTTGCAACTGTGATGGAAAGTAAACTTAAGGATCAACCTTTTAACATGGGGATATTTTCTTGGAATGACGCACCTGAGACAGCAAACGTACCCAGCAGAGCCAACGTCGATCTGCGAACGTGACACAGCGAGAAGTTGCTTTCTGCAGACTCTCAACAGCAAAACTATCACCCATCTCTTAAGCGGAATTTATAACACTGCAGCCCACAGTCAGCGCGAACAAGGAATCTGTAAGTTAGCACTCCTTTGACTGCTCACTAGATACGCTTCTGTTTACGTCCAGCCTAAGTATTTTTCAGTGCTGTGACAAGACCATTGTCCTACAGCATATTTGACACTGAGAGATGGGGTTTAACACCCACAGAGCGTTTGCGCAGCAACAGTTCTGATAACAAGGATTTCTGATCAACATCTTCTCACCTTGACTAAAGACCTTTTTCTTGTGCAAACCTGAACATCCTATGGCAAAATTCCACTTAAAGACCTTGCTAATTATCCCTCAAGCATCCCAGTACACCCCGGTCAAGAACCCGGGGATGTGAACCTCCAGGCTCACGTCACTGTGCTCTGATGAGTGCAAGACCCTGTCGGAGAGGTCAGGCGTGGAAGGCGTTACCGCTCAGGCCTGCATTGCCGCTGTTCTGTGCAGTCTGGAGGGAGTCAGATAAGGAAGGACCAGTGTTGCCTGAACTGATGGTGTCACACTGAAACAACTGCTTGGAGGTCCATTAAAATAACCTCCCAGGCAACACTGCTGTGTCTTCATGCTAGCATAAACTGTGAACGATCTTTCCATTTCATCTAAACGAGCGTCATAATTTTCCTCCGTAAAATATGGATGTGGTAATTGTTGACTGCTCAGAGATGGGAATTAATGCTTATATACGTCTTTGACAACTATAATTGCTGAGCATTATTGTTAACATATCACTTTTCTAGCAACATTTTAGTCCGAGGCAAGGAGTTTGGGTTTGTCTGGTTTGGAGAGGAGGCTGAGGGGTGACCTCGTTGTCCTCTGCAGCTTCCTGAGGAGGGGACGTGCAGATGGGGGTGCTGCCCGTGGGATCCAGGGACAGGACACGTGGGTACGGCTCAGAGCTGCACCAGGGGCGTTCAGACTTGACATTAGGAAACGTTTCTTTGCCAAGAGGGAGTTCAAACACTGGAACAGGCTTCCTAGAGAGGTGGTCAATGCCCCCGGCCTGTCAGTGTTGAAGAGGCATTTAGACAATACCCTTACTAATACACTTGAACTTCTGGTCAGCCCTGAAGTGGCCAGGCAGTGGGACTAGATGATAATCATCAGTACCTTTCAACTGAACTTTGTTCTCTATTCTATTCTATTCTATTCTATTCTATTCTATTCTATTCTATTCTATTCTATTCTATTCTATTCTATTCTATTCTAATACTTCTTTTGCTGTGAAAGGAGTTGAAACATCTGAATGTAACAATACTAAGGTTTTCCAACAGGGAACACCTGAATTCACCTAATCAGAAATAACATTCCCAGTACACCATCCTGACTTTTTTTTTTTTTAATTTTCACATGAGACCGGAGTTAATTACATGGCCTAAACTGGAGGAAGTCCTAGCCTGAAACGGAGCACTAGTCTAGCCGGGCACTAGAACACTGTTGTAAGTCTGAGCAACTTGGTGGAAGCATTACCACTGCTCCTTCCCAAATCCCTGCTAGAACATCTGCAACTTCAGAACTTTGCATCTCCAGGGATTTTATCATCTGCTAGTTTGTTTGTTTGAAGTATTAAGAGTTTCAGCACGTCCTGTAGTAAGGAATGAAATGCATGTTAAGATGAGGTACTAAAATCTATCTTGGGAGAGTTTAAAACTCTGGTCACCACATCTGTACAAGTAAGAAACTGTAAGACTGACTGTTACGTACCGAGGCAGTAGCACCTACACCGTGGATATGTGACTGGGACTCCCATGTACAAATACAGAGCAAGAGATGGACTTACTGGTTTAAGTCAAGTGTTAAAGAGAAAAACAAAGAGGAACAAATACAGATCTGCATTGCCTGCCCTTAGTGCCAGGGCAAATGAGGAGTGGGATGGGTGACAAACCCCTGCGTTCTGCTCCCAGCCACGAGTCCTCGCAGCAGGTCCTGTGGCCTCCCAGCCCAGAGGAGTCAGCGCGAAGCGGGGGGACAGGGGAGCGGGTGAGCAGAAAAACACTCCGTGCCCTGCCAGCCTGTTCGCCAAAGGAGAAGCAGCTTGTGAAATCATTTGTACGTGGTCTGTGCTCTCCAATAACATTTCAACCTTTTCATTAAGTTTAAGAAAGCAGAGAGAAGTCTCAGCATTTCTAATTTTTAACTAGTTTTGTAAAGACTAATAAGAAAAAAAAGGTTCAGCATCAATTTACTTCTTAATAGATGGCAGGTTATTCATGCAAGCAGGAGAAAAGCTTCTATTGTAGCTTGCATTATAGACCACTGAGAATCAGAAAGATGATACAAATAAAAGAAATTGAAACCTACTTGCTTCATTGCTTATAAGAGTATTTATTTTATCATGTTATAAGAAATCCTTAATCCACTAAACACGTGTGCACTGCTGTGTGTTCAGTAACACACGCTAAGCAAATGCAAGATTTACAAGACAGAGCCTGGCTTTTCAGCGGACTAAATTTGTGTAACAGGTGGAGTTTTTTGAAGGAAAAGAGGCCAAAACTGGAAGTGTCTCTGGGATGGGCAAAGAGAAGGTTCATTAGGAAAAGAGAGTGTGAAAGGCTGAAATAAGCTGGAGTGACAGCAGAATGTTTTGATTATTCAAATAGAAACACCAAAGCCCTTTCAGTCCTACTGGAAAAAGTGACCTTATATTGAAATCCTAGCCCTAGGAAATATTTGTGCCAAATTTTAAAATGTATGCAGACTATTCTAAGTTCTCAAATAATGAATGTCCAGCCTAGCCTGACATGAATTTCAAGGTGAGAAGGGTTTTAAAATGCAGAGGGGACGACCCAGAACAGCTTTTGTCATCAGGGAAGTTTATGACAGGGCAAGGCAGAGATGGCATGGCAAAAATGGAACCAAACCTCTCAGTACACTCTTGAATCAGGATATATTATTTCTACATATCCAGCTATGCACTGCACAAGGTGTCTCCCTCCTAACCGGACAGATTACTCTTTCAGCTGCAGTGTTGTAAAACTGATTTCCAGTACTTTAAACGTGGACTGGACACACAGAGTTAACCCTCTTCCTTTTTTCCTCCAGATTTTGCAGAGACAAAACTGGTGTTTTATTCTGAAACTTTCCCTACAATGTTTTATTAATTTAATGGTTGGACTCACTGTGCACATTTGCAAAATCATACAGCTTAAGTGTAAATGGCTACTTAAGCACTTTAGAAGTTTACAGTTAACACAGTCCATTTACAGGGTGGCAGTTGCTGTTGCTGCTATATAAATCCCAAATAGATTTCAAAGCTACTTCTTTGTATCTGGTGTTTCGAAATGTCTTTTAACTTAAGTTATAGAGAAGCTCCTACTAAAATAACAGTATTACTCCGTAGTCAAAAGCAGGAAGGTCTATAACACGCAATGGCAATTTGACTTCCGTGACACGCATTGTGGTGTAATTCTTGTCTGATCACAGGTTCATTTTCCAAGGGACTTGGCTCTTGTTCAGAGCACCAGTGTTCACCTAAAGAGCTGCTACGTCCGTTCCTTCTGAACGCTGTCTCTTTATCCAGGATACCTATTCCTTCTTCCTCCTCACCAGGATTTTATCAAGTCCTATGGTGTGTGCTGGCACGTAACAGTTTCCCTGGCCAGCTCCCGTCCTCACATATTTATCTTTCGCTTAGTCTTAAATTCATCCTCTTCCATCAAAATTGAGGCAAAGCACTTTTTTTTCTTACCTTGTCCTGGGTTTGGATGCTTTCCCAGCTCAGCCTTCGCCTCACCACAGCCTGTCCCAAGCGTTCCTCTCTTTTTTTCCCTGGCTTTCTTCCTCCTATGCTCGTGTCACAGGATCTTTTCTCCTCTTTGGTCTGGAAGCCAACGGACACCTGATTATCTCGTGGGTTCTTCCAGTGAGTTTTCCCCTCCGGGCTGCGGGGAAAGGAGAGTAACCAGTCAGCACAGGGGCACGGAGCGTGGATGTGCAATCTGGTCACACGGGAACGAGAGGTTTCACAGCCTGTTCAACCACTAAAGTCTGAAAAATCTCAAACAAGCATGTGCAAACAGGGGTGCAGGAGCCCTTCTCTATCACACTTCTAAGCCTAACATCGACCAACCTAGGGCTTTGTTTTGATTGTTCGTTTTTAACGTGGAAACCAGAAGGAATGATGCTCTTTCTCTGCGCTGTAACACAACACAAAGGAGGTGGCGGGAGGAGGGGGTGGGGAGGAGCGGGGGGAGGGCAACGACCAACACCGGCCATTCTATTGTTTTCTATCAAAAACTTGGCAAAGCAACAAGCTAGACACAGCTGAAATGTGCTGGCTAAAAACTTCTCAAAACTTCAATCTGAGACAGACACAAACCGTGCTCAGCACCACCAGAGAAACTCTGTCAGAGCAGCGGATGCCTGAAAAAGGGCTGCACACCAGAAAATTTAGTAATCCCTACTGACACACCACATTACTGGCATTGCCTATAATTATGATTTGCACATTTGCATGCATGCGATGTTTTATAAACCACTGGTACGCTCTAAAAAGGTTTGTTGTCGGTGGTGGTCAAGCACTTACCTGATTTTAGTATTTTTAAAAGTATGCAGTTTGATTTAAAACAGGTCTACAAAAATTGTCTCAGCTCAAACATAACTTCCTATGCCAGGGAATTTGGAGGTGGAATGTTCTTTTTTCATCAGTTTGCACTGAGAGTTTGTTTAGCTTTTTAATCCTTCCAGTAAAAAAAAACATTTGCCATTTCAGGTTAGAAAGAAATCCCCTTCCTAACAGACTTTCCTCAGTTCATTCTGGTGAAAAGGCAGGTAGAAGTCATTGTCTCCAGGAAGACAATGGATTGCCTTGTGGACACCAAACTGAACATGAGCCAGCAATGTGCCCTTGCTGCAGAGCTGATTGGTGTCCTGGGTGGCAGGAGGCCAAGCCTGGCAGCAGCGTCAGGGAGGGCATCCATCCATCTATCCGTCCGTCTGTCCGTCCCTCTGCTCTGCTGGGGAGGCCACACCAGCAGAGAGGGTATTCATCCATCCATCCATCCACCCACCCACCCACTCTGCTGGAGAGGCCAGGACGGTGTCCAGGGCTGTGCACCCCCAACACAAGAGAGACACGGTCACACTGGGCAGAGCCCAGCAAAGGGCCATGAGGATGATGAGGGGACAAAAAAAGCCGAGGAAGGGCTGGGCCAGCCGGGACCATGCGGCCTGGGGAGAGCAGGTTGGGCCGTCTCAGCACTGTGTCCACGCCTGCAGAGCGTCAGGGACAGAGCCGGCTCTGCCCGCGGTGCCAGCGCAGAGGCACCCGCGCACACACGGGAGGGTCCGTCTGCACACCAGGACACACGTGTTCCCCGGGAGGTGCCGCGCACACACGGGAGGGTCCGTCTGCACACACGGGAGGGTCCGTCTGCACACCAGGACACACGTGTTCCCCGGGAGGTGCCGCGCACACACGGGAGGGTCCGTCTGCACACCAGGACACACGTGTTCCCCGGGAGGTGCCGCGCACACACGGGAGGGTCCGTCTGCACACCACGACACACGTGTTCCCCGGGAGGTGCCGCGCACACACGGGAGGGTCCGTCTGCACACCAGGACACACGTGTTCCCCGGGAGGTGCCGCGCACACACGGGAGGGTCCGTCTGCACACCACGACACACGTGTTCCCCGGGAGGTGCCCGGGCACCGCACAGGCTGCCCAGGGAGCTGGTGGAGTCTCCGTCCTTGGGGTGTCCCCTGGGACACAGGGCTATGGTGACCCTGCTGGAGCAGGGCTGGGACCAGATGGAACATAGAGCTTTCCAATTTCAACCAGTTTGTGATTCTTTGAGTCTTTGGGCTAACTCATTGCTTTGGTTAGGGTATTTTGTATATCTCTACCTTTCACTATTTGCTCATCTTCAATTGCTCAGTTTTGACTAGTAGACAGAGTATCATATAAGTAACAAAGGACCTGTACTAAAGTCTCCATATTAATAATACTTGGAAGGGTAAGAAAGAGTACAAGAAACTTATTAGCGCCCTTCCTATGTTCCTGGAAAGGTACAGCTTAAATTTATTCAAGGACTGAAATAGAACCTTAAATAAAATACCTAAGTATGGGCATAACTCCTCGTGTCACCGGTTGACACACACTCGCCAGAGGTGCCCAGCACCACCAACAGTACCAGAGATGCTCTTAACAGACGTGACGGTTTCGGCCTCGCACCTCTCCTGTCACCTCACAGCCCTGGCAGCAATCCCACCAGACGGCCCGCAGAGCCGCACCGCCGACACCCGCACCTCAGAGCCCAACAGCCGTCCCGGCCAGCCTGCGGCACCCCGGAGGCACCGGCCATTTTGCGCAGGTTCCAGGCTGGCTCCCCAGCAGCCGCACTGCCCCGACGCGGCTGCGGAACGGGACGGGGTGTCTGCAGCGCACACGCTGCCACCGCGCTCCCGCAGCTGCGGGCGGCTCCAGGCCAGGCGCGGTTCCACCCGCTCCTCACGCGGGGCCCGGCGACCGCTGCCCGCCCGAGCCCCAGGGGTTCCCCCTGCGCCCGCTGGCGAGCTCTGCTCGGCCCAGGAGGGCCCAGGAGGCCCCCGGAGGCACGAGGCCCCGCGTCCCGCCACCACCGAGCCCCGCGGGCCCCCGCGCCCGCAGCAGCGGTGACGTGCGGCCCCCCGAGCCGACCATGGCGGAGACCCCGCCCCGCGGCGCCGCGGGGATTCCTCGGGGCGGGGCGTCCGCCGCCGGCCAAAGACGTCTGGCGCGTGGCCCCGCCCCTATATAAGCGGCGGCCTCGGCGCAGCGCGGGGAGCGCGGCCGCCGGCGCAGCCCCAGCCGATCCGCGGAGCCGCCGCCATGGCAGGTCAGTGCGCGCGGCCGCACCGCCGCGGGCGCGGGGCGCGGGGGCTGCTGGCGGCGCGGGCAGCGCTCGCGGGGCGGGCCGCACGCGCCCGTTCTCAGGCGGCCGCTGCCGGCGGCGGGGGGGTGGGGCTGCCCGGGGGGGCCCGTCCCGCGCGGCACCGGCAGCACCGCGGCCGCGCGCGCTCCGGCCTCGCTCCGCGCCGGCCCCGTCCCGCCCCGGGCTGCTCCCCGACGGGAGAGACGCGGGGGGGGCCGGGGGGGCCACCACAGGCCCACAGCGGCTCACAGGACAAAGCCCAGCCCGCCCCCGAGGCGCTAGCGAAAGCGCCTGACTTGTGCGCGTTTCAGAGCTGCCGTGCCGTGCCGCCCCTCCCGGCATACCTGGGTTTTCTTTTCTCCCCGGCAGCCGGTCTCCCGGGCAGATCCGGAAGGGTGCAGGGGGTCTGGAGCTCTGCCTCGCGCTCCAAGTCTTGCATAGATACTCCTGTCGCTTCAGGAATCCTGTTCTCAAAAAAGAAAGTAGATAACTAGCACCTTCCTCAAAGAACAGGGGAACAGGAAAACTCTGGCTGTGCCTTTGAAAATGCTTCCAGGTAAAGCCCTAAAGGCTCAGGGCCGAGCAGCCCAGTCCCCTCTGCACGCTGTCAGCTGGGACAGTGCTCAGGGCGCAGGAGCCCGCGGCTGCGAGGGCTGTGCAGGCTGTGCAAACACTCGCATACGGGCGCTGTACCTGTGAACTGCGCAGACCCAGCCTCGAGAGTAGCTCGGTTTTGCCAGGCAAATCAATTATAAAGCCGTACAACTGTCTCGCGTTGTCTGTGTTTTCGCAGCCACACTGTTACTAATAGTTCAGGATGTTTCAGGGGTAACAGCGACCACTGTGTGCACATAACCTGCTGTGGAGGAAACATTTACAGAGATGGAGCAGGGGAGGGGACAGGGAGACCCACACAACTGAAATACTGCTGGTTTAGGTAGAATCATAGAATCATTTCAGTTGGCAGAGACCCTCAGGATCATTCAAGTCCAACCATAACCCAGCTCCAGCACCAATTCATGTCCCTCAGAACCTCTCCTGCAGATGCAACTTCCGCATTAAGCAGCAACTGGTCTTGCCCAGTTTGTAGTATGGACTCATTCATAACATGTCTGGATGTACTTTAGAGAAGGTATGAAACAGAACATAGTTTATTCAAAACTTTGGAAAGCTGTACTGACTTCAGTGTGCTACAAGTTGCCAGTATCCTCCTGTCAAGCAGTCGGAGCTTCCTGCTGCAGGCAGGATGAAGAGGAGGCTCCTCAGCCTTCACTCCATCATTGAATTGACTTTATGTCTCCAAGACTTCAGTGTAAGAATACTCATTTCCAGTAACATGGGGACACATAGTAGAAGTGTCCTGCTAACAGTTCAATTAACAAGACTAGTCTTGCAGTGCCAAGGTCACTTGAAGAATTGGTCTTATGCTGCTGGAAAACAAAACCAAACCAAAACAACAATGAAAAATACCCCACAGCAGCATTCAGATGAATGTTGGGCACAATCCCACTTCATCTACACTGGGTTTTCAGTGAGCTGTCTGTCAGAATAGCTGATAGACAGGGGTAACATTAAGTAATGAAAAAAGTTGCCCTACTAGGAGGATGTTCACAGCACTTAAAATGCTACACACTTGCCACTTGTAGAGCTTCAAAGAAACAAAATTGTTTTGCAGAGCCGAATTATATGAACTATTACACATTTGTAGCTAAAGTGGATTGAAAAAAAAATCTTTATTCCTAGCATTGCAGAGCCTTTTTGAACTTTGTAATTGACCACTATAATCTTAATCCCTTGGGACTAGTTGGTTTTGCTGCTAAGCAAAATAGAAGGTTTTGTAGCTGCTCTGTAGAGCTTGCAAACCAGGTTTGCAGAACTTATCGACAATTATGGTATATGACTTTCTACCAACTATTAAGATGGCATTAATTTGAAAAGATAGTGATGATGACTGTCTCATGGGCTGAGGAGATGTACCAAACAACAACCCCTCCGAAAGCAGAGCAGTCAGTACTTAATCTACTAGACTGGACAGTAAGCCTCTAAGCGCCCAGAACCCTCACTCTCAATCCTGGTTGAACCTACTAAAAATCTTCTGTAAAGAACAGAAGTCACAGCTGCTAAAATAAATTTGGATGTGAAAATCTAGTCTTGAAACTCTTAGGAAGAAACTGTTTTGTGGATGGTGTCAAAAATGGTTTGGTAGGAAAGAGCACACTTCTTTGTAAGCGCTGGGAAAGGAGCACTACATGACAATAGCTGAAGAAGTTTAGAAGCTACTTGTTTGCTTTTGTCAGTCCCACCCTGGCAGTTTAAACCAACATGACAATTGAAAGAATGCAAAGCTTGTACTATATGGCCTCAATAAGCTGTATATGACAAAGTCGTTATCAATCTATTTTTAAGATCCAGCTGGAGCAGATTATAGTAACAACCCAACCATACCTCTTTTTGCTTGAAGAGCAAAAACTGTTGCTGCAAGTCTTAAATTGCTTATCGTATTGCCAGTCACTTCCCATTTAAATCTTGCATTCTTGTGACAGAGCTGCAACCATGGGCTGCAGAACAACTCATCTGCAAAATCCTGAGCTAGCAAAACTTAATGCTGCTGTTCAAGATCTAATTGAATGCTGATTTTCATTTGAAAATGAAATGTAACTTTTATGCTGCTCTAACTTCAGGGTTGAGAGCTGAACCTTGAGTAACTCTTCAAAATTCTACTAACTTCAGACCAAATGCAACCTAACTCCCAATACTTGTAGCTTAAAACCAGTATATTAATGGCTAAAATAAGGCTCTTTATACCCTTTTGGATTGTCTCTAACATTTGGTATGACTTATTTCACCTGTGGGCAAACTACAACTTGTTTTCTCTTGCAACAGGTGTGTTTTTTTTCTTTTAATTGTATTTTGCCATAGGCCAAGTTACTGATAGCAAGTGTAGCTATGCAAATATAACCTGGTTCATTCAGCCATGTAGGCAGGCCCAATATGCAGAGTTAGATGGCACATCACAGAGGTCTCACAGCACCATCCGCTAACAGTACTACGTTTCTGGTATCTGTGTCTCAGAATAAAGTAGTGGATCGCGCTGACTTGACCGAGTTCCTCTCTTCCAGACCAGTCTTTCGTGACTCTGGCCACAAATGACTCCTACGTGAAAGGAGCACTGGTACTCGGCTCATCCTTGCAGCAGTACAGAACGACAAGGAAGCTGACTGCACTCATAACGCCTCAAGTCTCAGATGTGATGAGGTAAGGCTGCCCACAGAACTCAGACTGCCACAGTTCCTCCTGATGTGAAGGCTGAAAAAACTGAAGTTAAATTCCTTAATAGTAACCTTCCAGAAACTTTGCAGAGTTGAACTTAATATACTATCTGGAGTTCTGTAACTTCTTCACACATGAAAATGTGTGGTGGTTTGGTGGTGGGTTTTTTTTGCCTTTTTTTTCCCCCTATATGATGAGTTAACCGACACTCTGCAGTTATAGCACTAAACTGTGACTTGATACTGGTATTTCAACTGGATCTCTGCTCTTTCATAGTCCTGCTTAGAACTGTCCAACAACACAATATTGGCTGTGTGTTCATTAGTGCTGTGTGCATGCATGTGGGGGTGGGAGTTAGGGGATCGGTATTTATTTGTATTGCAGAAGCGTTCCTGATTGACATAATGTAACAGAAGCTCTCTTGAAATCTAGCAGACATCAAACGAGAGAAGAAAATGAGCAGAACTAAAGTAGCACCAAGTATGTCAAATCAACAGAAGCATCTCACCTGGTCACCACAGTACAGCAAATGAAATTGCCAGGCAGCTGCTTCCTACAGCTTCTCTAGAGTAGTCTCAGTGTGGAGCGGACTGGCTGCTCTTTCTACAAGTAAGAGGAGGGTAAAAAACCAGTTAACTTAATAGCTACACGAGTAACAAGATTCTCTACATAGGGAAGTTCCTCTGAAAGGATCTCTCAATTTATAGAGACAGAAGTGGCTCAGTAATAAATGGAGTGACTCTCCCTGGAGTCTCCTGGCAGCATAACAGCCTTATCAATATAAAGATGTTACACACGGGAACGTTCATGCTAGCCTATTAGGTGAGCGCGCTCTTTTCAGAGGAATCGTAAGCGTGCTTATGTGCTGGTGCCAGCCAGCACCGTGCCCTTAGACCAGCCATACCGACCTGGTGCTGTGGCTGGAACTTGCTAACAAGGGGTGCCTTAAGTTCAGAACAACTGCCCATACCAAACTGTCAGTACAAAGACAGCCTTGCAAGGCAAAGTTCTCAAGCTCATTTGCAAGATTTGTGGCTCCGATTGTACTGATTAGTGGTGAGCATTCGAGATACACTGTAGAACAGCAAGACTTTACTGATACTTCATATCTTAAGCAGCATGAACTCCCTAACCTCTCTTAAACTAATAGTAATGCTTTACTGATAGTAAAACAAGGCTTGGATATCTGCCACAAATTTTCACCACACGGTCTGAAAGCTTAAGTGCCATTCTGAGCTGAACATGATACTGGGTCAAGACACTGCTGTGCCCACAGCCATCCTTAAGTGAGTCTTCACAGCTTCATGGAATAAAGAAAGTTTTAGCAACTGGGTCTAGTCAGGTGTCCCTAACAATCACAAATCCAGAACAATGTTGTTGTAACTATGGCATAAACTTCTGTTTCAGCTGTTTAGGATTCAGCTACTGTCCTGCTGAAGCTACTCTGACAGCTTCCCATTTCTTGACTGCCTGCTCAAAGTAGGCTGTTAATTTGCCAAAAAGAGTGGCTGAAAAAAGCTATGTAGAAAGTTGGTACCGTATAGCCATGACCTACTGGACTTGATAGCAATGCCAACTAAAGACCTGTTTGCAGAGGAAGAAAAACCCAAACAAACGTCTTTGTTCCCCACTTACTGATGGCATAAGAAATACTGCCAGGTTCCTGCTCGTTTCACTTCTCTTTATGGAGTCTGTCACCTGCTCTGGTGCTGCAATAACAACAGAACTGTATCTCGGCAATTGACTCTTTCCCCAGGAGGGTGCTGGAAAAAGTCTTTGATGAAGTCGTATTAGTGAATGTGTTGGACAGTGGGGATTCGGCGCACTTGGCGCTGATGAAGAGACCCGAGCTGGGCGTCACACTAACAAAGCTGCACTGCTGGGAGCTGACACAGTTTTCAAAATGTGTTTTCATGGACGCAGACACAATGGTACGTGGTCACGTCTCGTGGCACCTCCTGGTGACCTGGGATGGGGGTCGCTGCGTTTTGTTTTTCTGGGCTGGTTTTGTTTGGGGTGCTGTGGGTGGAAGGGGGGCTGCTGGGGTTGTGCAGTCTGCTTTCTGGTTGTTTTTAAGAGGAGAGGTAATACAGGCCTTTTTGGACTAGTAACTCTAAAAATATATGTAATGTAGTCTGTGGGGCCGTCTCCATAAGGTATTATCATCTTTAAGACAAAGGCATCGATATAAGAATATCTTAAACGTATCTTAAGGTGGATGTCAAAATCCTAACCTAAAAACCAGAAAACAATTTATTTTTTTTTTACGCCCTTTACAACCAGGTTTTGTCAAATATTGATGAGCTTTTTGAGAGAGAAGAGCTGTCTGCAGCACCAGATCCAGGCTGGCCTGACTGTTTTAATTCTGGCGTTTTTGTTTACCGACCTTCCATTGAAACGTACAATCAGCTGTTGCAGTTCGCTACAGAGAAAGGCAGCTTTGATGGTATGTATTAATTTGCATTTCAATATAAGTTAGAGCAGAATGGAAATAGTGCTTGGGATGGCTCAGTAACTACATACATGTCGTAGAAACTCTGTCTGATAGAATTCTGAACTCAGTGTAACTATACAAAAGTTATATCCTTCTCACAACGGAGGCTATCATTACAATACATAGTAAAACTATTCTTTTCAGACTTTGTGAATTAAAAAACCCAAAGAGTTTGGCCTCCAAACTAGCAGCTGTAGGCATTAGCAATGTAGAATTGTGTAACGAGATCTTTAGGACGTAGCAAGCACAGCGCACGCCCTGGCAAGTGGAACGGCAGCGCTGCTCTTCACGCGTTCCGGACGCCCGAAGCCTGAGCGTTCTATGCTAACTCGAACTGCTGTGGGAAAAATAGTACTGGGTGCAGCTTCAGAGAAAAAGCATTTGAAGATGCAACTCTCTCTTCATATGCTACGTGATAGCTTCCTGTCACTATAGGGTGGTGACCGTCTTTTTCCCAATATCAAGTGTACGTAGCCGTGGCTGAGCCCACTATAGGTCACTTGGGACTGGCCACTGTGCCAGATCTCAGCTTGAGGAGCCAAGGTCTGCTGCCCTGTAAATCTCCTAAATCTACTGCCGTTGCACACAGTGTTTGAAAACTGCTGTAGTTAAAGGCTTCTCAATTACTGTTACTTTGTTTTGTGCTGCAGCAGTCAGATAATGAAATTTAGTAACTGAAAAAGCTACAGAAAACTTCATAAACAAGACCATGAAAGGAACTCCTAATAAAAGGTCATTAGCCAACCCGTCGACTTACCTTTCAGCACTTGTAAAAAGCACAAAATAGTAGATGGTGCTCTCGGTCTGCAGAACAATCCCTGTTTCTGTGGGGACTCCTGTGTGTGGCCTCTCAAAGAATGAGAGCGACAGCTGGGTGCTAATGCTACCACATGAATAAACTCCAGTGGAAACGCGCCCTGCAGAGGAACGAAGTCTCTGTCTGTAGCTCATCCCGACCGGGTAGCAGTTGGTAGCTTTGGGAGTGTTCTCAAATGTTGGGTGTAAATTGATCACCAGCTCTAGCAAAAGCTGTAGCATAGTACTGTAATGTTGCATTAAAAAGCAACACAGAAAACCACACAAACCCCCCCCCAATACCCCAAAACACCCAACAAACCAAGGCAAACAAAAAACCACACACAAAAAACCCCACCACCAAACAAAAAAAACCTGCCACCAAAACAAACCACCCCCCCTCCAAACCCAGCACCCTGAAACCCCCAGACGCAGGTGCATCGTTGTCAAACCGACTGTCGAGTCGCTCCAGAACATCTGAGGCTCGGTGGCTAAAGCTGCACAACAGTGAAACTTCCTCAGTGTCCTAAACATGAAGCAATTGTTGTGGGTCTTAACAGCAAAAATGGTGGGTTAATGGTTTAGGTACCAAATTTCTAGAACTAATTTGTACATCAGCTTTAAAATGTATTTGGTTTTTATTAAATGGTAGCACTGATCTGAGTAGAGACCTTGGCGCATTCTGCCACCTGCATAAGCTGCTGCTGAGCTCATGAACTTGGTGGGGAGGAAGGGGATTTAAACTTAAATTGATCCAGCCATTAAAAAAGTTCCTAGGAAACTGTTTGTAAGAGAAACGCCTGTGAAGGGTCACTGCCCTCAAGAGGACACGGGGATGCGAACTCAACAAGCTACCAAGCTGTGCATAGCTGAAGTCTAAGCACCCCATTTGCAGTAGTAGTAACGAGGAAACACAAGACTTCCCGGAGTATTCACTGTTTGAAACAGCAGAGAGATGCCTCCTACGCAGTGCTGCTGTCCAGAAACGGCAGCATGATGGCTACTTTACCTTTCCAGATAACGAGGAATCTGTCATGCCATCATTCTAGGTACCATCTAAAAGTAGCAGAGAGAAAAAGTTTGGTTTTAAAAGAAATCTGGTAGCACTGATACCTTAAGAACATTGCTATTGCTTCAGTAATCTGCTGGGGTTTAAAATGGTTATTTTTACATATGAAGATATAATGCAGCAAGACTGTATGTATAGCTGACGTAACTACTACCTGATTCTTTCATCTTATGGCCAAGGTGCAGTTTATACAAAACTACTGTTGGGGTCTGGACTAGGACAAATAAATGCCGCTTTCAGTGGCTGCTTTGGCAAAAATACATGCAATCTGAAAAAAAAAGCCAAGTATGTAAAAAATCTGAGAGAAAGTCCTGTAGAATACGTGGAATATATTGTTGCTGCCTCTTCAGCTACGAGCCGCCTGTTCTGAAGGCATCCCACGCTTGCTTCTTTTCTAGAAGATCTCACCATTTACATAAGCATTCTTAAAGCAGCATTAAGTTAGACATTAAAATGGAAGAGCTGGGGCTCGCCTGGTTTCTTTGACTCTGTTCTCTTGTGGTGGGCACAACTTCAGATTGCTTTCCTTCCCGACGCCTCGAGAGGCCAGGAGAGGTTGGAGATCACCAGACCGAGTCCGCAGGCGTTTTCCCGCGACACGCGGCAGTTCTGTCCCTGTACTGTTGTTGTACGTTAAGTTTATGCCCTGCGTCTGGATACTTCAGTTGCAAAAAGCAAATTCTGATCAAACATCAACGAGAGCGTAAACCTGAGTCCTGTTCTGAATCTAATCATAGCCCAATAAAAAGCAATTCCTGAGTCAGCAGAGACTGAAAGCTTTAGAAAATTAAAGATTAAAACACTGTCTCTTTTCTAACTAAGCAATCCATTTACCTGCTCTTCAGCAGTGCTACTTGTGAAAGCAGTTGCAGGTGAAGGGAAGACAGCGAACGAAAGGTCAGGGACTCCCTTCAATCTCCTTCATAAGAGGAACTATTAACACTTCAAGACTAAGTATGTTCACTGCCATTAGGAATGAATGGATAGAAATAAGCAGTTTTTACTTCTGTGTAGCTGCTTATAAACTCATCTGCTTTGGGCCAGAGGCTTTTTTGTTTGTTTTTCCAAAGCTACTCTCCTACTGACATTCCCAGCCACTTCGACTCGATTGACCTCCTCACAGCTCTGCTTGCGAGCTAAGAGGTGATCCTCCCAACACCGTCCGTCTGGCCACAACTCACGTTGTTAGTCAGCAGCTTCTCAGTACGGAACTAGCAACGCCTGTTGCCTGTTAAGGGACATAATGAAGCTTTATAGAGTTGTCACCAAGACTGAATGTGCTTTTCTTACCAGATCAGTGTAGTCAGTGCATCCAGGGCTGCAGGTTTAACAGACCACTGATACCGTAACTCTGGCATTGAGATGTTGGTCATACATCTGAAAGCACAATAAAATAAAACTACTTGTTGGCACTTGATCTTCTGAGCTACAGCTTTCCTGAAGCTGAACAGTACCCAGCTGTCAGGTCCTGTTTCTTGCTGCCTTACACAGTCTGAACTCACCCTGCAGGACTGAGTGGCAGGGTTTGCGAGCAGCTTGCTACCTTTCGGCAGCAGTAACCGCACAGGTACTGTCAGCCTCTGCGTTTGTTGGGTTTTCCAAGGCTGCAAGGGTTAGAGGGTTGTTCACAAATAGAACTCCAGGGCTCTGTACCAAACTCCTACTGGACATGACAACTGCACTAGTGCCTCTTAATTAGTGAAGTGACTGAAAAAAACTGCGGAACAGCTCTCTGATGCTTGTAGACTATTAATGTGTTCTCTTTCAGGTGCAGATCAGGGGTTATTAAACACCTTCTTCAGCAGCTGGGCAACAACAGACATGAGCAAACATCTACCATTTATTTATAATTTGAGCAGTACTTCTGTATATTCCTACCTTCCAGCATTTAAAGCGTAAGTTCAACATTCTAAGAAGACTTACAGAGCTTATATAAGCTAATTTATTTTAGCAGAATGAACATGCACAATGTGAACTTACACAGTTTTTCTCAAGGGAGACCATTACTGTCAATAAAATAAGGTATAATAGTTTCCTTTAAAAAAAAAAAAAGTTGAATTAATGCTAGTTAAATAAGTTGTCTCATGGTAAATGCAGAGAAAAAGCTCTATCTGTAGCTTAAGCCATTCATCCCTGGCGGTAACACTGAGGTTTATTTAGAGTAAGCACGTTAGGTCAGCTGCAAAGGAAGAACCACTTCTCCACTATGGTGCTGTCTGCTGCAGCTCTGGAATCAGCCCCAGCTGAACTTCAGCACGTCCCCGGTGGTATTGTTGCCACCTGGACACCGACCCTTTCCTTGTACCAATTACTCGGTATTTTTAGAACCAGTTGTTATAGTTCATCTAATCAGTCTACGCCATCCAAATAAACATGGTGAACGAAGAGTTATAAAAAGCTAGAATTTTCTCTCAGCGGTCTTTCTAGACTTTAGACAGTTCCCTAAGTAGCAGCAGGATAGAACAAAACTACAGCCAAGCACCACAGCACCGCCTGTTTCCTGTGTCAGGAAAACAACTGCGTTCTCCCCAGGCAGCAGCAGCAGATCGGCACGCGAGTAAACCATTCAGGAGTTATCATAAACAGGAGCGAGCAGGGGAGGCTGAAACCTTACACAGAAACTCTTATTCACGAAGAGCAGCCGAAGCTGGGAGGGTGGGAAAGTCCCAATTGCGTAAAAACAATCTGATCTCCGAGTGACATCAGGTTACCAGTGTCCGAGGCAGCAGCTCGCATAAGCAGGACTGCTGGCTCAGGATCAAGCTATGTCTTGTGATTTGAAATCCTGTCATGCTAAAACTGGAACACTTATTTAAAGAAATGTATGCAAGCCTAAGAATGACTAAGTAGCTGGACAGCGTTTGATAAGCAAGCAGCCATTGTAAACTGTGTCCCGGTTCTGAGGCCGCTGGTTGCTACTCACATGACCTTAAATTTGCAAATGACCTTGTTGCCACAAAAGACTGACAGGATCGGGGGGCTCCTGACAGGATTCCATTCGCCTGATCGAATCGACTGCCTGACTGCGCCCAGCAGACCTTCAAAAGCAGAACGCTGAAGTGCAGCCCTTTCAAGTAGCATGACCTGCTCAGTTGGTGGAACAATTTCCCTTGGTTAGATCACCAGCTGCACTTCTGATAATCAGCAGTTGGAATAAAGTGAAATTTAAACCTCCTGACATCAATAGCTAAGTTTTTCGCAGCTTTGTACAGCGAGACTGGATTTCACAGCAGTCTCAGTAATCCTTTTTCCAAAGGAAAATGCCAATTCATGACAAATGCTCTGTAACTTCAAAACATTGATGAAGGACTTTTCTGGGAGATGGGGAAAGACAGATTAGTTGCTGAGGCCAGTGTGGACATAAAGCTTCCTAACAGTTGAGCTTAAATGTTAAAATAAAGTGTTACATATCTAGAAAGTATCTAGAAAGCAGATATTGAAAACATGGTAGAAGCCTGGCATCTGTCAGCTGCTGTACAGGCCCTAAGTGCACAGAGTACTAAGAATATGCTTTTCCATTTGCACCAAGTGTAATATAACACTTCTTAGGCATTCTCTGGCTTAAATAGCCTTGATTTTTGAACAATGACAAGTTTCCTCAGAACAGCAGCAGCCCAAGGTGAAGAAAACTCAGGCTGTTAAAAAGCGCTGTGGCAGGTAATGCCGAATCCTGACACGGAGTTAAAGTTAAAGCGCAGGAACTGACCTGTTAAAGACATGTTCCTTTTTTCTTGCAGTTGCTGCAGATACTTGACCTTGTTTCACACATGCACAGGTTTTCATCCTGCAATGAGATCAGTTGTGTTCCTAACATTAAACGTGAATACTGAAGTACAGTACGGTAGTAGAAGAACCTCCACCCAAGCGCACGCTGCCTTGTTCTGAATATTATAAAGTTTTGAAACACGCCTGCATAGGATCATATGTAAAACTCCTTAAACATCTGAGTCTGGGTAAAAATGACCAGTGTGTGCTTAACAAAGTGTTAGACAAACTAGCCTGGCATTATTGTCTATTTTAATCACATTACGTTGAGATCACACCCTAATGTGATGCAAACTGAACTAGGGGAGACAGTCGCTATTAGAGAGACTTGAGCTGCTGCTTCATAAAACTGACTCCAGCTGAACTCCAGTTCTGGGCCCAAAGGACAGAATTAATGCCTCTTGTAGTGTCAGGTTCTTTACTTCCAAATGGAGTTCTTAAAAAGAACATGCTGGTAATATTTGGGACAAAGCTAAAAATCCATATTGAAACTGGAGTTAAAATAGTTTTTAAAAGAAACAAACCCACCACCACAACTCCCAACATCCACCAATGACTAAAGCGAAGTTACTTAGAAAATAGCGGTTGCTTTTGTGGCAAGACCCTGCTGCACCCGTGCCAGAAGTCCTCTTACTGCCTCAGGTACAGAAAACGTGATTCTGCAGGACACAGTCCTCCTGCAGCCGGGCTCCAATGACCCTTTTCTGTAGGGCTGTAACCGAGTCCTAACGCTGACCCTTCCCTACCTAATGCTTGCAATGCCTAACTGTCTGGATCACTGACTTTGGAGCAGAATCTTTTTCACTTTTAAAACCAGTTCCGATTGCAACGGCTGCTTGAGACTGCTCTCTCCTGAGCTATGGACATCATTCTACCTAAAGACTTGAGTTGGCTGTAAGTACTTACATAGCCCAGACCATTAGGTTTTGGCTGTATTCTGACTAGTGTAATGTAGAATTCCATTTGCATTTTTTCTGTTGTATTGCAATGCTTTCAGTCCCAATAGGCATTGATCATTTAGTATTTAGCATCCTAAATGTATTCATATTTCTGCTTTCTGGACACCTACAAAAACTGCAGGCTAAAAAAAAATAGGTCTGCCAGTCAAAACTCTTGTTTTCCGGACCCCTGCGTGGCCTGTGGTTCTGACTTCTTCTGTCCAACAGGTTTGGTGCAAATACTAAAGTGGTGCATTTCCTGGGAAGCACAAAGCCATGGAACTATACATATGACTCCAGAACAAAAAGCATAAAAGGCAATGTGGATGACCCTAAAATAGTTCACCCAGAATTCCTCAACATGTGGTGGGACACCTACACAGTAAACGTTCTGCCATTACTAGAACAGCATGGAATCGTTAAAGAAGCTACTACAGGTGGAAACGTGGTATGTACTTTAATATTCTTGTAGAAACTAAAGTATGGGTGACAGGTTCTTTACCATTCCACTGATTTTCCCTTTCCTCTGTCCAACTTGGAGCACAGGTGTGGTTTAGTTTGTGGGATGCAGGGTTTTTTAGCTGTGTTCTTTTAAGCTTGGAATAAATAACACTACAGAACGGAAGCATGCTATAGAGCGGTCGTGAACGTAGCTGTCTGCTTGCCTAACTGTGTAAGTGGCTAACGGTGCACCAGGAACCGTTCTGTACTAAGTTCTGTCGCAGATGCAGAGAAGGGCCCTAACTCTCAGTGTGCTGCAGCTAATGAGGGTCTCAAGCACAAGAACCCCAGGTCAGCACGCAGTACGCACACACAGATCTTGCATGGTGAAACAGATCTAGGTAAGCCTAGGATACCCAGAGAAAGAAAACTTGTGTAGATGGGCAGCGATGAATCCCTATACTTATCAAAGCCAAAGAGCTGCTTCTAGCTCTGGTTCTCATTCCGAGTTTAGCAGCTCGCATCTGACTGCAGACCTTATAGTCTTACATGGGCCAGTTTAAGTTCTCCACCTTTCTAAGACCAACTTTGATCTCCTAAAATGTGCTTTCTCTTCTTAACTTTACATCTTTCTGATAAACTATTTGCAGCTATCGGGCTTGGTCTATACTCTGGCTTTCTCTTGTGGCTTCTGTAGAGAGGTATGAAGAACTTAAACTTTCTTCTTCTTCACTGCCCTCCCTGCCAGCTTCTGTAACTCTGCTGTTGTTTGCTGGGAAAGCCGCGCCATCCCTGCCCGCTGGCAACGCTTGCTGCCGCGCATGGCACTCGCCTTCGTTGTCCCATTCTAATGGCCTGTTGCTCAGTTTAGCTATGCAACCTACTTCTGTATTTTCACTCTGCCTTTCCTTTTAGGCAGAGGTTACAGAGGCAGTGTCCCACATATCAGTATCAGCACCATCACCAGTATTACCAACCATATCTTCAGAAGAACGCAAGGAGCGGTGGGAACAGGGCCAAGCTGACTATATGGGAGTGGATTCCTTTGACAACATCAAGAAGAAACTTGATACCTACCTTCAGTAGTGCCTGTCTCAAACAGCAGTGATGCAAGGACTTGTTCCAGAACTAACAGCTAGAAAGGTGTAGATCGTGGTCAGTTACACTTGCTAGTAGCTTGATGAAAAACTTCTTGGCTGAAGGCCTCTGCAGTGCAACAGATGAAGACTGAGCAAAAGCTAGGAAGCAGAACTCCTTGGGCCACCTATAGCTGCCCAATTTCCAGTTCTCCATACTAGATAAAACCAGGTATTTTCAGCTTAAATTTTCTTCTGTTGTGATCAATTGGCTCAAAATATCCCTTGAAACTGGGTTTGTTACCTCACCTCATTAAGGTGATTAGCATTGATTCCTTTGCTTGCTGTTTTAGATGTAAAAATCTAATTCATGGAATTGCTCATACACTAGAGTGGTAGCCATTCTGCTTTACCATAGATGTGTTAACGACACTGGGATACATACAGGTGTAACAGTCATAGCACTGCTTTGCTCTTCCAGTCACAATTGCACTGAAGTGTTGGCCAGGTTCTTACGCACAGTGCCTACAGCGTGGCAGAATGCATTTTCAGTTCTGTATCCTACGGGACTAGTCAACCTGAGTTTCTGTTACTTGCAATGTTGCACTTGATAACAAAAATAAAAAGTTGTCATGCATTTCTGACTTCCCTAAACTCTCGAGAAATTTAAAACAAGAGGGAGCTCTGAAGCAGTCGAGCTAACATATTCACCAGTTACAACCCTTAAGCTTTGCTAATGCTGCTCCAGCTGTCATTAGCACACGTCCAGCTGTTAGCTTTGTAATGATTCCCAGGGCACTGCCCCAGGACAGGACAGGGCCGCGCAGGGGGCACCTGCTGCTCGCATCAGCAACGCGCGAAGAGGGACTAAGGAAACACCATCCCCAGCGTAAGCCCTGTGCGTTGTTTACGTTGTCTGTAAACACAATGGTGATGCTTTTTTGGCAAAGAAAGACTAAATAGCTGCTTAAGTGACTGTACCTACCCTGATCAGGAAAACTACTCTCTCCATGTATGCAGAGAGCAAAAGGAAGTGCTTCTTTTCCCACACTCAGGCTACACGTTGTATTCTAAGACATGTGGAAAAGCAGTAAAAACACCACATTAACAAAGGCATGCTGAAGACAGAGCGGCTGTACTGTTTCAGATCATCCTTCAGCTGAAAGCCTACCCAGAACCAAACTAGTGTTTGTCTTTGACAGCAATACTCTCTACTAGCTGAGAAACACTAAGGAAACATTTAATTATTTCCTACTAAGGGAGGATTTTTGCAGGAAGCTAATGAGTGCTAAACTTCTGGCCTAGAGATAAAATAATCAAGGAGCTCTCGTCATTTGCTGGTAAAGCAGAAGACATAATCTGGGTATGAGAGGTAGTTTGTTTTAACTTGTTTTCACTACTGAATTGCTCTAAGATTCCTTGGTCACCGTGTAGCTGTAACGCTAAAGATGAGGTCCGAACCACGGCAGCTCGTAGCTATTTGAAAATACGCATCATCCGAACTCCCAGTTGTAACCGGCACTTCCTGCGTGGAGTTTTCTTTTGCTGTGTTGGGGTTTTTTAACAGGTAAATTTGAAGTTGTGTGAAAGCAGGAGGGATGCCTGGTTACAATCTGCACTGACAGAAGTATACTCTACTGCATGCTCACAAAATGCTCTATGGAAAATGGTAAAATCCTCGTTTGAAGATAGCCAAACAGTCCTAGTTTTGCTCCCCTTGTCTGTGTTAATGCTAGAGAATAGGCACATTACTACTTTTTAAGCTTAGTTGGAGAGAACTGAACGTGTAAAAGCGTGAGACGATACCAACCTGAACGTTTGGTTTAGCATGTAAGTTTTGTTACGTTATAAGGAGAGATGCTGAATAAGATGAAAAGGTGCATGTTTTTGGTTAACAAATATAGTTAGTAAAGAAAGAACCTATAAAACCATTCTGTCCTATAAAACCATTCTCTGTGACTTATACTATGGTCAAGTGTTTACCCACAGCCTCAGGAAAGCAAAAGGTATGACATCTATACCTAACTCTATGCAGTTTATTTTCAATAAAATGACCTTTATGTTGTTATCTGCCACTATTTCCTTTATAATTACAGCAGGCAGCCTTTGCAGAAAAACAGAGATCCCATTTTATCCCTTGTCATAGTGTCACTTGAGAACAAACCATTTTCTGCTCTAAAATTCAGGCACTCCAAGCAGTAACTGAACTAAAGCTCTGCTTATATTGTGACTCCAGTATTGTAACTCCATTTGCCCTTAAAAAGCACATAATCTAAGGTTCCCTAGATGGCAACAGCTCAGAGCAACTCTTAACAGTTTAGAAGATTTTTTTTTTTCATTTATATCTTTATTTTATAAGACAGACTACTAAGTCAGTCTTTGGAATTAAAGATGTTAATTTCACAGTTGCAAAAGCTCATTTCTAGCACGTGCACACAACAGACCACTGACAGTCCAAGAACGAGAACAGCCGCAGGCCACCGACAGGGCACGGGAAGCAGAGACAGACCCAACCAACCAGAACACTGTGCGTTTTAACCACCCGGGAACTGAACAGCTCCATCAGTTCACACAGGGCTGCTCTGCTCTCTGACCTTTAGCTGTTCTCTCGGATACATTAATAGCTTTCTTGGGAGAGACCTTAACTACCCGTACAGCTCAGTACTTACTCCAGGAAGCTGTTCTTTGGCTTTGGAACACGGAAACCATCAACCAGTAGAGCAAAAATGATACTAGTAATTCTGTTCATAGCCATAACTCAGCCACTGCACAAAGCATCAGCGCATTTTAACACAGCAACGATGCAGCTGGACTGGCCACTGGAGTGGGCTCTTCCTCGTGGAATTTTAACCTGGAGAATGGAAAGAATGACACAAAGCAAAATCTCATTCGTAACCCGGGATTCTTTTTCCAGCCTCTCTCTAAACACCAGAATCCGAACCAGAAAAACCCAAGAAAGTTTAGCTTACATAACTTTTTTCAAAGAGTTTATCAGCTGTATCTCTGGTTTTTCTTTTGTCAACTTTCCAGGGACAACTAGTTACTGGAGTTCACGCTGTCTTCCGTCATTCATGTTTTAATTGTTTCTCTAACAGACTTAAACGCGCTTCTCTCCATAGCTAAGATCTGGCTCTGCAGAAACCGCATCGGCTTGTCCGGTGACACAGACGAACTCCCTGCTCGCTCCTCGCACCGGCTCACTGTTCCCCACATATCAGACCGCCTGCCTTTATTTCTCAGTCCTTTTCCATTTCCTATGTTTGCAATTCATCTTATAACCAGCTGCCTGGTATCCTAAGACACAGGAACAGGTGAAAGGCATTAGAAGCAAATCAGATTCCATTTCTCTGCTGCCAAATACACTTCCTGATCTAAATATAGAATCTAAACAGGGCCTGAACGCGGCAGCCTCCGCCTCCAGTTCTGTCACAGGGGACGCAGCGCAGCGAAAACCTGAGGCCACGGAAAGAACACTCGATTAATATTGAACTGACATTCTTCAGTGCTATTTATTACTTTGCAGGACATGAACGCGAGTAGTTTACCAAATTCCTCCTCCATAAATCAAGCGGCGTGCAGACTTTGCATTAAGACACACGTATGGGACTGAAGAGCGCTCGGCAGCGCGGGAGGGCTGTCAGGAAGCTGCCAGCTGTTCCAGTCGTTTGCTTGGTTTAATTTATTTTGCAAGGGCTACCTGATTCACTGACAAGTGGGTCACAATCTATGTAGCACAGTCATATTGTTCCAGGTGTGTACAGAAATTACTAGAAAGCATATTATCAATACAAGCCTGCGATTCTAGCATTTTATCCAAATCACAAAACCTTTACTTTTACAAAGGTCAGTGGAATCCTGTTTAAGGGAAGTAAAATATTACAAGGAAGTGTTTTCCAACTTCAGGTCCCCCGCTGTCGCCAGCGCGGGGACGCGGTGGGCAGAGGAGCTCCCTGCTGGCCGCTGTGCTACTCAGAAACAGAAAACGCGTCTTAAATCTGGAACCGAATACCATTTTGAACATAAGAATTCTTTGTGAAATGGTCACTGACCACCTCTTCTGGAAAACAACGCACGTGATCCGTTTGGTTATCAGGAAACACTGAGATTGAAACATTAATCTAATTGTTTTTTTCAGGGTTTTGTCTGAAGGACAAAACATCATTTACTTGTTACCTTTTCATCTCTAAGAAGAGATTAAGTTCTTGCAAGTTAAAACGCATGAACATGCATTTCCATTTCGAGGGATTTTATGTATTCTTGAGCATTGTACATAATAAGCAACATTTTGAAGAAATGAAGATTTCAGGAATGCAAAACAAGGTTGTGCATTTCTAAATTAACATTTAGGAGCTAATTAGTTTTCACAATTTATTTGAAGCATCTATGTTTTGACCACAAAGAAAGCAAAACTCTTTGCATGAGACATAACTTGATGAGCAACATTAACTAAAATATAAAACACATTATCAACTGAAAATACCACAAGCTATACATCAATTAGAGCCTTAATTTCGTTAATTTTGGTTTGTTTTACTTCATTTGCTGAAGGCTTTCTGGTAGCAAAGGCTCCTGCTGCAAGTTCCCTCTTCTTGTTCTGAATTCTCAGCATATTTTCCTCCACTGAATCCTTCACAATGAACTGAAATACAGAAAAGCCCCACTGAGATGAAGGTTGGTGGTGTTTTGGTTTTATCTATTGATTTTTTTTTTTAATTATAACTTTAGGATAAGAAATCTAGGTATTTCAGGGGAAAAAAAAAGTTAAAAATCTGAGTATCGTAAAGCACAGTTACATTATTTTGTTATTACTTTGTAAAGAAAACACAAGAGGGAAGGGCTATAAAGCAGATGGAAGAAAAGGTTTGGCATTATAATTTTTTGCAACGCCTACTGGAAGAATCTCTCCCTTCTTTGGTGCTTGTATTAGAAGGAACCTGTCCTCGGTGTCCCCAGACACGCGTGTGCTGGGCACTACCGGGACCGAGCGGCTGCTCTCCTGCGGTCCCACTTCTTTGGTGCTTGTATTAGAAGGAACCTGTCCTTGGTGTCCCCAGACACACGTGTGCTGGGCACTACCGGGACCGAGCGGCTGCTCTCCTGCGGTCCCACTTCTTTGGTGCTTGTATTAGAAGGAACCTGTCCTCGGTGTCCCCAGACACGCGTGTGCTGGGCACTACCGGGACCGAGCGGCTGCTCTCCTGCAGTCCCACTTCTTTGGTGCTTGTATTAGAAGGAACCTGTCCTCGGTGTCCCCAGACACGCGTGTGCTGGGCACTACCGGGACCGAGCGGCTGCTCTCCTGCGGTCCACGCGCCTTCAGGACAAACCGCAGTCGCCACCGCGGGCAGCAGCAGCAGCACCGCCCCATCTCAGTCACTGCCAAGAGCTCAACGGGGACATCCCACTGCCACAGTTGTTATTGTACAGGAGTTATGTTACATTTACTAAAATCTTACAATCAAAAGCCCACACTTGAAACATCATAGCACAATTTGAGTTAGCTGGTGAGACATATGTTGTCACAATCCTTTTAAGAATACAGTAAAGCTTATTGGAAAATTATTTATCTATTTATTCATAAGCAGAAAACTGTTCAAACGGACCATCTCTCAACTCACCTTAGTAATAACGACGTCCCGGCTCTGGCCCAGCCGGTGGCACCGGTCGAAGCACTGCTCCTCTGCAGCCGGGTTCCAGGCCTGTCACACAACCCACGCGTTAAGCAGCCCCTACGCGCGGGGGAACCGCAGCTACCGCGCCCCCAGCTCCGGAACAAACACCTTTGTCAGGAGTCCAGGAGACATCAAAACCATCTCTTTATCGTTTTAATTCTGAAATAAGCATTGCATACACTAACTGCCTCAGTGACCACTTCCTGATAGCAAAATCTAAACCAGCGGGACACCGGCAGGTGTCAGCAGACCAGGTCCCCTGGTAAAACCCCTGCTGAACTCAAGGGGGTAGTGTTCCTAGTTATGCTTGGGATATATGACTAAATATAAGGATTTGTGAAATGCCAAGTCTATGCTCTGCAGTTTTCAAGCATGTTTTTTCTGTCTGAAGGTGAAGTGCTACCAGTCCTCACAGAATGGATATTTAAATCTACCTAAAGCATAATCATGTTCTGCCTGCGATCAAGTCTTGTGCAGCAGGTTCACCTTGCCACGTACCCACATACGGAAAGCTACACAGGGGTTCTTAATGACTCCTTTCTACAGAACAGGGGAAAACAGCACTAGGCTGGCACCAAAAAAAATTACTTTTAGACTCTTCAGAACCTCTGATGCCCAAACCCACGTAAGACGTGAGGCCGCAAGGTGAGAGCCAAACGAGTCTTGTCTCTGCAGCCCACGGCAGCACGCACGGGTGCGGCCAGCGACGCCGCTGGCACTGCAGGGTGGGCGCTGCTGGCCGGCCACGTACGGCAAACGGCTCTAATGCTAACGCGGCGGTGCCAGCACGGCGACGTGCTGAGGAAAGACCTGGGCAAACGCGCACGAGCACGGCCCATTCCGTCTTTGCTGGGGTCGAGGAGGACCGAGGTGCACTACTCTCACTCCTCTATCAGTCCAGCAAAGGAAAACTGAACTGCGAGACCTCTCTGCATTTCTGCAACATCCCCTACAAAGGGTACTACATTTTACATGCGAAAACATGAAGAAACTCGAGCCTCAGAGAAACATCTGTATACTTGTGATACTCTCACAGTAAAGGTTTGTATTCCTTCCTAAAGGTGAGAATTCAACAGATACGATTGTATTTAAACAAACAAACATTAAAAAGGGAGGAAAGGAGTCTATGGCTGGATAAACGTTCCTCCCTTGCACCGTGGTAGAACAGCTCTCAAGAAAAAGCTCCAAGCTACAGTTCTACAGCAAATCCACAGAATTTGAGTAGAAAAAACAGCTACTCCACTGGCTCCAGAGGTATTTCTGCTTCTTAAATCCTATTATTGGTGTGAATTCAACTCAAGGAATGCTAATGCATGACCGAACATTCAGGGGTGAGATGCTAAGAAGTAAAGCAGTGCCCCTTGGGGTGGTGAGCACCACAAAACGGGCGCCAGCAGCACGAGAAGTTGCTCCATGGTGCATAAAGGCTGTAATTACACTGGGCTCTGGTTTCTGAGACACAACTATAAACCGAGGATGACTCAGTGTTAACAAGGCTTGGCTTGTGTCCTTACAGCTGCTTGCCGCAGGACAGTGTGTGCATTATACCTCATTAATTATCTCCCCAGCAAATGAAGCAGTTGGACTAGGTGGTGTTGTAGGTCCCTTCCAACCGACCTATTCAATGCAACAGTACACACAGGAACACTCAAAGATTTATCGCAATTAATGAAAAACCTTTTTCCAAGGCAACTTCTCCACACTCTCACTCATATTCAATACCTTTAGTTGATTATGTAGATAGCCTTTGTCTTCATGCAGTTATCACCACTAACCTGACATCCAGATTAGTGCTCTTTCTTTACCCTTGGTGTTACTAGATTCTCAAGTCCAAAGCTACACTATTATTTTCATTCGCTTTGGTTTTGTTTTCAAGCGCACAAACTGCAGAATTTGTCACAGTTTCCAACTCCCAAAAAACTACGACATGAGAGCAGAGTAAATAGTGGGGAAAGGAAGAAGTGAACAGAAAAACTTCCATTTTGTACAATGACAACAAGACGAGAACCAATTCTGTTAAGAATACCATTTTGCTATCAATAAATTTACATTTGTACTCCTTACAAACAATTCTGCCTTCCTGAGTGCTTCAATGAAAGGAAAATCTTCCTAAATTTAGCTATCACCATCTTTCTCACAAAAGGTAACCTCAAACTACTGTCTGTATTTATAAATTCACAAAAATAAGAGACCAGAGCAGTGAAGCACTGCATTATAACACCGAAAAAATATCCTGTCCCTGAAATCCCATTTTATGGCTTTTGAAGTTATTAAACAGAACAAACAGAAAAACCACGTTCAACATTATCAGATAGAAGGAGAAAGAAATAAAGGGACATTAAATACCGCACTGTAAGGCGTCACACCAATTTCTTAACAGTACTACCCACGTTCTTTTCACTCACAGTAAGTGAACGGACAGCACGAAAATACCGTGTTAAAACAGAAACACGCAGGGAAACGCATGAGGAACAGCCCTGTCTGCCCCGGAGCGGACACTGCCCAGCGGTGCTGGTGCTCGGAGGGGCTCTCCGTCCACCCTTGGCAAAACACCACGGGGGCTGCACCCCGGGCGAGCCGGACCTTTGTGAACAACCCGGTACTCACCGGATCCATTAAAAACACCCGGGAAGCCGCTGTCAGATTTAACCCAACTCCACCTGCTTTCAGAGACAAAAGCATGACAGTCGGGGACCCTGCTCGGCTGCTCTGGAAACGCTGAACTGCTTCTGCTCTTTTCTTCTGTGCCATTGACCCATCCAAACGAGTGAAGGCAAACCCCGATTCTCTGAAAAGTAAGAGTGTTCAACTTAGCAATCCGTTTTCTATGACAAAAGAAATACATTAAAATCCTGACCTCTTCATTTGAATTGCGTATTTAAAATTCTGCATTTAACGGGTGATACATTAAAAATAACAAGAATGAGATCCATAGCTTTATCCCACTAAACAAAGTATTTAAGTAACTTGTTCCTCTCCTGAGGTTCTAAAACTCAAAGGATATTACATTCTTTGAGATCTTTCTAGAACACTGTAAAAGCACGTGTTTATTAAAAACTACAGTGGTTCTACTTACTTCAGGGGATTTTCTATCAGCGACAGGAAAGCTGTGAACTGAGAAACGACCAGGCACTTAGCAGTTGGATCATCCCTCCGTAGCTCTATCAACGCGTGCATGAGCGCGTTTATCTGAAATCAAACGAAGACTTAAGCAGCTTATTCTGACTTGGTTAGATTCCCCTTCTTCAGGTGCTCAATCGAGAAATCGCTGCTCAGTAATACCTTTACAACGAACTAATCTTAAATTCTGTGGGTAGGGTTTATTTCAGTTTCCAAAGGAAACGAAGCATTGAGCACTTTCATTGGTCATAAACTGCAGGGTGGGTGACGGCGCTTTTGGGAAGAGGATCCACGGCCGTTTTCCAGACACACTTCCCAGCGCCAGAGTCCCCGAGAGCCACGGCGAGAGGCGCGGGCGAGGAGGGGACACGGGACGGGGACAGCGCTCCCTGCCCCAGCACTCGGAACCGGACGGGCTTCCCTCGGGAACGTTCTGGCAAATAAGCCGCACGAGACCCTGGTCTGGGCATGACAAGGGAAGGAGGCGCTTGAGACACGGGCACGGAGGAGCGAGGAATCGGATCTGAGGCAGAACAGCACTGCCGGTTTTCTCAGGTAAGGTTTAGCTACGGAGAGGTACAGAACCACTAATCAGAGAACGCAAGTAACCGCACCAGGTTAAAAAATAAATCAAATCCATCTATTCTAGAGCTCCATGTCCTAAAAGAGTGCTCAGATTTCCACACAACATTTTGCAGTGAATAAATTTACAATGAACATTTGAAAGAACAATAACTTAATTACAAATTAAAGTTAAAAATCTAACGTTTCAGGAAAGCAATCTCCAAAGAGGTCAAAGTATGAGCAGGCCGATTTAATTTCTGGCAGCGAATGCACAAGGAAGGTGAGGCAAAAAGCAACGTGCAGACCTCGAGAAACATCTGCAAAGTAAAATAAAAACACCGCACCAGTTTATCTGACAAGTGTTATACTGAACCTACGGTGGGCCCATTTAGTTTTCACCTCCAGAGCAGTATATTCTTTAGACAAATGTTAAGAAAGCAAGATTTATTTACATTTTTAGTTTCCAAAAGTAAATTAAGAGCTGAATAGTTTTGGTAGTTATAGAACTACTTTATCTTCAGAAACAAAGGCAAAGCCACAGCTCTGTACTGAAGGTTGCATTCAGTCACTTCACATCTACGTGCTGCACAACGATCAGCATCGAGGTACAACTCCTGCTCCTGTGGTCTGGTTTCCCTGCTCACGATTTGTGATGAGATTGTACAAGGCATTTTCTCCTGTGCTGGCCAGACACACTGTGGGGACTTCTCAATTAAAATTTCACATACATAAAGTATGTACAGCATATTTACATAAGAATCCTAGAGACTGCTCTACAAAACCACAACGAAAGCTGCGTGAAGCACAACAGAACGTGCCTTTGAACTGGGTGTCCACTCCTGATCAGACTTCTTCCCGTCGCCGGAGTCCGTTTCCTCTTCCTGGGGACACTGCACCAAGTCCTCCGCTCGGAGCTCGTTCCTACAGAGAGGGCATTTGGCCTTTGGCTACAAGAAAGCCCAACAGCATTAGAAGAAATACATTAAATCAGATTATGTATAGTGAGTACCGAAGATCACATGTGCAGAGCACCTTTTATGAAATTGCTATATCGGCAGCGACACAGCGCTCGAGGAGTACGTTTGTTCTTGTAACACACCGCTTCGTCATTTGAGAGAACACCAGGATGATGCAAGTGCTGCATGCTTCCTAAACCAGCCTTCCTTAGAAGTGGTCTTCTTTCTGAACATATTTATACTTGAAGTACACAGCTCAAGATTTAAAAGCAAGCCGATATTTGGGTTATTTAAAATGTCAGAAAAATAAAGCATCTTTCAAAGCCAAGATCTTTCTTAGTCACACAATGAATGACCTTTTACCCTTTCTCTTCAAAGCCTGCACAGCAATAACAGCAGTCTGATAAAATATGCTTTGTCAGGGCCAGACACAGGGTATCTTCTCTTGTTCCCCAACAGACATGAGAAATGAGACATAATTTAACACCAAAAGCTTTTTCTCTGAAGCAGACTCTAGATAAGGCCTCACAAAACAGATGAATACTGGGGGCTGCTAATCTGGAACGAGCCTTTAGCCAACTTAAAGAGGCTGGGCAGCCATAGTCCACATACGCAAATCTGTTGCAGCAGGAAACATATAACGAGACAGAATCTCAACACAAATCTGAAATAAGTCTCCAAAACGTAGTTACAAATTAACCGTTCTTGCTCTGGCAGCAATCCAACAATCCTCCAATGATGAGACACTACATAAATTCTAATAAATCTGAAGAAGCTTTCTGGGAAAAGAATTCTAAAAGTGCTCACGCTTTTTTTTTTTTTAAATAAAAGGCTCAGGTCTCTCTGCACCCCTCCTCCAATTTAGAACTGCAATTAAAAACGAGCAAACCATCAAAAACGCTCATCCGCAAGCCTATTCCAGAGAGTCTGGAGAAGGGCCACGAAGACGGCCCTCTAGCAAGGCAGCTGTTCACCGCAGAGGGTTTCCAGCTCCAGACGGAGAGCAGACGCGGTTTTGGTCCAACAGCCCATCTGCAAAGCGCGGCTTTGGGCATTCGCACGCAGGCAGTGAAGAGGCACCCGGCCACGCGGGGCACACGGCGCTGCGCCGGGTGCCATCGCTTTCACCCGAGGGCCAAAGGAAGGTGGCAACTAGGGAAAGGTCTTTGAAAATACTGATGGACCTTAACTCTGTTCAGTTTGACAGCTGCTCCCTCTGTGGTTTGACTGCAGGCCAAGAGTTATTATAACCCAGCTGATAACCAGGTTTACACTGTTCCCCATTTGTGATTTAAAAGAACAACAGCTACACGGCCTTCTGGTGATACCAGTTTGTTCTTTTGAATAGTTATTAAATTATCTGTGACCACAGAACAACCAACCTGTTCACTTCTGATGACTTCAAAAATACACGGCTTACAAAACACATGTGCACAGCGCGTTATCACGGGACACGCCAGCGATTCCAAGCAAACTGCACATTCCTCATCTGAACCAGAGCTCAGAACCAACTTCATTTTGCTCACTAATGTCTCACGCAGCTCTTCAGGAGTTTTACTACCTGCAGATACAGAAAGACACTTAAAACCAGGGATTTCCATACAGGACACGCTCGGAGCTGGCACATATCAACACTGTTCCACTGATCAAAATGAAATAGGACAGGATACAGCCTACAGTGTATAAAACCACAAGCTGCCAAATACTACGTAACATTCCAACCTACTGTTTCAAAACACATGAAGAGTAACCTTACTTGGAAAAAACGGCAGTCGGAGAACACTGGTTGTGTGCTCAGTGACAAGTACACGTGCAACAAAATTCCTAATGGGCACGAGCAATTGTCATATATCAGCTGTTCAAGTCGGAACAATACTACAGAGATGACGCTGCTTATAGTTATGGTTGCTTTATTTTTTAAGTACAAAAATTCAAATCATATTTATTAGTTACTAATTAATTTATAAATAATTTCTAAACAATTATCCAATAATTTCTCCATCCTATACTTTTCAGGAAGATAAATGAAAACCTTCTTAAAAGGGTACTGACCATATCTCATTGGTCTTTTAGTTTCCTGGAAAAATCAAAACTATATCCATGGCATCTCAAAATAAGATTTTCCAAAATAATAAATCCGGGAATTCTCAAATTGAGAGTATTTCAAACCGACTACAGTTGCTTCTGAAATAAATACATAAAATCCACTGTGCAGCTGTATAGTTCGGGCTGGTCCAAACTAGAACTGCACTCCCATCCTCCGCGCCCACCCTTCCTCACGGCTCAACAACGCCAACGGCTCTGCCGGCGCGGTTACCGACCCACGCGCTACTCCCCAAAGCTCCTCCACATCTTCTCTCTCGAGGCAAAGGAAGAATTTCTGTAAAAGCTCGTCTGTGAGCTATTACAACAGACGCATTGCTTTCTAACAGGCCTTCTGCATCCAGCTCTGCAGAGCTCCTCTTCGGTCATTTCTGTATGGGCTACCAAAGCTTATTTACTCCTGCTTCTAGCCTTCCTAACTACTCATATGTCATTGCTTTCACTCGTATCTGAGTATAAGCTCAAGCACCCACTTCTTAAACATATTCAAACACATTATACCACAAAAAAATAAAGGTAACAAAGCTGAAAGTTGATTAATCCAAGCTGAAAAGAGGAAGGCTCAAGCTGGAAAGCTTGGAAAACACACAAATGTTTTTCTGTTCTGGAACACGCAGTGCAAGTGCTGTGTTTAGAAACACAGGAACCAAACGCATCCACTCACCAGCCGCAAGACTAGAAGCTGTGTCTATACAAAGACGAGGGTGACAACAAAGCTGCCTCAGTCTGAGCAGGACGCCAAGGACGTCGGCGTAGTGAGCCAGAACGGTCCCTTCGCTGAGAAACCTGGGGAGAGGTCATCGTTAGTGTGACGTGCTGGAGCCTGAACAACAGACGACACTAGTGACCAGCTTCGGCTGATGCGATGATGTTCAGGTTTTTTACTTCCCTACTGAATGTACTTCTCAAATCCTCTTTAACAAGGTACGCGATGCTACCAGTAACACGGTCTACTAGAAGAAATGCTAACAGTGGTGACAACGATTTCAAGGCCGCTCTTTGCCCATCTGGTATTCCTTTCTGTTTCTCACAAGACAGAACTTCAAACACACAGCTTCCAAACACAAGTTTGTGGCTTCAGCCTTCAGGACCAAGCAAGCCTGTGGCTCACCTGCTGACAGCAGCTTTGCCTTCCTTCTTCACGGACTCGTACATCTGTCTCTCTTCCTCAGTAAGCGTAACATGCTGAATAAGAACTTTACGTTCTGGCAACTCCAAAACGGGTTTTCCTTTAACTTTACTTGTTTTAGTTCTTCTAAGGGTAATACTCCTTATCAGACACTGCAAGCGCCTAAAAACACACACATAAACAATATAATACCCAGCTGGGCTTGTCTGTTTTCCCATTTTATCGCATAAATGCAGGTTCTGTACAAAATCCACGCCCAGTAGTACAATACCATTAATCTGACATATTAAATCATTTGAATTATTTAATGTTTATTAATTTGAACTAAGAACTGAAACAAGAACTGACGACACGCATTTCAATTCAAACACGCAGCACTAATTCTCCACGTTGCGCGCGTGGTGCCGGTCGCGCTCGCCCACACGCGCTCGGGACGCCCCGTACGTACCCGAGCGCTCCCGGAGCTCCCAGCACGAGCGGGCGCTCAATCGTCCTGCGCCACCACTCCTGATCGCTGAAAGGCTTCAGTTTTAAGAAGGAAATGAGAGACCACAAATCCTTCACAGAATTCTGGATAGGAGTGCCTGAACAGGAAACAAACCAAAAACCGTAAAACCGCAAAAAACCTCAACACCGCCCCCCCCCCCAAAAAAAAAAAAATACAAACCACCAAACACATTTTTAGTCAAAGTGAACAGTCCGTGTTCTCTCCAAACCTTACTGCACGGAGAAGGCCTCTCATGACTAGCTTGATATGTCATTAAGTATAATACATATTTTTTAAATTTCAGTATTACAAAACAGTGAAATACAGAGGAGTAAGAAAACTGCATCTCTCTGTCCCAGGAAGACCTGGATGTTGTCTTTGCATTTCAGCTTCACCAGTGGTGGCTACATCACGATCTTCTTTAAACTACATCCAAGGATCACATGCTTGCACACTTCCTGGCAGCTTTTAATGACTATTACATTTCAAAAAGCTACTGAGGTTCAGGTAAGTACATAACAGGGTGAGCTTCTAACTATACGTAATATGCCAGCTCAGAAACAGGTCCCTTTTCACCTGCACTCCCACCAAACCCCTGTCTGTAAAATTCTTTCAAAATTTGTGTCTAAAAACCAAATAAAACCAAAAAGTTCAAACAAACACCACCAAAGAAACCACAACCCACACAACGAAGAAAACAAACCAAAAACAACCCAAAGAAGACACACATAAATCACTGCTCAAAACCAAGTTCAAGAACGTTCCAAATGAACCTCAGACATGAACCACCGCTCAGAGAAAGCCCGGGTGGAACACACGGTGGTGCTGCACCGCGGCACCGCAGCTCCCGGCGCGCCGTACCCGTGAGCACCCATCTCCTGTGTCCCTCCAGGCACAGCGCAGCCTTCGTTTGCTGGGCACTGGGATTTCGGATGGTGTGCCCCTCATCCAGCACGATCCTCAGCCACCTCACTCTGTGTAAAGGGCTGCCACCTCTGACCTGAAACACAGTCGGTTTTGAATCTTTGACTCAAAATACTTTTTTTTTTTCAATTTGGATTAAGCACTATATCAACATGCTATTCCACAGTTAATAATGGATAGTATTCGTTCGCACATTGTTTACTTATCAGCACAGAAGAGCAAAACTAAGAAAGAAGCATTCCTTCCTTTAGATTTAGTGATTCCTGGAAAACGTTACCAGTGTTCTCATACTTGAATATGAGGAATGAGCTACAGCAAAAATAAGACAGGCCTGGAAATAAGGAAGGCTTCAAAGACAGAGTTATGGAAAATGAACCAGAGAGCAAATTCAAAGTTTATGTTATATTCGAAGATGCAAGCTTCATGCTTTTATTAATAAAACGGCTCGAACTTCTATGAAATTATCACTTTACAAATATATCTCATACAATGAGATACGTGGTTGCGGCCCATGTTCAACAAGAACTATGGAATTACGTTTTTATAGGCTCCATATTATTTGAATTTGACAGGGGAAGGAAGAAATGGGAGCCTCATGCCACTGGGATTTGGGGAGATTTACGTACTTGCCACCCCTTTCTGTCCTTAAAAAGCCTCTTCCTTAAGCTGCCATAATTCCAGCTGAATAATTTTCTCTACAGGAGCAATGCATCAGTAAAAAACTGCCTTTGTTACCACAGCAAACCCGTAAGAAAGTATGTAGAGCAAACCTACAGCTATAACCTGTTGACTGCCTACAGGACAGCACGTGAATGTACTTCCACCATTAGTCCAAGCACAAGGGGTCTCGAACGGAAAAGCATCTTCAAAGAACACCTTTTCTCATTCACTTACACCGTAATCAGTAGCTAAGATGTTGTATGTTGTCAGTACAACGTCTTGTTCTGCAAGAACTGATGGGTCTTTGTTACGGTCAGAACCGTAATAAACATAAACATTTACATGAAAATCTCGGTGGATATGTTGGTCGAACTGGTCCTGAAAGAAAAGTTGTCAAAAGTCATACAGAAGATCCTGTGTTACGACATGATTGATAGAATGAAACTTTCAAGTTGCCTTAACTAAACCCCAGCTCCCCCGTGCTCTGCGGCGTTCTGCACTCGCCCACGTAACAAAAGCCCCTTGAATTCGGGTTGTATCTTTTGCCCCCACACCCAGTTGGAAGAGGGACCGGAAGCGGCCGGCTCAGTAACGAGCGACGACGCAGCACCGCGGTTCTGGTACCTCGGCCTGTGCTTCTTGCCCAGTTCCAATCCACCCCCGCGGGGATAACCACGACAAACCCGCTGCTGCCCCCGCTCCAACCAAAGAGCTGCTACACGTTTTCATTTTCCGCCTTCACCTTCCGTTTGTTCTTTCACTGCTGATTCACAGCTGCTTCCTCTTGCTGGGTTAATCACCCACGTTTTAACATAAATAACAACACAATCGTCAAATATTCATTTTGAAACCAGTGTTAACATTCCCTACGTTTGTTCCGTGAAGCACTAAGTGTGCAGTAATCTCAACAGGCAATAAAAAGCAACAATTTGATTTCTGAAGCACCAGACTCATGAGTTTTCCTTCTTAAATACTTAATTTGGTTTTAACAAAAAAAAGTACTTTTTTTGTTTGTTTTTTATGTCACCCAATTATATTATTTTAATGATCATGTGATTTTAATGTTTTACCTACAGTCTAAGATAGAACATTAATAAGAAAAGGAAGCAATTTTAACGACAAACAGCAAAATCTTAAAAAACCCCCAGAACTCAAAAAATATTTCCTTAATATTTAATTCAAAACGTCACGAAAGCAAACAAACAAAAATAGTAACTGATGCATAGACTGAGCCAGAAGGGCCCACCAGCCCCTCGCCCCGCAGACCTGCACCCTAGAGTCCCAACATCTCCAGTCCACGAGGCACAGCAACGTTCTACTGTGAGGTGCAAGAAGGACCCGTGTCCTGCGCCCTCCTCGCCCGGCTCAAGGAGTTCAGAGACCGAGCTCCAGGGTGGCCGTGGGAAGGGAGCCTGCGCCTGCGCCTGCTCCTTCCAGCGGGGAGCTCGCTGCTCGGGAGCCGCGTCTCACTACGGTTCTGCTCCAGGTTTGAATCTCTATCAGATAAACCTCGTGTGAAAGCAGCTCCGTTTCATAAAGAAAGAAAACCTTTTACTAGCAGGAGAGACTACAGGGAGGGCTATTCCTACAGCACCACACTCAGCGTGCATCACATTTACACATTACAACACTGAACACTTACAATCCAGTTGCTCAGGACGGACAGTGGACACACAATCAGTGTTGCTCTGGGGACATCCACCGAACGTTTATTCTCAGCTGTAGCAGTAACTGGGAAAATACAAGTCACACTTAGTGGCATAACAGTTCACTCCAAAGCAAAGTAGAAGTTCAATAAATTTATGGTTCCCTGAAGTGCCTTCTGCATTTCTTAAACTGAGCAAAGCAATTTACAACGACATAAGTCAAATACGTTTAATACTTCAGCTTCAAAAAACTCAGAAATTAATATATCTGTTTATCCCTTCATTACCTTTTCTCTTTGTTTGTCGTTTTAGACAAGCAGATGAAGGGAAAAGGACAGATGCAAAGCCTGTATCTTCTTCCACACATGAAGTCGCTGTAAAAAGCCAGACAGATATAGACTTTTCACACCATGCGGAGCATCCGTGTGCATTTATTTTCATGACGCATTTCATAAAAGTCAAACCTGTTAACCAAATTGCTCCAATTCTCCAATACAATAATGTAGAATATCTTGGTCTGGAAGGTGCCCATAAGGATCATCAACTCCGAGTCCCTGCTCCTCAGAGGATTACCCGAAACTAAACCGCACAGCTAAAAGCATCGTCCAGAGGCTCCTTGAGCTCTGACAGGTGTGTGCAGCCTACAGCACCCTACACTTCAGGGGATGAACCTTCAGAGGAATGCAGCTCAGCAGCCATTAAAAATACTGTAGCACACGTTTCACCCCAAGTACTTTAACCTTGAACCGAACTGTTTACTCCAGAGCGCCTGCAGCCCTTCGTTATCTTCCATGCAAGACACTTAGTCCAACAAACGTCCTGTGTTCTTGCCTCCTCGTGATGGCATTTCAGGTATTTACTACAAAAGGCTGACTTTTTTCTCACTTGTTTTCCCACCCCTAGTGCCCTGACAACAAGTCTGTCAAATTCTAAACATCTCAGCAGTTCTATTTTCCACCATCCGTTTGACCCTGCCCATGGCCCGTTACATCACCACTCGTGCAGCTAACAAAACAAACTACCCCACTTAGGACTAACGCTGCTTCCCCATGCAGCAATTTATAGAGCCTTCTGCTTAAAGGTTTGGTTGAATTAAAACAAAGAAGTGGTTTACTTAATTCTTTTTCCAGTTAAATAGAAATCCTGCTCAGTTTGGCTTTAGGAAGGAGGACACCGGGTGTCGCAGCAACCGATTAAACAAATACTTCTTGCAACTTACCTCCAGTTTGCCGCAGTGGCCGTTCCCCAGACTGCCCCGAGTATCTGCGCTTCTTGGCCTGACCTCTAAAATATCGTCATTGAGAAAGAAAGGGAAAAAAACCAAACCAGACAACAAACCACACCAAACCCCAAACCCACCAACAAACCCAAACTCTGCTGCTTCTGGAACTTACATATTAAATCTCAAGAGCATAAAGCAAATGAACTTGATATTGCAAATTACGTTACCACTGTGGTTTGAACGTTTCCTCTCTAGAAGGGTCAGAAAAAGAGAAAGCACAGAACACAGAGCTGCAGGGTGAACGATGCTCATACAGCTCGGTACAGCTGTTACTGAAGTTCAGAGCAATGACAGGAGGCGGCTGCTGTGGTGGGAAGGTTTAAATTCGCCACCTCTGTCCGAAGCGCCTGCAAACCCAGCTGATCCTGGATAAAGATCACTCCACAGCTGGATTTTCAGAGGCCACGCACCGACGTCACCCGAGACCGTTCACACTGAAGGGGACGTCCAAGCACACAGTCATGCAAGCCACATAAAATGAGCTAATGCTCTTTCAACACTTTGCAAAGTGCAACACGGATGCAGAACACATCATAAACATAGCAGAGCATTGCATGCTGCAAAGTGAGGGGGGAGCAGGAACACATTTAGGTTAAAGTTAATCACAACCAAGTACCACTTTATTTTTACTCAAAATCTATGCAGCAAACAAACAAAAAGATTATTCCAGGTATCTACCTTTTTGGAAGACAACTCGAGGTTTCCAAAGGAGTAGTATCGAACCTCTGTATGCCAGAAGCACCAGGGCCCATCACCTTGCCAGGGTCTGCATAAAGAAGAAACTGACATTTATGAAGAATACATGTGGCCTTCCACTTGTTTTTCAAACCAACTCTTGCATAACTTGACAAAGAACAACTACAAACTTCCTTTAAAACACCCTTAGTTCTCCATGGCACAAGTACTACTGATACTGCATCATAAACAAATTTAAAATACTCTTAAAGCAATCTTAAATATTTACAAAGTCATAAAATGTGTACTGAGATTGCGGGTGGTCAAAACCAAACTGTCAAGAACAGATGAAAAACCAAATGTAAGCGTAGTGTATCAACATTAAGGGCAAAGTTCTATAAAAAGCGCTAAATGCTACAGGGTTTTTTTAACGGGTCAAACCTTACTAATTAGTAATTTCTACATTGTGTAAAACTAAATTAGTAATAGCAACATGAACAGAAAAAATGTGGTGACACCACAGCTACACGTGGGGAGTGGTTTGGTTTGGCTGGTTTGTTTTGTGGTTGTTTTACGGTCTTCTATTGAGTAATGAACCAAACACTGCCCTGTGTTCTGCCAATAAAAGCATATGAGAAACATGCAAAAAGAGAACACGCGTTAGCACAAAGCTGATATCAAACTGAAAGCAACAGTGCTTGCACAGAAAGTTCCGCTGTAACTCGGGTAAGTAAATTCATGCTGAATTCCAAATTCAAACTTTTCTTATATTAAAAAAAATTACTAATACAACCTTGAGGATGACAACACTTGCAAATACTCAAGCAATATAGGTATCAATTTAATGTACGATAGAATGAGAAATGGGGGCAGGGAGGTGTAAGTCTTTGATAGACATTATTACTGCTTTCCAACTCAGTAATAGTAGAAACAGATCCCTTACTGCTGCAAACAAATCTCATTAAAACGCTGGATGTTCGGGAAAAATCATCAACATCTGGGGTGCTGCCAGGCATTCCAGCTTGGCAAGGGTGCGGGCGTCTGGCGACACTCGTACTGAGCCCGCCAAAGCTCGCGTTTTACCCTCCAGAGCACCGGCGGAAACGGCCTCCCGAGGCAGCCCACGCTACCCTGCTCCCTCCCCGCGGGTCGCTGCTGTTTCTCCTGCGCTATCAGCTAGGCCAGTCGCACTGAAATTCCCTGCAAGTCACGGCAAGAAACCCCCAGGGCCCACACATTCCTTTCATTTCGAGACATGATGAGCTACACACCATACCAGCAAGTATAATTTTTATACCCATCCATAAATTATCCCAATACAACCTGAAAACTACAGGTGCGATAAAATCCTTTTAAATACTTGTCATTTGCTCATTACTTTTTCTTAAGTTACTTAATACTCAATAGCCTAATTATAATTTAACTATTCGAGTTTACGGCTTAATAGAACCAAGATTCTAATGGATGCATGCGTGCTTCTCTTTCATATACAAGGAAGGAAAACTGAAAGCAAAAGGAACCCAGAGCCATTTCCTCGATGTCAACTTTCTTGGCAGGGTGCAGCCTCCTGACAGGGCACCGAGTTGTCTTGTATGTCAGAGACTCCTTTAAGGGCTGTGTTTTAATACTTCTCTGAGGCCCTGGGTTCATCGGGAGTTTGTGAAGTTGGCACTGAGTGCTCCAGGTAACAACACTGACAATCACGCAGACATTACTGACGTTCCATAGTTTGCTGTCACCTTCACACTGTCCGCGTCCAACGTTGCTCGTGCTGTTAGTACCAGATTCCTATTCAGGAACAGAAACTTTTATTGTTTAATGCAGCAACTGGAAAAAATGCCAATAACTTTATTACACTAATCTGACAAGCGGTTAATTACTGCTCTGAAACATGCGAGACGCGCTCAGCGGCAAGCCGGTCAATTAAAGGGGCTGAAAAACCTATAGTTTGGTATTTTTTTTTCAAGTAGCCACATGCAGAGTTGAAATGAAACCACTGAGAGGCAGAGGAGAGAAATTCAGTCTGCACAGCTGACCCAGAAAGAAAAGGCACTGATAACACTTCCCAGTTAACATTCGAGGTCACAGACAACGCTTATTTTGTTACATCTAGACAAGCACGATAAACGATAAAAAATCCCCAGCCTTAACGCTGTCAGGGAACACTGCATAATAAATCACCTAATCCTAGCATTCAGCTTATCTAGTCTTGAAAAATGTTATCATAATGAAAGCACAAAGCATTTGAACTGCACTGCCTAAGAAGAACTCTCACACTGATGCTAGTTCACTCACTCTTGTTTCCTCCTCTCTCTTCAAGGATTTGGCAAAAATATAAACAGAGATTTATTTATTAATGTACCAAGACCCTCTGCTTGTTTCAGGCACTTCCTCCAAACCACACAGGAGCTATGAACACATCCCAGAAATAAAAACCACTTCCACTCCTGTGGTCACAACTTCCCTGTAGGACAAATGGTAAGAAACTTAAAAATTCGTAAAACGCTGAAAAGGTTTACGCCTGTGTAAGGTCCTTCGTGGAGTATGCTTAACCACACACACCTAAGGTAACAGCCTGCAGCTCCATTACACACTCTGAAGTAACGTCACCTCACCTGACGACACCTCTCACTTGTGGTCTTCCCAACAGGAAGAGGTTTGCCATCCTGGAAATTCGTGAGAATCAGTGCAATCGTAGTCAGTGTTTTACCCTGCGTAACAGAAGAGAACATCAGCTTTCCACAGATTAAAGTGAACCAGATGACCAATCAAGAAACACGCATACACAGTCTGTATTTAAAAATAAAAAAATCAAGCTTGGCAAACATTCCTACCAGTCCCATATCATCAGCCAGTATTCCTCCGAGAACATCTTGAGGTCGCATCTTCTCTGCAAAATTTGTAAGTGTATTGTAATAGAAGCCACTTCTCTCTTCCCAAAATGGTGGCAAATCATTCCTGTTCTCACGTGAAACCATCCAAGCTAACGCCTGCTTCTGATGGGGCAGCAAGCGTGTGCCAAGGGCCTGCGAACAGACACAGGTATGCACTACTCGCGTACCAAACACAACGTTCCATTTTTGTAACTACCAAATTTTTTCCTGATTCAAGCATATTCTGTGTCCAATCAAGCTAAATACGCATCTAGATGTTTAAGTATATTTTTAAAGAAAACAGTTTCTAGTTTAAGAAGTACCTCTGCTCCTTCCATCTCACGAGTTTTATCATCTTCCTTCAGATCCTCAAACAATTTGTCAAATTCACTTTTAAGCTGCATAAATGAACACAAAAATCACAATTAAAATTATTGCAATTAAAATAACCTCGCTAAATAATCAATGACTCTATTAAATTACAACTATCTGTCATAATCAGTATAGATAGGTCTAGCACTTGAGATGTGATTTGCCGGAATATGTCTGTTAGCTAGCTACTGCTATATAAAAGTTCAGTTTATTTCCAGCAGGACAAACGCAGGCCAACACGAGCAAGAGCCTGAGAAGGGCTGAACACATTCACATCCTCATACCACGCTCTCTAAAGTAAATACTTCACTCTAACCTGAAAGAGCAAACGAAAAGCAAAAGCAAACCACCACCCAACCCTTCACGGATCAACCTGGGCCAAGTCTGGAAGTTTGATTTTCTTTTCATTTGAGAACTTAACATACTTGTTATCTGGTAAAGCATTAAGGCAGAGAAAACACATTGCAGCAATGTAAAAAAATTACTGAACAAACAAAACCTCCCCAAACTGCAGGGGACTCGAGGCTGTTGCAGCTGGACTGTCTGCTTACAGTATAAAAATCAAAAAGCTCAGAAGTTCCAGATGACCACAAAGGACATCTGTGGTTTAGAAAAAAACAAAACAAAAAACTAACAAACTTCCATTTCACAAGCACTGTTTTATTAATTAAAAAGTTCAAGGCCCTCGCTGTTAAAATTCCCAGTTCCAGGTGTTTTAAGTACAAAATGCAAACCTGTTCAGGTGTCAACTGCACCGCAGCGTGAACCGGAGCTCTGTAACTTGGACCAGCTTTCCCAGAAATCCACTTTGATCCAAACCCACATTCTGAACCTACTTGCCATTAAAAAGAGAACATTTTGAAAAGCAACAGGGCGACGACTTCCCAGCCGCACCCTCCTCTGGCTCGCGAGCAGCAGCGCGGGCCAGGCCGCGGGCTGCACGGCGTCCTCCGCCCTGCTCATCCTTCGCTTCCGCTGGGCCCCCAGGACTTCCCACAAAGCTCCATGAGACTCACAGGCAGCGAGCTACGGGCTGGGATCCTTCGACGTGTCAACCATGTTTCTTAACAATTGTTGTATTACATGAAATTTGACTTGGTAACAGTATGACGACTGACAATGCAAAACGCTTTCTCACTCCAAACTCTTTCTGTGAATTACGTGCAACAGAACCTGTAAGAACTGAAATCTAGCTCTATGTAAACCAGATGTACCCCTCCCCAGGTGGTGGTTTCCCCACGCACCCTCACTCCTGACGGGCACCGCTTGCTGTTCCGGGCGCCCCGCGTGCACGGCGGGCTCCGCAGAACCAGGTCTGCCGAGCCTGTTTGCTCAACACGGCCCCGCTCGCACCTCCCCAGCGGAATACACGTCCTAGCACTCGGGAAGCAGCACCGGCCCGAAACCCTCGCCCTATGAAAGGGCCTAACCTGTTTCTTAAAAAAAAAAACACAAAAAACACACAAAAACCCCACAAACAACTAAAGACTGGAGAAATGCAGAGCCAACATGGATTTTTAAGGCACTTATGGAAAAGAGTACATTCCTGAGACTGCTCAAATGCCCCTCCAATTGCTGGCAGGTAACGAAAGACAGAACGCAGAAGCATACTTCTTATGAAGTTTAAAATTAACAGCTGTGGGCACTGCATTATTTCCCAACTAAGTTAAAAACTCATTCTGTGAATGACCAGACTGTGACGAGGACCAAGCCCTCAAACATTCCTTCCAATAGTGGCAAGTTCAATCTGGACATTTAAGAAGGTAAAGCCTCAAATATTCAAGACTTACCTTTCAGAGGAGGAGCCAATTTAAACCCGTGCCTTTTCAGCTGATCCACTACTGCTTCCTTGTTTGCTGCTTTTCCCCAAAAGCTCATTTGGACAGGCATGGTAAACACATTTTTTGCTCCATAAGGGACAACCCTGATAACAAGCAGGAAAAAAACCCTGGAGCAGTAGGTTTTTTTTTTAAATAAACCTTGCTATTTCTTCAAAGAGTACTCCAGAGTGCTCATTTCATCCATACACAGAACGTTCCAGATAGGTGTTAGCACACACACTGCATAAACCTTTCATACAAATCACGACATGCAGTTAATTTAAGAGTTCCACAACAACATTTAAGGATTTGCTCTCACTAGTGTCTATACATTTTATCATATATAGGAAAGAATGAACTGCACGCAAGTAGTTCAACAAATGAACAATGTCTGAAAACATGAAGCTTTAATCATATTACCAAAAGCTGTCTCATTTCCACCAAAACACAACACGTACAAATAGTATTCAGACTCTGCTAGTGTAGCAACAAAAACATTTCCATTATTTATATTCCTGAAACCAAAAGCTCAATCTTCACACTCACCCTTCAACTAACGCTAGTTTGTTGTCCATAATGCCTGCCAAAGCTGCTGCCAGTTCTTTCTTTATATGGCCCACCTGGTCTCCGTTCACGTTATTTACTTTCACTGCATTTTTATCATAAGGATTGTTGGGTTCTCGTTGAAGTGCAACCATTTCATTGTTATTAACCTAACAAAGCAAAACAAATACCAGAACACACACATTTAGTTGCAAGTCACTTGCAAGAATAGCTAATATACGTTTACTCAAATATTGTGAAGCTTAAAAGATTAATTTGCTAGAGCATTCTGTTCAGCCTAATAACCTACTACTTATTCAATACCAAAAGCATTACAGATGAGCCACCTCACAGATGTCAGCAATTTCAAAAGTATTCCTGAGCAAGAACTCCCTTCAGCTGCCAACATACTTTGTAATGGAATAAACAGCCCTTTGTGTCCATGTAAGCCATTCAAAGACATACGTAATTTATTGTTTTCAGTCATTTTCACTTGCCTTATGCGGGTGAGCAGAACTACCAATTAAACCAGATTTGAAAGCTTGCCACCTTAATTAAATTTCAAATTAATGTTTTAGATTACATACTTCCCATGAAAAATGTTGAATACAGCAAGTTAGGGAAAAAATATAATAAAATTATACTAGATCAAAAGTTTCAGGAATTTTTGAAATTTAAGTAAATGTATTTTTTTATGAAGCTGATAACTTTTCCTTCTGGCTTACAATTTATCATGCACTTACAATCCCTGTGTAGTATCGTAATCCAACAACACTTCCTCGCAAAGTTCCATACAAAATACCCAGGTCTGTATCGTCCTCTGCTCCAGGAGCGTCGCCCACAGAGGGGGTCTCTTCCATCCCAAAACCGGAGTAAAATCAGATGAGGAAAACGGGAGTAGCTTCTCTCTCCTCTGCAGATGTTACACTGAGAGAATCCCCTTGTAGAATCTCTGCAGAAAGACAAGGTGTGAAATACTTGACAATGACTATAATAATAACAATAAACCCCCAGAATTATTATTTCATTTTAATCTATTTACTCCTTTATACAAGGTTACCTATAAACCCCAGCTATACAACTTCATTCAGATGCTATTTACCTGGACACATTAAAAAGGTTTTTTATTAGGAGAAAACTGGCATTTTTTAATCCCAAATAAATTAGCTAAAGCCACTTACAATAAGGAGTTCACAACTTAACTGACTCAATTTGTGCATTCCCTGCTACCTTCCCGCACAGGATTATCTGTGCCAACAGCATTAGGAATTCTCCATATCTATTAACATCTCTAATTATACCTGGCACAGCAAAACTTCCACATCTTTTCCTAACACCACTTTTTCTCCTCTAACAAAAACGTTTAAAAACCTTGTTTGTAACTGATTAACTCTGTGTAACTTCATGCCTGTATCCACAGAAGCTGAAATGCTAAACCACCTGTTTCCTACACGTTTATTAAGCTTACCTTCACACTCTGACATCTATTATCAACACTTTATTGCAGTCGCCAGCCGGCCTAGCCCAGGTAATCACTGTGCACCTCCAGTACGAACTCAGAGCACAGGGGCAGGCACATCCCGCCCCGCCCCGCCGCCCGCCCGAGCGACGATCGACACACCAACACTTGTCCAAACCAAGTCAGATGTGGCACTAAGATCTCAATACACGTTTCAACCAATACCTTACACCTTCGGTATATCCCAAACTACCCTGCTGTGTGCTGTACTAATTTAGAGTACTACCGATTAACATCATTAGTTCCATACACTAATTATTGAGAGCTTGGCACGGTAACCGTCCGTTTCTTTTGCAAATGGTATCCAGGTTACTGCATAATCGGCATCGCGGTGTCTGACAGAAAAAATAAACGGTGAGGGCCTCTGCCCCGAGCCGGTCGCAGCAGGGCCGGGCGTTCAGCAGGCGCAGGGACCCCGGCGGCAGGCGCAGGGACCCCGGCGCCCCCCGCAGCGCAGCCCGCACCGCCCCCGCAGCCCCGCCACGTCCCCCCGCCCCGGCCCGGCTCACTTGCGCGGCCCCAGCAGCATGGCGACCCCGCGCCCACAGAGCGCGCCGAGCCACGCACGCGACAGCCGCAACCACCAATCCCCACCAGACACGTCACAGGCGCTGGCCAACGAAGACGCCCCGGACAGGAAGAGCACGCCTCCCCGCGCCCCGCGGGTGTCCGTGGGCGAGCGGCAGCCATGGCGCACCCGGGCAGCGCAGCACAGCGCGGTACCGCAAGCAGAACCGTAACTTGCAGCACGAAAACGCTTCCGAGTTTGCAAAGACGCTAAGAAAATGAAAGAGGATGCAGAGTGCAAAGCTTAAGGCTCTCAGAACGTGGTTTTCTGAGCGCTTATCTTGTAACAAGGGTCTGATTCAGAAAGTGGCATCTCTAGTGCATTGAACGAGCGCACATCTCACGTGAACGTTGGTCAGAAGTGTTGAGTGTCAGTGATAATTAAAAGCATTTACATCCTTACAGGATAGATTCTGAAAAATATTGTCATGGCACTTAAGTCAAATCACTCTGAAGTTTCCTACAGCCTCTCCCAACAATTCTAACCAAATGAGCTGTAATCTAAGTCAAATAGATATTTGTGCAACAAATGACAGGCTGTTAAAAAAATAAATAAAAAAGATGAATTTTAAAAGCTTCCTTTGCTAAAACCTGAATACTTTCACTCACGTTCCTGGGGTGCTGTTGCATTTCATTAAACAACTGAAATACTTTCATGAAGTCGCCGAGACAGCCACTTCTGTCCATTGAAATAAACGCTTAGTCAAGAAGGGATTTATGCAGCAGTCTTCCTGGATAAACCTGGATGCTAGATGAGAGATGTATGTAAAGATGCAGGTTAATATAAAGACCAAAAAAACCCAAATATGAACAACAAAGAAACCAAATTCCAGCTTTTCAGTTACTTACCCTTAAAACTGTGCCAACAATTTATGTACAAGCACTATCGTTAGGGCAAACTGTCCCAGAATTAAAATCCAATGTATCTGATGTATACATTAGTTGGCTTATAATAGATTTGCCAGACTAACTTTGTCAGAGGCAAAGCCAGTAAAAGAAAACCCACACTGTTAGATTGATTTTTGACAGAATTTTCTTCAGTGTGAATATATAATTTCTCCTCTTTAGATGTAGATATTGCCATGGTCCTAGATAATTTCAAGACCAACTTATTTCATCTTTTAGAAGCAATTTTAACTTCTGTCTACAGACATCTTTCAAACAAAAGCATAGTTTCCTAGGCAAGACCCTCTTTTTCATTAAACTGACACATTCTTACAGATTTGGTGGCTCAAGGCAGTTTAAAAATCTGGCTGTGTACCTGTTTTGGTCAGCACAAATTTGCACGTCACAAATACCAAAATAAAACTTCTACGAGTTTTTACAGTTCAAGCTATATACTTACAAGGAAAACTACAGTAAGATAGGATGCTAGGAAACTATCAGACTTTTTTGGGGAGAAAAAAAAAAGATAAACAACCTCCCATAGGGACTTGTACATTCATCAAAACCAAAAGTGACGAAGATTTGATTTACAGTAATTTTCCACCAGAAGCTCTTTGGCAAACTGCACCGGTTCCCACGGGCTTCCCAACCTCCCACAACGCAGGTGAACACGAACAACTTTGAATATCAAAAGTCCTTCAGAAACAAATACTTTTCTTCATTCATTTATTCTGTTACCTCTCTACTTTTTCCTTATGCTCCCCCCTCCCCGTAATTTTTCTTCTTTCACACAAAGCTTGCAAGATTTTTGTTATCTTCTCTTTAATATACCAGAAGTGCAGCCTTAGTAATCTAGAAGATCAAGGCCTGCTCAGTCCGGTTGTTCTCCAGTCCGGTATGACCACCGGGGCTGACACCACACCCATCAGCACACACCATGTCCCACAGCAGGTGAAGCACAGCAGCTCGTGTCCTGCCTGCGCTTTCAGAAGGGCTGCATTTTCTTCATCAGGACTTCGGTATCTACAGACAAAATATCCAGTGGTGATGGAACAGCAAGCCCTTTCAGATTTTTTTAAATCATCATTTCTCTTGAAGAATACACGAAAAAGGCTGAATACACAGTTCCTCTTAGAGGCTCTATACTACAGCTGATCTTTTTGAGAAGTGACTTTCTCGGACTCATTTCCTAAACTGAAAGGGATAGTCTGCAATGACGCCTCCCCTCAATCTTCCCTTAGTTGACGCTAAATGTTTTTGCCGTCATTACCAGAAGGTGGCAATGCTGCACAGGCCTGGTTTTTCTGCATCCCAGTCATTGCTATCTGTGTAGAGTAACAGCCCTTTATTAAAAGATTTATGTCCATGAAGAGTCAAGGCGAAAAGACTTCTTGAGCTCACATGACCTGTGAGGCTACACTGGTTAAGATGTACAGGAAAACTGTGTGCCTAAAAGTATAGAAAGGAGTTTTACATGTGTAAAAGGATAGCAGGAAGAGTTGAACGCAGTCAAGTCAGTCAGTGGTAAATTGATAATTTAATAGTTTAAATTCAAATGCTATCTTGGCATGTATCTGCAAAACTCTTCCAGCAGATAGTAGAATTAAAGTCCTCACAAAAATTTTGCCAGTAAAACATGGAATATAGCTTTGTGCAGAATTCTGAACATTAAAATTAACGAGAACTAAATTTGATCACCTTTAGTTAGGCAGCAATAAGGAATTAAAACTGTGCATTGGGAGGCCTAAAAGAGCTTGGCTTACTAGTGTACTAAGACAATGACTGAGAAAGAGGATATGACTCATTTTTATGCACATATCAACAAAGCAAACTACTGAGAGAAGGATTATGTAACCTACCCAAAATCCTTCAGACAAGCACAAACGGTTGCAGCTACTCATACATACATTTAGATCAGAAATAAATGGACAAGACACTAACATGAATAGTTGGGTTGTAGATAACCGTTCCAGAAGGAATGAGACCAAATTGAAGAGTTATCTTTGAGATCCATTTGTAACAGGAATTCAGTGACACAGCTGCCTCTGTCAGGAGGGAGTTGTGCTCAGTAGGTCACCATCAGTGACATACCAGTGAAAGTAAGAAAATTAGTAAATCCCCATAATTTGGTACTCTCAGCAAGCCAGTGACCTGAAGATGTGGGAAGGAACATACCTGGAGCCTTGAGATACAGAGAGACTTCGATCTACATCACACTATGAGAGAAAACAGCAGCGATTCCGGGAGAACAGTGGAGCTCAAGGAGCCCAGCTCATCCTGCGGACAAGCTTTGCTCTGCGCTGCTGCAGGACGAGTCCAGAGCAATGGGCTCACACGAGGTGCTCCAGGGACCTGTGTAAGGCGCGTGGAATGGACACGGTCCCTGTCCTGCCACAGTTCAGACCGGCTCCAACTGTTGTCATGTTGGGCAGGAATTTGAGAAGCACACAGCAGATTCACCTGGCAATAATTTGACACTAACATATTCATGCAGCCCTAAGGAAAGAAAACAGAAATCAAATTATTTTAAGGGACTTAGTTAACAAGCTAATCTCCCTTTACGATATTACAAAGGTGGAGGCGTTCAACTTCACGTGCCTTCCACTTTGCTTAGAAAAACCCAAAGCACTGCAATTAGAAACACACCAGCTTAGGTTAGGCTCATGCTTAACATGAACTAAGCATGATCCCAGTGGCTTCAATAAATTAATAGCAACTTCATCTTCCTTTTCACCTGTTCTGTCATTTTCTTTTCTTCAGGGCTTTTTGCTGTTAGTTGGTTGGTTAGGGTTTTTTGTTTGCCTTTTTCTTTGAGAGAGAGAAAAATAAAAGGTAAACTGCTATATCACTTTTGGTGAAAAGAACAGATTGATGTTGGATACTTTGCTTCACAAATGTGTTAGGTTTATTCTAGGTGGAACCCCATTTGAAGTAGTCTCTACAAAGCCTGTTTTATTCTAAATCTCGCTACACTTTTATACAGCTTAAAAAGAGCAATATACAAAAAGCATCGGGTTTAGTCTAATTTCACTTCTGTTTTAGCTACTATTTCTGGTAAAAATGAGAGAGAGGTTATCACATTGTTCTCCTTGCTTAGCAGTAAAATACATACATGTATATGGAGAAAGTAGTTGATTATCATCTTAATAAATATCCTAAAATCATTACAGGGCGGGCTTTTTTGTTTGTCTGGAGGTTTGAAAAAAAAAAAAGCAGGAACTGGGCATTAATTTGTTTTAAATTGCTCCCTCAGATGTAGCTTTAAATGCAAGTGGCTGTGAATTACAGAAAACCTCATACAAAATTGCACAACACTTGCATTGAAACAACTGACATCTCACAGAAAATTCCTCTAGCTGCAATCTTAAAAACGAACAAGAAAACCCCAAACTACATCACCAAAACACTACTGGTGTAGTTCCTTTTGTAAGGCTGTATTTTCTCCTACAACCAGAGATACATACTTTGTATATTGCACAGAAACAGAAAATTACCCCAATAACCTGAAATCGAGCCTTGTGGGCAGACCCATGAAACAAAGAGTTTATTTTGCTCCGCACAGCATTTTCTTTATTACAGAGCAAGGATAGAATTCACAGGAAAAGAATGTGAATATGTTGACACTTACAAGAACACTTGCCAGGAAAAACCTCCCCGTAGGAACGGTACACGGGGAGCATTACAGGAGATACGCTGACTGCTGGAAAATAAGTTTTGACAGAAAGAAAAGGGAGAAAGAGGAAAAAATCCCACCTGCGTCATGGGTGCTACTCCAGAAAACAACTGTGTGCTCACCTCGACACCCAGCTTCACCTGCCCAACTACTGGCCTTTTCCTGGCCCCCTCCCCACGGCCCGCTCAGCGCGGGGCTCCCCGCTCCTCTCGGGCCCCCTCACCACAGCGGTCTCCCCGCTCCCCTCGGACCCCTCACCACGGCCCGCTCAGCGCAGGTCTCCCCGCTCCCCTCGGGCCTCCTCACCACGGCCCGCTCAGCGCAGGTCTCCCCGCTCCCCCGGGCCCCCAGGGCCGCGCACACCCCTCCAGCCGCTCTGCCGCCTCGAGCCGCCACCCGCACCCAGCGCGGCTCAGGCCCCGCCCTCTGTGGTCACCTCGCCTCGCGCGCTTTCAGGAGAGCATGTGACAAGCATCGCCCCACGTGGGGAGAAGAGCATCCTCAGCTAATCAGCGGCCTAGACCGCACGGGTGACAGCCAATGAGGAGGCAGCGCGCGCGGGCAAGGCGCTGGCGGCGGTTGGCGGGCGGCAGTTGGTGCTCTCAGACGGCCGGCGGCGGACGCGGTGTGGCGAGCCGGAGCTCCTCAGCTTAGCAAGGCATCATGGTGGGGAACGGGGTCCTCGCGGCTGGGGAGAGGGAGGGTATCGGGGGTATATCTCCTGCGGCAGTCCGGGGAGTTTGTGGCTGCATTTGCTCCGGCAGAACTTGCAGGCAGTCTCTGCGTGAGGTCTCCGCGGCAGCAGTAAGGCAGAAGGGCTGGGGAGAAGGGGAGAAATTGGTATAAGAGACAATAATTCGAGGGAGCTGAGGCAAAACAACTGGCTAGTGAGACAAGACTGGTAGGAAAGCAGAGGAAGTCTGTCCGTAGTGGGCGCGTAGGGGTGACGGGCAGACTGGAACCTGGCCCCGGCGGGCGGGAAACGGCGGGAAAGGAGCGGACGACGAGCGGGGCGCGGCGCCGTTCCCGGGCTGGCGGCCTGCAGGGCCCAGGGCTTGCGCGCGGCCAATCAGCGGCGAGGAGCGTGAGCGGCAGCCAACGGCGTGCTGCCGCGTGCCACGGCCGCCGCGGCTGCTCGAGCTGCGCGTGGCGGTCAGCGCGCCGGGGCGGGAACGCGGGGGGTGATGACGGGGGGGAGGGGGGAATGGCAGCGGGGGGGCGATGACAGCGGGGTAAGGGGGATGTGACAGCGGGGGAGGGGGGAATGGCAGCGGGGGGGGGGCGGTGACAGCGGGGGAGGGGGGAATGGCAGCGGAGGAGGGGGTGACAGCGGGGGTCCAGCGGGCAGAACCGCGGCGGGAGGATTAGAACATGGAAACGACGGCAGAAGTCTTGATGAAGCTGTGAAGTGGTACTGTGCAGGAAATATTTTTGCAACAGGTGCCCTATATATGACTTGGCAATAAATCAAGGAAATTTGCTGATATTGTATAAATAAATTTTACAAAAATGAAGGAAGGTGAAAAAGAGATCAATTAAAGATAAAATATACATGCTACATAGTAAGGAAGAGTGAATCTATATTCACCTTACGTGTTCATAGGGATTATGTTGTCTTTAAGATTGCCCAGTATCTAAGGTGATATATTCCAGTACAACTAAGGTGAGTAGAGTCTTGCCAGCAGCAGACAATTCACCAGTTAAATTGCCACTCAAGAGCAACCAGGGAACACTGCAGAGAAACATAATGAAAAGATTTAGCACACAGATAGGTAGTTATTAAGAGAATAAACAGCTCCACATCTCATTATCATGGTTCCGTTTTTAATTTCCAGCGTGAATGCATATCCATCCACGTCGGTCAGGCCGGTGTTCAGATTGGCAATGCGTGTTGGGAACTGTATTGTCTTGAACATGGGATCCAGCCTGATGGTCAAATGCCCAGCGATAAAACTAGTGGAGGTGGAGATGATTCATTTAACACTTTCTTCAGCGAGACAGGAGCTGGCAAACATGTTCCCAGAGCAGTGTTTGTGGACCTAGAGCCCACCGTGGTTGGTACGTACCCAACATTAAAGATCTAAAGTGTAAAAGTGAAGATCCCTTACAGGTTCTCTACCATCTTTTTTGTTTGTTCAGAACACTATAGATCTTAGAAGATGTGTGTCTGGATGCTGTTTGGACAGCTGAGGTCGTTGTTATTGGAAAGAAATAAAATAATGGTCTACAGGTGACAGCATTTGGAAAACAACAGCCCTTTTTTACAGTCTGGATAATCTTTCTAGACTGCGGCACTTCATCCAGAGTTTTGTTTAATTGCTGTCTGGAATCCTGCCTGTACCTGTCACATAGTTTTCTGTGTGACCTCTGTGTTCTCGGGTACGAATACTGCTGTGTGAGTGCCTCACGTTTTCCCCTCAACAAATACTGCTGCATTCATGCCAATTTTGTAGGTGTCAGACAAGCTGTGTATAGTCAGGGACGCTGCGTGTGACACGTGTGCTCAGTGCGTAGGCACCAGGCAGCGCACATAAAACCATACATCCAATTTATGTTGTGGTATTTTGTTTCTTTGTAGATGAAGTACGTACAGGCACATATAGGCAGCTATTCCATCCTGAGCAGCTCATTACTGGGAAAGAAGATGCAGCCAATAATTATGCCAGAGGCCATTATACCATTGGAAAAGAGATCGTTGATCTAGTGCTAGATCGCATTCGCAAACTGGTAAGAATTCATGCTGCAAGTCAGTATTTAAAATAATTGGTGCAGCTCTAGAGCCAATTATAATGCCAGCTTGCTGTGGTTTTTTCCCTAATAATTTTGTGCATAGTTGTTTAAAACAAAACAAACACTTTTATATCCTTGCTCCCTTTACCCCACTTAAATAAAAATTCAGTCAGTAAAACTTTAAATTCTTTAGGCTCTGAAATACCATTATTTGAAAGTTTTTTAAGGATATCTCAGAAATATTATAAAAGCCTTAACAATGTTGTTGTACTTTTTTGTTTGTTTGCTGTTTTCAGTTTGAATCTTGCCATTTTGTGTCACACAAAGTATTTATAGTACTGTGAACCTCAGGTTTTGGTTGAATGCTTAGCAATTTTAATTACTCCTCCAGTTTTTTTATCTGACATTGCACTGTCAGAAACTCATGTACACTGATACGGTTCAAAGTAAAACTGATTGTCTACTTAAAATTACAAAAATTTAAAAAATGTTTTCAACATCTATTTGATAATTACTGAAAGCTAGAATGAGAACAAAACCACATTCTAAAGCTCCAACTGCTGTAGCTTTTATTAACTTGTCACAGTGGTGCACGGTTGTGCTTACAGCAGTCTGAAAATGGCATCAAAAACAAAGCAATTTTTAAATATTAAAATACTTATATTCAGAAAAAAAAGTTATATAGAGGAACTGGTACTTTTGAGTAGAAAACATGCAAGAAAAAAGGAAAACCACCTTTCAAGAGTGGTAGTTTTATATTATAACAATGTAAAACTAGAAAGCTTAAGAAATAGTTTTGAATGATTCTTTTAATATTGCTTTCTCTGAAATCATTAATAGCATTTTCTCCCACTCTTTTCCCACCCCATTCCAGGCCGATCTGTGCACAGGGCTGCAAGGCTTCCTTATCTTCCATAGTTTTGGAGGAGGCACCGGTTCAGGGTTTGCATCTCTGCTCATGGAAAGGCTGTCAGTTGACTACGGCAAAAAATCTAAACTAGAGTTTGCGATTTATCCAGCGCCACAAGTTTCCACGGCTGTAGTGGAGCCTTATAACACAATCCTAACTACCCACACAACACTAGAGCACTCCGACTGTGCATTCATGGTAGATAATGAAGCCATTTATGATATATGTCGTCGTAACCTTGACATTGAACGTCCTACTTACACCAATTTAAACCGATTAATTGGGCAAATTGTTTCATCCATCACAGCTTCACTGCGCTTTGATGGAGCCCTCAATGTAGATCTGACAGAATTTCAAACCAACCTTGTCCCATACCCACGAATCCATTTCCCTCTGGTAACATACGCCCCTGTGATCTCAGCTGAGAAGGCCTATCACGAGCAGTTATCCGTGGCTGAAATCACCAACGCGTGTTTTGAACCAGCCAACCAGATGGTGAAATGCGACCCTCGTCACGGCAAATACATGGCCTGCTGCATGTTGTACCGAGGCGATGTGGTTCCTAAAGACGTCAATGCAGCTATTGCTACCATCAAGACTAAACGCACCATTCAGTTTGTGGATTGGTGTCCAACTGGATTCAAGGTACTTGCATAGCTTTTTAAGTGCTTCATACCTGAGTTACTAGAAATGTGTGGTATTCAGGGCCAGCAGTCAGTGTACAATGTTGTAATGTCCCTGTTAAATATTTGGATAAAGTGCAAAATAACTGTAAGCTATTTTACTTGTTCATAACCATAGCTTTTTAATTGTTAACAGAAATGTCTAAGCCTTAGCGCTCCTGAAGAAGGTTTTCATTTGTTCTCTTGCAGGTGGGCATTAACTACCAGCCTCCCACCGTGGTGCCAGGTGGCGACCTCGCCAAGGTGCAGCGGGCCGTCTGCATGTTGAGCAACACCACTGCCATCGCTGAGGCGTGGGCTCGCCTCGACCACAAGTTCGATCTCATGTACGCCAAGCGTGCCTTTGTGCACTGGTACGTTGGGGAAGGAATGGAGGAAGGGGAGTTTTCCGAAGCCCGCGAAGATCTGGCTGCCCTTGAGAAAGATTATGAAGAAGTTGGGGTAGATGCAGTAGAAGCAGAGGCTGAAGAAGGAGATGAATATCTAGAGAATTAAAGTCTGGGGGAAAAAAAATAAAAAAACCCCACACAACAAAAAAAGAATGGCAGAACCCTGTTTACTTGTTTGATTGTTTTCAAATAAAGTTTCAAAGGTTCTACTCTATCTTCTTCACTCTTTGTGTGTGTACTTTCCAAGTGAGGACCATTTGAGATTGCAGGCTTTGGTAGCATCTAGTGCAAATTGCAGAGGAAGTCAGGAGGTTGTGTGCGCTTTCCTGAGATCCCAACGTGTTCTGAGACATCCTCTCTGATTTTTGGTTTCTCACAAGAAGGAAACTGCTTCTGCCACAAGTTGTTACAGTACTAACACCACCATTACTGTTCCAGGCCTGTCTGCACAATGCAAAGGAACCTCATGTTTCCTTGAGACGTTTCCCAGGGAGGCCGGTGCCAGGGCGCACAGATCTCCGCAGTTAACTGAGCGCTGTGCTCTGGGGTTCACCCGCCTCAGGCCCTGCGGGACCAGCACTGGGAGCAGCTCAAACGTGAAATTGTAGTCAGTGCATCCCCCTGCACTTGACTCAGGCAGAGGAACAGAGCAGATCTGTCACCTGCTTAAAAAGAGCTTTGGTTTGTTTTGAACATTCTGAGACTTGGCCTAGTAAAAAAAAAATTAAAAAATCCTTTACCAGTAAGTTCTTATGAATGAAGCTTTACAGACACCTGGAAACAGTTGAACTGCAGGACACTCGGGCAAGAACTGCTCACCCAGTTATTTTTTAGTCCTGAATCCTGAAAAGGAGAAAAAAAAACCTTCAGGGGTGGGGGAGGGGGTTTGTGGTTTGGCTTTTTCTTTACCCCCTTCCCCGCATGTTCCACACCACCAGGAAGGAGAAGAGGGGCTACATCTGCTAAAGATGCCCAGAGATTAATGATTTCAGAAGCACCTGTAACCAATACCTGTAGGGCATGCTCTGCGTCCACAATTCACGGAGTTCTAAAGAAAGAATTGCTGTATCTAAAACCATTTGCTTTTGCACCCAGGAGACTGAAAGAAGCGCGACTACAGCAGCCCGATGCGCTCCGGGTGCGCCCCCCGGCCCCGGCCGCGCTCCGGGTGCGCCTCGGCGGCCCCCGCCGCAGCGCGTCGCTCGTGCCCGCCCCCCCGCCGCGCGGGTACCTGAGCTGCCACGGCAGTGACGTCACGCTGGCGGGGCCGCGTCCCGGAGCGGGGCGGCCCCGCGGAAGTGCCGGCGGCCATGGTGCAGCTGTACAACCTGCACCCGTTCGGGTCGCAGCGAGTGGTGCCCTGCAGGCAGGAGCCGGGGCGCTTCTGCTGCGGCCGCGATGTGCTGTTCGTGGCCAGCGCGGCGGGCAGCTGCAGGGTGGAGGCGTTCGCGGTGCGCGAGCAGGGCCACTGCGAGCCGCTGGGCGCCTTCGCCACGCTGGGGCCCGTGCGGCGCATGGCGCACAGCCCGGCAGGTCGGTGCCGCCGGGGCCGGGACGGGCCCGTCTCCACTGCGCGGGGAGGCCCACGAGCCCCGCCGGGCGGGGCGGGTGCGGAGCGGAGGCGCTGGGGCCCGCGGGCGGGCGGCGGGTTCGCCGCGGGAGCGGGGCCTGCGCGGGCCTGGCGCTGCCCTGCGCGCCGCTCCCCGGGGCGTCTGCCTGGAGCCGCTGGGCCGGGCCGGGCCGTGCGAAGGGCCGGGGCTGGGCCGGGCTGTGCGAGGGGCCGGCGGGGAGCGGGTCGCTTTTCCTGCCGCTTTCCTGCGCCGCAGTCGGGGTCCGGGTCCGGGTCCGTGCCCTGGGCTGTTGCGGAGCAGGGGCGGGCGGGCGGTCACCGCGGGCGCTCCCGCAGGTCTGCATGGGGCTGTGACTCTTCCTGATCTTTAGAGGAAAACCGGTTTCTCGTTAATGAAAACTCTGAGGGGGAACACCCTGTCTGCAATCACAGCTCGCAAAGTGGATGCACTTGGGAGTTAGTCTGAAACCACATCTATAAGCCCTTATAAGTCTTTTTTTTTTTTTTTTTAATGGTATGTTGAAGCGTGTTACACCCAGCAAAGAAATTTGTGCTTTGAATTTCATTAGGGGAAAACTGATCAAAACTGTTTTTGGAATTCTACATAGGAGTTGTGAATTTCTTATGTTTGTAATGGGCTACAGCTGAAGAGCTCAAAACTGGTGTCATCTGTTCTCACCACTGCTTTCTTTTAAGGAGACTATCTGGTGACAATTGAAGAAAAAGGCAAAGCAAGTTTCCTAAGAGCGTATGTGAACTGGAGGTGCATGTCTGCAGGGAGTGCCCGTGTCTGTGTTCGGATGGTTGGTCACAAGATGGAAGAGTCATACAGAGAAACCTTGAAAGAACAGATGTCAATTGTGGAAATGCCACTTTCGGATCCTCCGCTCTGCATTTCCTGCTGCCCTGTAAGTGGAGATCTTCTTGTGGGCTGCAAGAATAAACTAGTCATGTTCTGTTTGAAGTACGTGGTCATAAACCAGAATTTGACTGTGTTAGACTTTGAACGCTCCTTAATTTTACACATCGATAACCTGATTCCCGCTGAAGTCGCGTTTTGTGCCAGGCACGTAGCCATAACCACAGAGCTGGATGTTCTGATCCTGAAACTGGAGCTGGCGCAGCCGCACGCGGCCAGGACGGAGCGCAGGGGCGCTGCACCGGGAGGGCCCCTGCGTGCAGGTACGTGCAGAATTTGGGGGTTTTTTCTCCCCAAGAATTTGCTGGTTCCAGTTATTCTCAATGTAGGCTCAGATGAGATCATTGCCCTTCAGAAAATATTTCCAGATCATTGCAGGACTATTTAATACTCTAGTGCATGAAAAGCTGCACCACCTGCAGCTGGAGGTAACGCAAATATGCCATCATTCTGCAGACATTTCAGGGTAGCGCAGCCTCTACAGACACGGAATTAGGTCCCTGTTTGGAGGTGCCACCACGGGCCAGATCAAAGCAGCAGTAGTTCTGTGTGCTGCGTTCAGAAAAATCACCCATCAGCGTCAGTGCCCAAAGAACGGTGTCTGTTCTGAGGGACAGGTGGGAGGCAAATGAAGAAGCATCTCCTGAACCCTGAAATGGGCCATGTGTACTGGCTTGCACGTTAGGAATGCTCCTGTGGCGATGCATATGGGCTTCTGTATCTGTTAATAGGCACAGAACCTTAAACGAAGGATTGTTCTCATCTTCTAGCGTCGCTGTTTTTAAACTCTCATGGTTTAAGGAAGCCGGTGCTAGCTAGGTACCTGTAACTGGAGCATCTAATTGTTATTGGGTCATGTCATTTTCTTACTGCTAAATGGAATGGTTTGACCAAATAATAAAGCATTTTCATTGTCAAGGTGTGAAAGATGAAGGCCCTTCAACACATGCTCTGCAGCTTGAATTAGACGAGTTCATCATATGTCAGAAGCCGGTGGAGCTGCTTGGGGAAGAGAGCGCGCGGTGCGAGATCCCGGTCACGCTGGAGTCCACCGAGCTACCCACCGAGCACACAGAGCGCTTCCAAGTGCGCTATCTGCTTTTCAGGTACTGCAAATGTATTTTCCCGTTTATGGGTTAAGTTACTGCATGAAACCCAAATGAGCTGCGGCTCACATTTGTTGAAAGAGAAATCCCGGTATTTTGGCTTCTGTGGTTTTTAAAAGGGTGTTGTTGTTTGTTTGCTTTTCCCGCACTGAGGAAATAATGTGATACCAAAGAAAGCCCATTTTTGAATAGAATATTTCAGCTGGACCTGCAGTGATCATCTAGTCCCTCCCTTTCTCCAGCCAGCAAAGGGCATTTGCCAAATTATCCTAAGCACTAAGAACCTGTTCTGTTCGTTAGCGATCAAAGCCATTAAACTACACAAAACTGAGGAAGAATTGATGTCACAGTCCAGCAGTGAATTGCAAAGCCAACAGGAAAGAGGGTGACACATAATAGGAAAGAAGAGTGGGAGTGGAGATGGCACCGTGTTGCATATAGCTCAGTTGAATAAAAAGAGAGGAAAAGACTAAGGTTAAATCGAGGTCCAAATCAAGCGCAGCGTGTCTTCCGGTGATCCTGAGCTTTGACAGGTCTGGTAGACCAGCAGAGGAAGAGGGTCTCTCAGGTAAAGGACCGGGCTGCCCTGGCCGTGCCGCCTGCTGCTCGGCGCTGCCGCGCTGACTGCGGCAGTTGGAGCGTGCGGTGCTGGTCACCCCTCCGGAGCGGCTCCGAGTGATTTCTCCGTGAGGCGCCACGTTGCTGGTTTGTTGTTGTGTTGGTTTTTTCTGTAGATGTTTTACACCGGACCAGTCGCCTTTTGGGTTTTGTGAGGAGACAAAGCTGCACTCCCTTCAGCTGCTTCCTGTGTACCGGACAGGTATATGGGCACGCATGGGTGCGTTACGGCCTTACCGCAGCGGGCCTGGGGAAGGAAGGAGCTGCCTCGCTTACTCTGTTTTGTACACTGTTTCTGTATGATTTGTTTTGAAAGTGAGGTCTTTCCTCCCTTTTCAATGATCTAAACTGAACTGCTATTAACAAAAAAGTCTTTAAATTTTTCCAAGTTCTCCATAAACCTTGAACTAAATTATCAATTCACCACACCAAAAGGAAGACTAATTCAGCTTTTATGAGTTCTCTACTGATTAATTTTACATGATGAAACATTCACTCCTTACACTGTGTTAATAACATTATCCTCGGTGTTATAAGACACTAGGCTGCCCTTCATTAGTCAACAGTGGAAATCAGAGTAGTAAACCTTAATAGTCATTGAGATACACGTTACCTTTCTTCCCGGCTTTAATCAAAACTGCAAGGGGCGAGTGCAGATTTTAGGGGTTCACTGATACACACTCGCCCAGGCCCCAGCAGACCCAGAGAAGAATTTGATGCTGTACATTATCAGTCAGCTTTAACAACTGCTTACCCAGGTTGGGGTTGTTGTCTGTCTATGTAGCAAAGCCTCACTGAAGTTGGTGCTGACTCAAGACAATGAGCTGCTTGCCGTTTAACTCCAGCTACGTTATGTTCTCTTGCAATTTACAGTCTTTGACAAGGGGGTCTGCAGCATCTGAACACAGCAAGTGGCTTTAACAGATCCTGCCTTGTAAGCCTCTTTCCCTTAATTGAGGAGCTGTACCTAGGTGCACAGCGGCTGCAGGGCTGGATGAGCGTTCACCCAGGGCACAAGCAGTTGTCTAAGATCAGGCGAAGATCCATGGATGTTTAGTGGCGATGAACCTGCCAGGACTCTCAAGTGCTGCTGCACCTGTAGAATTTCTTCACTTGCTGTTACAGCCACGCTTTTGTTAAAGATGCTGCCAAATGAGAGTACGTGACACACACATTTTGGACCTGTACACTGATCTTCGTGGAGTTCTTTCTCTCTTCACTAGTTACTTACAAGACCCGTGTGCCACCTGGGTGGGTTTGATAGTATCTTTTAGGCATCACGCTTGCAGTGGAATGACCAGATTTTGGTTTATGAGGTACATAAAATGCCTTTCTCATTGTTACACCTAGGAAGCTCTGGGACAGCCCAAGAGGAAACTGAGAACAAGAGAGAACTACTGAGTCTCTTCTGCTTTTTCTCTTTACCTCATGCTGGATATCTCTACTCTCTTGGGAAGTCAGTGGAACTGATTTCTACTTACCAGTATTCAGAGAAGTCGGAGCAGGCGGTTCTGACTCGGCAGTTCCTGCACGTCATCACAAGGTACGCTCCCGACGTTGCCGCTGCCCCCGCGCCCGACGCGCCCCGCGGCTCCGGGCGGCCCTGGGCTGCAGCAGCGCGGTCCGCTCGGCTTCGGAGCCCGGCTGCGGAGCACGATCCGGGTCGCTGCAGCCCTGGCTGCTTCATCTTCGTAAGTCTGCGGTTTTTCCTCCCTCACTGCGTTTTCTTGTTTCCCTGTAGTGAGAGCCTGCAGTGTTTCACCGTGCGGTGCAGCGCAGCAGCAGCTCGTGATGAGGATCCCTATATTGATACGACCGTGAAGGTGCAGCTCTTGTTATCCCACTAAAAGGAGGGGGCAGTAGTAGGGCGCACACTTTGCTTGTGTTTACTTCTGAAATCCTGTTTGTTTCTATTGGCTGAACCAATAAAATAACATCCAAAATTAGTATTTTACTTCAGTCAATGGCATATTGTATTTTAATGGTCTACAGATAATGAAACAATCTTTTATTGTTCAAGATTCTAGACCATTAATAGCATGTTTTCAAAAACACCAAAAGCTCTAAAATCACTGACATTCCGAACTAAATCCTGTGCTTCCCTGTATCCATCTGAATGGCGTGGTTTTCCCTTATTGCAGCTGACCGTGTTTCTCTCACACGTGTCCTTGAAAAAAGAGTTTTTGTAAGAAAAGTCTGCTGCCAGATCCTGGGTGCGTTAAATGGCTTATGAGTGAAAATCTCTTGAATTGTAAAGATGGGATGTATGTTAACAAAAATACCTGCAGAGGTAGATAGAAGTGTATTTTAAGTTAGCATTTAAGGATTTATTTTGAGCATAGAGACAGCAGACACAAAGAAACCACAGGACAGTTAGAAGCATTATCAGATTTTCAGGAGCCAAACACACGTTCCCTGCCCTCCGCAGCGGTACCGAGATGATACCCGTGTCACAGTCTGTCCTGTCCCCCCCGGTGCCGCTTTCTGTGCGTCCTCCGGGGGTTTCCGTCAGTCTCCCACAGGTCAGGCACCCAGGAAAGCCAGTGCATGCGTTTGGGGTCAGAGCATTGAACAAAGATTAACTCCTTTTTCCATATAAAGGCTCAGAGTACATGCTAACTGGAAGCAATGCTTTCCTTTGCAGGCCTGCCCACCCGTCGCCCTGGATGTCTGCACGTTAAGAATGCAGCTTTTTATAGGACCAAGAGCTATCTGTCATTTCAAAAACCATATTATTCTCTTGACTAAAGCAGACACGGAAGACATTACTGAAAGAAGAAAGCCCGCCAGAAGGATGCTGTAAGGACTGGTACCTCGGGGAGGTGGTATTTCTAGCTCTGGTGCAGTGCTGACGTTGTTGGTGTTGGGAAACAATTCCCTGCTCAGCGCGTGAGAACAGACATCAACACCCGTCCTTTCGGTTCTGCTGTATCAAGGGCCATAGAAGAAATGAGGGTAGGGTCACAAATGCCTGAAATCAACAAGTTACTCGAGATTGTAAAAAACTTACAAGTAACAAAGTAATGTTAATGTTAAAATAACATCACTAAGAACGTATCTGCTATTGAGAAGGAAAAATATCTTGTAAAACAAAAATACGTAGGAGTACTGAAGCTACAGGCCAACAAAAGGTGTTGTAGCACAGAAGGAAAATCTCTTGCATTTGGCAAAGGGTTCGTAACAGGAGAAGTCAGGAACATGCCTGCAGAAATCCGTGACCGGAGAAGGATCAGGCTTTGGCCCAAGGTACCAATGTACCGTGGATGGAGCCAGAGGCATTTGTGAGAACTGCTATTCCAGTTCTTTTTCGAGGGCTTTTCATAAAACAGCTACTCAGAAATCACATTTATTAAAGTCAGTTCATTGACACAAGTGAGACAGGTATAGTTGATTGAAGAGTTATTTGAACCAGTATTTCTTAAAGCCGGGAACACACACTATTCAGGGGAAGAGGAAGATAAGCCTGTCAAGGAGAGTGGGAATCCAGAATACTGTGGGTTTCTCTGTATTAAGCACAGTGTCTTTTACAAATTGTTTTGTTTCAAAGATTATAGTTGGCATTTGAGGAAGATAAGCCTTTTGCCTTCTGTGTAGAACATAAGTTTAACAAATACGAGTCTACTTAACACCATCATTTCAAAATAAAGATGTAAATATCCCAGAACAGTTAAAACAAACCAACCAACCCCAGGAAAAAAGTCTGTGTTTTCCTGCAGTGTTTTAGCCTTAGGGCATTACAGGCCCAGCCAACGTGTTCAATGTGAGTACAAGCACTGAATCGCTGGGTTTTCACACCAGGTTCAGTGTGAGTACAAGCACTGAATCGCTGGGTTTTCACACCAGGTTCAGTGTGAGTACAAGCACTGAATCGCTGGGTTTTCACACCAGGTTCAGTGTGAGTACAAGCACTGAATCGCTGGGTTTTCACACCGTGTCTCGGCAGACCCGGCAGCAGAGCCGCGGGGGCAGACAGCGAGAGCAGCGAGTCCTACGGAAAGCCAGCAAACATCCTCGCTAATCTGAATTACTTCATGTACTACATGGTGTTAAGCCCAGGAGAAGTTGTAGTAGATGGTTTTGGTGATGTTCCTGGTGTATGAACACGCTTATTCCCATTTCGTTACAAGCCATTGTGACTTAAATTCACAACTCTCAAGCATTTATTAGTCTGCAAACTTACCTATTTATGTGTGTAAATCATCAAGGGAGTCGGGTATTTTGGCTGCATAGTGTTTGTTTGGACACTGACAACTCAATTATTTTCCTTCTCTCTAGTTCCGGAAAGACCGACAGCATCAAATCCAGGACGAATTCTGAGTCAGAGCCCGGCTGGAATTTATATATTATAAACACTGTTTCAACCATTCAGCTTTACAGAGAAATGGTATTGCCCAACTCCTGCTTTTGTCGTTTGGTGACTAAAAATAAGTACTGCTAAATAATCTCCGATGCATGTCGTTGCTGAATAGAATGTATTCTCAGGAATAGCCTATCGTCCTATCTCGAATGGCTGCAGCCTTCATTAGAATTGTTCCTGTATGTTCTTAGTTTTTGCCAGCAGCGCGAGCCCACCCGTGTCTGTTCCAGGTCGATTACAGCAGGACCTACGAGAACGCCCGAACGGAGAGCTGCATCCACCTGCTGAGCGAGGCCCACCTGCTGGTGCGAGCAGCCCTCATGGAGCCCCGCTTCCTGCGGCCGGACGAGGAGGAAGAGCTCCTCAGAGCATTCAGAGAAAGCTGTGCCGCCTTAGGAGACTGCTACAGCAGGTATGTTTTAGCTGTCGTAGTGATATAGGTGAGCTTCTGTTTACAATAATGGAACCTTAACATGAAAAGCATCATTCTGTGCTGTTTTGCTTCAGTATTGCAGACGTAGTATAAATCTTTATGTTCTACGAAAATCGTTTAATCTAGTTCGTTCTTCAGTATCTGGTTGTCTTCATTGGCACTGAACACAGAGTACATTACACTGAATATCCGCTGTGTATTTGCAGATACTGCTAAAGTACGTTACACTGAATATCCGCTGTGTATTTGCAGATATTGCTAAAGCACGTTACACTGAATATCCGCTGTGTATGTCTGCAGCTTCACTTGCTGACCCGTCTGGCTCTTACACGCGGTGGTGCCAGACGCGTTGCCCGTGGCTGGTTTGGTCCTTCCTCCCTCTCTGTCTCAGGTGTGACACCAAGGATTACCACCTCGCCTTGCCGTACTACAGGATGTCGGGTTTGCCTGTGGCTGAAGTCTTAAAGAGAACAGTTTCAGAAGGTGACGAAACGCAGACATACGAGAGAGGATTTATGTTTTACTTAACTCACTCTCTTAATGAAGACTTAAATGAAGAATTAACTAAGGTAGAAGCAAGTTCATATGTTTTGTTTTTCTTAATATATTGACTTAGTTCTGATTTTAGTGTCTCGATTTTTAATTCTCTTTGAAAATGCTGGGCTGCTTATTTAGTTTGAGAGTTGTTCTGTTTTTCACTTCTTTCCCCACTTCTGTTGACAAAATAGCAAGCAGCACCTGTGATGCTTTGGGCTGCTTTCAGACGGCACATTGTGGGTTTGGGTATCACAGTGCGCGTTGCTGGTGATCTGGTTCCCGCTTGCAGACCTTCCACTTTGGGAGAACTCTGCCTCGAATTTCTTTCACCTTCCTTTTCTGTATAAACCCAAGCAGTTTATTGGACACGGCCAAACTGCGCGGTTCTTTGTGGCGGTGGATGAACGTGTCACTGCCAGTCAGAGATCCTTTGCTTCTACCCGCGGGCAGGAGCGAGACAGAAAGGCCCTGTGGTTTGGTAGCTATGCTGTGCTTGTCTGTTTTAGTTTTAAAAAAGGCAATACTTTCATATGCCATAGAAGACTGTAAATCTAGAAAGGTCTAAACTGTCAAATGACTTTTATTTTAATAGGAATCAGCAAATAAAGTTCTCCAGATATTCTGTGTGGCTGACCCTGTGCAGCTGCCTCATATCCTCTGCAGTCCCTGCATGGGAAACGTGTGTCCTTCGGCAGCGGTGAGGTGTCTCCAGCAGGTGGAAAAGGTGATGCCGTCAGTGGTCCTGACACTCACTAAGGCTTCCATGGCTCTGAGAATGGGAGACCTGATGATGTATGAACACGAGATGGACTCCTACAAGGAGGTAAAGTCTGCTGAAAGCACGAGCTGCTCATGCTTTGCAAAGCCCAAGGCAGGAGGTTTGGCTTGTAGTTGTATTTTACAGTAAAAGCAGCTTTCGGTGTCTCCTGTTCCTCCGGACACGGCCCGGGCTCCACGCGTGCAGCACTGCGGGCTGGCAGACCCGGCGGGGCCGTCCTGCCAGAGCACGGGTTCCGGAGCTGTTTGTTCTGGATAACCCGGTGCTGTTTCCGGGGTGTAAGAGCCGCCCGGAGCCACTGCTCTTCAGCAGCACGGCAGGGTTGTATCGCACTTTTCACACTCCTCCGCCTGTAACCGGTAGGCGATACGCCCATGAAAACACCGTCTGTACGCAAACAGCCCTTAGAAAATTGCTCTTGAAGCAGAGTGTCCATGGTGCAGGCAAATTAAAGTTTCTGTATACAATTTCCTATCTTTCTTATGCGGAATCAAAGCGCTTAACCCTTATTAAGGTCAGATCAGAACCTCCTTCAGTGCTATCCAAGCAAAAATACACATCAATGAGGGAAAAAATGTTAGTGGAGCAGTCTCTGCCGTCGATGCACATGTGGTTTTAGGCTGAGACCAGTCTGTAAATTACTTCTTGTTAAGGCTGATCAGGACTATTGCATATTCAAAGGTGACAGCTTGAAATACAGACTCTGAGATACTAGAGATCTAAAAACTTTTAACATAAGCTTATAGCTGTTCCAGAGTTAGAGATCTTGCTTTGGTAGGTCCTGGAGAGCTTTCCAAGTGGGCCGTTACTGAACTGCGGGTGGGACCAGTGCAGAGCTGCTTCAGCAGTGGTACTCAGCACCACCTGCTTTTTGGAGCACAGTCGAGTGAAATCGCCGTGTTGTGGGCGCACATGCACGTTCCAGTGCATGGATGTTATCTAGAGAAAAGGGGACTGGGGTTTGGTTGGTTGGTTTTCATCTGACATACTAAAAAATGTTCCATTGCACCTCACCTTTAAAAAGCATTTTGTTGCAAAGTAGGAAAAATAACACTTGCAGAAAGATAAAGAAAGGAAAGAGTTTGTATGCATAATGGGGTGAAATCTGAATTTTCCTCCTAGGTCTAGCTTCCGTTTCCTGTGTAATTAATTTAACCTGCTTAGGCATCATTTCCCCTCTGTCTTTAAAGCGGAAATTGTATCTTGTCAGGTTTACCTTCAAAAGCACTTGGGTACCCAGAAACAACGTACTGTTGCACATCGTGCAGAACATTTTATCATCGCTTCAGGGGTATTTTAAAAATAAAAATCATACTTTAACAAGGTAGTCTACTGAAATTGAGCAAAGTAGTCTATGGAAATTGAGCAAAGTAGTCTACTGAAACTGAGCAAAGTAGTCTATGGAAACTGAGCAAAGTAGTCTACTGAAACTGAGCAAAGCAGTCTATGGAAATTCTAGCCAGTGTGTACTGAAAGTCTTGGATTTCGTAGCGAAATCCGTCTGCGCACAGCAAGTCCTGGTTGCAGCAGCAGGTCAGTTTCAGGCAAAGGGGCTGTTGCTCAGGAGTAGGAATAATTTATTCCCTTCATTTCCTGTCTGAACTTCACTGCCTTAGGCAGCACTGGCTGCCGAGTTGAGCCACACGCGGATTGAGTTCTGTGCCCGCTCTGTGTCTGCAGACAGTGCTGGCGTGCGGCTTCGCCCGGCAGCCCAGGCTCCTGAGGCAGCACCAGGACGGCGCGGTGGTCCCCACCGAGCTGGCTGCTCACCTGAAGGAGACGCAGCCGGCGCTGCTGGTGGCAGCCGCGGTGGCTCTGCACGAGAACAGTAAGATGGACCTGGAAGAAGCCGATTCCTTTTTCAAGGTGGGCCTGCGATAAGTTTTTGCTGCTTTTCTCAAGGTGGTGTTACGGGTAAGCAAAGCAGCCTCGGGTGCTCCTTCACTCACATTTCAGCAGTTCTGCAGAAAGAGGGAGCTGAGGGGCGGGGTGGGTGACTACAGAGCCTGAAACGGGAGCTTCTGGAAAGAAATAGTGGTTAAATCAAGTAAAACCAAAACCCTTTAAGTTCTCTGTTTTGACCCTTTCATTTGAATGGCACATACCCTGATCTCAGAGGTCTCGCAACAGCTTCCGAAGGCTGCTGAGGTTTAACTCCCGTCTCTTCTGATTTCCGCTACCAACAATTACCGAGGTCTGCGCTAACTTGCTGCCTTCGAACGTTCTGTTCCCAGATGTTGTGCAGTGGCAGTGAACGCGCTGTTCCCCAGCTCCTGGTGGATTTCTGGGAAGCTCTTCTCGTGGTGTGCTCTCAGGAGGAGACACTTCAGCAGCTTCTGTTGAGGCTTATTTCTCAGTACGTGTGGAGAATATCAAAGCGGCAGCTTCCTGAGACTAAGCCACTGAAAACAACAGAGGATCTGGTAAGTAAACCTCTCAGAGGAAGTTTTATGACGGCGTTGTCCCTCCAAAATCCACCCAAATGCTACCCTTAGCATTTTAATTCTGGACAGTTTCTCTCTTGAAAGAAGCCGAGGGAAACAAGGCAGCGTGCAGGCACCAGCAGGTGTTGCTCTGGGCGTCCTGCGTTTCGGGACATCTGCAGATGTTCTTCAACAGGAACCTCAGCTCTGGACAGAAAAAAGGGCTGAAATGAAACAATGGGAGTTTGTCAGGTAGAGTGGCTGCAGTTCTGCAAAGCTGACTAAGTGAGAAAATGCACAAATGGTTAGTTGTAAAGGATCCTGGATGGGAAATCTGAAATACAGAATTAAATAAGTGTTTCCAGTTTATTCGTTACTAGATTGTATGAATGAGAAGAGTAGCTGCTATCCTACATTATGCTTTTTGAGAGTAGTTTTCTATTGTGGTGGGTTTCACATGGAAATGTCACTAACAGAGACATTATTTTATTGCAACTTGATTCCTTCTGCTATAGATAAACTCCTGTAATCATTTTGGGTTGATTTTCCCGTGGGTAACTTGCATAATGTCAGTGGGATCTCCATCCGATAAAGACTGCCATGAGGATATCTCAAAACTACAGGTATGAAGCCCGTAACTCTTACAGCCTGGGTCCGTTCTGCAGGTGCCCGTGTGTGGATGAACAGCTCTCTCGGGGGGCTCCCTTCCTCCTTCCCCCCGCGTTATCCAAGTTGAAATAAGAGACCCACTGAAATGGTGGAAGAAAAAAACACGGAGAAGATATGTTGATGAGAATGATATTTACCTTTGCAGTCCAGTCTAAAACTTGCTTTCTCCAGAAAGAGGGAGCTGGGGGGCGGGATAGGTGATTACAGGGCCAGAAACAGGAGCTTCTGGAAACAAATAATGGTTAAATGAAGCAAAAAAAAATCCTTTAAGTTCACATATTAAGTAACACACATTGAAGAAAATATTTCAAAGTTATTCTCATAAGAGCTCCTGTTCTAAGGTTGTAGTTAGCACTTCTGGTAAAGTTTGTCTTAAACCCAACCGATCCTTTTCCCGTCTGCAGTCGCTGCTGTGCGGCCCGTCGGTCGACGTGGCCGCGGTCCTGCCGGCGCTGGAGCCGCTGCCCGGCGGCGCGGGGCTCGCGGTCCGCGTGCTCGGCTGCAGCCGCCGGGGCCAGCGCGGGGCGGCCGTGGAGCAGCTGCTGCGGAGCTGCCCCCGCGCAGCCGCGCTCTACGTGCAGCACGAGCTCAGCGGCGACCGGCGGGTGAGCCCTCCTCAGCTCTCAGTCCTTAGATGCTGCTGTGCACAGATGGGTGGGTTCGGCATCGCTTACCTTGAGCCTCCTGCTTGGCATTTACAGTCTGTATCTCAGTCTCTGCTGCCTTTAATGGAATATTTTTTCCCGGGTTTCTTCTGTGGGTTCTTGTATTCGTTCTAGTGGATTTAAAGCACAGTCTTTTCAGATGGCAGAGTACCCAAGAAAGAGGAGAGCAATATGTTTTTTCCCAATGTAAATGAAAAACTTCCTAGTTTATCTCTAATTAGTGCCCTGAATTGTTTGACAGTGCTGTATAATGTTTAGTGACAAGCTGATATAGGAACGTGGTCCTTCAGCTAAAATCACACTTAAATATGTTCTTCCTGCATTCTAGTGCCATCTTCTGACCTTATAACATCACAATGGTGCCGCTGCACTAGTGGAAAGTTTATGTTCTTTATGTCCCATTTTCCCCGTAAGCCTCCATACAGTTTTAATTTTGGAACTGGTTTTATTCCAGTGTTCCAGGAGCACAGGAGTTTACTTGCATTGCCCATCCCAGCTGCTCTGTTAATTGCACCCAGTTTCACTGGCCAGAGCCAGCAGTGGTGGTGGGTGTGCTGGACCTCTGTTCAAAACCAGATTTGTGCTTTTCATTCACATCTGAAGATGGGTTTGTTCTTGTTTCCACTGTGGTTGTAGAGCTGCATGTGAGGTTGCAGTACTGAGTCTGAACACAGGTGGAGGGAAGTTTCCACATTTAAAACAGAAGGAATGAAATCCCTTCCCCCGTCTCCGTCCTTGTCGACAGAATTACCACGCACAGAACAGTTCCCCGCTCCGGGTCAGGTCAGGTGCTGCTGTTCACCCGCACAGGGGCACCGGCGCATTGTGTGGAAATGTTCAGGTGTCAAAAGGTGGCACTGAAAACTGAAAATACAACATGTGCAAAAACACTGCATTTCAAAGCATTATACATTCATTATTGAGTTAATAGTAGCCTACCTGTATTTGTACACATCTGAGCTTAGTTCAGTGCATTTTTAGCAGGCTTTTCATACTCTTAATTGCAGTCCTCATTAACTTACGCTTTTGCGGTGTTTGTGGGTTAGACCGTGTGGTGGAACAAGCTGCTTCCTGAACTTTGCGAGAGAACCAGACTTGCTGGGAGTGACTGCCCTGCTCTGATTTCATCACTGCAAGGTAAATCAGCTGATTGCAGCTCAACTCCAGAACCGTTTTCCATCACTGACATTCTGAATGCTGTTCAGGCTGGGGAATACTGATGTGATAACTCTGGGAAAAGAAAAAAGGGACATTTTTCGGCAGCTAAAGATAATAGAGCTCAGCAGGGCTTTGATTCTGCAACCTGCAGTGTGTTGCCTCATACAAAACCCATGGGGTTCATTTTATATCTGAAAACAGTGAAACTGTGGGAATTGTTTCTATGTAGGTCAAGAATAGACAACATTGAAAAAACTTACTAAACAGAACTAATGGATAGTATGTTTTTGTTTGCCAGGCTAAGTGGTTCTAAGCAATGACAGCTAACAGGCCGCTCCTGGTGACCCATGGGCGTCTCAGTGCGCCTTGAGGATCAGGTCAGAGACTGCAAAAAGCACCACGTGCTACTACCAGAAGTAGAGAAACCCGCCCTGGTAGTTGATGTAGCACTATTGTTACATGTTTGTACGAAGTCAACAATATCGTGTATACCGCTAGTGTGATGCCTGAGGCAGAAAACCAGCATCACGGTGTTGATTTTGCAGCACAGGTTGCCATGTTCTATCATAAAGTTCTAGCTTCCAGTGCTAGTGGCCTTCCCTTTGGAGCACTGTTTTCCTGCTGCTTGCAGAACATCTCATTTTGCAGCTGTGGCTGAGTTAGGGCACCACTATACATTCCTAGGGCTTCCTTTGCATTTGGTACCAACCACATGACGCACTAGATCAGACTTGCATCAGCATTAGTGCGTCATGTAGACCTGATGAGTCGAGATAGAGGTATGGTTTTAATCCAAGACATAATTTCAGTTTACTTTTGAGATCGGTGTGTCTCATATTTCATTCCAGTTGCAATATTTAGATAATTTGATGCCTTCAATTAGTAATTACATTGTTAATGTTTTTTACTTACTTTGTTCTAAACACGATTTCCTGCCCTGTTCTGAGCAGAAACCCTGTCGGTTGTTGCGGTGGAGCTGGAGCTCAGGGATTTCCTCAGTCTCCTGCCGGAGGATGGAACTGCAGCGTTTTTCCTGCCACATCTTCTCCACTGCAGCCAGAAGCAGCTGCCGCCCTGCAACAGTGAAGGTCTGCGGGGCCCAAACACCAGGAGCGGGCTGCGGGAAAAAAGTGAAGGAAACGAGCAGTAGAGCTGTGTGGAAGGAACCGCGGGGCTGCCCTCGCACCTCACCTTGTTTCGCAGTTGAAACCTTATGACAGCAGAGCGTCTCTTTTGAAGCCCATACTGTTACGTGACAATGTCAGCAAAGCAGAGTTGTGCCAGGGGTGTTGGACTGGTGAAAACAGCCCTTGGGCAGGACCATCTCGGTGAGGGTGAACTTACGGTCAAACCAGAAAATACAGACTGTACAACTGGAAATACAGAGTTCACTGGAAGCGAAGTCAGCCTTAATTCTGTGTCAGTGGGATCACAGACCCAGGGAGGAGTTTAAGCTCAGGTCTGTGTCTTGCTTTACTCTTCTCAGTGGAACTGGGCCCCACTTCATTTTGCAACACAGACACTCCCTTGAGTTCCAGCTGCTTTGTCGTCTTAATTCCATACCCATGCAAGTGTTAGGCTGAAAATATTTTAAGAATTCACAAAAGCCATAAATCAAAGATAAATGGAAGTGTTCCCAAGGGGAGTGAAGGGCGCAGGCCACTGCTGGCGTGCTGGTCCGTGTTCGCTTTCCTCGGCTGCTGTGCTCAGTCGGCAGACGAGCGCCTGCGGCATCGCTCGCTCGCAGACCCCGCTCCGCGGGTGCCCGTGCCTGTACGCACTGACGTTTGTCTCCTGTGTCCTTCAGCTGGAGCTCAGTCCTAATCAACTCTCACAATATTTTTGACCTTACGGATGCAGTTTCGATTTTTTTTGAGACACTACCACAAATTAAACAATGACTCCATGATCCCATAACCACTCAAAGGCATAATTAGCTGACACAGGCACTACCAAATCTATTTTCACTGAACCTGTACTGTTACTTCAACCTCTAGAAGTGAGTCAGAAGAGATCATCTACATTACAAATGAAATATATTTAAAAGAAAGGAAAAAGTAGTTTAACTTATTTATGCAGCATGCCTGCTATGGCCAAAATCAATTCTCTCGTTCACTGGTAGGAATTCCACCAGGCTCATTCCAGCATGGCCGCGTCTGTCTTGTAATTGTTTTCATACCAGAAGAACAAAAACCTCTTGTGCAGCCACGACCCCTCAGCCATTGCATCTTCCACATTTATTACCTTGAAAGATGCCACAGGATAAAATTATTAAACAGAAATAACGGAACTGTTTTGTTAGCCGTTCAATTATATGACAGTATGTGTATTGTAAGTGTGATTCTACGGATAAAGTGATAACCAAATTCCTGTTTTCAAAGCAATAACTAATAAAATCTCCAATCTGACAGCACACACCTAAACAAATGTTGCTGTTACACAGGGTTATTTCCAAACTTAAAAAAAGAAACAAAACCAAACAACAAAACCCACAACCAACAAAACAAAAACCAAAAGCAAACCCAACAAAAGACCCAGGAAAGCACATTTCATGTGGCTCTTCCTTGCTCCTCGGCAGTTAAACAACAGGCACCCGGCATCACCCAGAGTACGTTTAGCTTGGCAGATACCAATTAGAGAGAAAGATACTTAGAAACTGTTCTATCCATAACTGTCCTAGTCCATGGCCCTTTTCTTGCCACGTGGAGATGGACTGTCCAGGAGATGGTGCTCCCGTGAGCGCCGGCCGTGACGGATCCTGCGTAAGGTGTCCTCGTCACTCGGGTGTCCCTGCCGAACCCTCACACTTGAACCGGCTGAATAATCTTGGGAGCAAAGGCTGTTTGTCTGAAAGAGAGAAAGCAGCTTTTGTTACCCACGTTTCATCAAGGAGCAGAGTCCCAAATGAGAGCAACGGATCCCAGGACCTTTCATTGTGAGTTAGATTTAAAAACAGCTTTAAAATGCACTGAAGGGTACATTTTAATGCACTTTAGATGGCTGATTATGAAAAAGTCCAACATACTGCTTCTACCAGTTCAAGTCTGTTTCTACATCTCTTATATCAACGTTTTTCTTACCTGTGCAAGTCTGGTACAATGTATTCTGTAAAGCAGAATGGTTTATAAAATACAACTACATTGTGTTTAACATTCCAGTCTGTGCTTTTAGTACAGATACACATGCACATTATATAGTTTATCTGTCTATACATACGCACATGTTGACCTGTTCCCACTGTTCTTTGTCAGTTAACTAGAATGTGTGCCTATTATGCTCTGTCTTTTGAGTGCAGTAAAGTGTTGCTTTTAAAAGCATTAACTTTGTAGAAACAAGAACTTTCAAAATTATTCAAGATTCATTTTTTTCACAGGTTGATATTGCTAAAGCAAAGTAACTGCCTGTAAAGCGAAAGCGTGTCCTTTAGAAAGAAAACATCTGTATTTTTTCAGTACTTTAACTGGTAGGGATGACTTCAGCTTTGCTTACCAGCTGTTCTGTTTTAAATGAGGATGAGAGTCTGACAGTACTGGCACGTCTTAGGTACAGAAATACCCGGTCTCAGGAAGGATTATTTTTGAATAAAGAGCTGTCATTTTAATGTCGCTGACGGGAAGCTGCAGCAACAGCCCGTTAGCAGCCCGTGCCTTCGCGGCTCCTGCTCGGGCGCTGAGGCGGGTGTGACGCGCAGCACCCGGCCTCCAGACGGGGGTAGCGCGCCGTGAAACGCGGGTGGATGCCTGAGCCGGTCCCGAGCACACGGGCCCGTCTGCGAGCCCCGTTCTGCAGCCCGGCCGCAGCGCACGTCGCCGGGACAGACGAGTCCCCCTACCTTCCCTCGGGAGCACCGTGTAGGTGGTCTCCATGCCGGCGTGGATGTGGTCAGTGACGTGACAGTGCAGCAGCCACGTTCCAGGGTTGCGCGGGATCATTTCCACCGTTTGAAATGTCCCAGGGAAAAGATCAAAGACGTCTGCCCGGTAAACCCCTGTTTGCTTCAGACAAAAACCACGGTTACACAGTGTGGCACTGCCAGGTGGCAGCAATTTCAGCTGCCTTTAGTGCATATTCCCACTAAACCTGTTAATCGCAGCTGAGTGAAGTGACATTACTGTATGTCATTTCCACAGGAGCATCACTTTGTACATCACTGCATGCTTAAAAGATTAATAAACTAGCAACTAGGTGGAAGTGAGGGAAAACCGCAGCGCTTGTCTTGCCACGGCCACGGAAATTCACCGCTGCTTTGTCAAAGCCACTTGCGAGCTGACCGGCAGACGTTCTGTGTCTCTTGTGTGTTGATCAAATACAGGTTTGGGGCATAAAAACTTCACTGTCAAATTACAAGTCCTGCTTAATATTGTAACATCTGACTGTTCACCTGGGATTACGGTGCTTGGTATTTGATCCAACTCTCATTCTGCACAAGCGAGGAAGGGGTGGAAAGGACCCGTTACCTTGTAGTCGAAGCTGTGGCCGTGGAAATGCGCTGTGTGAATGTCGATCTCGTTGCCCATGCCCATCAAATACCAGCTGACCCGGTCTCCAACGTGCATAGTCAGCCCGCCGAGATTGCCAAACACCTTTCCGTTGATGGCTAAAAAGAGGGAAACAGCAAGACGGATAAAACAAGGTTTTGTGTATTGCTGTTCTCTGAACCTCAACAGAACACAAGACTAAGAAGCCAATGCGAGGCAGAAGTACCAGCTTTGAATTATATATAAAAGCAAAACTATTGGCCAGCATATTAAGTCTGATTATACTCCACATTGAACCAGAAAGTAGGACTCGGTTAGCAGATCAGCTTTGTGCCCCCGTGGCTGGTGCGGTTCGGAAGGCTCTTTGTGCAGGGGGGCCTGGCCAGGGCCTGCTGCCAGGAGGCCCCTGGCCGTTCCGGCTTCGCCAGCACAGCTGCTCGCTCACAGCAGATAGAAATTTCAAACTGCACCTTTATTCTTTCATCAAAATTTCAACGTGGGACCATTTTTAATAGTGGGGTTTGTTTGCTTCTTTTTGAGCCATTCAGTGGCACTAATGGTGTTTTCAAATAGTTTGAGTGAATGTTTTCAGGCCTTCTGCCCTGGAACTGGCAATTCAGAGGGGATGTGCAAGTTAAATCTATATGCAGTACTTTCAAATACGCCATTTACTAGAGTTTCCAGAGTTACAGTAACTAAATGGGGAAACATACCATGCATTTTATTACTTTCAAGGAATTCCTCATCCTCTTTGTCAACAAGGTGTGGGTTGGGAGAATAGGTTTTAATGTTTTCATCCAAGTACCATGACTCATTTTCATCGAAAACCATAAAAAGAAGAGCAAATTGAACTTTCTTTTTAGTCTGAAATGATGGCAAATAATGTCTGTGACAGACAACGAGAGTGCCTATTAATCCACTGTAAGTGTCCTGAAATTACAAATGAGAGATCACATAATCACAAAGTGTGAGTAAGCAGAAGCACTGTCAGTTGCAGACATGAATCCTCTCGCTATTTTAAGCTGTCAGTAGTTGGGAATAAAAGCAGCCCGTGTCAGACACACAAGGTTATTTCTTCGCGGTTACACGCTGCCCACGGATCCAGCTCAGTGGACCGTGAGGAGTAACTGCTTCTTTTTCATGTCTTGCTAGAAATAAACGTTTATTCCACTTTAACTTCTTGCTTAAGGTTTTTTTCCAAATTCTTTTTAGCTTTCAGGATTTGGAGCTCGGTTCATTTCAAGGGTACGGTAATGGGGTGATGGCCTGACAGGGAGCGCAGAGAGTTCCAGACGCATCTCCTTTTGCTGTAAGCGCGTCTGTCGGAGTGACGAGCGAGCCCCAGGCTGCGGTGGATCGCGTACCTTAACCATGTCCACCGCCGAATGGTACGCCCACGCGATACAAGGCGGATCTCCTCTCTCAGAACTTGATCTCCCTGGGATTTTCCAGACATATGTTTTTGTTTCACCTGAATTAAATAAACATAAATGAATTTTAGAAGTTTTCTGTGTGCTGACCCGTAAGACGTCATCCTGAAACATGCTGTCTCCATTTACAGCTCATATTTGTCTTGAACTTCCTCCTCCCAGTCACTGCCCTGGCTGGCTTACTGGTATTTCCCTCTGCACATCCCTGACTATTCTCGGCAATGCTTTTTGTGTGTGGCTGCGCTGTCCTGTTTACTGTACTTAATAAAACAATTGTATCTTTTGTAAAGATCACAGCGGAACTTCTGAAATAACAGCATAAGCTGTGCCCTCCCTGCGGAGCCACATCTGTTTGTGTTCGTGCCCGGTGCAGCCACGCTGTGTCAGAAACCCGAGCTATCGAGGGCTGGGGTGCCTAGCAAGAGTTAGCAGGGCTCCTTTAATTGTAGAAATATTTGGTATAACCAGCATCAAACATTTAAGAGCCTGAGGTAAAAACAACCAAGGAAACAAAACCAAAGTCTTTTCTGCTATCCTGAAATGAAAACGTGCAAGCCGCACTGGAATGCTTGATGTTTGGAGCAAGGAAGCTTTGGTACCTGGGTTAGTTACAGCAACAGCAGAACTATCTGTTTTCACTCCATGGGCATGTATGGAATAAGGTCTCGATGCCAAGTTCTTAAAAACTATTACAATTTTATCTCCAATATTTGACATAAGCAGTGGCCCTGTTGGATTAAAAGAAAGATCAACTTGGTTTTACAGCAACACTGGCTTATAATTCAGGTAAAAACTGTTCATAGATAATGCCATTCACTATGATGTCCAACGTAAGTAGCTTAGGTCGGGCTTCTCAGGAGAGGCCCAAGCCTCAAATGCTGCGAGCAGCTCCTGTGCCTCTGAACCCAGTTTGGATGTTGCTGCCCAGCTTTATGCTGACCTTGGAAACACTGAGCTGTGACCAGGCAGCAAACCAGAAGGGCTTGTTTCTTGTAAAGCAAGTAAGGTAATCCTGCAAGGAAAGCGCTGTAATAAAAGCAGCAATTCCATGCAGGTTTAGGCACTTTGTGTGGGTAGAACTATACTCAGTATTATTCAAATATTCAATTATTCAAGTATCTTCTTGTGGTGCTTCACTGCATTTTTATGAGTTTCAAAGCGGAACTTCACGATGACTCTACCTTGAATTTCCAGGTGCTGCTGCTCCTCTGCCCTGTGTTTGGGAGTGCTGAACGTCCCATCGGTGTATTCACGATACACCGCCTTTCTGTATTTTGAGCCAATGAACTTGTCCTCTTTATTTAAAAATTGATTGCCAGGACTGCAGGAAAGAAAAATAGATATAAAAACACCTTGTGCATTTCTTCATGTGTTTTAAAACATCTTTTGCAGGTATGGCAATTAACCATCAAACTAAAATCCAATGCAGTGAAACAGTAATCTCACAGATCACTGCTATCTTCAACATGAAAACATTCTTGTTAAGCTGGGAGGTTTCTCTTAACCTGGAGGTTAAAAAAACCCCAACAGTATAAATAGGCCAAGTCTATATTGTATTGGAGAGAACACTGAGCGAGAGGAGTAGAAAAGATCCCTACTTAGAGTGCAGATAAACACGAGACAAAGACATGTTACATACTGTAAGAAATCAAATATCAGGACAAGACAGTCATTGTATCTACAACTTAATTAACATTTTAAGCTTTCCATAGCAAGGACTGTACCAACATCAGTAAATAATAAATGCACATGCACCGTCCAGGATTCGTGAAAGCCTGCGGCTGCCCCACAGGCTCACGCTGGACCACTCCACCAACATCACGCTGCCTGGCTCACAGTTAACGGCAGCATTACTGGAGAAGGGCCGCGAATCCGAGTGAGCCCCAAGAATACACATGCAAAGGAGGTGTGTCTAGAAATGCCTGGAGGAAGAAAGGGTTCAGAGACGAGAGCTCCTCCTTTGCTTTTTTCCCCAAGTACCTGTCCTCGAGGTATTGATGCCGCTCGAATTCCCATGTCCTGTTAGGAGAATAGTCCCACTCCACTTCCACCGCAGCAATGTAGTACGTCTTTTCATGCAAGTACATGGACACATCCACATTCCACCAGTGGCACTGCTCCACTCTGTAGTTCTGTTTCATGCCCCCCGTGTAGTGATCTGTTGTCAGGCAGGACACTTCAAAAACTCCTAGGGATGGTACAAGAAACCAACTTGAGGACAGAGATCAGTAGTAGATATTGAGATTGTGTTACCTATGTTGATTTAGTGTTTAGAGACTGAGACACAGGCTGTTGCTCATACAAGATCCAAATTCTTCGTGGAGTATTACTTGTAGTAATAAAATTCAGCATACATAGAAGCTAGAAAAATTAAGGCTTTAGCATTAAGAGCTTACATCCTAGGAACACAAGCTTGCTGCCCTTCAAACACAGCTGTTCGCAGTTTTAGCACCCAAAGGATCAAAATGTCAGCCATTTAAAGCTTGTCTCTCAGCATAAGATGTTCACAGGTAAACAGTTTCTAAACTAGTAACGGGATTTTTAATTACAACATTTACCTTCAGAATCAGGCTTCATAATGGCTGTAAGAAATGTATGTGGAAACAGATTTGCTGTATCCCTTCTTGTGCCTCTGGCTGTGAATGTGTTTTCTGAAAAGTAGATCCCATGGACATCAACTTCGGAGCCCAAGCCCATCAAATGCCAGGAAACCACGCTTCCCTTACACATCCTGAGGCCAGGCTGGTTTCCGTACATGTAGCCATTAATAGCTGTAGAAAATTCGAGGAAGCAAAACCCACCTTGATTAACACATTACTTAATTCTGCAACACAGATTAAGTAATACATACTTCGGGTGTAATGTGATGCCTTAGACTGACAGAAACATCAATAATGCTTTGTTACATCAGCAAAACTAGAGAATCAAGTCAGGCAAAACAACTTTTAAAAACCACGTTTAAAAACATCTTCTAACTGTTCTCCTTTTCAATGTCTAAAGCACAGGTAGCTCACTTGACCAACTGGACCTTCCACTGCTTCATACCCATCACGTACGCAGGAGGCACAGAGCATCCCGCTTCACACCCTGCGAGATCCTCCGGCCGCACAGGGCAGACAGCCTCAAGTGCTTCTGGTTTGAGCTGTAATTCTTTCTAGATACTCCTGTGCAAAACCGTCAAAGCCCGGGCCCCAGCACCTCCGAGTGCTCTGGATCGCGGCTCTGTAAACAGCAGGAATGTCTCCGAGGGCAACATTTAAGAGCGAGCAAGAGCAAACGTGTAATGATTGGGACTTATTTGCAGGACTACGTACGTAAAAACCTGCGGTAAAAATGAAAATTTGGGTAACTAATAATAATTTTCTTACAGTGCATCTTGTTAGACTCTTGGAAGTCCTCATCATCTTTGTCAATTTTATTAGGATTTAATGTAAACATCAAAATATTGTCATCCAAGTACCAGCTCAGGTTCTCATCAAATACTGTGGCAAGCAGAAAAAACTCCGTATTCACATTTTTCTGTTGAGAAGAAATAGCACAAAGTAAAATAGAAACCAGTCAACAGAAAATGCCATGAAAACATTCTGTGTGCACAATAATTTACAAGGACAATTCACAAAGCCATTCTGACAATCTCAGAGCTCTCTAATCGCTGTATCTGGTGACCAGATACCGGCTGCTAAAGCTGCTTCTACCAGCAGGAACCACCTCCAGAAACGAACGTGTATTTTGGTCTTTAAAGTGTCTGCACTCTTCCAGGGCTCTTCACCCGCAGAGCGGAGTGCCAGTGCTGCTGGCTGCGGACGTGGTCTGGCAGCACAGCGGCCACCTGGAGCCAGACTGATTTTGCTATTTAAAAAAACAAGAACAAAACAAAACCCAAAAAACAAAACAAAACAAAACAAAACAACCAAACCAAACCAAACAACCAAAAAAACCCCAAACAAACAAAACTCAAGGCCACTTCCTTCATTTTATGTGTCTCCCTGCGCACGCAGGTGAGACTGCAGTGCGGAGCGGGGGTGGCGTCAGGGCGCTTGTCATCGCGCCCGCGCTGAGGGCGCAGCCCAGGAAGAAGCAGCAGATTCAGCCACAGCACGCGAGCGGCCCCGCTCTTCCCGCCTGACCTGTTTTCCCGAAGGAAGCAGAGCTCCTTTCCTGCACACCAGGAGGGGCCCCACGAGGCCAGAGCTGGTGTCTCTGACCGCATCCACAGCTGAGTAGTACAGCCACGTTAAACAGTCTGGGTCCTGGTCTGTGGGGCCCACGTCCTCCGGCACGTTCCACTCATATGTAAACGTAGCACCAGGGCTCACGTGAGAGGCTGGAGACTCAGTACCTATTAAAGAAAGCAACATTAGGAATTCTGCCTAACGAACATCCTTTATTTTATCACCTTTAACGCAACAACAGCCTGTTCTCTCGCCATCCATGGCCCACCTCGAGAGGAGGCGCCGTACGATGCCCCCTCATCGCTCTTGCGGTAACTCAAGCCATGGGGCTGGATGCTAAACGGGCGGCTGGCATTGTTTCGGAAGGTCACCCTGATGCTCTCGCCCACTTCAGCCTTGATGACAGGTCCTAGAAAAGAGCACATGGTCTCCTTGTGAGGTGTTTCCAGGAGGCGATGCGCAGATCACCACGGGCTCACCGCAGTCAATGGCTGACTGCATGGGGAGCTGCCCCTGGGCCGGTGTGGCCACGGACCAGGTCCCTGGCACACGGCCAGAACCACCAGTCCCAGTTCCCCATGGAGGCCCAGTGACACGCAGAACAGCTCTCCTCTTTGGAAAGGGATCTACAGAGATCAGCGCCAACGTCAGACTCAGTCCAGGGCCCTGCCAGAGGCAGCCAGGTTATCAATAGAGCTAGACCTAGAGCCTGGCCATGGAATTCAGAGCCTGGCCTTCGGAGACCACGGTGTAGTACTCCCCCAGGCAAGCTGGGGAGCACCACAGCATTGCCTTCCGGAGCTTCTTACAGCCTCAGGTGTCCCCTGGAGGAACCCACCGCAGCAGCACCCGCAGGAGGCCGGGGGAGCCGAGGGCCCTCCCTTGGAGCTGGAAGGGACTGCGGTGAAAGTTCATTCTCATAATCCTTTCACGTGAAATGATTTTAGATAACTTACCTAAGAGTCCAAGATGTGCTTCCTCTGCGAGTCTTTTTTTACGTTCAGTGAAAGAACTGTCTGTGTATTCTTTGTAAACGGCTTTTTTATAAGAGCCACCAATTCTCATCTCACTTTGTTCAAAAAATACGCGAGATTCACTGTGTAGAAGAAGTTGCAACAGATACAAACAGTCCAAGTCACAACACTCAGCTTTACAAACTCAGTCAGGACCCCGACCCTGTCTTCCGAGCTACGATAGCCTGGGTCTCCTGGGTCTCCTTTCAGCCGTCTGGCCACACTCGCACACGCAGCCCCGCACAAGGATGTGCAGGAACCCCCCACCCTTCACTAACTTCTCTTTCAGAAAAACGACACTGCTGTGTTGTCTTTATAAAGACAGCAAGCTCAGAGACTCATCAACAACGATTTCTAGTCAACATGTTGTAACCTAAACCTTACTCTTTTAATAAAAGTTAGAAATAATTCAACAACAGTAGATAAAACCACCAATAATATGTAACTTCTAATAAAAAGTGAGAATATTTATTCCACACATTTTAGTCTACACGTTTACCCTTCAAAAAAGGACCTTTCAGGTTTTTACAAGCACTATATTCAAACCATGACTTGTGCCCTGTCCCTTGTGGAGCAGGTAAACAGTCTTTAACTCACAGATTAGAAATCTGAGGAATCAACGTACGCAGCGGATTGATCCAGATCTTAAATATCTAAATGAGGAGCAGAGGGCAAAGCCACCTCACGCCCGCCGTTCGCCAGCTGAGACGCTGTTAGCGTGACCTTCACCAGCTAAGGAGATGATCGTGAGTTCCTGGCTTTGTTCTCCAACCCAGAATAATAAACCACCTTGAATCAGCAGAGGTCAATGCCTACATAAGATATTACGATTCATCTCCAACCCAGTGAAATCACTAATGTTATAGCAAAATCTACAGTAAGACTGCAAGGAAGAAAAAAAAGACCTAATTAGGTCTGATATTCATGTTGGCGTTAATGAGAATAATGAGAATAGTGAGGATAATGGGAAATTCTGTTTAAAAGTCACGTCTACCATATGGCTTACCTTATATAGCATGTTTATATAAATTCTGCTTGGAAAGTAAAACTTCTTTAATCAGAAGCATTTACCTGTCAGCAATCAGTTCTTGTCCTGTAAAGCCGTTCATTGCAGACGGGCCATAATTCCAGATGATCTCCTCAGCAGCAATGAAGTACCGTCTCAGCCTTGCACTCTCACTGCGAACTGCTGTGGATTTCCCACACTCCTTTACTTTAAAAAGGGCCTGCATACCACCTGGAAAAAATGAGGAGGCAGAGGAAAGTAGGGAGAAGGAGCAGCACCTTGTCTTCTCTTTCCCTCTTCCCTCCCCTGGAGAGTTGCCGCACCACCGCGGGACGCGCGCCACAAGCACGGAAACGGCGTGAAGCAGCGCGTGGCGGCTGAACCAGGCCCCAGCAGCACGGCGCGGGGCTGCGGAGGGCAGGCGGTGAGGTGGCGGGCGCCCTGTGCCCCCGCAGCCGCCCGCGGGCCCCAGGGCGGGTGGGAACGCGGGGGTCCCAGCCGGGTGTCCTCTCGTCCGTCACCCACCCGTGAGATCCCGCGGCTCGGCGTGCCGCAGAAGGGCCTCTCAGCAAACCTGCTTGCTGGAGATGCAAATAATATGATCAAGAGAGCCCTTCTTACAGCCACGGACTGGGTCAATGTGTAGGATTTAAATCTTGCCCAGAGTGCTTCAGCCACATCAGGATGTTGCCTGATGCGATAGCTATTTCAAGACTTGTAACCTCTATGTAGCTGAATCTGTAGGTTAAACGTGCCCCTTTTTTATCAGCATTTTCAAATCTTGAAGAATGATTTTGAGCTCTGTGTTCCTTCCCATTCGTGTGACAGATTATTTCTCTAACTCAGCTGCAGTGATATAGATCATGGAAAAGTGGTATATCGGTCGTGGAAAAGCATGGAATTAGCTTCCAAGTATATCATACCGTTAGCAAACACTGGAAATACAGGGAAGAGAAACACAGATGATCTCTGCCTCTTGGCTGGTCACCCTGCCCGTCCTGCGCCCCTTGCCCAAACGGGAAATGTTGGCAAACAGAAAGTTGTGACTAATTACCTTCGGTATGAAACAAACACCGCGCAAATGTTTGTCTAAAGTCGAGGTTTGCAAAAATGCAGCTGTGCCCATTGCTGCCAGCTGATGACAGCTTCCATTACAGACAAGAATTCCCTACGTGTTCAAACCCTTCTAATACACTTCTAGGCATTTCAATTACTTTGAGAGTTTTGTTACCAAGAGGAGAATATCCTCTGGGACGTAACCGGGTCAGGAGCACTGCTACAGTGACTCGGCAAGCCGTCAGCTCGAGCCAAAAATAAATTCTGACCACTGGAATTTGCTCTGTACCTTGGATGTGATCGTTCACTTGGCAGCTGAGCAGCCATTCCCCAGGAGTCCTCGGTACCATGACGGCGTCAACAAACGTGGCTGGGAAGAGGCTGATGGTGTCAACTCGATGATGCCTTTCTATTAAGGTCTGTCCATGGAAGTAGGCTGAATGGATATCAGCTTCATTACCCATGCCAAAAAGATGCCATTTCACCTTATCTTCCACACACATGGTGAGGTTTGGGAGGTATCCATACATGTACCCGTTGATTGCTAAAAGAAATGTTATTTATGACAGTTACCTTCACAGACCTCAGGATCTTTTCTTCAAAAGCAGGCGTCATACAACTATTGCTCTGTTCTTCAAGATACAAAGAGGATCAAAGCAAAGCTCCGCCTTGGGAAAGGACAGACGCACGCCCACACCTGATCTGCACAACCACCTGCCCGACCAGCAGTTCTGCTATGATCCTGGCTTCCAGGTTAGAGCCAAAGGTACCGTCTTTGTTGACACTAACAGGAAAAACCCTTTTTCTAGACTGCGATACGTAGTACAGAGTTCAGGACTAAGAAACAGAACAGAATAACACAACTCTGTGTAAAGAGCCTCGGAACTTACACTGGCAAATATGTTCTTGGCCCCTAAGAGTTTTATATCAGAACTCCAAAGGTCTGACTGTACAACACTTGCCATCACTTTTTTGTTTTGTTTTGTTTAAAAGGATCTTTTTTAACCTTCCAAGAAAAAGCCCCACTTAAAAAAAACCAACAAACAAAAACCCTACAGTTCATCTTTAAAAGAGATAACACATTAAAATACTACTTCACCATACCACGGACAAGCAACGTCAATGTAACGTTCTCTCACAGTGCATTTTATTGCTTTCCTGGAAGTCCTCATCATCTTTGTCAACTTCGGAAGGCTCAGAGCAGTATGTCCTGATATTATCCTCCAGATACCAACTGAGATTTTCATCCATCACAGAAAACATGAGGATAAATTCAGCATCAAAGCGTTTATCACTGTCCGTATTCATTGTACCTGAAAAAGAAAGCAGTGTATTTAGAGTCTTTGGCAAGTGCCACCTTCCAGCAGGTTTAAGTGCAGTATCAGTAGGGGTCATCACTGTGCACTTCATATTTTGCCACCTTTCTTAAGTGTACACATAAACTTACAGACACACTCAGAAAACAAACATTGGTTTCGCTAGATGGTACAATATTACTAGTAGTAAATATTGCATGTGGTAAGATTTCAGTAGATCTCTTTCTCATGCCGGTATTTCCATAAACTCCTAGCACGAACACATCTCACCCACGTGGATTTGTGGACATTCTGCAAATGATATTCACTGTCACACCCCAAATCAAACTACTTCCTATACTATCGAAAGGCAGCTAGTTGAGAAAACAAAAAGCTGCTATTTCAAAATTAACCGTAACCTTCTCCTCTTCCAGTAAATTATTTCACTGAAATTTATGAATAGCTGTTAGCAATCACCTTGCACATGCATTTATTTACTGTTTACCTTTCCTGCAAATGATTAAAGGCCCAACAAGCCCTGAGGCAACATCCCTGGGAGCGTCGATGTGGGAGTGGTACGCCCTGGTCACGCAGTCGGCGTCCCCCGCCGCGGGGCCCTGGTCCTCCGACACGTCCCACGTGTAGGTGAACTGGCCTCCAGGCTCCACGGCATCGTCCCTTTTCTGCAACCCCCCGGTGCCGTCAGGGTACAGAGCACCTGGAAAGCCACACAGCCACCGTGAGCACAGCACGTGCAGGGCGCGGGGTCGGGTACCCCTGCCGTGCTTCACCGCCTGAATACAGGTAAAAAATACACGTAAAAATCAAGTGATTTCCTTCTCCTTAGGAGCCCCTTCATTTGCCTTTGAATTCCATGGGAGCGCTTCCACTAGTGGCACAATAAATTTATTCCTTAATTTATTAGGAGAGAACTACGTACTTCTGATAAAAAGACAACAGTTCCAATATTTGTATAACACTTGCTAAATATTAATCTCGGAAGCTGTTCTAAAATATTGCATATGTCCTCAAGGAATATAGGTGTTACTGGAATGAAAGCAACAGAAAACAAACAAACAATCCTTGTTCCAAAAAGTGCAGGTACTGCTACATAACACGCTATGGTGCTCCCATAGAATGTGTCTATAGCAAGCCACATATTAGTTGTAACGAAAAACTTCATGAAATAGTAGAAGTAAGGCTGATACTTCATACATTCTAACGAAACGTTTTTAAAGACTGCTTCTGAGACAACGTCGTATTCTCAACAGTTCCCAGCCTGTTTCTAAGGTCCACTGATAAAACTCTGGCTGGTGCAGAAAGCTCCACACCTCCGGAGCGGGGAGCCCAGCTGCTGCACGGAGACCCCGCAGCGCGCCTCGAGGGCTGCCTGACTTCCATCGCATTCATTCATCACTAAGCAGTAGCTGTTTCTCCATTTTAAGAAATGTCTGTGTATCTTATCTAGAATATACACAAATTTAGTGTTAATGACTTGGAACTGTAAGTCATCCCAGTTAACAATATCTTTTTTACAACAGCATCAATTTTTCCTTTAGATATCCTCGACACCCGCATCTCTTCCATATGCCTTTACATACTTATTTCAGGTGAAATATACTCTAATTTCAGGTTAAATGTTGATCTTAAATGCCTTCTTTATGAATTCCACTTTTTCCTCTTGAAAAACTTACCAAACTTCTTCGGTCCTGTTTTAAATGGACTGCAGTATGTTCCAAACCATTCGCTTGACTGGTCCTCTCTTTGGTGAGAGAACATTACTTACACTTGGAGGAATTATTAACTTTTGATCTGTTCTGGCACAGAACGGAGTCAAGTTTACCTTCATTTTCCTTGGTGTATGTTACACCATGTGGATGCAGTGTGTAGTTTCTGGAAGCAAAGTTTTTCAAGTGAATAACAATGGAATCTCCAACTTCTCCCTTGATGATAGGGCCTAAAAACCCCAGCCAGGAAGGTTTGTCAACCGCCACGTCATAGAGCTGGCTGGTGTACTGCGTGTAGACCGCCTTCTTGTACGTGCTGCCGATCCTGCGCGGTCCTCTTTGGAGAAAGGCTCTGGCCTGCCTGCAGGGAGAACACAAACACGCCTGCGGTGCCAGCTACCCCATTTATGTTTGAATGGTCTTAATTAGCAGGGTCCCAAATGACGGCCAGGCCTCCATAGCACTGCGCGCAACCACATCTGTGTTTAGCAGCAAATATGTCTCTTATCATAAAGATTTAGGCTCCCATATAGAGATTAAGTATTATGCACCAACCTGATTTTTTTCTACCTGTTTTGCAGACTGAAAATAAGGGTACTGATACAATTTCAGACAAACAAGAGACCACGTGGACAAGGCAAATAATAGTTTAATTGCTCAAAACTTGTGTACCTGCGTGCTTACACTGCTGTATAATTTTCCATGGCCTGTCAAAAAATCGTGATTTCCATCATCACACTACTACGGTGACTGCACAGCCCTTGCTCGGTTGCAACGAGGAGCAGACTTTTCGGCTGTAGAACACCTTTATGCCTGGACACGAGCAGAACTGCGAGGTGCTACTAAAACGCAGCGTGTGCGCGAAAGGGGCTCGTGCGGAGTGCTGAAACGAGGGGGACCGAGCGCTCGGCTCGCTCACCAGCCACGGACGAACAAGAATCACAGCCTCGGAGCTTGATATGGATTTACTCTAACAAAGGCTCGTTTTTACACATTCAGCGCAAGAATACAGAAACAGGTTACATGCCAGCATTATTAGCGACATTAAAATTGATTATACTAAAAATGAGAGCTTGGTTAGCAAGGAAGCAGCCTAAGCCACAAGTCAAACTGAGCCTGCTGGAGATGGTATTTCCAGCCACAACAGCAGGAGGAACCGCCGTGCCGGTTGTTCACGCCGCTGATGCCGTTGGCCCCAGTTGCCACCGCAGCCCTGCGGGTTCTGTGCCCAGCGCAGGGGCACGAGCGGCGGGCGGAACCGGCTCCAGAGCGGCGCCCCGGCACACACGGCAACGCCGCCCCGGCGCAGCAGCCGCCCCGTGTCTCATCTTGGTTTCATAGTCCCAGCCCATCACACTGTGAAGCCTGTTAATACTGCCCAAAAATGCAAAGTGTTTCCCACAAGGCTGAGCATTGTTTGAGCATGTGGGAAGGAACTGTCTGTATCTTGGCAAGCACAGATCTGAAGTGTAATTAAAATGCCAATTCAGAGCTCCATGAAACTTGGAGAGCATAAATTTAGTTGCAAAGGCTCAGCTACTGGAAGTCCAAGTGCACAAAGCTTTTTAGTCACAAACTAAATCAAACAATTACGGCTCTTCTCAGACTGTTCGAACAGCTGCCATTTAATTGTAGACTATTCATTTTAGCAGATACACCGCACTCTCCCCTGCCTCTATAAACATCGGTCCGTGCACAAGCACAGCCTCGCAGCGCAAGGGTTCAGGAGAGGAGGAACCAGAGAAGCTGAAAATGAAAAGTACGTTAAAAGGGACCCAACCACTGCAGGCACACAAGCGCTGAAAAACGGAGCAGTTCAGCACGCTGCAGCTGTCACAGAGCAGGGCAGCGAACAGTGGCGGCTGCCGGTCTGACAACGCGGCCCTGGGATCCCAGACCGTGCCCTCCTTCCACTCCCAGAGCCAGCACCGGCTCGGTCACCGCGGGCCGGCCGCACCTCCCTGCTTACACGGGAACGGAGCCAGGCGCTCCGCTCGCGCCTGACGGAAGGGCAGATTGTGGCCCAGATACTGCTGACTCTCACCAGAGAAAACAGACCACAGGGAATCTCCCAGTCCCTCATCTACAGACTAAATGAGAGCGGTATGTTTAATTTCTCTATTTGTTGTTTTTATCTTGGTATAGTCTTACGTTCTTTTAAAGGCACTGAAAAAAAAACAGAGGGAGCATTTTTTTCCCTCTCAAATCTTTATCTGATACGAATAATCAGTAAAGAAAACTTGAATATAAAAGGTATCTTCAGGGTGCTCCCCTCCTCCTCACCACATGTATCCCCCCCGCATCGCTCGGGTTGCAGGACCCTCCTGGCCCTGTCACCAGCCACGGGCCCTTCGGGGTGCAGGGCCCACAGGACCCTCCTGGTCCTGTTACCAGCCACGGGCCCTTCGGGGTGCAGGGCCCACAGGACCCTCCTGGCCCTGTCACCAGCCACGGGCCCTTCGGGGTGCAGGGCCCACAGGACCCTCTTGCCCCTGTCACCAGCCACGGGCCCTTCGGGGTGCAGGGCCCACAGGACCCTCCTGGTCCTGTCACCAGCCACGGGCCCTTCGGGGTGCAGGGCCCACAGGACCCTCCTGGCCCTGTCACCAGCCATGGGCCCTTCGGGGTGCAGGGCCCACAGGACCCTCCTGAGAGCTGCCGAAGGACACCTGAACAGGTGTCAAACCTCAGCAAAAGCCTCCTCTCTTCAGCACCGGTATCTTAGCCATTCAAATTTAAACATCATTAGGCATTCAGGGTCTTTTTCTAGTCTCTATGTAGTAAATATTTCATTCCAACAAATTCACAAAACCCCTCATATTCCAATGCTTTTAATCAGCAGACCATTGGAATTCAATTCTCCAGCAAGCCAGGAAAGGGGGGGTGAAACCAACAACCAAAAATCCCAGAACAAGCAAAAAACCAAACAAACAAAAAACCAACCAACCAACAAAACCCAAAAACCAAAATTCTCTTAGAAGTCTGACAGAAGAATCCCCTGGCCCCAACGTGATTCCCTTCAGTGCCTGCACCAGCTTTCCAGTCTGGTGCTGGTGCCCACAGCAGGCGCTGTAGAACGAGCTCGGTGTGAACTGCTGTACTCACTCATGTTCTGCGAAGAGCTGTGCGGACGGGGCGCTGGCGGCGCCAGGCGCGTAGTTCCACTCGCGCTCTGCAATGCCGATCCAGTACTCCCTGCGCGCTGCCCCGGCGCTGCACCAGCACGAGGCCAGCAGGCAGCTGAGGAAGAGGCGCTGCATGGTGCATTCAGGAGCCCCGTGGAAAACGTGGAATAAAAACACAAGACGGTCACAAGCGATTTCCCTTTATATGTTCTTGTCTCCCCCACCTCCCCCCCTCACCTCCCCCCCTCCTCACCTCCCCTCTCAGGCTCCTGTTTGCTTTGGTGAACACAATGAAATGTTGCACAATGTCTCTGTGTGTCAGAAGTAAACAAACGATTCTGGTAACCTCGTCAGTTCAGATAATCTTCAAAGAGAATTTTTAAATTTCTGCCAAGCTTGTATCCTGCAAATTACCATTCAGACCATTAGCAGACTGTAAATTCTCTACCTGAAATGACAGTCCTCTGTATTTAAATGGATTTACAGACTTAAGCTTAATTACATTATTCACTACCTTTATCACTCTATGGCTTGCATACTACAGAGAAAACAATTTGTGAAGTGTGGCACAAGAGCACAGTGCCCTGTGACAGGCTCCAAGTGACACCCGTTTGCTCCGGGCATCTGCTGCTGCGGGGACAGACCCGAGCGCAGGGCCCGGCGGGGCAGAGACTGCTGTTCCTGCACCCCAGCTCAGGATTGACTCTGCTGTTCCTGCACCCCAGCTCAGGACAAACTCTGCTGTTCCTGCACCCCAGCTCAGGACAAACTCTGCTGTTCCTGCACCCCAGCTCAGGACCAGGCGGGGCAGACTCTGCTGTTCCTGCACCCCAGCTCAGGACAAACTCTGCTGTTCCTGCACCCCAGCTCAGGACAAACTCTGCTGTTCCTGCACCCCAGCTCAGGACAAACTCTGCTGTTCCTGCACCCCAGCTCAGGACAAACTCTGCTGTTCCTGCACCCCAGCTCAGGACAAACTCTGCTGTTCCTGCACCCCAGCTCAGGACCAGGCGGGGCAGACTCTGCTGTTCCTGCACCCCAGCTCAGGACAAACTCTGCTGTTCCTGCACCCCAGCTCAGGACCAGGTGGGGCAGACTCTGCTGTTCCTGCACCCCAGCTCAGGGCAGACCCTGCTGCTCCCTGCACCCCAGCTCAGGGCAGACTCTGCTGTTCCTGCACCCCAGCACGGTGCAGACTCTGCTGTTTCCCAGTGCCCGGTGCTCTGCCCCTGGTGTGACACGGGATGTGGGGTGTGAGGACATGGGGTCACAGCAGAGCTCACACACTGATGTGTGTGTGGAGAGGCTCTGCTGACCCACCACAGGCCCCCTGGAAGTGCAGTTTCACACCAGCGCACACAGCTGGAGATAGGAAGGAGGGATGGAGGGGCAGGATGTTTGCATCTCGTGTCCAAGCAGTTTCAGTATTGACCCAATGTGGTATCTTCCTCCCAGCCCACTGCCAGACAGGATAAGCCACATTCTTCAATGATTAGAAGCACAATAGACGTGTAAAGCTCAAGATAATCTTGGCTGCTACCGTTATCTAAACGTACTACCCAGTGCAGAAAGCTATACTTTTGCTTTATTCGGGTTCTGTAAACATTTTGTAACTGCTAGTTTCACTGAAAAAACAAGAACAAAATTGGACCTTAAACACAGGGCATTAAAAAGCCCCTGAAGTTCGCAATTGCCTTTTTGATTTTTGAGCATACAGTCACTTGAAAATTCTTAAAAAAACCCTCTTCTGTCCTCTGTGCACTGACACAGGCACATTAATTCTGAATGACGATTTTAATTAAGGGCAACTTGAAATATCTGTAATAACCACAATCTTCTTTGAAGTTGTGTTCTTAATGGTCAGGAAAATTATTATTATCTTGGAATGAAGACTGAGATTCAGAACATAACTAAAGTATGACAGGTTTTTCTTTAATAACATACAAATCTAAACCTTATTCACCAGGATTGTGGTATACAGATAAGTTACCCATTTTATTCACCATTCATATAAAGAAATTCAGGCACTGTCAGAATACTGAGGTTCATAATTTTACCTTTTGGAAGCTTCTACACATCTGCATTAGATGGAGGATTCTGCTTCTGTCTGAACGACTGTGGCCACAGGCAAGTTTTGGAAACCTGCCCGGCGCGGTGATGAAATCCTGGAGTTCCCCGGGCTGGTGCCCCATGCTCCCAACAGGGATTTCTTTCCTTTGCCGCGGATGAGGTCAGCGGTTCAGCGGAAAGAGCGTCTGGTACAGCACACGTGTGCCCTATCTGGAAGTTACCATAGAAACTAAGCAATAACACTTTAGATGCACTCTTCAAATCCTGCAGGAAGAAGTCAGCTTTTCGAAACAATCTGATAAACGAATATATAGCCAAAAATCTCAATATTGTCTTGAAACAGAATTCAGTGACTGATACACTCTGTTTTTTTCTCAATATCTTGCACACTGCTGGCACTCACTGCGTCCTTTGCAGGATACCCCAGCAGTGTCAATAGCAATGTCGGTGCAGCTGGACCTCGCAGCTCTGATGGAACAGGCACGCGTGCATCACCGCGAGGCTGTACATGCTTACCTTAAAACCACAGTGCTGAACGCAGCCAGATGTTGCCCACGCATCTGCAAATGACCCCCAAGTCCACTTTATTGTGGATCCCTGAATTTCCTCCGGGAATTAAATAATAACTCTTCGGGGAATTAAAAATACTTTTTAGCTGCTGATTTTAAACATATTATTCTTTTTGTTTGATCATTACTGTCAAGAATGTTAGTTTTCCATTGCAGTAAGGTCAGGGCATTTAGAAGAGTTAACTAAGAAGAGCACTGGGTGCTCACAAGGTTCCCTCATATATTCCCTCAAGTCACATAATATTTGATCAAAAAAACCCAAAGTGTGCCTCTGACTATAAAATACAAAGAACCGCAGGGCAGCTATTGCTGTGTACTGATTAGGATGGCTGGTTTCAGAGCTGTGCATCCAACCTCGCGGTCAGGCCCAGGCGCCCTCCTAGAGCCTCGCTGCAGGGAGCCGTGTTGGCCCTGCAGTGACTGCTCCGTGCAGCCAGAGCTGCCGCCCCAGCGGGACCAGCTGCCCAGGCCCAGGCCCAGGCCCAGGCCCGTGTTGGCCCTGCAGTGACTGCTCCATGCAGCCAGAGCTGCTGCCCCAGCGGGACCGGCTGCCCAGGCCCAGACCCAGGCCCAGGCCCAGGCCCGTGTTGGCCCTGCAGTGACTGCTCCGTGCAGCCAGAGCTGCTGCCCCAGCGGGACCGGCTGCCCAGGCCCAGGCCCAGGCCCAGGCCCGTGTTGGCCCTGCAGTGACTGCTCCGTGCAGCCAGAGCTGCTGCCCCAGCGGGACCGGCTGCCCAGGCCCAGGCCCAGGCCCAGGCCCGTGTCGGCCCTGCAGTGACTGCTCCGTGCAGCCAGAGCTGCTGCCCCAGCGGGACCGGCTGCCCCCCCGGCCACCCCGGGCGGCTGCCACCGCGGTTCATCCGGAAATCCAGGGCGCTGACTCTCCAGGGAGCGACACCTGGTGCACCGGGCTGTGAACCGGGCCCTTTCAGAGCAGTATTCCTGTGTTCTGAACAAAGAGAGGGGAACAGAGAAGCAGTTCTGCAGCAGTGTTACAGCAATTTATTCAAACAAAGATGATTTCAATATAAAAGCAGTTCCATGATATTCAAACCTCCCTATTGTGAGAACAAGCTGGAGGGTACAAAAAACAAAGAGTCACTGCCGGGGACAACCAGACAGGGGAGAAAACAACTAGGAAAATGTAGGTGTCAAATAGTTCGAATAACTTCATCCAGAACAGAGAGGCAACAAGGTTTAAGACAAGGGTTATCTGCCTTTGCAGCACCCGAATCTACCATCGTGACTGCCGGAGAGGCAATTTCTCTCCTGTTCCGGAGTGGAGAAGGGTAGTGAAGATTTCCCTGCCATTTTCAGAGAATCCTGGCCTGCAAATAAATAAAAAATGAAGTAATTGCCTTTTTTTTTTCCTCAACTCAAGTCAATATGAAAGTTGTTCAACCAAAAACATCAGGTCCTCAACCAAGAGAACTTGCTGAAGCCAAAGGGATGGTGAAGAAATGACCTCAGACAGTTTGTTACCTGGACAAAAACAGAATAGGTGCCACAGAGCGTCCGTTTCAACTCAGCAGCCACCTTGAGAAAACAGATGATCAGCTGCAGTCCACTGAGAGCTATCAGAACCGAGACGAAGCTGATGTTCCACGCCACCACGTTAGCAGGTTCTGTGCACCGAGACCAAGCAGAGTAATCGGTGAGGTACCTATTGCAGAAACAGTAATGCAAAGTAAATGTGGTGGGTGCAATTCAGTTTAAATACACATTTTTAACCAATAATACGTAGGAAAAAACATACTGGGCTTTCTGCGCTTCAGGTTGAGGAGCCAGCGCCCAGCCTTCCACCACGCCAGCACAGCTCCCGCACGGCGGGTCAAACCCAGCGGGGTGCAGGCTCCTTTTGCTCAGGTGTATCTGCCTCACTTGTGTCTCTGCTAGACACGCACGTATTAGAACGACTCTGCCACTTTTCCAAATGGCAGAAGCCAAGTTCCAAAAGGGAATCTTCGTTTTATTGATTTAAATTCACCTTCAGGTGAAGTCTGTGCACAGAGCAGAAACACCCCAATGCCGCCGGCCCAACCGGTGCAGGCAGAGCTGGGGTAAGCGCCGCTGTGGGCGCCCCCAGCTGTCCTACAGCTGTGGCTTCCGTCCCTGAGGATCAAACCACGTGCACCTGGTGGGTCCTTTGACCTGTGAGACACACCATGGCCTGGGGTTAACTGCGAGAACCTTTGGGAGACAAACCTGCTCAGTACCAGTTGCTTTTCTTCTAATCATTCATAACTGAAATGCCCTGAGCCAAACCTGGAGAGTTACTCAGCACCTGGCCCTTTACTCTGAACTAAACCCCTCGCTTGTATCTCCACAGTAGTGCTGGCGACACGCAGCGGGGATTGCAGGGTGCGCTTCGGTGGTGAAATAAAGCCGACTTCAGTCGGGGAAGCCAGCCGTTCAGGACTGTTCCTGTTGGGTGCTGAACGAGCTTCTTTGTGATCCTCTGACAAATTCAACAGTTTGCGTTAAAACGCAGCTGGAGGAGCTGGGCATTATGTGACCTGAAATATTCGAGTCCTATAAGACCTTGATCTTTTAAAGTGAGAATGTAAAACCTCGTGGAAGCAGCCAGGTCACAGCTCTAATCAAACCACACTTGGTGCACCTCGCTTTGGGGTTTGGTGGGATCCAGTGACTATGCAAGAACTACCAGTGATTGAAACATGGGCTCCTTTGACTTTAGGAGTCAAAGAGAAACCTAATGAGCTATTTAATATAAAACTTCGTCTATAATCTTTGAATCAAAACCTTGAAGGAACTTGAGAGAATATTTTGAGAAAGTATCTATCCACACTCACTCTACTCTTATATTCTTTACCACACACGTGACTGTGAGCACCAGAGAAAGGACACTTGGCCAGATGGACCTCCAGGTCTGATCAGTACCAAGATTCGTATATTCAGTATTTCTTACAAGAAGGAAAATACCTTATTTGAGGATTCTGGTGCTCATTCAAGAAGGTGAAAAACTTCACTTGCCAATCTAGATCTCACGTTTAAGAGACTGAGGCACTCTGTGTGAAACGCTGAGAGAACTCTGACCATCGCTTTGATGAACAGCTGCTCCCAGGAGCTACAGTGCTGCTTCTTACCCCCCAGCAGTGTCCTTGAAGATGTAATCCCATCCACCTGAGGAGTTGCAGAAGGGGCCCTGGATCAGCCCCCAGGTGAAAACGATGCAACTGTATCCAGAGAAAGCGGCTCCGAGCAGGGCCAGCACGATCGAAATGAAGCTCTGAGGGGAGAAAACCAGCGCCGAGTGAGGACGGTGCCCGCGGCAAGCAAACGCGGACCAGCGGCTTCCCTGGGGCTGAACCGCACACTGGTTGTCCCAGTCTCCAATATTCAGAAAGAAAAGCACTGGTTGAAGAATAGTGAGCAGACACATACAAAATAAAGAGTTTAAGACAGTTTCACAACTCTCAGCTAAGTATTGTTTGGGGATTTTTTGGTAAACTTGCATTTTTGCAAAGTGCTAGAAGACAACAATGCATTAAATATGCTTGCATCCCAGACAGCATATATTGAGTCGTTCTGGAGAACGTAACTTCCAAATAATAAAAGCAAAGGAATGAAGCTATTTAGCTGGGACATTTCAGTGAAACTCTCAAGCTCTCTACATCCTTATGTTATTTCACAAGCATTGTTTGTTTGCTTGCCCATTTTTCTTCCATCAGAAGGAAGAAGCTCACATTGTGGGACCCCTCGCGGAGCCGGGGTCCTGTGTGCGGAGGGAAGGGGCTCGGGCGGGGGAGCCGGGGTCCTGTGTGCGGAGGGAAGGGGCTCGGGCGGCGGGAGCCGGGGTCCTGTGTGCGGAGGGAAGGGGCTCAGGCGGTGAGAGCCGGGGTCCTGTGTGCGGAGGGAAGGGGCTCGGGCGGCGGGAGCCGGGGTCCTGTGTGCGGAGGGAAGGGGCTCGGGCGGCGGGAGCCGGGGTCCTGTGTGCGGAGGGAAGGGGCTCGGGCGGTGGGAGCCGGGGTCCTGTGTGCGGAGGGAAGGGGCTCGGGCGGCGGGAGCCGGGGTCCTGTGTGCGGAGGGAAGGGGCTCGGGCAGTGGGAGCCGGGGTCCTGTGTGCGGAGGGAAGGGGCTCGGGCGGCGGGAGCCGGGGTCCTGTGTGCGGAGGGAAGGGGCTCGGGCGGCGGGAGCCGGGGTCCTGTGTGCGGAGGGAAGGGGCTCGGGCGGCGGGAGCCGGGGTCCTGTGTGCGGAGGGAAGGGGCTCGGGCAGCGGGAGGGCAGGGGGATGCGCGGCAAACACAGGAAGGCGCCTGAACAAACGCTGCAGAGACGCACAAAACCAGACCAGACTCACCCTGTAGGTTTTGTTACAGCTCTCGCTCTCACAGCACCGATAGAACACGCTACGCTCCAGTGTGATCAGAATTACTGCCAGCAGAAGGATCTGTAACGGGACATAACAAGGTCAGTGAAATGGCTGCAGATGTTAAGCCAAGGCTCCTTCGCAGTGGAAGGCAGGGACACGATCTGTTTGCTCAGCCGAGATTTTAAAGCTGCTCAACAGGAAAGCGCAATTTCTGCATGGAACGGAACCGCTTTGGTGAGGCCACCACCGTGCTTGTCTCCTGCGCTGGAAAGACAGGAGCAGAGTTACCCGCACGGACACGGCTGCGCCAGCGCCGCGGGGAGATAAACCCGGCCCACGAGCAGAAGAATCGATGCCAGAGAAAGGGAGGATCTGTTACTGGAACCCCACACCAGTTCAACAAGGACCAGGGAATCGCCTTCCTTACCAACACGGTTACCCCATGGAAAATCAGTTGTACAAGTTTTCCTTAAATTCACCCGGCCTTTCATTCCCTTTCTCTGTCGAGCATCCATACTGTTCCTCTCAGACTATTGGGTTAAACCTGAGACCAGAACCATTTTGATAAACAGGACTTGGGCTCCAGACCCAGAAGCCGCCCCTCATGGGCACTGGTTTGAGAGGGGAAAAGCGAAAAGGGGATATTTCTGAATCACAGCACTATCCCCTCTCATGCTGCTGCCCTGTTTGTAACAGGGTAATATGGGTGTTTTTAATAAATAACGATATTAAGGCTAAAAATGCCTCAAATTAAGAATGTCATTGTTGCAGTTAACTTTTCTCAATTTTTCAATTATGCTTTTCTGTTCAAATTCTCTGCCCAATAGTTTTTCCTCCGCCATAAAAGATCAGGTTTTTCTTCTGCTTTAGGAAGAATACACTATTTCAAAAGAATGCCTCACGTTTTAATAACTCTCCCAGCTCAGCACCTTCATAAAACCACCTTGCTTATGCAGAGACCTTTTAGAATCCCGACCGTGTGCGTGCACTTCGCTCACAGGCGCTCGCAGTCCTGAGGCTGCAGCTCTTGGTGAGCAGCACCGAGGCAGTTTACCAGGGCAGGCAAGCGTGCTACAAACGCCATGGAGAAAACCCTCCCATGCCGGTCACAGTGAGAGCAGCTTCTGCATCTGCCTAAGGACAGCGGCACTCGATGCGCCGCGAATGGCACCCAGCCCTCCAAGCACCGCACTGCACTGCACACAGCTCCTAAGCACAGCCCAACAGCCACGGGAAGCCGTAACACAAGGGTCAATCACACATAAACAAAAGCCAGCAGAAAAACATAAAAATCAACCCTGCGAAACCACTTACATGAAATCGAGCAGCATACGTAGATGTAATTCAGTATATTCACACTTTTTCAGTTTAATCGAGTATTTCAGCCTGCAGTGGTTTTTCCAAAGTAATCCGTATTTGCTTTAAAAGCACAGTTATGTTGCTGCACAGTAACCCGGTATTATCGGCAGCAGAAAGCAATTCATTAAGACACCGTGGAATCAGTACTTACCATGACCCCCGAGAAACAGATCCCCTCGAAGTGCCACACGTAGCCGGGCAGCTGGTGCCCGGCTCTCCCGTTAGGGAAGTACAGCAGGATGTTAACAACGATGCTCCAAAGCGCCAGAGGGATCAGCAAACAGCTCAGGCAGCTTCCACACGTCTCCAAAGCCATCGCTCGAGAACTTCGGAAGTTTTGCTCTCCTGGGCTAACAAAAGATTACAAGGTTTTAAATACCAAAAGTGTTTTGGCCTCCTCGGTTTGATTCAGTCATTTCATATTCACAGGAAGCAGGTGACTGGGATGTGATTCCAGAGGCAGAGAAGCGCTTACAGTCAGCAGAATAACAGATTAATAGTCCTGTCTAAACTCATTGTCCTTCCTAAGCATACGTCTTTAAGCAGCAGTTTCCCTTCTGGAAGATCCTCCCGTGTGATCTGCCAAATGAAATATGTCTGGAAGTCAGACTGCGGAAGGAACCCCAGCGATCGCTTCCTACGGCCTCCCGGGCGAGGGCTCCTGGCCGGGCAGGCTGCTCGGCCCCACGGCAGCCCACGCGGTTTTCTGCCCCACGGCAAACAGGCCCTGCCTCTGCGCAGCCCACGCGCCACTCGCACCGCGGAGAACCAGCGGCAGAGCTCGGCAGCTGTGAACCCCGAAAACACAGAAACCCCAGCACAAAACCCCGGGCTGAGCTCAGCCGCTCTGCAGGGAGCACAGAGGCCCAAATAACACCAGTTACAAACTGCCTGGCAGACTCATCGTTACCCCTTGTAATTAAATACTCTGCAGCGTTACACGACCAAACCGTTTCATGCACTAAGTCCTGCTCTTTCTCCAGCTGTTTTACCCTGTGCTCACAGCTGGGTATGCGCAGCTGCAGATCCCACCTAAGTACACGAGACCTTGCACGGGACACGGGGTCTGGCTGGTTTTGGAATGCCGGCTGTTCGCGCTGTGCGGAGCCAGAGCCACTTTCCCGTTTTCACGTGTCGTTGTTCCCCAAGCAACCGACCGACCGCCGCAGCACCCCAGAGCTCCCAGCTCCACCAGGCCCTGTGAGTTACCAGGCAAGTGACCCAAACCTGAGCCTACGGTTTGCTCAACAGGAAAGCTGTAGTCAGAGGACAAAACACTGGGACCCCATGGAAAGCAGCAAGGCTGTTTTGGAAGCACTGATGTCACGGCACATTTTACTTCTGTTTCCTCATGAGCTGTTTTAGCCTCTGCACACATGCGGCTTCTCTCACAATCTCATAAAAGCTGTTTGGGTTGCATGTTGTAAGTAATTCCTTCCTATTTCTTCGAATGAGATCACTCAAGGAAATGGGCATGGTGGCCCTCCTGCAATTACTCCATTTTTCGAGCCATCTCTGCAGTGACACTCCCGTTCCCCGCTCGCCTTCTTTCCCTCAGGGGGTTTGTGCTGGAGTCCTCAGACTGTGCTGTGAGGATCCCCGCACTTCCTGCTCTCCTCCCCGGTCACTACAGACACTTTTTCCAGGCCTCCTTCAAATCAGAATCAGTGGCGAACTTCCCTTTGCAGGCTCAGAAGGGCGGACGGAACCCACATCCACGCTGGTTACGGGTCAGAGCAAACAGCTCAATTAAAAGCAGGCACATAACATCCCCAGGACTGATATTTTATTACAAAACTCAGAGATCATGTTATAAGCTGAAACATTTTTTTCTAAAAGCAAAGGCCAAAATGACTCGAGAGCAGCTTAGTTTAGAATCAGGTTTGCTGCTACTCCCCACGGCAATCTGTTCCAATTAGAAGGAACTTACTTGGAAAATGACACCTGAAGCAGTTTCATGATGCAGACTGCTGTACGCAGAACAGACTTGTTTTGTATTTAAACTGAGCTCTGCAAATATAAAATCGAGGTGCTGGATTTTTCTGGCTCACTGTATCCATTTGATGCTCAGTATGAGGCAAGGCTGGCATCCAGTTTCTCAACTCTCCTCCCAAATGTTGCAAGAACGGCTTTCCCGTTGCTGTCAATACCCGTGAGCCGGTGCCGAGCCCATTACCGAAAAGGCCAGTTTACCCTGGACGAGTAACTGCTCTGCCGAGTTTGACCTAAACCAGCTGCCTCTCCAAGACGCAGCTCATGAACTCCCAGAACACCGCCTCATGCATCAGGTGGCAAAGGAATTCTAATGGCCTTTTTCAAAAGGACAACACCAACAGTGAGTAGTAATGCTGTGCATTAGTGCCACGTGGATCTGAGCTACAGTTTTAATTCTAAACTCTAGCCTGATCATGCTGTCCATTGAAATGGTTTCAGTTCTTTAGTTGTGCACAGCAGAAAGACAAGTGTCAATTACTCATGCAAAAAGGCAAAAAACACAATAATCTAAGTTGTGCAGGAATTATATTTCATTGAGACCCTCTTCTCCTCCTCCCTCCCACAGCAGGGCACGACAGGGATACACAAAACAAGCAGAAACAGCATTGAAGACGGCCCTCGGGTGTAACAGTTGCATGCATTTCTGTATGAAGAAATGGCATGGCAAGCAGCAGATACTCCGAGATTCTGAGCACAAACTTTCTCATCTGAGAGTTGTTTTGTTGCTGTGGCTGTGTGCGCAACTCTGTTCTCATGGTTCATTTATTCTTTTCAGGTGTGTGTTTTACTGGGCAGCCTTGGCAGTGAGGACAGCCCCAGATACACCCCAAGGTCTGCCCCCCAGTTACAAACCGTACTGAGTGTGCGCTGACACCCATGGGAAATTCCTTCTCCCATAAACAGAAACTAACTTGCCTGTTTTCAAAGATAACATTAACTGCTAGATTCCAAAACTGAACAATCGTGGTAATCAGCCCAACTTCTTTCAAATAAATGGCATGTCACATTCTGTTTTTCATTTGGTGCCATGGTGCCAGCAGGCACTGCCCTTGCCAGCACTGCTCTTGGCAGCGCATCGTTCAGATTTCCTTTACCTTGGGACTACATATTCACTGTAATAAGCTACAAGGCACACTTCACAAGCTCCTGCACAGCACCAGAGTGCTGCCGCCAGGTTGCTTACCGGCGAAGTCGAACGTGTCAGATTAACCCGTCACCGCTGACCCAAATCCGCACTGTGTTTTCTGAACACTGCTGCACCCCGCGGTCGGCTGAGTGACGAGAAACAGGACCCAGCCCCACTGCTCTGCCCCCGGACCCTGAGTACGCAGCGGGAGGGGAGGCCCCGCGGGGACACGAGCTGTGGCTCCACCACGGGAGCCGTCGGTCCCGGAGGGGGCGCCAGCACCGGCCGCCCAGCGCCAGCACAGTGATCTGCAGCGGGCGGCGCGGCCGGTCCCCCCGCCCTGCCGGAGACCAGAGACAGGTACCGCTCGGCCGCTCTGTGTCCGTGTCCTCGTGCCGCCACTGTCCCTTACTCTAGGACCAGGAAAGCAGTGTTTCAGCACGGGTAGCGAAAGAGTCACTGACACCTGTGGGTATTTTTAATACAAATCTTTATTTGCGGAATACAGGAGAAGTTCAGAAAAATCCTGAAAAGGTGAAGTGCATGTACCTGCCAGCAATCACCCCCATTTTACTGGTGCTTTGGTTTTGCTCCAGCTGAGTTTCCATTTATACCCAGGCCAAACTACATTGGGTTTCTGTTAATACCAACATCAGAATGAAAGTGCAACTTTACTGGGAAAACAGCCTAAAGTACAAAGCTGTTCTGTCAGTAGACGGGAAAATAAAAGCATCTTTAGTGAGATGTTCAGGATGTTCAGGCAGTTGCCTGTGCTAAGATGAAACGAACCAAAGAATGGATACAGGTGGATCAGAGGAAACCTGCACGTGACTCCAAGAGCACAGGCTGGCCCCACGTCAGCTGCGCCGATGGCAGCAAAACAGTTCGACAACAAACAATACGCATTTGAGTATGCATGCAATATAAAGACCAAACCACAGAAGTCTCAACGCACCACACGCGTGCACGGACGCCAACACATTGTCAGGTTTCTAGCAAACATATGTCTGTGGGGGGAACAAAAAGAAACAAACACACATTAATGGGAAGAACGGTACTACTGTATCCAACTGTAAGAGCTACAATTACCCTGGAACCAGTTAGACAAGCACAGCATGGCTCACTCTGCAGCGACAGCGTGGAGAGGAAAGAGAAGACAGTAGGAGCTTTGAAAGAACCCGACATTCAACTATGTCAGTTAAAAGTGTGAAGCACATTCTTAGCCATCATGTGTGTATTGTATAAATCATATCTGGTTCATACCTTAAGTCATTGCAATTCCAACATTACTGCTGCGATACTGATTTGAACAACACGTTCCAACTGTTCAACAAGGCTGAAGAAATCTGGAGGAAATTCCTCCTCCTCACTCAAAAAAGCCCTCCCCCTCCAAACCCCTCTGGATCTGTCTGCAGGTTCTGTGAGCTACGTGCGGTTTGATTCCTTCTCTTAATCCTACTGAGCAAGGCCGGGATGCTGCGGTTTTCACCACGTGCGGCACCTTCTCAGCAGCCTGTCAGCTGCTGTGAGCAAAATACAGGGTTTGAGCAATACAGTTAGAACAAGCAACCTACCACAAACTGCACCGCACTGCACAACAGTGGTTTAGGCGATGGCAGAGACCACGCCAGGACTCTTGTGTTTCAATTATATCACCTGAATAGTGCTGATAACCACACGCGCCATAGGGGGAAATGCTTCCCAGCCCCTCTGCAGACTGACTTCGCTGAACCAGCTCAAAGTATGTGGTCAAATACTCCAGGAAAATGCTGAACACAATAGGGCTATTAAGAAGTTGATGCTTAAGAGTAGCTAAAAAATCGCTGCAACTCCACAGTAGCATCAGAACAATAGTGTTACATGTTCATCTGAGAAGCGCGGTTCTAACTACAAACGCCTTACCTCCTCGTGACTGCAGCACAGCCCACACAGCCCTCCAACGATGCCGCTGATGATCTGGATGAAGCACAGAATGAACTCTATTCCACCCACCACCAGCAGGATGGAAAAGAGGGTGACGTTCCACTGCACGATGTTCTGAGGTTCTTGGCATTCGGACCACTTGTTATACTCAAACAAGTACCTGTACAGGGCAATTGAAAGCATATTAATGCTGTGGCATTAGAATCAGATTACATCTAGTCTGCAACTGCATCGAGGATAATCACTTTAACTGGGAACAGAAAATGCAATGGCTTATTCCATGCAAAGTTTTCTCTGTTTCAGAACATGTTGAACTACCAACCATACATTTTAGTTAAGTCTTCCTTTTTAAAAAATATCTAAGCTACAAATGCAGGATCTTCTATTACCAGTTAAAGTGACACAAGCTCAAGACAGCTGAAGGAGCAAAGCTATTGCTCAAAACAACCACAGAACTTTCCGGGACTGGGCCTTTGTCCTAAAGACAGCGATTACCGGTCTGAAGCGAACGGGTCACCTCCTCTCTTGTGCTGCTGTCTTTCAGCCCTTCACACACCTAGTCTGGAAGACCCAAACACGGAACAAATTTAGAGCGTGCTACTGTACTCAGCTGCTCCTCCTCGCCCACCCCTTGGGGACACCAGCACCGGTGAGCCTTCGGCAGGACTGGGCGCCGTTCTTCCGCACCCACCAGAGCGGGGGAGCAGGAACGTCCCCTCTTGGGAGAGACACAACCGAGCGGGCCAACTCAAACTGCTCCAAAGGATCTTGATGTGGCTTCTGACTGCTCCAACAGCCTCCGGTCTGGCATCAGCCATACACTGCTGCCAGAAACGGCCTGAGGTTGCCAGCCACAGTGACACTGTAAAACCACGGCACGGTCCAACCCAAACCCTCTGCCAGCCTGCAGCATTTGTAGGGACTAACGGCGGATAGCACACAACTCAGCTACGCAGGCTTGGTTTGCTGGAGAACCCCAGTCAGGGATAATTCGGAGCTTTTTGACCTCCCTGCCTTGCAATGTACAGAGATTGTTATAAACCTTTTCCAGTTCCAAAGGTTCTGTGCCATTGCCCATAATGAAGACATAATGTGGTTTTACACCAACACACAGCAACAGAAGCAAACCTCACGAAACAGTCTTACACAATTGCTAAGAGAAATTTCATAACAATCGCTATTCATAGTTAGTAAATCCCTCAAAGTCCTAAAACTTTGTACTTTATGTTAGAGATGTCAATGGACATGTGGTATATAGATATTATTACCTATACACATGCACGTCCGGATCCCTTTTTGTGGGACAGAGGATTTCCATTGCTTTGGTTTTAAAGTACAGTAGCTGGTGCCATCTGTTCAGTTCTTAGTGAGTGAGAAGCGTAACCTTAGGGACGGATCTGGGCACAGTTACTGGATATTGCTGAAGGGCACTGGAGCAAAGCAGACGTGTGCCCGGGGGAAGACACAGCGTCCTCGCGAACAGACAACTTACCCTCCAGAGGACCCAGCGAAAGGGTAGACCCAGTGTCTTCCTAGGTGAGTATAACAATACGGTCCGTGAGACAAGCCCAGTGCTGAAATGATCACGCAGTATCCAGAGCCAAGGATCCCAACGAAGGCTGCCAGAACCGAGGAGAGCATCTGCACAGCAAGCACAGGCATGAGCTCCGAACACAGCACCAGCCCGTCCCGGGGCGCGGGGGCGCACTCACCGCGCAGCCCTTCCCGCAGCTCTCGCGGCCGCAGCACCCGCAGCCGTCGCCGCTGTGCAGCCCGATGAACACGGCGGCGGGGACGAGGACCTGGGTGCAGAGCCAACAGAACGCGCTGCTCCGGTTTGCTGCAGACCGGGCAGGCAAAACGCACATTGCGTTCACCGCTGGTGCTTCCTGGCACAGGAGCAGGGGGCAGCCCGCTCACGTTATTCGTTTCTATTTAACACGGCCGGCACCTCGCCGCTGGTATCGGCAGCACCAGCACGGGTGCGTTGCTGTTTCTGCTTTGTGTAGACACAGCACTCAGGTGCATGAAGAGCCTGCTGTGGTGTTGCTGCAGTTCAAAGCACTTCAGCTTTAAAAGATTTTGTACACATTAAAGGCTGTATGCTGCAAATAGAATGCTTTGCAAAATACGCAGTCACTGTCAGCCAGATGAGGACTACAAGATAAACCTCTCACAATTATTTTGCTAAAAAACCCCAAACTACCATCAACATATTAATTATTGAAGAGCAGGCATCTCTCTGTGACAAACCAGTCTAACTAGAGGAGAAATCTGGAATCATTTTGCCCAATTCAAGCAAACATCTCATTACCGAAACCCAGCTCTTTTAAGTTTTCCCAGCCAGTTTCCAGTGATGGAAATGCAAAGTGACTAAGCAGAAGCTGCCTATAGGAAACACGAGTCACTGACACTCCAGAGCTTTCAGCACATCAAGGAGGAGCAGGGCTGATCAAACAGAGTATCCCCCCCGTCAGCACTAACAGGACTTCGCCATAGTTTGCAATTATAAATTCTACACCCAGGAGTATATTGGAAAATCATAAAGAACGAACAACATGTGGTCTGCAAACTTCACAGATTTAACCCTTTACACAGCCCGAGAGCTGCTGAGAGCCTTGGTTCCAGCTCTGCGTTGGATTCTGGTACCTGGGCTCCCTAATCTCCTCAGCCCCGAAGTGACATACTGTGCAGATAGCCAATAGTAACTAATGACACCCATGCAGTCGTACAGCTAGGTTATTTTGATACGACTCCCGAGATTCCTGCTGATGAGATATCTCATCAGTAAATTAACGTAACTGGTAAAGAAATAGTAATACCAAGTAGCTCCAAAATAAACTTGAAAGACACCACTAGCTCATTACTTACCAAAATGCCGCCACCCAGAATGCCATGAAGGCACTCCACGTATTTGCCGAGATGATGCTCTGAAGCAAATCTTGTTTCACCATTGGGAAAATAAAGCAAAATGTTGGCCACGATGCTGAGCAAGGCAAGGACCAGCAGCTTATAACCGATACACCTAGCACGCCTTCCGAAACACATGTCCTCGGCTTTACAAACCCTCCTGCGAGTCCGACCCAACCTCTGGCTCCTGTCCACACTCAAAAGAAGATCAGCCTTTATTCTCACCTCCTTAAGTACCCGGGGTGCCTGCCTACCCGGGTGACGTTCGCGCCTCTTTGTAACCACCACTGCCAATTGCAGAGTGCGGGAACAGGGAACAGGGAACAGGGAACGCCGCCACCCTTTGGAAATGCAGTAATTGTTGTCAAACCTAATGCAATCAAGGAAACATTGAATACCAGGTAACTTCACCCTAACATAGGATGTTTGGAATGATCACCAGTGATGAACAACAGGCTGAAACCACAACACAAGTTCTGTTAGGAAATGAAGGAAAAATGTTTTAATTTGCTAGAAGCAGCTTTGAGTTTTAGGTTTATAGACTGATTCACAACAACCTGAAGCCAGGGAGAGACTCGTCTGATTTCAACAGCATTGAGTCAGAGGTTTGGGTATAAACAGAAAAAGGTCTAGAGCAATGAGGAGTATGTAGAGCAACCTCTTTTGCTATCCTGTTGATGGAATGAGCGCAAACCTCCCCAAGACTTTGGCAAACAAATCAAATGGGCAGGAGGCTTCCACAGAGTGTCCTTTTTCTTGCCACTGTAAGAGCAGCTGAATTTAGATGAACAGCCCTTTGGTAAAGCTAAACCAACAAACAGGGGTGAAAAATACTGCTTCAAAAGGGGATTACAAAATACAGCCCTTGCTCTGACATTTCATGTATAGAAACACACAAAAAAGGAAAACCGCAAACAGAGATAAATGTGTTATATCAGGGGTTTCCAAACTGTGTGACGTACCAGTAATGTTAATTTGCATAGCAAATGGGGATACAAAGTGACCTGGGAAAACTGAGATCCAGCCTCCCATCTTCTCCCTCATGCCAATTTTGCTAAAACAGCCGAAATGTTCCCTGTTCCCACACATGGGGCCCATGGGCGCGAGCTGCGGGGCCCACGGGTGCGAGCTGCGGGGCCCACGGGTGCGAGCTGCGGGGCCCACGGGTGCGAGCTGCGGGGCCCACGGGAGCTGCGGGGCCCACGGGTGTGAGCTGCGGGGCCCACGGGTGCGAGCTGCGGGGCCCACGGGTGCGAGCTGCGGGGCCCACGGGTGCGAGCTGCGGGGCCCACGGGTGCGAGCTGCGGGGCCCACGGGTGCGAGCTGCGGGGCCCACGGGTGCGAGCTGCGGGGCCCAAGGGAGCTGCGGGGCCCACGGGAGCTGCGGCGCGCGGCTGGAGCGGAGCCGAGGTGCCGCCGCCACAGCGCTGCGGGATTCTCACAGCAAAGCCAGTGCTGGACAAACCGAGTCTGGGAACGCACAGGATGCTACAGGACCGCAGTGAGACCTTCGCTTATTTAGGGCGAAAATACTTATTCAGTTTTTCCGGTTTGGGCATGTGTGTGTGCTATATTTTAGCAGCTAAACAACACTGCCAAGAGAGGTCCAAACCAAACGCACGGTGTTCCTGCAAGTGAGGTGAGCAACACTTACACTGAGAGTGCATGCAAATGTGCAACAGCAAAGCAGGGCTGGGGGAGGGGAGCAGCCTGTGCAGATGTGGTTTGAGATGAACTTCTCCGGGTATTGTGGCTGTTGACCCTGGAGACTTCCCTCATGATGAGAAATATCCTCGAATTGTAGGAACACATGCTCACCACTATTGTGCACTGTGGCTTTGATGACTAAAACAAAGCATTAACATCACCCTGCAAGTTTCCTCTGCAGAAGGAGACGGCCGATCAACTGAAAACTCCCTTTATTGTGTTATGCTAAAAAAAACAAACCACTCCCCCCACCCCACCCCACCACCCTTATGGCCACTGGGGAGCAGATTTAAAACCTGTTCTGTTTATAACCTGCATAATTGTTCTCTAAACACTTGATTTTACGTACTATTTCACACAATCACAAACTGCCTGTATTTAAAATCAATTCTGTACATGACCAAGCGAGCGGGGCGCTGTACAGGCGTCGCACTCTGCAGTTACTACCAAAACACCCTCCAACAACACACTAGTAGTTCAGATCACTCTCCTATGTGATCATATAGGTTACAAAAATCTTGAGCTTGTTTACTTCTTGTAGCTGTTTGCTTCACAAATCCCAACTCTACGCCTTGGCAAAGGGAGCGGTGGCGGATGTTTGGAATGCACCGCGGGCACCTCGAGTCTCACGGGCCGGCACTGCCCCCCCAGCAGCCGCACACGAGCTGCTCACCCGCGTCAGGAACGGCCCATGGACAGCCCGCAACAGGCGTCAGGAACGGCCCATGGACAGCCCGCAACAGGCGTCAGGAACGGCCCATGGACAGCCCGCAACAGGCGTCAGGAACGGCCCAAAGGGCACCCAGCGACAGGCGTCAGCACCGCGAGACAGCAGAGTCTACACCAGTGTAAACTAAACCAGAACTGGGCTTGAGTCTTTCGGACAAGAACCGGGGTGTTTGCTCTGAAAGAGGGAGATATTGCTGGGCGCTCACAGGTGCCTCCCCGTGGCCCTGGGACGTGCCACTGCTGCTCAGGCACAGCACCATCCCTGTAGCTCTGACGTCCTGGATGAAGAACACACACTGAAAGGCAATCAGTCACACAGTGTGATTGGAGACAATAAAAGTCTAATTCCAGGCTAAAGCCTAACTCTAGACTGTAGGTCTGGCTGTCAGCCCTGGCTGAGAAGCAGCTGCTGCAGTGGGGTGCGGGCAGGACAAGGCGATCAAAGGGGCAGGGAAGCAATGTTGACAGCACGCTCCAAGGTCCAGCATGTCAAGATTTCCGTATCCTCTCCTGGAAGAAGGGGCTGGTTTACAAACAATTGCAGCAACTGGCTCGTACCCCAAATCATCAATGCTGCAGGATGAAGTTTGCCAGCAGAACAGCACTGCCTGGAGCAGGACTCTGATCCTTCACGCCAGAGAAGAGGCCAAAATGAGGCGCCTTGTCTAATTACTGAGGTATGTAACACCAAGCCTGATTTCACGTGGGGTCTAGGGATCCAGCAGCCCCTCCATAAAATAAACCACTGACCTCAATAGTCATTGTCGGCTGTTCTGTTGCAGCAGGAGAGTCGTTTGCTTCTTACATGAAATACAGGTGTCAGACCAGTGTTTGCTGATGCCAAAACGTGGAGATCATGAGCAGCGAAGAGCTCTGAAAAGCGGAGCGTTCTCCGGCTTTCTGCACCTGCTCCTCACCAGCGGGGCGGCCACGGAAATCACCTTGTCCAGGCGGCGGTGGACTGGAAACCCCTGCTGTATCCTGACAGGTCCTGAGTTCACCTGCTGTCAGGAAAAGCAGTTTATGGAAGACTGCCCAAGTCACCACAACCTGCAAACTTACCAAATACTTGCAGAGAGGAGAATAAAAAACAAAACAAAGCCGCAGGATTTTACCAAGAAAAAGGAAACTGTGTAGCAAATGACTTCAACTACAACCATGTCTAGCACCTCCGCCCTTAGCCAGATTGCCAAGGCGGTTCATCATCATCAACAGAAGAAACTGAGTGGCAACAGCCATCACAAGTTCCACACAAACAGGAGAAGGCTGAACTCCACCAATATGTTTTAATGCCCACAGTAGCCCTGGGAACACCTATATCCCTCTACTAGAGAGGAAATCCAGGGGACGAGGGGGAAGGGTGTCTGTCAATACAAAGGTGGTCGGCCGGACGCGGGCCCGTCGCTCGGCAGCGGCTCCCGGCCCGGGGTGACGCGGGCCAGGCTCGGCCTCCCTGCCGGGACACCGCACACGCTGCCGCGCTGGAGCCCGAACGGCCGCTGTGCCGGGTGCCCCGGGACCCCCTTCCCCGCCCCTCCGCGCGGGGGCAGGGCTGCCCGGCTGCTCTTCTCTCCCTGGAAATGAGCTCTTATAGCTCAGCCATCCCAAATCCACACGCTAATCTTGCCAGTCCTCCCTAAACTGAAACTGCCTGGGAGCAAATTAAAGTTTTGACTTTACAAACACTGGCCAGATGTGAATCAAGGGGCTTTACTAGTATCGTTGCTATCTGGACGCCCTGTTCTACAACTTCTACCAGCAAGTTTCTCGTTATATCTTTCCTTGCAAAACTTCTGGTCCCAGTTGCCAGCAGCAAAGGTTAAAGGAGGGAGGTGCCTGTTGTGGAAAGGCTGGTGGGGTGCGGTACCTGCAGGACCTGCGGACGCGACACGGCCTGGGAAACGACAGCACGGCTGCACTGATGTGTTTGGAAAGGCCGGGCAATGCAGCGCACGCGTGCCAGCGCAACGCGTGTGTGAGTACCAACGCACGCGTACCAGCGCAACGCCCGTGTGAGTACCAACGCACGCGTGCCAGCGCAACGCCCGTGTGAGTACCAACGCACGCGTACCAGCGCAACGCCCGTGTGAGTACCAACGCACACGTACCAGCGCAACGCCCGTGTGAGTACCAACGCACGCGTGCCAGCGCAACGCCCGTGTGAGTACCAACGCACGCGTGCCAGCGCAACGCCCGTGTGAGTACCAACGCACGCGTACCAGCGCAACGCCCGTGTGAGTACCAACGCACACGTACCAGCGCAACGCCCGTGTGAGTACCAACGCACGCGTGCCAGCGCAACGCCCGTGTGAGTACCAACGCACGCGTGCCAGCGCAACGCCCGTGTGAGTACCAACGCACACGTACCAGCGCAACGCGTGTGTGAGTACCAACGCACACGTACCAGCGCAACGCCCGTGTGAGTACCAACGCACGCGTGCCAGCGCAACGCCCGTGTGAGTACCAACGCACGCGTGCCAGCGCAACGCCCGTGTGAGTACCAACGCACGCGTACCAGCGCAACGCCCGTGTGAGTACCAACGCACGCGTGCCAGCGCAACGCCCGTGTGAGTACCAACGCACGCGTACCAGCGCAACGCCCGTGTGAGTACCAACGCACGCGTGCCAGCGCAACGCCCGTGTGAGTACCAACGCACGCGTGCCAGCGCAACGCCCGTGTGAGTACCAACGCACGCGTGCCAGCGCAACGCCCGTGTGAGTACCAACGCACGCGTGCCAGCGCAACGCCCGTGTGAGTACCAACGCACGCGTACCAGCGCAACGCCCGTGTGAGTACCAACGCACGCGTGCCAGCGCAACGCCCGTGTGAGTACCAACGCACGCGTGCCAGCGCAACGCCCGTGTGAGTACCAACGCGCACATACCAGCGCAACGCACGTGTGAGTACCAACGCGCACATACCAGCGCAACGCACGTGTGAGTACCAACGCAACGCCCGTGTGAGTACCAACACACACGTGCCAGCGCAACGCCCGTGTGAGTACCAACGTGCGCGTACCAGCGCAACGCCCGTGTGAGTACCAACACACACGTGCCAGCGCAACGCCCGTGTGAGTACCAACGCACGCGTGCCAGCGCAACGCCCGTGTGAGTACCAACGTGCGCGTACCAGCGCAACGCCCGTGTGAGTACCAACGCGCGCGTGCCAGCGCAACGCCCGTGTGAGTACCAACGCACGCGTACCAGCGCAACGCCCGTGTGAGTACCAACGCGCACATACCAGCGCAACGCACGTGTGAGTACCAACGCAACGCCCGTGTGAGTACCAACACACACGTGCCAGCGCAACGCCCGTGTGAGTACCAACGCGCGCGTACCAGCGCAACGCCCGTGTGAGTACCAACGCGCGCGTACCAGCGCAACGCCCGTGTGAGTACCAACGCGCGCGTACCAGCGCAACGCCCGTGTGAGTACCAACGCACGCGTGCCAGCGCAACGCCCGTGTGAGTACCAACGTGCGCGTACCAGCGCAACGCGTGTGTGAGTAACAACGCACGCGTACCAGCGCAACGCGTGTGTGTGTACCAGTGCAACGTGTGTGTACCAACACAGGTTATGAACTCACACTTGCACTCCCTCCTATGCCAGTCTCATTTTTCTTCCCTCTCTGTTTAGCAGGCAAACACCAGCTCAGACACTGCTGGGAACGGACGATGGAAACAGCCGCCTGCCAGCTGAACCAAGGGAAGCCTCTGTTCAAACACAGGTCCCAGTGACCCTAGAAACACCCATTATTTTCCTTTAATCAAATGGAGAAACGCCCATCCATGCTGCCACCCATTTCTCAATGCGCGAGTGACGCATTGCTCACGTTTTCCAGCCATCGCCACAAAAACACTGTGCTGTACCCGTAATTGTCCTTGGGCACGCCACCTCACCAGGGCGCGTCAGCCTCCACCTGCATGGTCACAGGAGGAAACGGCTCCGGTGAGGTCCTTGGTGTCCCAGGGTCTCCTGGCTGCAGCCAGAAGAAGGTTTCCGGATTAGTTTTGTTAATCACAAGAGCTCTTTCTGAGGAGGAGGCACCGCGTGCTGCCATGAGAAGAGACTGGACACAAACCCTGCTCCTGTCGCACCGACACGCGCTCCCCGCCACCTCTGCCGGCACTTTGGGACACAAAACCGCTCCGAACCGCAGGACTCGGCTCGGAGAAGTGCTTGCACTGCCATGCAGCATCATACATTGACACATACAGAGATTTAACTTTTAGCAATAATTCTGACCTAAGAAGGGGTCAGCAATGATGCAACAAAAGGAGTTTTGACACTTAACCCACCAGCATCAGACTGAAGAGCTTACAGCCCGGCAGAGCTACTGCCAAATGAGTGCACAGAGACTCTATTCTCCGGAAAACAGCCCACAAACCTTCCTTAAGAACAACGTCACTGACCCTCGACTTGCAATGTACTGTAACATCATCCCACAGTCAAATAAACCACTTCAAAAAACTCTTGTCTGGTGACATAAAACCCATGATGTAGCCTGCATTCATTACTTCTTGCAACCATGTTATGATGATCAAAGTAGGACACAAGACAAGCTATTGCTGCCACAGCCCGTGGGTGAAACCTTGCCCGTGAAAAACCACCGACAGAAGTTTGTTTCCATGGACCGGTATTTACACCCAGGTTTGCATCCCGTACTTCTAGTCTACCTCTGAAACTGTGACGTTCTTGCAGAAGTCAAACAAGCAGGAAGTATTGTCACCACTGTACTTCAGGCATACTCTGTTCCATACTGTGTGTATCTAATGTGTGTGTGAATCAGAAAACCGGGATTATCTCAGCACACGCCCCTGCGCAGCGCGATGAGCAGGCGGTCCCAGCCCTGGCGTTGGCCGCGCTGTGACTCCTGTCCCCGCAGCAGCGCACACAAAACAGGACAGCACATCCAGTCCTGACACATCAGACAACACAGCAACAAATATCACGGTTGTGCCTGTGGCTCTTGTGGTGAAAAAAATCATTACACATCTTTGTGTTCCTCACACAGTGATGCTGTGAGTAGTTTCAGAATGAGTAGTTTCATATTCCTTTGAACTATAACTACAGCTAGAAGCACTGGTGTCACCAGCGCACCTGGACGCGGAGGCGAGCGCTGCCGAGTGACACGGGCGCGCTCCAGAGCGGCGTTCCCGGGCACAGCCACCTCCTCGGGGCTCGGCTCTGCCCACAAAGAGCCCCGCGGCTTCCAGCTGCTCCCTCTAGTGGCAACCAGGCTGTGACCGCGACCAAACCCGCTCTGGTGAGCCCGCTCAGGGGCCGCGGGCTCTCCGGTCTCCTACAACAGCTCAGGAAACGCCATCTCCAAGCGACAGACGGCACCTGCCCTCCGCAGGAGACGAGGACGCTCAGGAAGAGCCGCTGGTGGCACAGCAGCCGCGCAGAGCGCCTGCAGGAGCGGGAACGGAACCACTGCGCCCACGGGTCACCTCCCGAGGCCTCGGCTGGGCTGGGCTCGGCTCAGCGCTGGCTCAGGACGCTCTGCGGGAAGAGCAGGGCTGGGCTGGGCTCAGCGCTGGCTCAGGGTGCTCCGGGAAGAGCAGGAATGGGCTCAGCTCAGTGCTGGCTCAGGATGCTCTGCGGGAAGAGCAGAGCTGGGTTCGGCTCAGCGCTGGCTCAGGATGCTCCGGGAAGAGCAGAGCTGGGTTCGGCTCAGCGCTGGCTCAGGATGCTCCAGGAAGAGCAGAGCTGGGTTCGGCTCAGCGCTGGCTCAGGATGCTCCAGGAAGAGCAGGGCTGGGCTCGGCTCAGCGCTGGCTCAGGATGCTCCGGGAAGAGCAGGGCTGGGCTCGGCTCAGCGCTGGCTCAGGACGCTCTGCGGGAAGAGCAGGGCTGGGCTCGGCTCAGCGCTGGCTCAGGACGCTCTGCGGGAAGAGCAGGGCTGGGCTCGGCTCAGCGCTGGCTCAGGACGCTCTGCGGGAAGAGCAGAGCTGGGCTCGGCTCAGCGCTGGCTCAGGACGCTCTGCGGGAAGAGCAGAGCTGGGCTCGGCTCAGCACTGGCTCAGGATGCTCCGGGAAGAGCAGGGCTGGGCTCGGCTCAGCACTGGCTCAGGATGCTCCGGGAAGAGCAGAGCTGGGCTCGGCTCAGCACTGGCTCAGGATGCTCCGGGAAGAGCAGGGCTGGGCTCGGCTCAGCACTGGCTCAGGATGCTCCGGGAAGAGCAGAGCTGGGTTCGGCTCAGCACTGGCTCAGGATGCTCCGGGAAGAGCAGGGCCGGGCTCGGCTCAGCGCTGGCTCAGGATGCTCCGGGAAGAGCAGGGCTGGGCTCGGCTCAGCGCTGGCTCAGGATGCCCAAGCTGAGGAAAGGAAGTAAAGCCAGTTCCTTTTACAGGTCTCCACAGCAGACAAACAGTCCCACTCTGCTCCTCACAGGACAAAGGAAACAAACAAAAACACTGCAAGTTTCCTCTAAAGGTGAGGACAAAAAAAAGCCAGCTGTTTCCCTGGTATCTGAGCTGAGGCGACGGTCTGGCACCACCTGCGAGCAAACCTGTCACCGACAGCACCTGTCCCTGCGTGTGTCACTCCCACCAGCTCCCGAGATGTCGATCAGCTCCATTCTGCCCTATGTTGAATTCACAGGTCTTACTGAGCACTGCTCGGGGGCATATAAGAGGTTAAAGGAAAATTAAAACGTGTCCTGTGGAACCATTACAATTATAAAGCCATTACAAAGTTCTACATATGGAGACTTTGTAAGTGGGTTGCTGATTAATGCAGCCGATGATTAATGCGCAAAGACTATCACAACAGGAAGGAGTTCCCACACCACCTCATAGCAAATTGATTTCATTTCAGGTTATGCACTAAGCAAGTGAAATAGTCCTTTACCAAGAGGCCTGAGAGCAGCAGGCAAGTCCAAGAGCACAGCAGCACCACCTCTGCAGGACACACAGACAAAGCCAGAACCGCTGCTTATGCGGTCCCCACTGTCACTTCTGCCACCGCGTCTGTGCTACCACTGGAAGCTCCTGACCTGTTTAGTTCCCAGCATTGAATTAAGATTACACATCTCTCGGAAGAAGTCAAGCAAAGCCAGGCTGCAGCTAAGGCTCGTTGGGGATTCATCTCAAACTCCAACACAGTTAGCAGCACCTTTAAGAAGAACAAGCAAAGTTCTGCAATGAGGTGGAATGTATATAATGCAACAAACCTCACCAAGCATTCCCCGACACTCCAAGGAGGGCTGCTTTTGTACATGAGCTGCCCTTGTGCAAATTATTTTAAATTCAACTGCAGAGGCCCCGTTATTTTTCCTTGTAGAAGTTTAATGCAGACACTTTGATGCCTGCAAAGTCAAGGGCTTGTCAATAACTGGAAACAGAGGCTGAAGCGGCAGAAATGTCCATGTCCTATATTGTCCTGTTCTTGAGTCCCTGTTTCTAATGAAAATGCTTCTCTAGACTCCACAGGAAAGGCACGCGCACCTGTATGACACGAGAGCTGCAGAAGAAAAGGGCTGGTCCTGCAGCCCTCAAGCGCATCACAAAGGGAAGGGAACGGCAGGATGATTCCCGTGGTGAATAAACCAGATGTTCAAAAAGCAGACCAAGCTTCATCCAATTCTTCCTCACATCTGCTTTGGCTACTTTGTTTTTTCTTGAAGTCTTTGCAGCCCCAGGTTAGCTCTCACCGTCCATCAGCACGGCCTACCAACGGGCACACGGGGCTGAAACAGACGTGTGACACCGCAGGAGAGCACACAGCCAGTGACACGAGTGGCTGCGGCCACTGGTAGTGTGAGGAAGGAATACAGCCCTTCGCACGGCCCCGGCGCGTCACCCCTCCCTTACACCTCCTAGTTATCACTAGCGCGTTCCACAGCCGTAACCAAACACAACAAAGCCACGCACAGATCCCCAGGAAGGACCTTCCTCCTCACACTTCCCTTTCGGAGAACAGAGCTCTTAAAGATCTGGACTTGCAATTTGCTTTCGTAAGTATTTTGCAACTTTTTAATAGTATTTGCCAGCTAGATTTAGAGGCACTCTTTTAACACCAGAAAACAAGGGAATGCACTTGCAAACACAGGTCAGTGGCGTAAGTGATCAAACACCAAACTGGGGCGGGAGGGCTTGGTCCAAGTGCGGGTTTGTACCTCCTGCCCAGAGAGCTGACCCTCGCTCCAGAGCACCGAGCAGCGGAACCTCCGCCTGTCGGCACAGCCGAACCTCCACGCGATGGCACAGCCGAACCTCCGCCTGTTGGCACAGCCGAACCTCCGCGCGATGGCACAGCCGAACCTCCGCGCGATGGCACAGCCGAACCTCCGCCTGTTGGCACAGCCGAACCTCCGCGCGATGGCACAGCCGAACCTCCGCGCGATGGCACAGCCGAACCTCCGCGCGATGGCACAGCCGAACCTCCGCGCGATGGCACAGCCGAACCTCCGCCTGTTGGCACAGCCGAACCTCCGCGCGATGGCACAGCCGAACCTCCGCGCGATGGCACAGCCGAACCTCCGCCTGTTGGCACAGCCGAACCTCCGCGCGATGGCACAGCCGAACCTCCGCGTGATGGCACAGCCGAACCTCCGCGCGATGGCACAGCCGAACCTCAGGACAGGAACGTCCCCACTGCGATCGACAATGAACCCCGCAGACCCCGTTCCCGTGGGGGCGCCTAAGTGGTGCAAAGATTATAGAGCAGTAATCCAAGAAACATAAAGCACTTCTGCTTTTCTCTCAAAATAAAGTGAAGATCTAGAATGTACAAGCACATCTTGCAAAGAACTCAAAGAACCTCCTCAACATTGTAAGTTACATTTACAAGAGCAAAAAGAAAAGTTACCCCTATGGGTTACGCACAGAAGTTCGGCACACGCACCGCAAACCTCGGGATCCAGCGCCGGCAGCCGTCTGCTCTGCCAGCGCGACCTCCGGGTTTATCACTGCCCGGACACGCAGAAAATGATCGAGTCCAACACACACACACACTCTGATTCGGTTAAAAATACACCACGGTATATCTACAAGATGTAACTCACTCTGTCCGACACAAATACAACGCTAACCCATCCTTGCTTTATTAAAGCAAAGGGCTGCGTTAGCGTAGACTCCTCAAACTAGTACAGAACTGGAGAAAATGTAAGGAGAATAACTCCAAACCGTTAGTATAAGCCATAATCTGGAACAAACGTGACACCAAGTTTCGGATGGACACTTTGAAATGACAGATGTTATCATATGAAAGACAAAGTACTGGATGGAGCCAAAGTCCTCTTATAGCCATGTAATGCCTATATCAATAAGGCATTTTAACTTTATAACTAATATTTAGTTAAGTTCAAACACAATCCTGCCAATAAACCAAAGTAAACACACTTATCTAAAGTACACAAAACCAGGCTAACACAGCCTGGTAGTTAAACACATGGGAATTTCTACCTGTGCATGAGCAATCGCTGTGCTCACGGGCCTGTCCTCTCCTTCACGGGGCTGGCACCGCTCAGATCTCCACGGCTGTCGCTGCAAGGTCTTGTTCGTCACAGACCTTACTGAACTCGGCCAGACTGCAGACCCAGCCAGCCCCTGACGTTACGTTTCTGCCTTCCAGCCACACTAAGGGAACAAAGCCGTCAAACGCAAGAGCAGCGCTGCCGGGGCAGGGGCCATGGGGGATGCGAGAGCTCCACCGCAGCGCCCACCGCGCCGGCTGCTCCGCCCGCGGCTCCGCGCTGGCACAGAAACCCGGGCCTGGGCACTGGCTGCTGAGGGCGGCGGAGCCGCCGGGAGCTGCAGCCCTGCTGGGGAAGGCAGGTGGTCCCTCCCGGCCCCTCGCCCCGGCGGGGACGCCGCGACACCGCTCCTGTGCCGTGGGACGTGCACCAGCACCGCAGAAACGGCTGTCGGGAGCCACAGACACCCCCGACACCAGGACCTGGCAGCGCGGCTGCGCCAGAGCGGCTCCACAATCCTCTCGTCGCGCTGAGATTCGAAGCTTGAGACAATTTTTTCCTCATTTTTTCTGTTCCCTGGCTATCCAAGTGAAGTTTTTAGCGCTATTCTTAGGCAAGAAAATAATACCATACCGTCATTATGGACATTTTTGAAATGTAACATCTTAAAGCATTTTGTTTAAAATTAGGTTGACACCAGCGCACCTCTGTAATTTCTATACTTTATTTAACATCTTCAGACTAATCGTTTGTCTTTACTGCAATTTATCAATGCTTATTTGCTCTTTTTCTACTGCCTTTTGTTTTTTAAGTGGCACAGGGGTATGCACGGCCTATCGTTATAAAAACAAACCATTTAGAGCCAGGTGATTTAACAGAGGCATACTTCAAACTCAATAATCCCCAGGGAATGAAAAATTAAAACCAGAATATTTCCAACATAAAAACGAGAACACTTTTGCACCAAGGCCCTCTCTCCAGTGAAGATCCCGCTCCAGGCAGCAGCAGCGGAGCCCGCGCCGCGCAGCCCCTGGCGCGAGGCCGTGACTTCGGCTGAATCCAGCGGAGACTGCCCCGAACGACAAACGGCTGAGGACTCGCACAGATCCGTTGTTCTGTGCCTGAATCACACTTCGAGTTGGCCAGACTCGACAGACAAACACAGGCCTCTCAGATCTCTTACTGGATATACGCACCATACCTTTGACATTAGATTCTCCCCAGTGCTAAGGGTCGAGGCCACGGTTCCTTCTCCACTTGGAGGGATTTCCCAAACACTCGGTACAGGGATGGAAAAAAAAGCTTTTTGCCCTTCCTTTAAACCACCACGAAAAGAGCATTATTAGAAATTTGTGTGAAAACCAGCAAAGAGTGAACTATTTGTTCATAACAAACACACAAACTCCGCACAGCAAGGGAGTTTCAGGGGAAACTCAGGAAAGGTCAGGGCTTTCCCCACCTCCCCAGCTCGGTCTTTCAGAGCAGGACACAAGCACCAGCAGCCAGCACAGAGCCGTGCAGCAGTAACCCAGTCCCTGTCCCATCAGCGTCAGCAGTGCTGATGATATCACTACGGCTGGGGAGGGGAAAGCCCCGAGCCTTCACCCAGACTCCAGCTGCACGTCAGTGACAGGCACGCCTCCCTCGCCACGCACCGCAAGGTCACTTGTCACTGATGCGTTCAGGGTCAGATTGCGGCTTTGGTTTTTGCCTGGTATTCCAAAGAGCTGAAACAGTTCAGAATGTGTCTGCACCCAAATGTGCCGGTCAAAAGGGTGCGAGACAAGCACATTACGAAAAGCTCTTTTGCCTTCAGCACAGGACCTGTAAACCACCTGTCAAAGAATAAACGCCTAGATGGCAAATCTGCTTGCTCCTAAGAGGCCATCAGTACAAGTCAGATGCCCTCTAAATGCTGCCAAATACGCAGGTACCCAAATTTCTGCTTTGTCAGACCACTGCTACCGGGGCGCTGCGGGCCGGAGCGGCTCCCCACGCCGCCCTGCTGGGACACGGGCTGCACCGAGACGGGAGCGGCCCACCAATAACGGGGTGAAGGACCGGGTTTAAAACGTCCTCAGTCCTGTGACCTTCCTCATGTTGGGGAAGCATCTTAATGACCTGCCGTTAAGAACTGGGCAGCCCATCGTCGTCACGCTGTGCTTCAAGAGCAGCGATGTTTGTTCCACTTTTTAAATATGCCTCTGCACACTCATTTGCCACAACCTCCAAAATTCCCTCTTCCGTTTGACAGGATCAAGGTACGGCCCCTCCTGCCCCTGGCCAAGGACGGAGTCCAGCAGCGAGCTCCGCAGCCAGCGCTGTGGCCAGCCCCATCCCAGGGATCGCTGTGACCAACCCCATCCCAGTGATCGCTGTGACCAGCCCCATCCCAGTGATCGCTGTGACCAGCCCCATCCCAGGGATCGCTGTGACCAACCCCATCCCAGTGATCGCTGTGACCAGCCCCATCCCAGGGATCGCTGTGACCAGCCCCATCCCAGTGATCGCTGTGACCAGCCCCATCCCAGGGATCGCTGTGACCAGCCCCATCCCAGGGATCGCTGTGACCAGCCCCATCCCAGTGATCGCTGTGGCCAGCCCCATCCCAGTGATCGCTGTGGCCAGCCCCATCCCAGGGATCGCTGTGACCAGCCCCATCCCAGTGATCGCTGTGACCAGCCCCATCCCAGTGATCGCTGTGACCAGCCCCATCCCAGGGGATCGCTGTGACCAGCCCCATCCCAGGGGATCGCTGCGGCCAGCCCCATCCCAGGGGATCCCAGGGGATCCCCGGTACCCATGGCCAGGCTCTGCGGCCAGCCCGGTCCTATGGGATCGCTGTGGCCAGCCCCGTCCCGCAGGATCCCCAGTGCCCAGGACCAGGGCTGCGGCCAGCCCCGTCCCGCGGCATCCCCGATGCCCACAGCCAGGCACTGCGGCCAGCCCCATCCCGTGGCATCCCCGGTGCCCAGGACCAGGGCTGCGGCCAGCCCCGTCCCGCGGCATCCCCGGTGCCCATAGCCAGGCACTGCGGCCAGCCCCGTCCCGCGGGATCCCCGGTGCCCATGGCCAGCCCCGTCCCGTGGGATCCCCGGTGCCCATGGCCAGCCCTGTCCCGTGAGATCCCCGGTGCCCGCAGCCAGGGCTGCGGTGCAGGCGCCCCGGCACAGTGCCCGTCCTGAGCCGGGCAGGGCTGGACGCAGACCTTGGCAGGCACATCAAGCACTTCTTCCATTTCCAGCGCACGCTATCGCGGCAAGCCATGCTCTGGCTCCACAGAGCACACCTACAAACGTGTTCGGTGTTACCGATCACACACACATGCTGAGCATTAAAGCAAACACCTGCTTTAACGCTCAACTGGCCCAAATTATCTTGCCAAGTCTACAAAATCCTGTAAAGTTCGTGTCTGCTTCCAAAGCTGCTATGTACCTGGATGCTTTGGTTTCAGCATTACTCAGCACATTGATTCTCCTGCTTCGAATACAGGAAATTCAGTAGCTCAACAGGTAACTCCTTAGTCCTAAGAGTCTGTCCTCTGTTGCTCAACTTGGACATAACTCCCATCGATGTAATTATAAAGTTTTATTGAGTAAAGCCTACAGGCGTGGGTGTACACACAGCTGGGTGTTTCAGCACAGTCTGAGCCATGCTGTGGACTTCTGCTTCTTTCTAAAAATATTTCTCAATAGGCAACGGGTGTGTCACTGAGTTAATGAGTAATAACTTTTCCCATATGCCCTGGATTAGGAGGAATGCTCAGTCTTAGCAGTAAGAAGTGTTATGGAATCACAGGATTCCATATGGAATCTGTGTCTAACAGGTGGGTGCAGAATACGCTGACCCACCTGCTGAGACAATGCAAGTGTTAACATCGTCTATGGCAAGAATACAAACCTTCCCTTTTCCACACATTTTGCAGCTTTTCTATGCATAATACTTATGAGGTATACTTACACATATGATCATATCTATATCTTCTGAGTAGAAGCACTCCAACAGAAAAATAACCTGGGAGCAAACCCTTTGTGTCATGTGCTCTAGAACATTATGTAAAACTAAACATACTATTGTCTTTTTTCCCCATTATTGTTACTACATTATAACTATTGCTGTACATGTGACAGAAGTGCATGTTGTCAGGGATAATCATCAGGAAAGTCGAGAAAACAGAGATCGCTTTTTAAGAAGTCTTTGCCTTAAATCTTCCATATTTGTTACTTTTTAAAGACTAGCAACAGTTCTGGAAACGGTCGTCTCCACATCCTTGCAGATGTCACCAAACCGTACCACCCCTAGGCAGTGCTGTTTCTCGCATCCATCGGCGGCATTAGAGAGATCTCTGGTTTTCAAGCAGAACGGGGAGAACCCCACTGAGTACAGCGCACGGAGACCGGCAGCGCATTTCTCACCACTGGGACCCGCGAACGGCCCGCAGAGCGTTCCCGGTGGCTGCGGCGGGCTGAGCGGGCACAGCACCCCTCGGTGGGTTCTGTGCTCCCACAGTGCAGTGGGCTGAGCGGGCACAGCACCCCTCGGTGGGTTCTGTGCTCCCGCAGTGCAGTGGGCTGAGCGGGCACAGCACCCCTCGGTGGGTTCTGTGCTCCCGCAGTGCAGCGGGCTGAGCGGGCACAGCACCCCTCAGTGCCAAGGACCGAGAAATCACTGAAATCACTCACTGCAGAGCTAGTGGAGACCAGAGAAAGATTTCTGCTGGAGGGCTACAAGTGTACCTTGAAAAACACGTAACTGCTGTTCACACTGAAAGTTGGTTGCAGTTCACATCCCGAACCCCAAAGATTTCAATTAGCATATTAGGATATTCAGCACCTTGACATTTAGGTCACTTACTCTGTGGCCTAAATAGAAATTATAGGTGACTAATTTAGAAATCCAAGTTTGACAGCACTAGCCTTAAATTGTACCCAGTTATAATGAAGGAACGCAGCCTGTATCACAAATCGGTGGGGAGATTCAGTGTTTACTCTACTTTGTGATACTTCGATAAACGACACTCTATGAAATTGAATGATTTGTTAAAATACCAAGGAAAAAAGGCCAAGTTCAGCAGTGAGTTGTGTGTAAAGGCAGACAGGCTAAGGAAAGCCTGCTGTCCCGACCGGGAGCTGCGACAAAGCCCTGGTGCCGCTGTGTGCCCGCAGCGCCCAGCTCTGCCCGCCGCTCGAGCTCGGGAGAGACGAAGAGCTACGCGGTCAGAGCCGCACCCGCCCTGGGGCGCGGCAGAAACGGCAATTGCACCCCCCCCACACAGAACAGCTCAGCCGTTCGCAGGTCAGGTGGCTTTGCGTTGTTACAGATAATTACATTGCAAAGGCTCACCGCTTTTACTCAGACAGGCAAGGGTGTGACAGCAGCTGAGGCACGAGCGTGAGGTCACAGAGCGATGGCAGGCGGAGGAGCCGGGAGAATCCCGCCAGGTCAGTTCAGCGCAGCCTGGCACGGTGCTACACACACGCTGACAGTGATCCAAAAGAACCTACTTCACTACAACCGAACTGCAGTATTGCCTTATTATCTTAAACAGAAAGTGAACACGATTGGAAAAGTTAACTCAGTGGAAACAGCCATCCATAAACTTTTAGGTTACTGACTCCTGACCAATGTTACTGCAGGAGAGGTCAAGCACCACAGCGCTGACCTTCACAGTCTCGAGGTGCAGTTCAACAGTTGACTCAAACCGATCCGGCTGCAGGTTCTTGCTGGCGGTTCCGTCCTGTTCCCTGCTCGCAGCTCTGTATTCCTGCTCCTTACACCGCTCCTGGCATTGCTGCGGCCCCGCTTGGACCAGGCAGACCACTAACGGGAACAAAACTGCCCCGAGGCGCAGACTCAACACCAGCGAATGAACAAACAGCTTCCAGCCTGATCAGGACGGAGCGGGGAGGGGGACAGAGCGGGGAGCGGTGCGGGGGACAGAGGAGGGAGGGGGACAGAGGAGGGAGGGGGACAGAGGAGGGAGGGGGACAGAGCGGGGAGCGGTGCGGGGGACAGAGGAGGGAGGGGGACAGAGGAGGGAGGGGGACAGAGCGGGGAGCGGTGGGGGGCACAGAGGTGGGAGGGGGACAGAGCGGGGAGCGGTGCGGGGGACAGAGGAAGCAGGGGGACAGAGCGGGGAGCGGTGCGGGGGACAGAGGAGGGAGGGGGACAGAGCGGGGAGCGGTGCGGGGGACAGAGGAAGCAGGGGGACAGAGGAGGGAGGGGGACAGAGCGGGGGGGCAGAGCGGGGAGACAGAGCAGGGAGCGGTGCAGGGGGGGCAGAGCGGTTGGGGGACAGAGCGGGGAGCGGTGGGCGGGGCAGAGCAGGGACCGGTGGCGGGGGCAGAGCGGGGAGGGGGACGGAGCGGGGAGGGGGACGGAGCGGGGAGGGGGACGGAGCGGGGGCAGAGCGGGGGGCAGAGCGGGGGGCAGAGCGGGGGGCAGAGCGGGGGGCAGAGCGGGGGGCAGAGCGGGGGGCAGAGCGGGGGGCAGCCACCTGAGGCCACGGTGGATCTCAGGCGCTGGTGACAGGAGCGTAGGAAAACGACAGCTTAAACAAGACGTGAGAAGAGCGGAATATGAACTCTGAGGGCTGCTGCAGCCCCTTGGCTTCAGGCCAGCTTCAAAGGGTCAGCGTATTTTTCCCAATGAGGTACAAAAACTAGAATTATTTCTTTTTTATTTTCTGATCTAATTTATCTCTACCTTTTTTCTAACCACTGTGAGCACGACCAGAATTGGGCTCTTGGAATCTTTGTGTCTGCACTGGTAGGATGCATCAAAACCTTTGTCAGAGACGAACACGAGGCTCCGAGGGCACTCAGCTTGCTCTACACCACATGCCTGGTATTAAGGCAGGAGACGCATTATCTCTCAAAACAATATGGGAGTGTTCTGAAAGTAACAGGGTACGGCCTGGTACCGTATCATTAAATATTAACACAAGCGATAGCTAATCTACCCAAGGTGAGTCAACCCTGACCACAGCTTTAACCACTTACAAAAAAAGACGATTAACACACCAAGTCTAACCACACACATGACTACAAGACGTGCTACACTGTAGTTCTGAGAGGAAAGGCACACACAAAAAAGATCAGAATGTATTTCACAGTTTTGTAACGAGCCCTGAGCAGCCCTTACGGCGTTACAGAACCCAGCCTTCGTTCAAACCGATGACTTTCGTGTTTCCAGAAAACCAAACCCAAACCCACACAGGGTCTGTTCCTGGAGCGAACGGTGTCCTGGTGAACCAGCGCCTGGGCCTCCGAACCGCAGCCAACCTGGGCTGGAGCCCGACACCGGCAGAGGGTTTCCTGCAGGCTGGATCCGCGGTTACCCGCTCCAGCCACACCGGTAAACACCACAGAATTTCACAGCAGAAAGGAAGGAAACAAAAAAGCGATGCATTATGTCTCCTACAGCCAAGACCTTGTGTGTGCTCTTAGCACGGCTCAACTGGCACCATCAATAGGCTCTCGCTCTCAATTACCTATTTAGTTTTGCTGACATTTGGTTCTCAGCAACCTGTAACGTTACATTCCCTACACAACAAGGTTAAGTGCCTATATTTATCTGTTCATGATATGGAAATTTATCGTAGTTGCCCACTTATTACTGCACAGAAAGGCCCATGTTCCACTCGCTCCAGCCTTATGTTCACTGAAATGAAGTTATCCAGGAAGCAGAAAGAGTTGCCATGGAAACAAAACCAATTTAACAGAGGCTGCTGCAAAACCTCCATTAATTAACCTATTTATGGTAAAACCATTTCTCCTCTCATTAGATGCAGCTGGTATCATTCCAATGACACAACAAGAAATGCACAGCCGCTCCGGTCTGTTCCACGCTTCGGTGAGAAACGCAGCAGCACAGCCCGGCTCCGCGTGTTGATCCCTCAGGGCAGAGCTCCAGCCGAGGCGGCAGAAAGGAGCCCGTGGTCTGTGCCAGCTTTGAGCACACGCGTGGCGGTACAGCGATTTGTCTTGCTTGTTTTGAGACATAAAGGTCTGATTAAGAATAAAAGTTTAAAATTCGTTTTCACTTCTGAAATGCAGACTGTCGGTTTCTTTTAGGAAAAGCTATCTTAATTTTTTTAATACACTACGTTGACAAAACGAAATGGTCCATGTCGAATTCAGGAAACAAAAGACACTTTGAAGTACAGAGTAACAGAAGACGACCTGTGGAACAGTTACCACGTCCCAGCTCTGCTCTAGGCAGGATACCAGTGCGTTATACCCAAAAGCCGCACGGGCTTCCAGAGAGGGAGTTACGGGTAATTCAGTTTCAAGCTGAGACAAACTCTGCCTGCAGAAACCCCCAAACGTTAACTACACGAAGAACAGCTGTAATATCCTTTTGTTCGTACCAGTTCAGCACAGAGCACCGTCCGACCTGGCCCTGCGCGGTGACAATGACGAGCCCTGTGCTGTAAGGGAGGCAAGATCTGCAGAGATCATCCCAGGTTTAACGTGGATGCTGTTACCAGCAGCATAACGCTACTCCTAGCCTGCAAATCCGATAACAACAACTCAATAATTACCAGCCACAAACAGCACATAACACAAAACAGTTCATATGCCTTAGACCATCTGGACGTCTATTTACACAGCAACCAATTTGTTGCTGTACCTAATGCAAATTTCGTGATTGCAAGGTGATTTGGTGGAGGGTGAGGGGGAACATGAAGAATGAACCAGCCCTCACGTGAGCGCTCTGAGCACAGGACAGGGCAAACCGCTCAAAGCGCAGCAGCCGAGGGAGAACCGAAGGGGCAGCAAGGGCGGCGGAAGCGTGGGGGGGTCCAGGCCTCCTTCCACAGCTCTGACCTAAAAGAAAAGGCAGCAACAGCCCGATAACAGCAACAGTGTGTCACGGCCTTGCCTCCATGGCTCTTCTTTGGACGGCATGGGCTGTTGACAGCATACGATAGATTTCATACATTTTCAACTGGTTCATAAAAACAACACAGAATTTCACGTAATTGGTAAGCCATTAGACTTACCACCGCATGATCTGTCTCATTTTTGTAATTTACTTGTTAGCTGTGAAATCAATGAACAACTACACCAGTGCAAACGGCCCAGATCTGCTCCCCACAGCGCAGGGACCGGCAATAAATCCCCTGCAGGAAAGGCCACAAACCTGTGGCCGCGCGTTGCCCACAAGGGCGAGCGCTCCAGGCTCCGTGGAGCCCGACGCTGACAGCAGGAGGCACAGGGACCGCAGGGACCGCAGGGACCGCAGGGCCAGGCCGCCGGCGACGGGAGACACGCCGGGCAAAACAACGCACAGCCCTGATCGGGGGTGAAGAAAGGTTGTGGTAACACAGCTCAGTTCTGCGTTTCTTCTCCAACAAGGCCTCCCACACAAGCCAGTGGGAACCATGGACACATGCAGGGTATGTAAATAGATCCTTAAGGTATAACTAAAAATTGAGCATTTTATTTAGCCTGGAAAAACAAAGAAAAAAGTCACAATTGTGAGTTCTAGGCATTCCAACGCTGAAAACACAACTGCTTGCTTGCTTTAGAACTTCTTGATTCTTGCTGTCAGAGGAGCTCAGTGTGGAAAAAGCACTATTTGGTCATGAAAATCTCTGTTTTGAACAGAATTCAAGCAAAGGATCATTAAACAAACAACTGAAGAGGAAATGAAGTGTAAAGATGGACTCTGACCCCATCCTTAACAACCCGGTGAAGTCGGCGTGGGAGATGCAGCGGCCAGCGGGAGGCGTTTCTGGCCACGAGTGCGACCCCGACGGGGCGCTGAGCGTCCCAGTCGCACTCCAAGGGGATGAAAATGAATGCGGTGTGTAACAGCATTCTTAACGTCAGCCAAAAGCGGTACAGAATCGCCCCTGAGTACTTGAGACATACAGCTTGGAAAACATGATCCATGGCAATTCTTACATTTGAATAAATTCCAAGCCGTAACGGTCTTTCAAATTTGATGCAAAATGGAAAGAAGAATGTTCCAGTTCCGCTTCCACGGAACGGCCTCCCCGTCTGTCTTCGCTCTGCCTCCCTACACCACCAGCAGTTCGCGATCCGTAACGAGACGTACCCTCATTTCGGACAGGTGATCCACAAGTAAACCTGGGCATACCTATACCATCCAGATATTCCAAGCATCCATACCAGAAGATTACCGTCTTTTACACCACGGGGGTTCCTTCCTGCAAATGGGGTCCATTATTTTCATCTGTGACAAATGAACCATTTCCACAAAGGGGATTTTAGAGCAAAGACATCACTTACAGAAACATGGGCGGGAGAAGCAAAAGAGCCATGGGCCACGACTATGTACTCTCTGTGGAACGTGTGTTTGGTTCACCTGCACCACACAAACCGAGGATATGGAGCCAAGGGGCCAGGATGCAGCAGCAGAGACACGTCGGTCCGGGTGACGTGCAGCTCACGGCCCTGCTCTGCCGGAGGAGCCCACGCGCTGCTGAGGGCCAGCAGACGCAATGACGTTATCACCAACACGAGCAAGCAGCAGCAACGGAAAGCTACTTCTCCTGTGCTCCCACCTCCTCCAAGGCCAGAAAGAAAGATGAGAAAGATGGGTATCCTTCTCCAGGGTAAAAGCAAAGCAGCTCCATATAAATTTGCAGCATTGTTCCTGCTTTAAATTTGGGGCCACTTAGGGCGCAATCTGTTCCTAGGCAAAGGTGAGGTGATGAACTCACAGGATTGTCCTCTCACCTGCTCTGGTACCCAGCAAGGGATAAGAAGCTCAAGGCTTTGTCTCTGGAAGTGCCTTGTTTTCAGAGCAGGCATTCCCTTGATGTTTGCGGTCCAGCAAAGACAGAGGCAACCTGCCCCAGCCCAGCGCTGCCGGGGTGGGTGGCACAGGCTGGCGGCCGCGGCAGCGCCACCACTGCTCCTTCAGTACCTGCACCCCAGAGAGCCCAGAGCCGCTGCCCCGCCAGGCAGAACCGGAGCAGCCACTGAGAACAGAAGCATCTGGTAAAAACACGAGGCAGGTTCATCCACCGCTCGCAGCCCAGGAACCGGCACGGCTTCCCAGGCCCCTCCTGCCTGTCTGTCTGCACCTAAATCATGCTCAGCAAGAGAACAACAGTGCCTGACAGTTGTCACTTCAGCACCCCCTGTGACAGGAACAACGTGGAACTGTAAACCCTGCGTAACCTCCGTAAATAATTCTGGTATTCTTGATTTGTTGGACTTGACAAAAACACACGGCAGACCTACAAAGTACATACACCCCTATACAGAAATAATTAAGAGGTAACCCTAAAGGAAACAGTTCCTTTGTTCTCCCGCTTTGGAAGACAGCTCGGGTGGAATTTCATTCTCAGTACTGGTTATCAGAAGTACTTCGGCGGTGCTTGGACGGCCCGCAGCCCACTGAAGTTCCTTTGTGCTCTGCTACCGACACCGCGGTTACAGAAAAAGCAATTTTGACTGATATGTAACAAAACACCTTTTCTGCAAAGGAACACAAATAAATCTCACAAGACTCAATACATGTAACAGTAGTAAGAAGAGGCCTGGCACACACGTAGTTACCTATTTTTCACTTACTGAAAAGCACCACAGACCAGAGAAGCGCCGGGGCGGCGTGGGGGCCGCACACCCGTTTGGTACGGGTTGAGCTGCTCCTGGCTGTGTGGTCGGATCATACACGAGGAGAGTGAAGGAGGGGGTTTATTAAACCTTAACAGAAGAGGCTCCACACAGAAAACCACATTTGTGGGCAGCTGGTGGATGGGCAGTGGAGGCAGGTAAACCAGAAATAACAGAACACGAGAGGAGTAGAACAGTCACAAGTACAAAGTTGAGTTACAGCACAGCTGCAAATGCCAAATTGGCAAAGTAAATTTGTGTAATTTCACCGTCCTGGTTTCGGCTACGATCAACCTCAGCGTTCACTTAGGAAAGGACTGGGCTGCCAGACATCGGAGCGATGTCAGGGAACAAAACTTCACTTGGAACAGGACATCAAAAGTCAGGCTTCCCCATCTGACCTGTTTCCATCCTCAAGAGAGGCCGAGGAGCTCCCCACCCCAAGCTGGTAATTATCTGTCTACAGGAGATACTCCAGAAAATACCTAACGAATCTGATGTTTCTTGGAAGCTGTAATCATATCTAAATCCCAACTCTCGATAGCAGAACTGCCCACGCAGGACAGGAGTCCAGGTTTGGTTCAGTTCTAACACGCCTTCCAGCCCACTGCTTTTGAACACTCTTATTAACGTACTTTGCTTTTCTGTATTCACGATGCTATCAACGTGCAACTTAAAACACCACCTGGGCCCAGCTACATCTGTCACCAGCCCTTATCTGAGCAGAAACGTTCGGAAGAGAACAAAGGTCTAACCAGATAGGAGGGAAACCCTGTGTCCCTGTCCGCGCCCAGAGCCGGGGGCCGGGCGGGAAAGCAGCGGCACGGGAAGCCCGTGACGCCTGGGTTTGACCTTCCCCGCCCCCACACGCCTGCCCCCCCGCCAGCCCCCGGCGTGACCGAGAAGCCCCCGGCCCGCAGAGGGAAGGCATCTGTCCTGTGCCAGAGCTGCGGGTGAGGTGCGGCGATGGCTCCCCACTCACCCACGCTCCGCCGCTGCAGCCCCGCTCTTCAGCGCCCACGGCGTCCCCTCGCCCCTGCCCACGCAGAGCGGCGGGCGCGAGCAGCGCGTTTGTCCCTGTGAGCGCCCGCCTGGGCCTCCCTGGGGTCTCCGAAGGAGCGCTCGTCCTAACGTGACCCTTCACTGCAGCGAGCTGGGGCAACACGAAGGGAGATGTTCTTCAGCTCACGCCTTGCTGCCCCACCAAGGAAACGGAACTCGGTCCGTGGTTTACCGGTCTCTCTCCGGTCCTCCATGGAGAGAAAATACAATGCTCTGCTAAGTGTGTTCAGGGTGATTTTATGCAGGAACTTCCTTTTGTATTTCTTGCTTGAGATCAGTGTGTCACCATATATATAAGCTATACATAAACCCACATACAAGCACATTTACTTGAACAGACCTCGTTTCAGCCATGCTCCTGTAAATCCAGTCCTACCCACAGATTTGTAGCAAAGCCCTCCCTGGCTCAACAGGAGGCAGGACCAGCACTTCCCACAGCAGCTTACAAAGCTCCAGATAACCAAACTACCTTTAGACCATGGAAGTGGCTACACAAATCACAAGAGCAAGAACTCACGACCTTGGGTCATAACTCTCTAGTGAGTTCAGTCATTGACACAAGAACTAATCAAGACACACCTACCAACAATTAAAAATGAATAGATAAATCAAAATACACGTTACACAACCTTCATCTGTCTGAACAAAATCAAAATCTGATTACCAAGATTAGCAAGAAATCCACGGCAACAAAAAGCTGGAACTCCTTCTGCGAACAGTACTGGTGGTATCTCAGGGGAAGCCCAGGTGCCAAGAGCCGGATGGTCAGGCAGTGCGAGCCGCACCCAGGACCGCCGACCCCACTGCTCCGGTCACCGCCTGTGCTACGTGGGGTTCTGGTTCACAGCTCCCAGGCACCACGCGCTCTGCAGGTTTACATAAAGCCACAGGGCATGCAGCTCTGTTTATATTTATCCTTTGTATCTACCAAATTATCTGTTCCGGCCATTTCTCAGTCTCTGAGTGTTTGCAGATCATTGCCCGTGTTTTAGGAAACTAGACGAAGAACCGATAAAATAACATTGCTGCTTACATCCCCCTGAAACTACCGAACTATTGGAGTGGCCTTCCATTCCTACTCGTTTTCCATAAGAAAATAAGCCATTTCACCTTGGTCTGCACAGCACGGAATCTGTATGACTTAGGGGTGAGGTGGGGAGAGGAGAGGAGGGAACACCCTGCATGGCACACCAGAAAGGAATGTCTGCCACGACTCCACCGCCGCCAGGGCAATGCTGCTGGCAGCAGGGGGTGACTCGGCGGTCGGACACCAGCTCCACCCGGTGCAGCCCGCACAGCCTCCACGGGTTTCCTCAGGACCAGCAGCCGAGGTCCTCCCGAGAGGTGGCCTGAGCTGGAAAACGTGGGCTAGAACAGAGGGAAGAACCGCTTTTGGAAGAACGGAGTACGTATATCACTTGGTTTTTCCCTAGAAAAAGACCTGAGTCAATTTGAGGTTTGTTTTCCAGCTCAAGTCAGATGCCACTTTCCTCTAAGCCATGCTTGCAGACAAGTAAATGTAACTTAAACCTCACACAAAGGTTGGCAGCAGATTAAAAAGGCCATGAATAAGTAAGAACATAGCTGAACAGAGGAGCCTGGCCAGCCTTCTGTGGGACTGACGGTGCTGGTGAGGGGGGAAGAGGGACAGGGCAGCCTGAAAGCCCGGGAGAAGCACCTGTCCTTGAGCCTCCGGGGGGAGATCGGGAGAGCAGGGTGTGGGTGCAACGCGGTTGAGACCCCTTCCCCTTTCCCCAGGCCAGGATTCACAACTGCGAAAAAGCCACGCTCTAGTCTGATCGGTAAGGAAAAAACTAAAAGTAAAACTCATGTTTCAGCTACAGCAAATATTTTCCTTATGCCCGAGTCAGTGTGCTGTAAGTGGGAGCCAAGGTACAGATGTCCTCTGCCCACTGGGGATGTCATCAAAGCCTGTTTAATGTGCCAGGTGAAGCAGGGGAGTTTTCTGGCTCTGAATCCTTGCTGCAGAAGCAATAGCAGACTGCAGAAAGCCATGAAAACCGCTTACACGGGCCTGACATCTGACTGAACCGCATGTGCAGGCTGTGCCGTCAGTCTACACTTCTTCACTGTCTGCCTGGTTTTCTGATGCATAATAGCTGTCCTTCGTGGCATGGAACGTTCAGTCTATGAGCACGAGCCTTTCCAAATGCTCTCCCCCATGACCAGCGTCTGTCCCGAGGAGCACGGGTGTCCCCAGCTCCCAGTGACACGTGTGTGACACCGAGGAGCAGGAAGCTCCCCAGCCCGACCGCGTGGGACGTGCAGGGCCGCGCTTCCCAAATGTGCGCCAAGCAGCTTCAGCTGTTCACAGCCCCACCGCTCCCAACGGAAGAGCAGAGCGAGGAGTCACAGCGACACAAGACAAACAGCACAACTCCCAGGAACTGTTCCGTGAGTCATCAGTCACAGGCTCCTCCCGAAGCCACCGGGTGCCCTGTGCCTGGTGGGACCCTCCAGCCCCCGAAACCGCCACGGTCACCATCCAGGCTGTTCTGTGAGATCCGCCCTGCACATCAGCAGCCTGTGCCCATCACGTGTGTGGTGCCACATGCCACCTGAGAAGCCATGTAAAATTTGTCTTACTGAATATCTGAATAAAAGCCTTCTTACAAAGCACACTCATGATTTTCTCAGGCACCGTTAGTCTGCTCAGCACCACGGACATGTTTGTTCCTAGGAGTGGTCCTCACAAAGGAACCACCCTCTGCTCTTCTTGATACACAGAAGAACGCATATGGTTATTCTGGCAGTGGTGTCAATCATTTCTTGCCATCCTTTATTGAATGGGCTTAAGTATATATGATGTGAAACATCCTCCTTTTGAATAAACGAACTGCATGCACTACTCTAAAATGTGCCATACGGTATAACTTCAAAATACAATCTCTGGAGCATACACTCAGGTTTTGATTCATCTCTGTCATATGACAGTGAAGAGGGTTATTAAAAATCAGAGCATCTCTAATTCAGTTTTTCCTGCAAACAGTCTTGCACAACATAGCACAGTTTCCAGAAACCACACGATACATATAAAATCAAACTTTTAATCCCAAATATGTACACATCCTCTGTGGCGCAACAGAAACAGCCTGCGGGGTTCTGATCTCTGCCAGTCACCTGCACAGACTCGCCTGCCAGGGGGAGCGCCACCCAAAGAGAAAGGACAGACTCCAGTGCCACCCCAGGGGCTCCTGACGCTCTCGGGGGAAGGGGCGCTGTGTAAGCAAACTACTGGTTTCCCAGTGCTGGGGAATGCCCGGCACCAGAGGAGTGGACTGGTGTGAATCACCCCACGCAGGCATTCACTCCTATCTGAACAACAGGACCCACCGTGTCCTCTCGTGTGAGCGACATTCACATGGCAACAACAACGGGACCCACCGTGTCCTCTCGTGTGAGCAGCATTCACATGGCAACAACAACGGGACCCACCGTGTCCTCTCGTGTGAGCAGCATTCACATGGCAACAGCAACGGGACCCACCGTGTCCTCTCGCGTCGGCGACATTCACATGGCAACAACAATGGGACCCACCGTGTCCTCTCATGTGAGCAACATTCACATGGCAACAACAACGGGACCCACCGTGTCCTCTCATGTGAGCAACATTCACATGGCAACAACAACAGGACCCACCGTGTCCTCTCGTGTGAGCGACATTCACATGGCAACAACAACGGGACCCACCGTGTCCTCTCGTGTGAGCAGCATTCACATGGCAACAACAACGGGACCCACCGTGTCCTCTCGCGTCGGCGACATTCACATGGCAACAACAATGGGACCCACCGTGTCCTCTCATGTGAGCAACATTCACATGGCAACAACAACGGGACCCACCGTGTCCTCTCGCGTCGGCGACATTCACATGGCACCAGGAGGACACCATTGGCACCTCCGGCACTGAGCGAGCTGGAAGCCAGGTCCCTTCCACACTACTGACTGCTCTGCTGACCTAATTGTACGGTGCCCAGGTCATTCAAAACCGCAGTTTAGAGTTTGCTTTAGTGCCATTAACATTTTACAGTGGTGAGAGGAGGTGTCTGACAGGCCCCGGGGTGACCCTGCCATCCCCTCCTCTGATGCTGACCACACATCCGCAGCGTCTCATCCAGGACGTAAAGGTATGACACGTTATTTGTCGGACACTTCGACAAAGGAGAACTTGCACAACTGGAGAAAAGTGAGAAGAAAAACGGCGAAGGCCCCGGCAGCATGATGAAAGGAATAAAACTGGGTTTCATTAGGACTTTCGGGATAATTGCTTACTAGTGCAATATAGCTGGACTCCGTGGTAACTTGGCTATTAGTTGTTCGCACATAAGTCATAGCCCTGTAGTTCTGTCCCTCCTGTGTCTGTCCTACACTGGTACAGTTCCCTGTGTAAATCTCCTGTTAAACAGGCTCACTTATTTCTCCTTTATTTCTACAGGCTCAATGTCAGCAGACTGTTGTTCCCCATTCTGTGGCAAGCCCAAAACTTCTTCCTTTGCGTATGTGTATCTTTATCAGTCCACAATGTGTCACCTTTGTATCAGCTGCTTTATCTACCATTTCAATTATAGAACCACTTCATGACGTGTAAGAAGAACTTGGACTATGAATACGTCATTGTAACAGAATTACCAGCGAGTTAATAACCAAAACCTTAACTGTCTGTATTCTCTAATATGTGCACATCCAACAGGAAGGTGCCTCCTGCAAGACCTTCGATCCAGGTTCTTGTTAAAGGCAGAACTGCCACCCGACTGAGCTTAACGGCAAATGGGACACGCCTGCCAACACGGCTGTCAGACACGAGCTTGCACAGAACCCAGGGCTCCGCGCGTAGCTGAACGAGCGACACGCGCCGAATGCACCGTAAATGTTCACCCCTCTCTGTTGTATGTGATTTGTACAGGGTCTCATGCCGAAGTGCAGTGTCACAAAGCCAGCGCACAGCAGGCAGATCCTAAAACAAGAGGACGTGCTGCTACAAAAGTAAACCAATTCCCAACTATATGAAAGAACAATTCCCTAAGAGCAGTCTCGGAGGGTCTGGTTTGTTTGGGTGTTTCGCTTTGTGCTTTTACAGACAGGCCATCTTAACTGTGCTGATGGGCTGAGCAAGGCTGAAACACGGATCTGCTGTCTTTTGATGCGAAAGGCGTCCCTGTGCGAACCCGGGCTACCGCGGCTGGAGCCTGCGCCGCAGCTCCGGATACGCTCGCGTGGAAAAGAGGGGGATCTGACCCCATTCCTGGGCTCTTCCCCCCCGTTTTACAAGGGGGAATTGCTGATTTCAGCATTCTGCAGCTCCAGGGATTCTAGAACTTAAAGCAGTCTCCACCCAGTGCTTCACTTATTTTTACAAATCCTGTATCACCTCCCAGGCTTTTCCATGCCTTAGATTTTTGCTGGGGTTTTGTAATTTAAGAATTAGAAGTCCCAGAGCAATGCTCATGTCCAGTTTAGATATTCCTTTTCTTCCGGCTGCCCCCACCCACCGGTTTCCGCACCTCCTGAGTGACGCTGAGCAACAGCGATACCTTCACCGCGCCGCATTGGCCGGCTGTTATCAAACACAACAGCAGCGGTGACGCCGGGTGACGCCGCAGCGCGACCGACCTTCGGGGGGCCGCTCACAGGTCGCGCCCGTACTGACCTTCTGAGCAGCACATCGCTAGCTTCACTACAGTTTCCTTAGCTATTGCAGGCAAAGATGACTAACAGTCTGTGTACTGACTACCCTGTAGTTTTGCGGCTGGTTTTCCAAAGTATGGAAACAGTCTTCAACAGAGTGTAGAACAGGAAGAGAAGCTTCAAGGATTAAATCATGGTGTGGCAATTCCTTAATCTGACAGCAGGCTCCCTGAAGTAAACAGGAAGATCAAAAACCTACTCTTGAGTCTGCCATGAAAATGGATTTCATAGTCACGTCTTTCAATCACAAAACCAAGACCACGACCCTTTCCGCCCGAAGCCGGACAGAAGTCAGCTATGGGACACAACCGGACTGCACCCGGTGCCGCGCCTCAATCACTGGTAACTCACTTTCTTTAAGTTCGGTGTGTATTTTACAGCAGAAACCCAAACACACCGCCTGCCAGAGACAGCGCCTGTGTTCAGTCTATCGGTACCCTCAGGGAAGAAGGCATTTGAGAGCCCTCTCCCTCACACGCTGACAACCCTTCCACTTGCACCTCACAGCTACAAGAATGGCAAATACATACGATCCCTAGTTCAGTACTGTCACCTTACCAAGATATTTGCCTAAGCATCAGCCTCCCAGTCCGAGAAAACTGCTTTGTGTCCCTCTCTTCCTGGCCAGCAGCCCCCGGCGGACGGGCCCTGGCCCTGCTTCCAAACGCACCTCTTGAGGATCAGGGGCCATCACGATCGAGACGTCCCTGTCCCTGCTCTACCAGCTTCCTCCAATCCACACAGCGGTTGGGGACCAGGGAATCAGGCTGGATGAACCACGGCTTGGGCTTTAGAAGAAGGTTTATTTCAGATTTGAATGAAAATGTAGAGCTTTGGCCTCTGAGCAAAGCAGGAACTCTTGTCCATCTCAAACTACGCTGAAGCCTCATGTCCACACAGGGACGGCAGTCGAGCTGCATCCATCACCATTTGCCAGGAATGAAGATTGGTGTGGAAATCACCTGCACACAACTTCGCAGGACAACGCATCACGTCTAAGCGTGAAGGAGAAGGTTCCAGCACAGGTCAGAGCTGCAGAGCCTGCTCTGGAAGAGGCGCTCGCTTGGGCAGGACGCGGCACGCTCAGCCGGGCGCTGGGCGCTGGGCGCTGGGCGCTGGGCCCGCCACGCGCAGCCGCATTTTAAGAGGAAGTTTTGCCGAGAGCAGATGGAACGCGGGGCTCCGAGGGGGGGCACAAACCCACACAACACGAGGAGAAAGCCCTCACACTTTTTTTTGCTCGTTTGCCTTTCTTCAGCGATAGCAGCCACAAAGCACTGCCCCCACAATAATTCACCACCTATTGCAAATCCATACATTGCCCGAGTGCTTCAAAATAACGAACGAGCGGCTCAACTTCCCCAAAGAAAATTCACTCAAACTCTTCCACTGCACACAGCTGCACGAACATCAGCCGATCCGTTCGTGCTTCCACGTCAGTCTTTACAAAGAATATTTTGCTGTGTGAAAAAGGACTGTGTGTTGTAAAAACAACGATCCAGAGCTGAGGAGGATTTCTACACACGACCTGAGCCCAGATAACGAAGTGTCTCATCCACATTAGTAAAATATTAACAGAGGTTATTGGTTGTCATAGTAAAACGAGAGCCTGCACTGAACGTAATTTCATTTATGGACGCTCAGAAACTGACATCACGGCAGTGCGAACATATAAAGAACCAGCACACCGCACTTCGACCGGCTGCAGCAGCATCTCCGGAGCACCCTGCGGGCGCGGCCCTCGAGCGGCACGGCAGGAACCGGGCTTTGCAAACACAGCCAGAAGCTCCTTTTCATCAAATAGTTCCTACAGGCTTTTCCTTTGTGTCCGGCACTTCTTCGAACAAGCATGTGCACGGGAGGCTGCGCCAAGTGCCTGGGAGCCACCCTCATCCCCCTGGCTGTGCTCTGCACCCTCGCTAACATTCTCTTGTTCTTCCCGGGAGGAAAAGTGGCTGACAACAACCAGCACATCACAGACGAGGTTTGGTACTTCGGGGGGATCCTAGGATCTGGTGTACTGGTGAGTATACAAACTCAAACATCCCCACCTTCCCCTCACCGCGCCATGACTTTGCATTGCTGAATTTCTTCAGTACCTGAGATGCAGGTTCCAACACCACAACTTCTTTAGTAAACAAATATGTCACAAGTTGTCCAACAGTTTTGCAATAAGTGAGGTAACTTAGCGACTAAAAAAGGCATAGAACTATGATATTTAAAAGCAAATGTAACTTGAATTAATCTCAATTCAAACTGTATTTCTGTTATTGGTAGATGATCTTTCCTGCCTTGGTATTTTTGGGCCTTAAGAACAATGACTGCTGTGGATGCTGTGGTAACGAGAGCTGTGGGAAGAGGTTTGCGGTAAGTGAGGGGAAACACGGCAAAAACGCGAGAGCCGAGCCGGTACCGGTACGATCCGTCGTGTTCCGCTGGCGGTCGCTGGGACCAGACGGCGCCCGGAGCGCGGGACACGAAGCGCTGCGGTCTGTCCGAGCGCTGGGAGGGGCAAGGGCAGGCTGTGAAGCGCCTTTGCCGCTGTGCCACAGGTACCGCGACTGTGTGCCTGGTGGTGGCTTGCTGTCACAAGATACTCACAGTTGCTGTCACCGCTGGAGCTGGTTGCTCTGCAGAGCACAGCAGCGCTCTCTCCAGGCGGGTTCTGTCGGAGGTTTTAAACCATTCTGACGCTGGGCACTACGCTCCCAGCTCGCCGAACACCCGCTCCGGGCTGGCACGGACCTCCAGGGGTCCCCTTGCCTGTCCCGCTGAAAGGGGGCACATGGGGCCCCACTTTGAATTTGTAGCTCCCCTCACCCTTGAAGTGAAAAGTTTCACATGGGTCTCTGTCTTCTGACACTAGCAGACATCTCAAGCCTTTTAGTTTTAAAAAAAGAGATTAGAGAATAAAATAAGTGTATTTTGACTAGGAAAGTCTGTCATTTTGAAATAAATAGTTTGGCTCAAGTAGATCATTACACTTTTAGTAAAGGAACAGGCTTGCCACTGGAAAAACCAACATAAAGGGAAAAACAAATTGGAGAATACTCAGGACCGTGAGGTTAACAGAGCGTTCCCGAGTCCCCTGCTGTCCTCACGCAGTCCCACCCACCAGGGCACGGAGCCGCACGTCTCTGCATCGCACCACGCTCCGGCTCCCGTCAGCAGGGAACGTGCCTTAGCTCAGCTCCGGAACCCAGCACCACCAGCGCCCACCGGAGCAGCCCAGCGCCCGCTGTGACACCCCCGGGGGACACCCCGCTGGGACTCCAGCCACAGGAACCAGGACAGCGCCAAAGCGAGCCCTGGCGGCCCCAGCAGCACCACCCGGCGCTGCATTTGTTCCTGCGTGTTAGCAGAGATGCCATTAGCACGATACCTACACAAACACAGGGGTTGTAAACCCCATCAGACACAGCCACACAAAGTGCCTGTCAGCACTCGAGGTAAGAGCAGGAGTCCACGTACCTCCAAGTACATTTCTTTTTTTCCCTCCACCTATTTGATCCAATGAAAGACACGACCTCTGCCCACAAACTGTTACGGTTACAAGGGCTTCAGAATTCAAGCAGGACATTAATTTTTGCGTGATTTACTCCCATATTATTAGCATGTATGGAAATGCTGTAGTGGAAAGGCAGAAAAATAAAGACGTCCTTTCCGACCCATCGCAGCTGCACTATTGGAGCTAACGATGGCAAGTACCCGTGGGGACATGCGGTGTGCTAACGGGAAACCCAAAGGGGACGCTCCGGAGCAAAAATTTAATTACTTGGTCCAAATATGACTAAGACGCCAAAGCTAACTTGTGAAAGGTACCGTGAATTTTTGTAATGACTTGAGTTGCCCGAGACTTCAGTCTTGCTTCCCATCTCCGAGAACGGGACCCGCGGGCCGGGGAGCAGCGCCCCCGCCGCTGCAGGGAAGCGCTGCCCTCTGAGGCTTCCCGATACCTGTGCGCGCACGCGTTACTCATTTCTTATGCAACTGCAAACTAACAGACTTCAGCTGTTCAGGAGTCGACTGCTTTGACCGTTAAAAAGCTGAATTTAGGGAATGAACATTCACAATTATAGGGTGCACTTAATTGTTCGAATGAGAACAAAAATAACATTCTTTTTCTCTCCATCAGATGTTTTCTTCTATAATATTCGCTGCAGTTGGACTTCTGGGAGCTGGGTACTGCTTCATTTTGTCAGCAGTAGCCATAAACAAAGGCCCCAAGTGTTTCAATGGAATAGAATGGACTTATCCTTTCCAGAATGGGTAAGACAAGACAATCAGGAAAAGAAAGTGTTTAAAGTCGGATGTAACTTCCAAATCTGTTGTATGAAAATGGGAATTACACTGTTTGTCTGAAACACAGAAGCTCTTAGGAGAGCCAGCAAAGCACAGCAATGCTAAACAAGGTACCAGAGCACGGGCGTAAGGACTAGCGAGGGCAATCAAAGCCACAGAGTTTCAGAGAAGCCCATGACAAGAAACGCACAGCCTCCTCTGCTATTCTGGGGTTATAAGAAGTATACAGGGATAAATTCCACCCAGATGAATAGCAGTGACGTATTGAAACTTGATGGCAGTTAAATAATGAGTATCTATGTGTCATTTCATCTTGGCTATGGAATTGGGAAGCTGGCTGTTCCTCACACTCTGCACCTCAAACTCTTCGCTGCCAGGCATATTTATCACTTCTGAAAGAGACGAAGCCCTGGCAACCCAGCTGCTCGGGCTGAAGTCAGCAAAGGTGCAGCTGACAACAGGGTGCAGTGTCACCAGGGAGAGCAGGACAGGCCAACCAGGAGCGAGCCCCGGGAACCCCTGCTGCAACCCGCAGCCCGCAGCCTGCCGCAGCCCACAGCCCACAGCCTGCCGCAACCCGCAGCCCGCAGCCTGCCGCAACCCGCAGCCTGCCGCAACCCGCAGCCTGCCGCAACCCGCAGCCCGCAGCCTGCCGCAACCCGCAGCCTGCCGCAACCCGCAGCCTGCCGCAACCCGCAGCCCGCAGCCTGCCGCAACCCGCAGCCTGCCGCAACCCGCAGCCTGCCGCAACCCGCAACCCGCAGCCTGCCGCAACCCGCAGCCCGCAGCCTGCCGCAACCCGCAGCCTGCCGCAACCCGCAGCCCGCAGCCTGCCGCAACCCGCAGCCTGCCGCAACCCGCAGCCCGCAGCCTGCCGCAACCCGCAGCCCGCAACCCGCAGCCCGCAGCCTGCCGTAACCCGCAGCCCGCAGCCTGCCGCAACCCGCAGCCTGCCGCAACCCACAGCCTGCCGCAACCCACAGCCCGCAGCCTGCCGCAACCCGCAGCCCGCAACCCGCAGCCCGCAGCCTGCCGCAACCCGCAGCCTGCCGCAACCCGCAGCCTGCCGCAACCCGCAGCCTGCCGCAACCCGCAGCCCGCAGCCTGCCGCAACCCGCAGCCCGCAGCCTGCCGTAACCCGCAACCCGCAGCCTGCCGCAACCCGCAGCCTGCCGCAACCCGCAGCCTGCCGCAACCCGCAACCCGCCGCAACCCGCAGCCTGCCGCAGCCCGCAGCCCGCAGCCTGCCGCAACCCGCAGCCCGCAGCCTGCCGCAACCCACAGCCCGCAGCCTGCCGTAACCTGCAGCCTGCCGCAACCCACAGCCCGCAGCCTGCCGCAACCCACAGCCCGCAGCCTGCCGCAACCCGCAGCCTGCCGCAACCCGCAGTTCGCACGCTGCCGCAGCCCGGGGCGACCGGCAGCGCCTCCTGCGGGACGCACTGAACCACGGCTCGGGTTGAAACACAGGCAGGATGCTGCGTGTTACACGTTATTTGTTCATGGGCCAGCAGGGACTGGAAACCAACTGCCTTGGTCTAATTCTGGCAGTATTCGGAAAAATATGCTGTTTCAAACACAATTTTGGTTGCAGTCAAGGAATCACTTGACAAGCAACAAAACAGCATAAAGAAAATGCAGGGGAAAAATAGTAAGTGGTTAAGCAGTTCACAATTAAATCAAAATACGAAGGTAAAAATTGTGGAGAATGCTTTTACCCAATAGCGCTGTTCTTTAGGCACGGCATTCAGAACGGCAAAGGCTGCTCTCCCGCTCAGCGGGAAAGAGGTGACTGGTCTTGCAGCACTTGACGTTGTGTTAGGAAAACTGAGTTTATTAACCTTTTCTCATATTGTTTTGGTAATTCACTTTTTTGTTTCCATTACAATGTAATATGGCAAATTCAGACCAATATGGGGGCGCAGACACCCCCACAGGCGCGGTTCTGCCCCGGAGGCGCCGCGGCAGCAGCAACGCTGCCACGAAACACGCCGGCACGGACCTGCTGCTTGGCACGTGCCTGGCCAAGACCTCTCCTTCCCAAAGGACCAGAAACTGTTCAGCTGCAGCTAACGCGTCCTCGTCCCTGGCTGTTCCCTTCCGACACCTTGCCCTTTCAAATCAGCTGCTTCAGTTGCTCTAGAAACTGCAGGGAGATCCCGTTCTAGATAAGCAGCAGTGCGATAGCGAGAATTCTTGCTGGCAGTGCTGAAGCCAAGAGAACACTGCAGCAGTGACAGTGACAGCAGTGACAGCGCGACAGGCCCCAGGGCCCCGCTACCGCCAGCGTCCTCACCTCTGCTCTGTTTCCCCCAGGGACTACCTCAATAACCACACGCTGTGGAACGTGTGTCAGACACCCGAAAACATCGTCCCGTGGAACCTGACCCTGTTCTCCTTGCTGCTCATCATGAGCGGGATCCAGGCACTGCTCTGCGGCATCCAGGTGGTGAACGGCCTGTTCGGAACCATCTGCGGGGACTGCAAAGGCTGCGGATGCTGTGGGGTGAGCACACAACACTTTTCTTTCACTATTTGTGCACTGGTGACAGTCTGGTACTCGCCTGGCCGGCTGACAGCCTGGAACACTAAACTAGCCCTCACTCAGCACCGCAACCATGTGCTCTAAAGCACAGCTGAGACCCTGCAGTGTTGCCAGGTGCTGAAAATATGATCTCAGTCCATCTTTCTGGTGTTCAGCTGACAGCTTCCCACAGCCACACAGCAATGACAACCTCTGAAAGTCACCGGAGCAGCAGGCACTGAATCACCCCATGCTTTTGTTCCCCCAGGGAGACGGGACGGCGTGAGGAGCAGGGACAGCGCGGGCAGCGCTCCCGGCCGCGGGGGCGCCTTCTGCACAGCGGCCCCGGGCACACCGGCTCCGGCTACGAGGACGAGAATGAAGGGCACTTCTCCGCACCAGCGCTACAGAACCCTGACTCCCTTTCTAGCCTTCACAAAACACCTCATCGTGAAATAAAATAAGTGAAATTCAACTCTCACGTTCGTATTTATGGTAGTAAAACTGATTCCATTTAAAAAGAGCATATTCTCAGGCAAAATATTCTCTGTCCTGAGTCATCTTTCCAGCTGGGGATCACCAAACGATGCTGATACAAGCTCAGCTGCAATGCAGTTGCATGTATTTCCTTTTGCGGTTTATCAGGTGACATCCTGACGCTGTGCGAAGCGGGGATTTCTCTGTTCCAGCCCTGCTGGGTTAAAACGCTCTCTCTAGGGGCCGTGGCGCACAGATCCGCCACTGCCGTGACTGCGGGCGCGCGGGCTCCGCAGCGGCACGGAGCCCAGGGCGAGGCACCGCGGCCCCCGCCACCCGCCCGCTCCAGGAACGCGGTCGAAAGGCCGAATCTCCCATTGCATCACAACCAGCGCTCAGCTCCTCCCGCAGCCTTCCGGAGGCCGCGCTGGGCCTGTGCCTGCACCACGGGTCACAGCCCCGCCGAGCGCAGCGGCTCCTAACTCCGCGTCCTACAGCTTCCGACCTACGCGAGCGCAAACGCTCTTACTGCTCTTTTTGCAGGTGTTCAGCTCAGCGGTGCCTGGCACAGCGGGATGGAAGAGACACAAAACACCTTTCAGAAAGAACTAGTCTTTTAAAACTTAAAGAGAAAAAACAGAGAGTAAATAAGAGAGATTGGAAGAGTTTGAGGGATTCAGATCAACTAATACATTTCTTAAGAAACTCCTAACACCAGTTCTCACAAACCAGCTTGCCAGACTAGATATCTCAAGGCTTCTAATTCATCAGCGCAATTTGACACATCTCTTCCCTAAAATTTTCCTCCTGAAATAACAATTCTGTGGCCTGTGCTTTCAGAAAACATATTTCATGTACTCTGTATCTACACGAGAGGTATCTGACGAACTTAAACTATTCAGAGGCACTAAAAGCTGGTGAGCAACACGCAGGAATGTTCAACAGCCAGATTTAGGTACCAAGAGCCACATTAACGAAAGCAAAGCTGCCCCAGTGACACGTTGTGCAAGATGATAAAAGACATTATTACAAACCTCTTCAGGACCAGCTGTCTCTCCCACCTGTTCCACAGCATTACCAGGGAACCCGAGAGCCCCCTTTATATCACCACCCCTGCTGCAGCCATCTCTCATCTATTTCATCTGTGCTCAGCAGCTGTCCCGCATCTCCTCCCACATTTGTCTTGTTTTATTTATATGAAGCCTTTGGGAATGTTTCTCGTCAGCATTCAACAAAGGGACGGGTATGCATAGTATACAGTTTTGATATATTAATAAAGAGAATACATACATCTTTGTGGGAGTAACAGGAAGCTATGCCACCTAAAACCACAACCAACAGGTGCTTCGTGAGTCAAAACTTCTACGATGCCCAACTACACGGTGGTTTTCTAACGTGAGCTGATATACAGTAGATACTGAGAGCGCACACGGTTCATCTTGTGCTCTGGGCTGTACCGAACAAGCGTAAATGAACTGGAACCAGCAGCTCAGCTGACCCAGCAGCGCTCCCAAATCTGTTCGCTGTGGTTAAGGCCCGAGGCTCTCACCTGGCCCTTCATTTCAGCAGAATCAATCGCACTATCTCCACTGTCACTCCACTCCTGCAGTGACCCGAGACAGCTCGCTGTGTTTTTACCGGGCAAAGTGTCCAGTAACATCGAGGAGAGGGACCGACCACAGACTGTGACACAGACAAGATACAACGGGGCAGTGGCACTTGTGGGAGAGGAGCCACAGGTAACGAGAGGCCAGGGACAGAAAGATGACGGCAAGAGAGGAACCACAAACAGGGAGAACCGCAAATGTTAAAACAGACCAGGAGTCCTGAGCAACTCAACACCACACTCAGATTCAATGAGTACAAATGTCAACACATATACACTTCTACAGACAGAGAAATCCTAGTGGCCTAAAGGAAAAATATCAGTATTGATATCGTTATTCCCCCATAAAAACTGGCTGCTCAGCGACTGGCTGACTAGTGTGGGGAGAACACCGCGATCCTCACACTGCACAGCATTCTTTCAGCTGAGAATTCACACACAGCCTGTGTGCTCCCTTTTAACAACCTGGGTTACAGCACGTGGAGCGCCTGCAAATGATTTCGAGCCCACGTTTCAACTTCAGCCCGACAGGAGCAGCGCCCCGCACAGCTGGGCTCCCTCCAGGGGCAGCTCTGTGTTGATTGCCAACAGACAGTGCACCAGGCGGCACATCCGGCACAGCACAGCACCACCTGCAGGTGAGCAGCCACCGTTCAACCGGCAGCTCTGCAAAGGTTCACTCCAAAGTTAGCAAGTAACGTAACACAAAGTTAAAGGACATCTGCTCAGCCAAAAGCGAAGGATATTTCCTAACTTCATTTTAGTCTTGAGTGTTCATCACCCGCCCCAGTTCAGCGTCAGCTGCCCCCGCAGCTCCCACGCCACTCGCGGTGTCACCAGCACCAGAGCAAACAGCAAACTCCGAACAGCGCCTCCCGGCCCATGACGGGGGGACCGACACGCTCTGTGACACCGACACGGGTGGGGTCTTCACCCCAAAGAGCAGACACAGGTGTCACAGTGATGGGCACGAATGAAAACACAGGGAGAGCACCTCTGAAGTTTTTTCCGGCCAAATTACGTTTTCACTGGAAGAGGACGTGCAGTTTGGCTGAAAAGACAAGAGCCCTGCCAATAAAATGGGGCTTTCTCACAGGCACCGTCATTACCCTCCACCTGTGGCCGCTGATTCACTGCGGGACCCTCCGCTGAAATGCAAACGGCTCCCACGTGGGAGTCCCCACAGCCCAAACCAAACGAAACCGTTAGCGGGCCCTGGCAGTACACGATCCGCTCCCTAACACTGCTAGGGGGGCGCGCCGCGCGGGGCCGGCGTGTGCGCACAGCGCCGGGAGGTGTCCGAGGCTGCGGCGGGACCGGCGGCCGCCCGGGATCCGAACACCGCTTCCCTCCCGGGGCCGGCGGCCGCCCGGGATCCGAACACCGCTTCCCTCCCGGGGCCGGCGGCGCCTCCCGCCGGGCGCCCACCCGGGACCGCGGCTCCCCCGGCTCCCCCGGCTCCCCCGCAGCGCGGCCGAGGCAGCGGCGCTGGGAGAGGCCCCGCGGGGCTGAGCGCCGCCCGCTCTGGGCACGCGGCAGCTGCACGCGGCTCCGCCGGGCCCGCCCGAGGCTGCGCGCGGATGGGGGCGGGGCCGGTGCAGACCCCGCCTCCCGGCCCCGCCCGGGACCTCGCGCGGCCGGTGCCCCGCACGCGCAGCGTGCCCGGCCCGGCCGTCCCGCGCGCGGCTCCGCGTGCTTCCGGTCCCGGGAGATCCCGCGACCGCGGCTCGAACCGCGGGACGGGGCGGGCACGAACGGCACCGCCAGGGGCGCTCTGACGGTTGATTGGAACGGACTGCGTACGGGAACGAGCCGCCTGCCGCCACGGCGCAGAGCACGGCCCGGGGCGGCGGCTGCTCCGGCGGAATTTGAGACCCTCTCGGATGGGATCAGGCCCCAAACAGCGCCCCGGTGGAGTCCCCGAGGCAACTCAACAGCCAATGGACTCGTGCGAGCTCGTCCGCTCCGCAGGGACGGTGTCAACCAGCCACTGTGTTCGTGAGCGGTGAATGACACGGGACGGTGGCACCGGCAGTGTGTGTGAGCGGTGAGTGACACGGGACGGTGGCACCGGGAGTGTGTGTGAGCGGTGAGTGACACGGGACGGTGGCACCGGGAGTGTGTGTGAGCGGTGAGTGACACGGGACGGTGGCACCGGGGGTGTGTGTGAGCGGTGAGTGACACGGGACGGTGGCACCGGGAGTGTGTGTGAGCGGTGAGTGACACGGGACGGTGGCACCGGGAGTGTGTGTGAGCGGTGAGTGACACGGGACGGTGGCACCGGGAGTGTGTGTGAGCGGTGAGTGACACGGGACGGTGGCACCGGGAGTGTGTGTGAGCGGTGAGTGACACGGGACGGTGGCACCGGCAGTGTGTGTGAGCGGTGAGTGACACGGGACGGTGGCACCGGGAGTGTGTGTGAGCGGTGAGTGACACGGGACGGTGGCACCGGGGGTGTGTGTGAGCGGTGAGTGACACGGGACGGTGGCACCGGGAGTGTGTGTGAGCGGTGAGTGACACGGGACGGTGGCACCGGGAGTGTGTGTGAGCGGTGAGTGACACGGGACGGTGGCACCGGGAGTGTGTGTGAGCGGTGAGTGACACGGGACGGTGGCACCGGGAGTGTGTGTGAGCGGTGCCGGTGGAACTGTAACCACCGCTCGTGGGCACAGGAGCCGCCAATAGACCGAAGCGTAACGGTGAAATGACCCGTTTCGTCTGGCAAGTGCTGATGGTGTAATTGAAAACGTACGTGCCTCTTGCACGGAGCGCACGTCGGTACCTTATTCCAAGCAGCGTGACACAGTGCCCAGAAGCACACACTGAAACCCTCGGAAGGATAAAGGAAACAATTTAATAAACCAATACGCACCCAAAATCTTTAAATTCATTTATATTTGTTTTTCATGTACAAGATCAAAGAAATAAAAAAACCAAACAGAATCAAACGCTGGATACAACAGTTTGATCCGATTGCGTTTGGTACGTACAATATGTTGCAAGGTAGTAGAAATTTAAAACAAATGCTCACATGTCATATAACAAAATGAAAAACATATAAAAAAGTTGAAGTACTAGCGTGTACATGGATGTAGTGTATTAGGAAACACGTTTATTTGAACACCTCTATTGTTCTGTATTTAAAATAGACATTTAAATCCTTCCCTTCCCCAAAACAGCATTTGTTGTCAAAAAGTCAAACCCAGTCCCTGCCCAAGTCACATTCTGACAGTATTACCAGAATACAAAGGGTAATTACCAACGCCCCATCACTCTGATCACCGAGACCCACGGGTGCCACCTCAGCGATGGCCTCGGCACCGCTGCCCAGCTGGCCCTGTACTGAACGTGTGCCACAGGCAGGCAGGGCACATTTATTAACCGTTCAACCTCTGAAACAGTACAGTGAAATCTTGTCAGCAATAGATTTAGTTTCATAAGGATTACATATGCTTGAATACTTAAAAGTTCTACCGTAAGCCTGTTTAAAGCCAGAAACTTGTGAAAAAAAGAACTTTAAAACCCAGATATCGCTGTTGCTGCACTTGACCCAACACGTGCTCCCCGTCACCGAGATGGAAACTCACAGAGCGAGAGCCACGTTTACCTCGGCTCAGCACGGTTCGGCTCATGACGGGTAAATCTCAGCCCAGGTCCCGCGGCAGCCGGGCACGGGGGTTCGTGTGACCCGCGCCCTCCTGTCCCAGGTCCGCTGCTGTTCATTGGGGACGTTACATGGACACACAGTGCCTGATTCTTCTACCTCTTTAAGGTCTTTGACACGTGGAACACGAATCGATGAGGAACCGAGTTTGTAGCTTCACAATTCCAATGCACATGTGAGTTTACTGGAAAACTGCATCAGTTTTCGCTGCGAAGCAGAACTGAGAAGCCTTGAGCTGGTGAAATGTGCACAGACAGACAGACAGACAAGTCAGCACTTGATCACGCCAGCAGAGACCTGATCTGCTTGGGACATCTTGTATGAACAACAGAACTCAGATTTTCAGTAGCACAGGCCTACCAGCAAATGAACAAACGGCGTTTTCTAAGCACCACCTATGCTGAGCAGTTTCCCCGGGCCCCGCCAGACGCCCTGCAGCTCCCAACGCCCAGCACCAGCGGCCCTCGCGAGGCCGGACCCGACGAGCCCTGCAGCTCTCCCAGCGCCTGCGCACGGACCCTTGGGCCGGCGCTGCCGTGCGGGCTGCCAGGCTGGCGGTCCTCACAGCAACACGCAGTCCTCGCTGCCCCGCTGCAGCTCAGCCCTGCCCGGCCCCGCCTGCTGAAACTTCCGCTGTCTCAACAGCACTGGAAAAAATAATTACAAACAAACAAAACCCGCCCCAAAATAAAAACCAATATGAGAAAAACAAATAACCTCCGTGAAAGGAAAAAATGAACACAATGCCCATTCAGTAATGAAACTCTGTGCAGACACAACTCTGCTGTCACATCTCGTTTTCTATTCAAACAGAACAAAACGAGCACTACTTTTCCCTACGTAATAAAACTTTCAGACTTTAGATCTTTGACTTTCATCTCTTTTTTCAAAAAGTAGGGGTGTGCTTTCTTTAATCCGCCGTCTGCTATCTCGTACACCCAGCAGCTCATCCCTGACAAGGCTGTTTGTTGTATCGAGTTCTTCTGTTACATCTTTTACTGAACACTGGTGATTCATCTTCTGTGCTTCCCTGTTTGCAACCGCCCTTCCCAGCGAGGCTCTCCCCTCGATGCAGAACCATTTTCTCCCAAACCTGCTCCACATCCCGTCACTTCACCTCTGACCTTTCCACCTGCCTGCCCTCAGCCGGAACACGAGCCTCCAGCAACCCGGGCTCCGCGCCGGTGACGCCCTGGTTAGCGCTGCCAGACACACCGGCACCGGGCGCTCCGTCTGCTCCCTCCACACGGCCTGGGTCAAGCTCAGAGAAAAGTTATAATGCCTTTCATAAAAATACATATTTTTCAATATAAAAAGCTTAAATTCATAGATTATAAATAACATAATTTCAAAATATTTAAGAGTTTCAGGACTTCATTTGCATTGCAGGGGAACTGCAAGCTTGATGTCCTCGATGCCTCCTCAGTCCCAACCCTGTGATAAAGCGCTTGTAGGATACACAACAGGCAGAAACACCCCGAGCACGGCCCGTCCTGCACACCCGTGACAGCGGGGGACAGAGCAGGGAACCGAGCGGTGTCCCCAGTCCTGCACACCCGTGACAGCGGGGGACAGAGCAGGGAACCGAGCGGTGTCCCCAGTCCTGCAGCCCGTGACAGCGGGGGACTGAGCGGGGAACCGAGCGGTGTCCCCAGTCCTGCACACCCGTGACAGCGGGGGACAGAGCGGGGAACCGAGCGGTGTCCCCAGTGCTGCAGCCCGTGACAGCGGGGGACAGAGCGGGGAACCGAGCGGTGTCCCCAGTGCTGCAGCCCGTGACAGCGGGGAACAGAGCGGGGAACCAAGCGGTGTCCCCAGTCCTGCAGCCCGTGACAGCGGGGGACAGAGCGGGGAACCGAGCGGTGTCCCCAGTGCTGCAGCCCGTGACAGCGGGGAACGGAGCGGGGAACCGAGCGGTGTCCCCAGTCCTGCAGCCCGTGACAGCGGGGGACAGAGCGGGGAACCGAGCGGTGTCCCCAGTCCTGCACACCCGTGACAGCGGGGGACAGAGCGGGGAACCGAGCGGTGTCCCCAGTCCTGCAGCCCGTGACAGCGGGGGACAGAGCGGGGAACCGAGCGGTGTCCCCAGTCCTGCAGCCCGTGACAGCGGGGAACAGAGCGGGGAACCAAGCGGTGTCCCCAGTCCTGCGGCCCGTGACAGCGGGGGACAGAGCGGGGAACCGAGTGGTGTCCCCAGTCCTGCAGCCCATGACAGCGGGGGACAGAGCGGGGAACCGAGCTGTGTCCCCAGTCCTGCAGCCCATGACAGCGGGGGACAGAGCGGGGAACCGAGCGGTGTCCCCAGTCCTGCACACCCGTGACAGCGGGGGACAGAGCGGGGAACCGAGCGGTGTCCCCAGCCCGGACACAGCGCTGCCCTGGGGGAGCTACCGTCCTGCGCAGGTGTACAACCATGTGTAGTTGACACTGTCAGTTAGAAACAGCACTGCAAACAGTCTGAGCGAGGGTCTTCTCCCGCTACGTATAACAAACAACTTCTGCCACATTTTTCAGACCTGATTTTAAAAGCATTTTTTTGCATTTAAGATGTTTGCCACAGATTGTATATATATAAAAAATTGTTCATGTGTTAAGTTACAAAATCGTAGTGCTTAAGATAATAAACATCAAAATCTAAGATCTTTTAAAAAATGCTTGTTTATAATACATTGCTTTGTTTTAAAGGCAGCAGTCAGTACCAGTCTGGTTTCCTTCGCAACAATATTGGTGTGTAAAATGTTGCTAAACCGTTCTGGTGCTTTTGGATTGGAAGTATTTGTTTTACAGTAATATACTGAAAAAAGAAACTGCAATAGCACCGTGTGTGCCTTTACAAATATATAATAAGAACTATTATGGCTGATACGGATCAGATTTAATCTGTATTCTATACAGCACAGTTTGTTAATAAGAATGAAAAAAGGATTTTTAAAGCTTAAGTAAGTTGATACAGAGTAATAAGACAGTAATAGAACTGCTCCGGTGCTGCGCACGCTTCCTGAGCCGAACGGCCCGAGGTGACCGCGGCGGATCACGAAGACCCTGTGACGTTAACGGGTCCCCGGGCGCCGGTCAGGGGCTGCACAAACACCACCCTCCCTATCCTGGTCCTTTCTGCCTGCTCTGAAAAGGTCAAGGAGTCTACAGTTGTATAAAGTAGTGTGCTGTTTTTAAAGAGGAAGAAATACCTATGCATATATGTATTTAGATATATAGATGTATTTTACATTTAAATTAATGTAAATCAAGTCCAGGCAGAGATTAGACTGACCATAAAGATGATGTAACAAAAGTCATTAAGGCAGTACGTAGTGTCTCGAGGATTCCCAGATACTCCACCTCTATCTGGAGAGGACAAGGGGCGCCGGCCGACCCGGCACGGCGCGGTTACAGCCAGGTGAGGAACGGCTCGCCTTTGCTGAGAACTGACTCCACGTCGTTGAGAATTGGGATCAAGTCTTCTGACTCCAGAGTCCCGAGATCCACATTTGTTCCTGGGAGACAGTCGAGGAAATCAGGGAAACGCGTCTGTTGTGGATTTATATTCATCGTCGGCTGTGCTATAGTTTCTCCTAGGAAAAGTAAGGAAGAACTGTTGAAATACCAAACTCTTCTCCTGAGTAATTTAGAACCACACAAGTGAAACAACAATTAGACTCCTCTTCCCCATATGCACTTGTGAGCGCTCCTGTCCTCTGCAAACGCTACCTCAAAATCACACTTGGTTGTGGAATGCGCCTTTTTCAAGAGCCAACTCCGCACCCTGGCCCTGCTCTCAAAGCACGAACGGCCGTTTGCACCGAGCTCGGGTGGCGCTGCTGCGAGCACTGCGGGAGGCAGGGCCGTCCTGACCCACTGGTGTGCACTGCGGGGAGGCAGGGCCGTCCTGACCCACTGGTGTGCACTGCGGGAGGCAGGGCCGTCCTGACCCACTGGTGTGCACTGCGGGAGGCAGGGCCGTCCTGACCCACTGGTGTGCACTGCGGGGAGGCAGGGCCGTCCTGACCCACTGGTGTGCACTGTGGGAGGCAGGGCCGTCCTGACCCACTGGTGTGCACTGTGGGAGGCAGGGCCGTCCTGACCCACTGGTGTGCACTGCGGGAGGCAGGGCCGTCCTGACCCACTGGTGTGCACTGCGGGGAGGCAGGGCCGTCCTGACCCACTGGTGTGCACTGCGGGAGGCAGGGCCGTCCTGACCCACTGGTGTGCACTGCGGGGAGGCAGGGCCGTCCTGACCCACTGGTGTGCACTGCGGGAGGCAGGGCCGTCCTGACCCACTGGTGTGCACTGTGGGAGGCAGGGCCGTCCTGACCCACTGGTGTGCACTGCGGGAGGCAGGGCCGTCCTGACCCACTGGTGTGCACTGCGGGAGGCAGGGCCGTCCTGACCCACTGGTGTGCACTGCGGGAGGCAGGGCCGTCCTGACCCACTGGTGTGCACTGTGGGAGGCAGGGCCGTCCTGACCCACTGGTGTGCACTGTGGGAGGCAGGGCCGTCCTGACCCACTGGTGTGCACTGTGGGAGGCAGGGCCGTCCTGACCCACTGGTGTGCACTGCGGGGAGGCAGGGCCGTCCTGACCCACTGGTGTGCACTGTGGGGAAAAGAACTTGTTGACTTCTCAGTAATTGATTTCAGTATTTTAAACACCACGAGGACACCGATGTAAAAAACCACATACCAAAACCTACACTAGCTAAATGCATTGTGTAAGAGGCTCACTAACGAGACTGATTCCCAGAGCTGGAAAACACAGTCATTTGTACCAAGAGCGTAACCTAAGACCAGATTCTCACTCCTCTTACCCTGGACAATGGTATGAACACGCAAATTAAGGCTCACGTTTTCCAGCTTTCACTTATTTTGTTTAATACCAGGTTAAGGTAAAAAGGGTTGAATCTGGACCTAAGTTAAAGCTGAAACCTTCTAGGCACTAAGGACCTTTTAGGCATTTTCCCCCACAGTCTCGGTCTGTTGTCTTGCATAGGAAAGTGAGAGATTATCGTTCGGTCATGCAGTTACAAAACACTACTGGTTATAACAAGAAGTTATTAATATCACACCACTTTAAGCTACATCAGAGTATTCTACCTGTATCCATCTCATCTACGTTGCTGAGGAAGTCTTCGGGTGTTGTTGGTATACTGTAGCACCCTAAGCCCAAGCCGCTGTCTGTGCTCTGCTCCCTGGAATGGTATGGGCCGCTGCAAACGGAAACAGGGAAACGCCTCAGTAAGGATGTTCTGATAGACCTGGTCCCCAGCCGCGTCGTTTGAAAAAAGACCGCACAGTAGGTCAGATATTAAACACTGCGTCATTAAGCCTTATTCTCAGCTGTTGGCCACTAATGTGGTCATGTTACATCAGCCCAAATATAAAGCAACCAAAGCGAGCCCACTCTTAAATTTTGAAATATATGCATATATAGGTCTCCAGGAAAAACCAGTTCTGATAGCCTAAAAAACCTGAGTTTATTTATACTTTGGTAATGATACTGTACCTAGAGTCTTCTACATACACCTAGAATACAATTAAAACGAGCCGTTACTATTTCTTTGATTTTCTAAACTGAAAGATCTCAGGTCAGTTACTCAGCCATACCCCTCTGTTCATAGTAGTTACAAATGATGAGGGCACGACTTGGGAGACATCGCTTTAGGGAGCAGAGAAGGCGGCAGGACCGACCGCCCAACGAGGAGGCCGTGAACTTGCCTGTTGAGGAAAGGGTCAGATCCATTGCTCGTCAGGGGCCTCATGTCCTGTGCCAGGGCAGGGGCGCTCAGCGCGGTCTGCACGGGGCCCATGCTGTCCGAGTCCATGGGCAGCTGTCTGCACAGAGCGGCCTCCTGGGGACAGACACACAGAAGAGTCACCGGGGGGCTCAGAGGTACCGTGGCAAGAGAACACGGAATACAGACACATCTCCTTGTTTAGCAAGTAATGCTGACCAATGTGACTGATGACTGTTTGTGTTGCTGTGAGGAAAATCAGGGTGTAGACAGACAGCATGTTCCATACCCCATGCTGGCTCAGCCCTGAGAACCTGCCCGTCCGTCCGTCTGTCTGTCCGCCTGCAGCTGCGTCCCAGGGCTTCCCGTCCGTCCCACTCCGGAGAGCCGCTCGCCCCCGGCCCGCCCGCGCTCCTCCTGCGCGACGCAGATCACCGGACGCGCAGGAGCGGGCTCACCGCAAGGCGCCAGCGAGGGGAAAGCCCAGGCTCGAACGAGCACGCGTGCCTGCAGAGCGACCGCACCTCCACGGCCCCGCTGCCCACAGACAGAGTCCCCACCACACCCCGCCACCCGTGCTGTAACCCGCACACCTCGCGGGTCACCTCGCCACACACCACTGAGGGCTCGTCGCAGTGGGCACCGAGCGCCCGTGGGCCGCGGGACAGCTGTGCCACGTCACACGGCAGCTGCGCCTTGCTGCTCGGGAGGACGAGCTCTGAGCTGCAGCAACAGCAACAGAGCAGATTAAAACCCACAGACTCAGCCCGGGGCTCCCGTGTGTCTAACGCTTCAGTGAAATCGCCCTCGGCCCAAACGGGGGCAAAGAGAGCACGACTGGGCTCTGAGACTGCGGGAGCTGCTGCCACATGACACCATGGGCTGTATACCGAAGCAGAATATCACTTGCAGCCACAGAGTACCTAATACGCCAGAAGAAAAGCACTGAAATCAAGACTTTGACCCAACAATCTGCAGAATGAACCCTCTGCCTGGTAATAAGCACCTGCCCAATGACTGTCTCACATACACCAACCTCGGCAATTAGAGCCAAAGGAAACTTGTTTCCAAACCCTCCTGGAAGATCAGTTCTGTGAGCCAACCATGACATCTAGCGGTACGCAGGCTACGCAAAGGCTGCTCAGCTGGGCCTTCCAGACAAATACCTGAGATCTCACAACAACAAAGCTGTATCTGGTTTAGCTAGTTTACACAACCTTTTCTTTCTTTATGAAAGAAGCAAAGGAAATATTTCATTTAAATCCTAGTAGAAAACTTTCTCCACTGAATGTACTATAGAAAAGATTAACATGTTTTTGAAGATAGAATATGATGTTTTGCTATGTTTTCCATTTATTTCCTCATTGAGGAGGATTGGTCTGGTCTCTTCATGGATAATGTAACAATTATTCACTGGGAATTAACATATACTGGTGCTCATTAACACAATGTTTCCTTTATAATCACATTATCTATCTATTCACTGATACAGAACAATTTACGTTAGATGGTGTGATTATCTACTATGTGTTAAGAATGAACAGTCTGAAGATGCTTGATGGAAGTGTTGCCTTCCTGTGCCTGTACCCTGCCAGACAAGGTGCAGGATGGCGCTTGAACACAGGGAGAAGCGCTGGGACGTCCCCGCAGAGCCGTCACAGGTTCCTCACCAACTCCACCTCCGGTCGCTTCCACTCCAGGAGGCTCCTGACCAGCAAGCAGATCCTTTTTCTCTTCCAGTAAGAAAGAAAACGAAGGCTTTTGAGGATAACAAAACTGAGCAAGGAAACACTGAAATACAAGCTGCCACTGGGCTTTCTGAAGCGCTGCCCTTCCTGCGTGCACCCCGTCTGCAGTCGTGTGCACCCCGTCTGCAGTCGTGTGCACCCCATGTGCAGTCGTGTGCACCCCGTCTGCAGTCGTGTGCACCTCGTCTGCAGTCGTATGCACCCCATGTGCAGTTGTGTGCACCCCGTCTGCAGTCGTGTGCACCTCGTCTGCAGTCGTATGCACCCCATGTGCAGTCGTGTGCACCCCATCTGCAGTCGTGTGGACCTCGTCTGCAGTCGTGTGCACCCCATGTGCAGTTGTGTGCACCCCATGTGCAGTCGTGTGCACCCCGTCTGCAGTCGTGTGCACCTCGTCTGCAGTCGTGTGCACCCCATGTGCAGTTGTGTGCACCCCATGTGCAGTCGTGTGCACCCCATCTGCAGTCGTGTGCACCCCATCTGCAGTCATGTGCACCCCATGTGCAGTCGTGTGCACCCCATCTGCAGTCGTGTGCACCCCATCTGCAGTCGTGTGCACCCCATGTGCAGTCGTGTGCACCCCATCTGCAGTCGTGTGCACCTCGTCTGCAGTCGTGTGCACCCCATGTGCAGTTGTGTGCACCCCATGTGCAGTCGTGTGCACCCCATCTGCAGTCATGTGCACCCCATGTGCAGTTGTGTGCACCCCATGTGCAGTCGTGTGCACCCCATGTGCAGTTGTGTGCACCTCGTCTGCAGTCGTGTGCACCCCATGTGCAGTCGTGTGCACCCCGTCTGCAGTCGTGTGCACCCCATGTGCAGTCGTGTGCACCCTGTCTGCAGTCGTGTGCACCCCATGTGCAGTCGTGTGCACCCTGTCTGCAGTCGTGTGCACCCCATGTGCAGTCGTGTGCACCCCGTCTGCAGCCGCAGAGGACAAAGCCGGACAGAACGCCACGGCCGGGGCAGCCCCGCACGGTGTGCCGGCGGCAGCTGCTGTGCTGGAGCGAGCTGGCCCCGCGGGTGCTGCCTCCCACGCAGCGCCGGCGCCGGCACCGGCTCCGCCTGCCCCCTCCACAGCTCACAGCGGACAGGAGCGAGGTGACGGTCACGGCAGGAGCCACCAGACCCTGACAGCACCGGTGGACTTTGCACCTTGTTTTCCTTGGGTGGGAAAGATACTGTTCCTCAAGAGCTCTATGGGTTCTGAAAACCCTTGTAATGCAAAGTGATCCTGCCCTGTGTATGTAACGTGGAGCTCGCACAAACCCAGGTGCAGAGTGGCGCTGGGGGCTCCATCCAGCACGGCTCAGCTGTTCAGGGCTGTGCGTGCGCTGGGTTAAAGGCAAATGCAGCCAGCAGTGCAGGGAAACCAGCCCTGCTGGTAACGGCACAACTGTTTTGAAGCTTAATTTGCTCCTGTCCCGAAGCAAGAACGGAGCCAAAGAGAGTAAAAATAGCTAAACATGTTCTTAGCACGACGACAATTATGACTAATCCCATACCAGATATCCCACGCCCATCTCTGCTATGTTCTGAACTCTCCGTAGGGAAGAAGTTAAGGAAAAGACTCGAGATCACTGCTCAGGGCAGCGATCAGCACCTTCAACACACAACAGTTCTGCACACACGTAATGGGTCAGCGTGCAGCTCCCAAAAAGTAAGGGGCATGGAAACCGAACATGGGCACCAGAAGCTGGTGTCTGCAGAGCTTCCAGACTCAGGCCGAACCACGAAAGTCAAATTCAGGCCTGACAGGAGATAAAAAAATTCAGAACATCGATGGAATCACCTCTGTGTCTCCCCCTTTCCGCAGAGCGCTGGGCGCCTGTTTAACGTGAGCGGTGCACACAGACACTCCCCAAGGACACGGCAGAAACCGCAGCAAGACCGGCGAGTGCAGCTGCAGGAGCTACGGAAGCACGTCATTTTAATGCCTTTTTTCCCCAAATGCAGCTAGATGGTGCTGTATAGTTTCGAAATGCATTAATGAATTTTTGTTAATTACTTTGGTTAAGCAATTTTTTACAGTTCTTATTCATATATTTAGAGGTAAAAGAGTAAAAAAATATAAATGTCTGTGAAGTCTTCAATTCAGAGGTGTTCATGTAAATGTAAATGTGATTTTATTTTCATTCAAAGGCCAAGGATGCAAGTTATAGGACTGGGATCAGAGTCAAGAGCAACTCTGTGTGTTCTGCCTTAAGCTTCAGTGAAGTGTGAACATGGTCTGCTACACAAGCCAAGTGAAACTGCAAATTAATCACTGATAATTGCTCCAGACTTACAAACAGGTGCAGAACAGAATTTGTTCCTTACACGACTATTACAGCTGGTGTGTAACTCCTGACAGACGGCCGTTTTGTGGTGTTCAGTGCTAGTGTAGAGAAACACATGAGATGTCCTATTTATATTAGCTTTTTGGTGGGCATTACCACAAACAACAGTTAATCCTGCCATAAAGTAACAGAGATACCAATTGTACCCGGCAAAAACGCGGACGCGTTGACCCGAAGCCTCTCGCGCAGCATCCAGCAGCATCCCGGGTTACCTGTCGCAGTAGCTCCTCCTGCCGCATCCTGATCCGCTCCCGCTCCATCTGGATCCTCTGGAGCCGCAGCTTCTGCTGCTGCTGCTGCTGCGCGGTGAGCGCGCGGGGCAGGGGCAGCAGGGGCCGGGTCTGCGCCGCGCCGCCCGCCAGCTGCTGCGGGCCCGCACCTGCGGAGCACAGCACACCGCGGGTTAGCACACTGTACCGAAATGACCGGGGTACCCACCGCTTCCAGCCAGTACTGGCACTCGTAATCGCTTAATACATTATCTTTAGTATTTCCTGTGGCCATAAAACGTGAATGCATATAATACAGCAAGTATTTATAGTCACCCTGGTGCGTTCAAATATTTATCTAACGATATCTACTAAATGACATGCAAGTTTTTTAATTGAAAATTCCTCTACAAGCGTGTGCCTATAATATGCAGTAAGCTAGTAAAAGAGTTGTCAATCTTAACGTTTGCTTTGATGGATCTAAATTAATTACTGTACGAATAATTACCAGCATAAATAATGAGCACTGTGTGTGTTTCCACCCTTAAGAAGGCAATGCACTCTTTCAATGACGCAGAGGCGGGAGGTGTTCCCGTGGGACACAACCGCGGAGCTGAGCTCCTGGGCTGTCACCTGTGTCCGCCAACACGGACGAGCCGCAGCGGGAGGTGTTCCCGTGGGACACAACCGCGGAGCTGAGCTCCTGGGCTGTCACCTGTGTCTGCCAACATGGATGAGCCGCAGCGGGAGGTGTTCCCGTGGGACACAACCGCGGAGCTGAGCTCCTGGGCTGTCCCTGCCTCCGCCAACACGGACGAGCCGCAGCGGGAGGTGTTCCCGTGGGACACAACCGCGGAGCTGAGCTCCTGGGCTGTCCCTGCCTCCGCCAACACGGACGAGCCGCAGCGGGAGGTGTTCCCGTGGGACACAACCGCGGAGCTGAGCTCCTGGGCTGTCCCTGCCTCCGCCAACACGGACGAGCCGCAGCGCCGCGCACTCATCCGTAGGTGACGGCATTGCTGTTGTATTTCACAGCAGCGTTTCAAGCGCTCCTCACCTCACTGGCACTCACACACCACAGTAGTGAAAATCAGCCTGAGAACTGTAATGAAGAGAGCAGGTGCATCTGATGAGACCCACTGAGCAGCGGGACTGGCAGAGGGTGCAAAAGTGGCACATTAAAAAGGTACCAGAAACTATCAGACGCTACATCGTTCCCTAATGTCCTTAACAAACTTCCACTTGATTTTTCAAAGCAGATGAAATGCAAAGAAAACATAATGAAACGGAATCCGTCGCCCAGCACAGCCAGCACCGTCACACGTGTGTGCCAGATCAAATATATGATACTCACACACGCCAAATGCTGAACTCAGCGACCTTAAGGGTCTCTTCCAACCAAAACGATGCCACGACTCTGTGATCCGGTATCGCACAGGCCCAGCACATAAAGACTGCGGGACCACTTGGGACTGCAGCTGCAGGACATTTGAGCTTCAGTGGCAAACCCAGCTCAAGACACAACCCCAGTTACAAGCGGCCCCGCAGTAACGCAGGCTCTTGCGGGCTCAGTCGATGTGTGGTCCGCAGGCAGCTGGGTCCGCACACGCGACAGCAGGCTTCCCACGGCAGCAGAGCGCTGCCGTCTGTCAGTCCTGCCGCACCAGCTGCCCGTCCTGCCCACGCGCTGCCCTCGCCCAGCTGGCAGGAGCATTCTTGTGGCCCCAGAGCAAACTAAAAATTGCCTGTGGATAAAAGGAAGGTATTTGCTGGCTACATCAGTTCCCAGCAAAAGTAACTGGGCAGCCACGCAAACGCTTGTGTGCAACCGACGTGGGAGCCTGGGTGTAAAGAAGCCGTCTGCAGGAACGACGGAGCGAGGCCAGCAGGGGAGGGTCACTGCCCAGAGGGGTCAGAGTGAGCGCGGGGAGGGCGAGGGCAGCAGCGAGAGCTGCGCGCAGGACCAAACCACTTCCACAGGGGGAGAACAACACATGGAACCACATTAAAGATACAGTTAATCTGGTCTTATACACATTAGAATAAGCAAGAAATATTCTAAGTGCAATTATATAAATTATATCAGTGTAAATCTGGTGTCAAATTGCCAGGACCACAAGCACTGAGGCAGGAATTTAACTCCTCTTGCATGCATAAGCATGTGCTTGAATTTTTGGCATGTCAATGGTCGAGTGAATAGAAAACCACGCTAAGAATCCAGGCTGGCTGAAGCGTTAGCACAATGCAGTAAGTTCTGCTTAGGAAAACTGCTTTAATCTGAGCAGCACACGCGAATGACAGACCCAGGCACAGCAGGTAAAGATCGACGGCCCGTACGGCGCGCACGGGACGCGCCCGGGGCAGCTGGGGCGCTGTTTGTCACGGCTGCGTGTCGCCTTTGCTACACAAAACACTCCCCTCTTCTTCACCCGCTGATCCGCGCCCATGTGGCAGCACAGCTGAAATTACACATGCAAGAAGGAAAAGAACGAGACAATATGAAAATGCTGAGGAATATCTCTCCCTGAGCTACGGTGCCAAATAACCCTCCAAGTCACTCCTCATGAGGACAGAGAGTATTTTGATCCAACAATCTGTGTCTCGGAGTAAATGACTTTTGTTTCAAGCACCACTATCCGTCGGCGCACACCACCGAGAAGCCACGGCAGCTCGGGACAGCAGGTGAGCGTTCCCGCAGCCTGGCAGCAGGGCTGCACCATCTCCTACAGGTCAAGCTCGTTGTAACTTCATGATCGTATTTCTGAGAACCAAAGACCCCATTCTGCTGCCAAACAATAAGATTTCCACCCTCGAGGTTTGAGAAGGCTGCAGGTCCACCCAGTTCCACCAGTGTGGGAGCGGCAGGTGATGAAATCCATTTTCTTTTTTCAGTTTCATTCAAAACCAGTTTATAAACACACAGATGCTAAGGCCCGGGTCCTGATCCCACCAGCTGCCTAACAGCATCCATACGGTTGACTTGTTCTTGAGTGCAACCATGATCACGTCACATAGGCAAATTTAGGACTCGCATGGTCTACTTCTGTGAAGTCAAATCCAGTCGTTGGGTATGTGCATACACACGTATAACGCACACTAAGTTAATCTAACCTAGCTCAGAACAAATATTAACTAGAAATAAAAAGAGTATAAAACATTAAGCCTGTTAGGTGATTATTTGTTTATATCTATTACAGAAACAACACGAAACGAAGCCCTGGGGCATTCTGCAGCGCCCTCCACGAGAACTGCTACGTTCAGCTGTTCTAAGAATACATCCCAAGGGTCAAATGCTGCACGTACAGCGCAAACCAGCTGACTCCGGGAACCAGCTGAGGTTAATTAAACCACGGCAGATTCACAATGTGCTCTTTGCTTTGGTTCCACTGAAGGGCACTGAAATAATGATGAGCAAGCCTTCAGCTGATGTGTTGAGTTTTAGGGCTTTTCCACACCAGCAGTTCGCTCGTGAGGGCTCGTGGAACACGTCCTGCAGACCCTGCAGATTTCGGAAAGCACTGCCCACCGCCTCCCACAACCACCGTTTGTTCAGAGCGCAGATTAGTTTTCTTAGAATCACAGAATCATTCAGTTGGAAGAGACCCTCAGGATCATGGAGCCCAACCATAACCCAACCAACTCCAGCACTGCCCCGTGCCCTGAGAACCTCATGTCCGTCTGTCCAGCCCTCCAGGGATGGTGACTCCAGCACTGCCCTGGGCAGCCTGTTCCAATGCCCCACAGCCCTTTGGGAAAGAAATTGTTCCCCAGATCCAACCTCAACCTCCCCTGGTGCAACTTGAGGCCGTTTCCTCTGCTCCTGGTGCTTGTTCCTGGGGAGCAGAGCCCGACCCCCCTGCTCCAAGCTCCTTTCAGGCAGTTCAGAGATCAGAAGGTCTCCCCTCAGCTCCTGTTCCCCAGCTGAACCCCCCAGGTCCCCCAGCCGCTCCATCACACTTGTGCTCCAGGCCAGGCCTGGCTGCACCGAACAGGTGTGGATTAGTCCTGTGCTGTATCCAGGGCCAGTCTGGGTCTAAAGGCAGCTTTATTACCTGTAGGTGGTGCAAAGCCCACACTACTGAATCCTTCTGCACCTTGCGAAAGCACACAGGCCTATCTAAACCACCTCTGAGATGGGCTTCCAGAACAGGAGCTGTGGAGAGCGCAGCGCAGCGATGCCGGTGTCGCCCAGCATGGCCACTCTGGGGGAGCACAGGAGTCGTTCGATCCCAGGTGAAGTCTCCTGGAAGCCCCAGACTGCAGTGCAGACACCCACTTCATCCTGCAGAGGTGTACGAGCACCAGCTCGGAGAGGACCATTATCAGGCCTGGGCTAGGTCTTCAGGCTGGGATCGGCTGCATGATGTTCTCAAGATAAAGACTCCCAAAATACCTGAATGCAGAGGGGCTTATACTGAAAACTGCAGCTTCCTACATCAGCAGCTATTATCTTGGAGAAATTCTGACCCAAGAAAGTCAGAAGACCTAAAGAAATATCCAGGTCAAAGAACGTAAAGAAAGTCTACTAAGAAACTACTAAAGATAAATGGTGTTTCCATGTTCCCTCCAAACCTGGCAGCAGCTGGAACCCTTGAGACAAACAGCGCACGGAAGGACCGCGGTGACGTGACACCAGGCACAGAGAGGCTCTGGCAGTGCCAATGCAAACCCCACACTCCACCGCCCTCCTGGGTGAGCGGTCCCAGGCATCCCACAGGCTGGCAGAGCACCCAAAACTATGAGCGCTGCTTCAGAAAGCCGACCGCAGCGGTGCTGCACCAGCTGCAGCCAAAGGCTGTGCCGCTGCAGCTGTGACGGACGAGGGATGGGACCTGGTGAACGGGGCAGCTCCAGCCGGGAGATAACCGGCTGCAGGGCTCCCGCACGTGCTGTACGCGTGTGAGTGTGCAAAGCCAACCCAGCCGCTGGGGGCGGCTCAGTACAATGCCGATGTGCAGCACATCCAGCACAGTTCTCCAGAGCTGCGCTGTCCTGCTGCGGCGCATTGTCCCCAGCCACCCACTCAGCCCCCGCACAGCCAGGCACCCCATTCCTGCACCCATCAGCAGCATGGAGAGGGAACTGGGAGAGAAAAGCAAGAGAAACCTGTGGGTTGAGATGAAGACAGTTCAATAAGTGAGGGAAAGCTGTGCACACAAGCACAGTGGAAGAATACACCCCTGCGTTCCCACCAGCAGGGAGGCGCTGGGCCGCATCCTGCGCAGCTGCCATGCCGCACACCTGAGGGCTGCCGGGGAGGGCAAATGCCATCACCACCGGCTCCGTTCCTCTGGCTTTTCCGGACCTCGTATTGCGGTACGGACCATGCCCGCAGCAATCCGGACCATCCCCGCAGCAATCCGGACCATGCCCACAGGAATCCGGACCATCCCCACAGCAATCCGGACCATGCCCACAGGAATCCGGACCATCCCCGCAGCAATCCGGACCATGCCCACAGCAATCCGGACCATCCCCGCAGCAATCCAGACCATGCCTACAGCAATCCGGACCATGCCCGCAGCAATCCGGATCATCCCCGCAGCAATCCGGATCATCCCCGCAGCAATCCGGATCAGCTGCCTCACCAGCGCCACCTCCCCGCTCCTCGTGAACCCACAGCCTCCCTGCAGGGCAGGGGGAGAGCCACCAGAATCCCCAGAGAGCCCAGCTCTGCACGCTCTGCTTGGGCACAGCCAGACATGGGTGTGTTACCAACTGCTCCGGAACACAGCTCTGAAATACAGCTCCAGAACACAGCTCTAGAACACAGCTCCAGAACACAGCTCCGGAACACAGCTCCGAAACACCGCTCCAGGACACAGCTCTGGAACACAGCTCCAGAACACAGCTCTGAAACACAACTCCAGGACACAGCTCTGGAACACAGCTCCAGGACACAGCTCTGGAACACACACAGCTCCAGAACACAGCTCCGGGACACAGCTCTGGGACACACACAGCTCCAGGACACAGCTCCAGGACACAGCTCTGGGACACAGCTCTGGAACACACACAGCTCCAGGACACAGCTCCAGGACACAGCTCTGGAACACACACAGCTCCAGGACACAGCTCCGCAGGGGCTGCTGCGGCCCCAGCTCCACCCGCCCAGCGCAGCCCAGCCGAGCCCTGTGGGTGCGCTGGAGCTCCTGTCCAATGCCGGAGCTCCTGTCCGATGTCGGAGCTCCTGTCCGATGCCGTGTGCTTTACCCGTCACCACCTGCACCCTCCCAGACACTTTCTTTCGCGAATAAACGCCAGTAACATCTGTGGTCAGGTCTGTCTCCCATGGGACTGTGCCAGCCTCACCATCACTTCAAATGATTTCCCTCTTCTTACTCCTCAGTTCATGCCCCAACTGGACTACTCAGTTTGAATCTTTTGATAGAAAGTTTTCATTTCTCCTCTAATAAATCCATGACATTTTACCACCTCTGTTCCCCTGGTGCTCTGGGGAGCCTGAGGAGCCCCGGGCTGCTGGGGACAGCTCAGAAGGCACCAAGGGAGATCAGCCGAGCTCCAGCGAGCTCCAGCTCCCCAGGCAGAGCTCGGCGCTCCCACCGCAGCCTTTCTAAGGAAAGGCAGAAAAGCTGAAATCTGCTGTTGCACTTGAAAGGAGATGACAGGACGTGACCCAGCAGGTGACAAGCATTCGCCGTGCGAGCAGACGGACTCGGGGCGGCCTTCAGGTCACATCTCTTGGGGAAAAGCAAATCTGTTTTGCCGAGCAAAGCCGGTGTCTCTGGTAAACAGCCATTGCACAACTTTCCAGCTCAAAGGAGCAGTAAAATGTGGAGCGGCGTTCCAAACCTGGACTTTGTGGCCGCAGTTCCATCGCGGCCCGTGGAATTACAGCTATTCAGCTGACGTCTCAAGTTCGACCCGTGTAATTTTCTTTTTGGAGTCACATGAAAAATTAAAAAAAATATGTTAATCTTTTTGTTTGCTTTTAAATTGATCATGATATTCTAGTGAAACAGGTTTCCCGACACTGCAGGAGACCTGCCTGTGGATGACTTTGCTGGATACATGCTAAGCGAGGATGGTTTTGTGGGTGAGAGGCTCCGCAACTGCAGAACCAGACCACGCGAGCGTGCGCTGTTCCTGACACGTGCACAGGTTCCACTGCCAGCGCCGGGAGCGACCGGGTCTGTGCGGGTCTGTGTGCGCCGGCCCGTCCGTCCCGTCCCATCCCGTCCCGTCCCGTCCCGTCCCGCGGGGCCGCCCGCGGCAGGCGGCACGCAGCGCACTCCGACGAGAAACGAATGGTTGCTGAGGGTCGAAAGAAGGAAGAGCCCGGCCATATTACGGTTTTGACTCGGTCACGGCACAGAAAATCAGAGCAGGCTCCCCTCCCTTTCTCCTTCTGCTCCTGCCAACAAAGAGCTGCTTGTTTCACCAATTCCCAGAAACAGCATCGGCCTTCCAACAAGGTCAGCAAAAAACGCGGCTGCTCAGTGCTGCTGCGTCTTGTTCCAAAAATCTGTAAAGCATTAAACCGAAAGGCTGGACCGTCCCTGAGCACAGGGGCTCCTTTATTCAGATTCCTGGGCTGGAAACAGCTCTACACAGATTGCTCAACAGTTTCGACTGTCAAGCTCTGTGACAGTCCCGTTGAACTTTCCTGCCTCAGCGACCCAAACGAACAACCTGCGGGTGCAGCATCGAATGGTTCAGCAGAAGTTATTGAAAAGATTCGAGGTTTACTCTGTAAGCACTTTTACCAACAAATCAGTAACAACAAATACCGGTGGGGGCTGCTTCACTGGATGCTAATGACCAATTCCTGATGACCGTTACTGTTTAAAATCTGTTATTTTTCTTCCATTTCACGCAATCTTCAGCCTTGCATCTCCCTGACCCTGTAACTCTGAGAACAACGCTCGCTCTTGCTCTGGTTTCCTTAAGGGAAACGCTTCCAGCAGAGGAACGTCCTCGTGTTCACACCAGGAACGACGGGGATTGGAAACACCACCATCTCTTCTGAACACACCGACCTCCCGCATTTCCGACTGACCAGACTGTTGCTGGTTTAAACGTCTGTGTCCTTGGAGATATCTGGATTTCATTTGCCTGATACGGAAGGTAACTCCTGGTGGTGTTCAGAACTATTGGCCACTGTCCTTACAATATAAATAAGCACTCCATTTGAAATCTGGCTGATAAATTACTTCTTAGAGGTTTTAATTGCAAATAACCACCCCCCATGTTGTTTTCCAGAGCCGCGTCTTAAAACTCCCACTCCCAGAGAAGGCGCGGGTCCCAGCGCTTTCGGCTCTGTGAGGATTACTCCAATAGCCAGAAGCAGGTGCCATAGGATTCACATTGACCACAATGAACGGTGCCCACTTCTCCTGGGACACCCAGTGACTGAAGGTGGCCGGGAACAGGACGCGTTTCCCCGTGCAGTGTGAGCGCACGAGCTGCGCCCCTGGAAAAACACAGCTTACAGATTTGTAGCCAAATTTCCAGCCAACATGAGCCAGGCCGTGCAACATCTACACCCTTTCACCCACGTCAGTTATCACCAAAAACACATCCCACCTGTTTTTAACCACTGTGGAGCGTCTGCGTTCTTATCTCCACAGACTCACCCTGACACAGCCACCAGAACCTCACGTTATCATCCTCGAACAATAGCAGCGACACCTCGTTAATCACGGCAGGATATGGAAACTTTGCTTCATGTGTTTATTGCTCTTAGACAGGACCACTGCATTGTTTTATTGGTTACATTTCCTGGCCAATTAAAGAAAACGAAAGCAGAGGCAGTGCCATAACCCCCAGTGGTATCCAGACCCAGTGAAATCACCGTCAGCGGCACAGCTGAGAGCTGCACTGGTCCGACTCACGCCTGGTTTCTGTGACACGGTGGTCGGCACAAGGGCCCCCGTGCCGGTTCTTTGTGCAGCACGTGGTGTGTCTCACCTTGCCCTGGCTGCACGGCCGGGTCCCGCCGAGGGCCCCGATGGAGCAGCGGCTGCAGCAGGAGCCGCCTCCTCGGCAGCGACAGAAACGGGTGAAGCTCGAGAGCCCTTCATCCGGAGCCTGACACCGCGCCAATGCGGATCAGCGCACACGCCGGCCCTCAACAAGCCTGGCCTTTCTGTACAGGCTTTTTACGGAAACTGCGCATATACGTTCAAGCTCATTTATATCGAAAACATAATTACTATCAGAGGGGTTTATTATTTTATGTCAAAATAAGTTGCAAACTGTTAAACTCGAAAAGCATTTAAATGAAGACCAGATTGTGCTCACCAACTCGATAAAGAGCACAGTCACAAAACTAAATACATCTTTTTAGAACAGTCTGAAGAAAGCAGGATGAAAATAACAATGGTTTTGAGCATTGCACAATGTTGAACAGACTACAAAACATGCAGCATTCAATTCAAGATTGTTGCAAAATAAGCTTTTTAAGGATCTAATTTTTCCCCCTAAATCATGCTACACATGCCAAAACCATCCTCCACAGCCCCGTCCCCGCAGCGAGGGCCGTGGGGCAGAGCTGGGCCTGGCGTGTGGGGCACAGTGAGCTATGGGGCAGAGCTGGGCCTGGCGTGTGGGGCACAGTGAGCTGTGGGGCAGAGCTGGGCCTGGCCTGTGGGGCACAGTGAGCTATGGGGCAGAGCTGGGCCTGGCCTGTGGGGCACAGTGAGCTGTGGGGCAGAGCTGGGCCTGGCGTGTGGGGCACAGTGAGCTGTGGGGCAGAGCTGGGCCTGGCCTGTGGGGCACAGTGAGCTGTGGGGCAGAGCTGGGCCTGGCGTGTGGGGCACAGTGAGCTGTGGGGCAGAGCTGGGCCTGGCCTGTGGGGCACAGTGAGCTGTGGGGCAGAGCTGGGCCTGGCCTGTGGGGCACAGTGAGCTATGGGGCAGAGCTGGGCCTGGCGTGTGGGGCACAGCGGGCCGCGGGGCCAGGCCCGTTCGCCAGCCGCGGTGCTGCGGCTGCTCCCGCCTCCCCGTCCCCTCCAGCGCCAGAGCCAGCTCAGACACCCCCATCACAGGCGGAGCAACCAGCACACCCGCCTGCCTGGGCTGGACTGTGGCTCCAGCACCGCTGCGGAGCTGGGTGACAATGGGCAGTTAACACTGCACCCGTCGGAAACACTTCACCCATCAGCTGAAAAAGACCACATTTCAGAACGGTGGGGAACTCATCCATGTGCAGATTCGGCACCACAGTAAATGGGGTTTACAGACACTTATGAAATGCAAGGAATACAGTGTTTCTGCAAGGAATACAGTGTCTCTGCAAGGAATACAGTGTCTCTGCAAGGAATACAGTGTTTCTGCAAGGAATACAGTGTTTCTGCAAGGAATACAGTGTCTCTGCAAGGAATACAGTGTTTCTGCAAGGAATACAGTGTTTCTGGCTGTCCCTGTTGCATTCCACCAGGACAATACATAGTTAAAGATTCCTGTTGAGGTTGCCCTCTCCTCAGTGTATCCGCCCAACCAGCAAAAGGCGGCTCGCCCTGGGTGTGCTGAGCACCGAACCGCGGCACTCACCAAGGTTGGGCTGGGCCATGGGCCTCTGCGGCACCGAACGGCGGCACTCACCGAGGCTGGGCTGGGCCACGGGCTGGGCCACGGGCTGCCCCATCGCCATGGGCCTCTGCGGGACCGCCGGGGAGCTGGCTGCCGGGTGCTGGCTCATGTGGTTCAGCGGCTGGGTCAGAGCTTTGCGAGGATCTTGCCATGTTGTGATTTTTTCTATGTGACTGAGAAAGAAAAGATAAAACACAAACTTAATACAAACTACCCGAGTATATTATATACGTGGTTGATCATAACGTCATGACGTGGTGAGTTCTCGGCAGCCCTGGCGGGACCCAGCGTGGCGCCGCTTGCCGCCAGTGCCATCCCGTTATCACAGGGACACGAGCTGTCCTTACACACCACGGAACACAGCGGACAGCGCGGCCGGACAGAGCCCGCCATGCGGCACCAGCCCGCCATGCGGCACCAACCTGCCATGCGGCACCAGCCCGCCATGCGGCACCAACCTGCCATGCGGCACCAGCCCGCCATGCGGCACCAACCTGCCATGCGGCACCAGCCCGCCATGTGGCCCCAACCCGCCATGCGGCACCGGCCCACCATGTGGCACCAACCTGCCACGTGGCACCGGCCCGCCATGTGGCACCGGCCCACCATGCGGCACCGGCCCTCCCTGCGGCACCGGCCCGCCATGTGGCACCAACCCACCACGTGGCACAGGCCTTCCCTGCGGCACCGGCTCACCATGTGGCACCGGCTCACCATGCAGCACCGGCCCTCCCTGCGGCACCGGCCCACCACGGAGCACCGGCCCACCATGGAGCACCCGCCCGCCATTTCACGGGGCCGCAGCAGGAAGGGAGAGGCAACTCGGAGCCTCAGTGGCCAAGAGCAGCGTTTCTGGCTGGGAAACCACACCCTGCTACCACTGCTTATTCCACCCTGCGAAAAACAATTCCGCTCGTACCTGTGAAATCTCATTGTAATGAGGACCATTTACTCAGCTCTGAAAGGAGTATCTGTACACAAGAAAGAAAAACACTATGGAGAGAACCCGAAATACCCTTATCTGGGGTTGTATCAATCCATCTGTTCCTTGTTTTATTCTTTACAGAACTACTAATCCCAGCAGGATTTTCTTCTTGGCACACATCACATCGCCCACAACAATGGGACGGAGAACAAAGCTCCAGACAGAGGCCAAATCCTGCACCCCCGCGGGACTGCGCTGTTGGGGAACCGGACACAGCGGGACCGCGCGGCTCCGGAACCCGAGCTCAGCGCTGGTCCTGCACTAAGACACCACCGAGCTAACCCCGGCCTAGCGTCCCCTGCGCACCGAACCGTGCGGCAGTTTCACCCCCTTTATCAATGCAGTTAGACTGATATACATCACTTCACACACTTAGGTCTGGTGTAGCAGCACCTACACAGAAAGATGATCTGTTACCCCGAGTCTGGCTAAGTTAACACCACATAAATACCACACAGACATCTTTCAGTCAGTCCTAAGAGCTGTATTCTGTTTCTGTAAATTTTAAGACGTTTCCACTTCCCTTAAAAAAAACCAAGTTTCTATCATTGCCCGTTCACACTTTCAATCTTTGTGTATTTTTGTTTAAATGGCAATAACATTTTCACTTTCTAAAGTTTCTCACAAAATGGCTCCAGAAATACCTGAATAATGTTTTTCAGTTTCCCTGGTAACTTCTACTTTCCTCTTTCGCCGGGCAGGCGGGGGAGAGGAAAACACAGCATGGAGCAGTAAAATGGCTTTAAAAGGCGCATCAACAAGTGCCGGTCAGGTGTGAACAGACTCGCTGGGCCAGGTATCACCGCACTGATCGCTCAGATGAAGCTGAAACTCAGCGTCAGAACAATTCTGAAAAATACTGGTTCCATGAGTGCTCTAAATCTCAAGAGTTTGTTCTTTTATTACGATTTTCTGCTGTTATCACACATCTGTGTTATCTCTCCTATTGCATGCCATCTTCTGTTCACATCCACACGCGTTATCCAAAGGGACGGCCTGAGAGTTTGGGCGAGAACCAGCGAGCGCGTCCCGGCCTTGGAGACAGGCGTCTCCATCACGGGGTATGGACACACGGCAACGGAGCCCCAGACTCAGAGACCTCTGGCCTGATCTATGATGCTGAAGTTTCACTATGAAGTAGAGAAAACTGCTATGTAGAATCATGGCAAGCTTCTCAGACTTGTTTTCATAAGATTCTTACTTCGGGAATATTCAAACACATTACAAAGTAGCCCCAAAATAGATATTCAAATTCTGACTTTCAGGTTTTTCAGAAGCAATATTTACATTTCTCACTGCTCTAAATGCGAGTGCCAGAGCAGGCCGCCTCACAAGCAAGCAGGGAGGAAAGAGGAGATTCCTTTCAGCTTCTGTTTCTCAGATGGGACTGATGGGGGTGTCCATAGCAAGCGAGGAGCTTTGAACACGAGATTTCTGAGAACCCTTAGCTGGAGGCTGCTACTGTTCCCCAGACTGGAGAAATGAAACATGTACAGCTCGAAGGAGGCACATCAGCACCCGCCGAACACGGCGCCCAGCACGCTGTGTAAGTGCCCCCGCCTGCCCAAATCACGGCGTTTCACCGCCCAGAAGTGACCGGCATCCCAGCGGTGCTGGCCGCAGGAAAACAACGCGCGCTCGGATCTGAGCAGCTCCGGGTCTCACAACACCAGGACGTTCCGGCTCCGAACCACTGCTGTACCGGGTCTGCCCCCCGCTCCGAAGGCTGGTGCTGTTCACGCTCCAGCCCCAGGCTCTGCCAGCCCCAGCCTGGCCAGCGCGGCGGCTCAGCTCAGCTCAGCTCAGCTCAGCTCAGCTCAGCTCAGCCGGCTCCGCTCAGCTCAGCTCAGCTCAGCTCAGCTCAGCTCAGCCGGCTCCGCTCAGCTCAGCTCAGCTCAGCTCAGCTCAGCTCAGCTCAGCTCCGCCGGCTCCGCTCAGCTCAGCCAGCTCAGCTCAGCTCAGCTCAGTCGGCTCTGCTCAGCTCAGCTCAGCTCAGCTCAGTCGGCTCTGCTCAGCTCAGCTCAGCTCAGCTCCCCCAGCTCAGCTCAGCTCAGCTCAGTCGGCTCTGCTCAGCTCAGCTCCGCCAGTTCAGCTCAGCTCCCCCAGCTCAGCTCAGCTCCCCCAGCTCAGCTCAGCTCCCCCAGCTCAGCTCAGCTCCCCCAGCTCAGCTCAGCTCAGCTCCGCCAGTTCAGCTCAGCTCCCCCAGCTCAGCTCAGCTCCCCCAGCTCAGCTCAGCTCCCCCAGCTCAGCTCAGCTCAGCTCAGCTCCCCCAGCTCAGCTCAGCTCAGCTCAGCTCAGCTCAGCTCAGCTCAGCTCAGCTCAGTTCAGCTCAGCTCTGTTGGCTCAGCTCAGCTCAGCTCCGTTGGTTCAGCTCAGCTCAGCTCAGCTCCAGCAGCAGCTGCACGGAGCCCACTCACCTTCCTGCTCCTTGTGCTAACCCCAACAACAAAGGGTTCTCAGCGGATTCTATTTCAAAACCTTTTCTTTCCAGTATGAGGAAATTCAGATGTATTAATTTTTAAAAGTTTAAGGGGAATTGAGGAGAAGTAACTGATTTTGAATACATTCTTCCACAAGCGTGCTCTCACCTGAAATAACACAGAGTTTGGCTAACGCTGCAGCGCTCGCATGGGGTCCTTTGTCAGGGCTTTGTCCCAGGGACTGAGAGTGGATTTTGGACTGAGCCACATCAAAGCAAAGCTGCTCCAGGGCCAGTGGGAAGCTGGTGACTCAGAGCAGCAGCAGCAGCCCTGTGTCCTGAGTCACCGAGCGCCGGACAGCGGCGGAGAAGGGCAGAGCGCCCGGGCCCCGCTGCTGGCCGCACCGGTGCTGCGCAGCCCCGCAGTCTGCCCGCACCCGCAGTCTGCCCGCACCCGCAGTCTGCCCACACCCGCAGTCTGCCCGCACCCGCAGTCTGCCCTCACCCGCAGTCTGCCCACACCCGCAGTCTGCCCGCACCCGCAGTCTGCCCGCACCCCACAGTCTGCCCGCACCCGCAGTCTGCCCACACCCGCAGTCTGCCCGCACCCGCAGTCTGCCCGCACCCCGCAGTCTGCCCGCACCCGCAGTCTGCCCACACCCGCAGTCTGCCCGCACCCGCAGTCTGCCCACACCCGCAGTCTGCCCGCACCCCGCAGTCTGCCCTCACCCGCAGTCTGCCCACACCCCGCAGTCTGCCCACACCCGCAGTCTGCCCGCACCCGCAGTCTGCCCGCACCCGCAGTCTGCCCGCACCCGCAGTCTGCCCACACCCGCAGTCTGCCCACACCCCGCAGTCTGCCCACACCCGCAGTCTGCCCGCACCCGCAGTCTGCCCGCACCCGCAGTCTGCCCGCACCCGCAGTCTGCCCACACCCGCAGTCTGCCCGCACCCCGCAGTCTGCCCTCACCCGCAGTCTGCCCACACCCGCAGTCTGCCCGCACCCGCAGTCTGCCCGCACCCGCAGTCTGCCCGCACCCGCAGTCTGCCTGCACCCGCAGTCTGCCCACACCCCGCAGTCTGCCCACACCCCGCCTTACTCAAAGCCAAATGTTAATAGTGTTTTGCAAAAGGTCACACGCGCCGTCGATACACGTGAAGAGAAAATACCTATTGGGCCGAGGAGCTTGAAGCCGCGTGCTGTTGATTTCACTTACACTGTTCAACAGTTGGAAACGGTAAGATTTTATCTTACATTACATCACTAAAAGCTCACAAACACATATAAAGTGCAGAGTCTCCCAATGACTTCTCTCTGAAAGTGCAGCAATTAATAACCAGCGTCCAACAGTTAACTGTGCACTGCTGCCGCAGGTTGGCGTGGCGGCCGCGGGACCGCGGGCTCAGCTGATACAATCACGGCACTTGCCGTTTCATACAGGATAATGTTTCATGAAAATTTCATGAAGCTGTGACAAGGAGACACAATGTAATTATTAAACTGAACCACGCACTTTGTTCTCCTACTGCATGTCCATCGTCATTTCCAATCTGGAAGCTGGAACATTACAGAAGTGTTTGAATATTTATTACCCTGTGCTGAGTACTGATTGAAATAACCCCTGCAGCGGCCAGAGCGGCTCCTCCCCTGACCTGGGTTCGGCTCCATCCGCCGCGGTGAGAGCGGGAGGAATGTCCTGCACCCCCGTCCCTGCCGACCGCCGCGAGCGCGCTGGCGCCCACAGACACTGAGCCGCTTGCACGAACCGAACAAAACACCCTTTGAGCTCTACGAACAACTTAACCTTCAGAATCTGGATGAAATCCCAATTCTTGAGAGAAAAAAAAGGGTACCGAACGAAACTATTCTATAGAACATTGTTGTGGGATTTTTTCATGTATACAATATATAATGACATTAATGCCTTTGTTTACTTGAGGAGTGCCCGTAGCACTTGTATTTAGAGAGACATATTTGTGATTCTTTTAGAATCGTATTTATTTTAGTAACAACCTGTAGACAAAACATTCCGCTGTGAGATACCCGGCGTGTCCAGACCCGTGGGGTTACAGACACTGCTGAACGGGTTACGGTCGCTCACCCTCAGCACCCGATGGACTCTGGAAGCACCGGCAAACCCATCTCTCACCAACATCCTCCCTGCTATTCCACGTTACACATTCGGGGGGGTTCTCAGAACATGGGAACACTTCAAAGGGTTCCATCTCTCACAAGTGAAAATCCCACCACTTCTTCCAGTGAACTGACTCACAGGAAACAAATTGGAATTGGCTGAGTTTCTTGCAGTGTCTGTGGGTTTACATGTTTTTAAAACATTAAAAGCCCCTTGCTTTTGATTCTGAAGGCCAGCTTAGAATACAAGAGGTGTAATAAAGACGCGGTGTGCTTCCCGGCTGGGTCGGCCGCTGCCCCAGCTCGCACAGCCGCCCCTCGGGGGTTACGCGCTCCAAGCTCCCCGGCCCTCGCTCCGCTACGCAAAGACGGGACCGGGTAGAACGAACCTTTTCAGGAGACTTTTACTGGACTTTCACTCCCAAACACTGGCTCCAGCTCTTCAGAAAGCGTCAGTACACAAAGGTCGGGTGTTCAGATGGGTTACTTTTCGTGGTGGAGGTGATCAGCGAGCAGATGAATTTCTGTCGGCCCCTACCTCTACCTTCCATCTGATGAGCTGATTAGTGCCCGTGGAAGACAAGGCAGCGCAAATAACCACACCGATCGCCAGGGTTCACAACGCTGGCCCTTCACAATCTCAAACTCCTGTGTATCCAGGAAATCCTGCCAGACAGTCCCTGTTTGCAAACGGTTGGGAAATGGGATCGTTCGCCATGAAAAACAGATGAAAAGCAGGATCTGGTTAAAGGACCGCGTCTGCGTCCAAACAAAACCCTTCCAAAGTAAAGAAACGAGGTCTGGCGGCTGAGAGCTGAGGAGCCGGGACAGCTCGGCACTGCTGCTCCCGTACGCAACCGCACAGTTTAAAATGGGGCCAGAATTAGAAATAAGGCTTAGCTGAGCACGAGGAGCTGCTGTCAGTGCTGACACTGTGGTAATATTCCAGTCCAACATGGTCTGTTCGAAAGAGCATCTGTCTTCTTAAGATTTCCGTGTAAATGTGGACAAGCAAGACTTGCCCTGGGCTGAGACCGACGTACAAAGCGATCAGACACCGAACAATGCGGGCGCTTGGCTTCGAGGGACTCAACTGCAAAACAAAGCACTTTAGGCCTGGAATTTATAAGACAGGTGTGTCACCCACAACCAAATGTTATCTTAAATTAGAATTTTGAATGTACAGGTTTGTCACCCACAACCAAATGTTATCTTAAATTAGAATTTTGAATATACAGCTGCCTAGCTGTGCCCACAAATCAGACAGCCAGACTACGGATTCTTCTTTCATTTTATGAGACACGTTCAGAACCTCAAAGCTGGAGGAAAACTACAGATGCCAACACAGTGCCAGTGTCAGCCCATTGCCCATCGCCCATCGCTAGACAAGGACGGGCCCGACGGGAGGCCCCGAGGCACCAGAGCCCGGCAGAGCTGCCGGGGCACCGCGGAGGTGGGAGCGCGTCCCACGGTGGGGGCGCGGGGAGGGACGAGGAGACGTGAAGGAGAACACGCGGGGCACCCGGCTCTTCCTAACTGTGAGCTCCTCGTCCCGTGGAGGGAACGAGGCAAGAAGATGGGGAAGTAAGGTGCAAGAGCACGACTAAAGACAACTTTGGCTGTCAAAATAAAGAGGTAAAAATAATGGCTGTGCAGGGAAATAAAACTGGAGCTGACAGAGCAGCGGGAAGTTCTATAGAACAAATAAGGCTAACAGGCCTGGTTACTGCAAACGTGAACAACAAAGGAGGGGGAGGGAAACGATGCACTGAGAAGTCATAACTGTCCAGGCACTAAATTGCTTGCAAGCTATACACAAGTTTCAAGTCCCACTGATCTTTTTCTACGTAGGATGCACGCCTGGCTTCTGTTTCAAAGGAGGGAGGTGCCAGTTTGTAGGAAGCAGCTAAAAGGGCCAGCAGGCATCCTGGCAGCACAGTCAGCTGGAGATCAGCAGGGGACACCCAATCCAGCACACCCTGAACCAAGGGCAGCTGAACCCTGAGCTTGGCACAGCCATGGCGGCAGCACCGGCGCCGTGTCAGCACCAGCACCATGTCAGCACCGGCGCCGTGTCAGCACCAGCACCATGTCAGCACCAGCGCCGTGTCAGCACCAGCGCCGTGTCAGCACCGGTGCCACGGTGCTGTGGTGCCGTGTCAGCACTGGTGCCATGGTGCTGTGGTGCCGTGTCAGCACCGGTGCCATGGTGCTGTGGTGCCGTGTCAGCACCGGTGCCATGGTGCTGTGGTGCCGTGTCCCACCAGGGCGGCCGTCTCGCTGGCCTGCAGCGGCACTGCCCGGGCACGGGAACCTGCACGGGCCGCTGAGCTGCACCGGGACCCACTGTGCAGGGGCATCTGACCACAAAACCCAGCGAGAGAGCGGTGGCGTTGGCAGAAAGAAACATGCTTGGAGTTTCAATGCAACCACGCAGCCACAGCGCTGCGGTCAGAGAAATAATGGTGGTTATTCCCAGGACCAGTGATTTTCACAGATGTTCCCACAGAACAGAGCTGCAATAGCACAACGTTGTCTGTATCTCGCTCACCAGAAGTTCATTTCTGTTTGGCCGCTGTGAAGTACCTGAGAACAGACCATGCGGGACCAGTCCAGTGACACTGACACACCGAAGGGCTGACACCTCGTCACCCGGTGACAGCCCGGGACTGCAGACCATGCGGGACCAGTCCAGTGACACTGACACACCGAAGGGCCGACACCTCGTCACCCGGTGACAGCCTGGGACTGCAGACCATGCGGGACCAGTCCAGTGACACTGACACACCGAAGGGCTGACACCTCGTCACCCGGTGACAGCCCGGGACTGCAGACCATGCGGGACCAGTTCAGTGACACTAACACACCGAAGGGCCGACACCTCGTCACCCGGTGACAGCCCGGGACTGCAGACCATGCAGGACCAGTTCAGTGACACTGACACACCGAAGGGCTGACACCTCGTCACCCGGTGACGGCCCGGGACGCGGTCGCTGCGCTGTGTGACCGTTAGTGCTCCACTCTCCTTCCAAAGGTGCAGGATGTCCCCGGCTGTTTCCAGCACACCAGAAGGACACAGATCCGCGTGCAGGGCTCGGTAACCCTGCCGTTGGGCTCCGTCGAGCCCGGGCTGCGGCAGAACGTGCTCAGCCGTGCGCGCTGAGCCTGCGGACCCCGCGCCTTCCACAGCGACCGCTCTGCCCGGGCGGCTCCACGTGAGGTTCTCATGTGTGTAGGTGCCACTTTGCTTTTGTTCTTCCACAAGCTCACCTTAAACTGCCCTTCCCATGAGGTTCAGAGAATACGAGGAAAACAGTAAAACTGTAATATTCCCTCAGTATCCAACAAAGTTACTTCCAGTTTGCTTTATAGGCTGTAAGTAACAGTCTGCATTTCTTTTTCGGTCTGTGCTCTTTACAGCTTCCTGTTTTTTCTAGGAAAATGAATCAGACGTTTGTTTCTCCCAGATAAAAAGGACTCCTGCAAATATTGTTCTGGCAGGGGCATCCTGACAGAAGAAGGAAAGGCTCATGAGACAATATCCTGAGTGGAAGGCACGCTGCCAGCAAGGCCAACCAGACAGCCCCACACCGCCCAAACACAGGCAGACACGCGTCTGCACCTACAGGAAACGCAGCACAGAACGCGAACGGGCAGAGCTCATCCACATCTATTTACATGCAAGTTCATGCTTCTCTCTCACCTTTCAATGTAGTACTCTCTGTGGTAACTGCTAAAAGGCTGCATGTCAAAACCTTCCAATGTAATGAATGCTTGGAGTATTTGACTGAAATACACTGCACCAAATATTGGAATCAATCACAATGACTAAGTTTGGGCAATTACTTGACAAACAAACCAACACAAGTGTCTCCATGTGGTGATCTAGTGGGTCTCCTAAACCTGAGGCGCTCTTTAGAGAGCAGAGCGGACACGGACAGGATCACCCCTTTTCTCCAGAGCCGCTCTCTGAACGCCGAGCACCCAGCGCCGCGTGCGCCGCCCGGGCCGCTCACACGTGTCACGTGGCAGCACGGGACCTCCTCCCCACGCTCGCAACGGAGCGCCACGGCAACGCCGCGCCTGCCAACCCGCTCACGGGAGACGGCACATCCCGCCGCTGGTATCACCAAACAGCACTTCGGGGATCAGAGTTGGACCACCCCTCTGTCCGCAGGGCAAGGCCGCCACGGAAAGAAAGTCAACACAGCAATGTGAATGGCTCAGGCACTGCAGCGACCGCTCGAGTGCCGATTCCGCACAGACCGGGGGGAGTGCTGGCTCGGCCTGTGCCCAGAGCCACCCCCTCTTCACAGTTCATGGATGTCAGAATTGCCCCCAGGCCCGTCCCCGTCCGCTGCGGTGTGGGAGGATCGGTAATCACCGTCACCCTCACCGTCACCCTCACCGGCACCAGCTCCTGCTGGCAGGGCTGCTGGGGTCAGAGCAGCTGGGGGCTGTGCACACACACATCTATTCACCAGTAGAATCCGGGCCACAGCTTTCACATTAACCTCACATCACATCAAATCCTCAGTTTTCACATCAGCCTATGCAATTCAGCCATAGATACTTTCAAAAAATATTTTTTCCTAACCTGTCAGGCAGAAGCAGTTACATTTCTGTTTAAACGTATGCAGGAGGTGGAGTGAAATGCCCAACATGACTCGGAAAACACAGTGTCAAAAACAAGAGCTGAAAACCCTTTTGTGAACAACTCCCACTCCAAATTCTGCTCTTCTAAGCTCAGCAATGCTGACCTTTTCCTGCGTTCCCCAGCTGCACAGCGTGAGCACACGACGGGGGCTGCCCCGGGCACTGCTGCAAACCCGCTCTGTGTCCCCGTGTGTGACTGGGGAGCGGTGACACCGTGAGCACACGACGGGGGCTGCCCCGGGCACTGCTGCAAACCCGCTCTGTGTCCCCGTGTGTGACTGGGGAGCGGTGACACCGTGAGCACACGACGGGGGCTGCCCCGGGCACTGCTGCAAACCCGCTCTGTGTCCCCGTGTGTGACTGGGGAGCGGTGACACCGTGAGCACACGACGGGGGCTGCCCCGGGCACTGCTGCAAACCCGCGCGCCTGCCCTCATGCTGCAGTGACTTGCGGTGACACCCCGAGCAGCGTTTCCCGTGCTAATCCCGGACGCCCTGTGCAGCTCTCTGCACGAGCCGGTGCCTCCGGTGTCCGTCTCCTCGCTGCAGCGTCAGCCCCATCTGCCCGCAGAGCAGTCACAGGAGGACAGGACTCTGGGCCGGTGCAGTGTTCCCAAGTTTAACGTTGTCCAGGAGTTCACGCAACAGTCACTGCAGTAGAACCTGTGCTGGGTCTGGACTTCGATTTAATCAATGTAAAAAAATCCCCAAATAAAAACCGACAGACACTTCCACCCAGCATCACACCCACCCCTCTCTCTGGAATGGAAAGGGAAAATGCCACAAGTCTGTATGTTGAAATCCAGTCCACGTGACACTTCCTTTGTATTTAATTGCTTCCATCCAATTTGTATCTGCTGGTCACGCCAGCCCCTGAGCCCCAAACGCGCTGCTACAGAGGAGCTGTTGTCCTGTGGTAACCTGCGTAGGCAAAGGGACGGAATTCCGGGTAAAACCCGTTCTCAACTTCACCCCACGCACCCAGACAGGGAGCAACCCCGGCCCGGCCCCGGCTCCCCAGCGCCACGGACGGAGAGAACAGCACAGAAATCCCCAGCCAATACCCCTTCCAATGGTTCCGGAAAACGTTTTCGTGGTAGCCTGTATCTATTCTATACACATCTTTGTAAAACTATGCTAATTGACACTCTTCTCTAATAATTAATGCATAAACCCATTGTATTTCCACCTCATAATATGAGGTTGATGCATGACAGTTGTCACCCGTTAATGCGGATTAAGGTGGGGAAGTATCTGTATTACGAATCCTGTACAGCGCCAAGCACGTCATCGACATAAAATCATAACACAAAAGGTTGTCAGGGAAAGGCTGTTTTTGGAAATTATTTGAGCACTTTAACTGTTTTGACACGTTCAGAAAATAAACATTTCAGAGCATTCACACTACTTTTCTTCCCCTCTCGTCCTGCTGAACATGCTCAGTAATATCAAACTGACCACGTGTTAAACCGAGTTTCTTCACCAACAGAAACTAGCAGGAAAAAAGCTGAACATGTCAGACAAACAAAACATTGAAAGTAAGTATCTTCTTTCCCCTAGAGCAGGATTTACTGGCAAATACGTCCTGGTGTGGCAAATACGTCCTGGTATGGCAAATGTTCACCTCAACGCTTTAAAACCCCCCACTGCGGCAGGGGGACAGTGGCAGCAGTGCCACCAGTGTCACCAGCCTGCTCGGTGCCCAGCACGGGCCCTTTCTGTTCGTTTGCCTTCTGGGACAAACCGGAGAGGGAGCGGGAAGCGCTGCACACACCGAGAAAACATCGACGCCTCGGTCCTCACCCGAAATAGGAGGCTGCGCCACCTGAAAACAAACTGGTGGAAAGCAATACTTGAGAAATTCTTTTTCCAGAACATGTGTACACAGCTCCGTGTGGATCGACACGCAGCTGATATCTCCGCTTGCCTGTCTGCCCAGAAACACTTGTTAGCACAAACTAATCACACTCACATTCTTCTCCGCACACGCACACAGGAGAATGCTTCAGATAACGCTGCCGTGAGTGTGTTTGCAGGTCTGCCGACCACCCCCTGCGCCCGGTGTTTAACTACGGGCTGGAGCGCTCCCGGTGCTCGTGTTGGAGCGTTTCTGCGGGAACCGCGGCTGCTCGGCCACAGCGCCCAGGACACGGCGCCACAGCACCCGGGACACGGCGCCACAGGTGCCACAGCACCCGGGACACGGTGCCACAGCCACCCGGGACACGGCGCCACAGCCACCCGGGACACGGCACCACAGCCACTCAGGACACGGAGCCACAGCCGCCTGGGACACGGTGCCACAGGCGCCACAGCACCCGGGACACGGCGCCACAGCCACCCGGGACACGGCGCCACAGCCGCCCCAGACACGGAGCCACAGCCGCCCGGGACACGGAGCCACAGCCGCCCGGGACACGGAGCCACAGCCGCCCCGGACACAGAGCCACAGCGCCCGGGACACGGAGCCACAGCGCCCGGGACACGGAGCCACAGCGCCCGGGACACGGAGCCACAGCGCCCAGGATATGGCACCCGCGGGCAGGAACCCAGCCCTGCCCCGGGCTAGGAGCCCTGGAAACGGTTACGTAAAACACACACCGCGTCTGAAACCTCAACTGACCACGAACGCTTCAACGGGACCGGTTTGGCTACTTGCTCTTAATTTCCTTCTCAACTTTCTTTTGCTGATGACTGTAAACAAATCTTTATCACTGAGTTCACAATAAATGGCATTTTATTTCTGACAGACAGGCCTTAGAAATGGGAAAATGTAACCTTGTGTGCCTGGTTTGACCAAGTGGGGTTTTCGAGCACATCACCTGATCGAGCCCTACATGCTATTGCACATGGTTTTACACCCACAAACAATCTTCAATTTCTGCAGGAAATTCTGTTCTCATCTGAAAACCACTCTATCACTTTCCAAATATTATAGTTAAAAAGTGATTATTTTATAGGTAAGTATTACTCCCCAAAGCGTTGAGGTATAAATAAATACATTATACATACAAATGTATCATTCCAATTATTTTTACAGAAGTCAGAAAAGTTCTGGTTTTATCCATAGCGGTTTTTTAGTAGAGGACTTGGGTTCTTGTCGCTTCACCCAAAAACGCATGAGCTTGGAAACTGTGTCTGTGTGTCAGAACCTTGGCAGGCGGGCGAAACCGCGCGGGCTCCCGCTGAGAGCAGCCACGGGCACAGAGATTGTGTGACGAAACTTTCAGCCAGAGGTACGCGAAAGCACCTGCTGGCCGAGCCCGAGCTAGAACGTACATAAAATACTGATTTACGAATGATCTGTCACAGTGCCGGCTGCTGCTTCTCTGTCCTGCTCCACTGAGAGCAATACGCACGAAGTGCATCTCGTTCAGGTGATGAACCACGTCAATAAAAATCTCCTAGATCTGGACCCAGTATTATAAATCATATACAGTAACATACAGGATGCAGAAAGAAAGCAGAAGTATTTGTGTGCTTTGCTGGTAACTCAGAGTGTAACAAGAGGCGAAAATCTAAACTGTGTGCAGAGGACTTCAGCGACTGGGCTCTTGAGTAATCCTCTGGAGATTCCAAAGCCACAAGGCAAAAAAATCATGATAGAATCACGTAAATTATGCATTTATTCATTTTTCTAAACAGTGGACATTGCCTTTCCCCAGAGTCCTACCATGCGTTGTCTATACGCCATTTATGATGGCTGAACACACACAGTTGATGTGAACTCAAGATCGCGCTCTTGGGACTGGGGGAGCTGTAGTAAACACTCCATCTCCTGCAGCCCGGGCAGCCCAGCTCCTCCATATCCCCCGCAGCCCGGCTCCTCCATATCCCCCGCAGCCCGGCTCCTCCATATCCCCCGCAGCCCGGCTCCTCCATATCCCCCGCAGCCCGGCTCCTCCATATCCCCCGCAGCCCGGCTCCTCCATATCCCCCGCAGCCCGGCTCCTCCATATCCCCCGCAGCCCGGCTCCTCCATATCCCCCGCAGCCCAGCTCCTCCATATCCCCCGCAGCCCGGCTCCTCCATATCCCCCGCAGCCCGGCTCCTCCATATCCCCCGCAGCCCGGCTCCTCCATATCCCCCGCAGCCCGGCTCCTCCATATCCCCGGGTAGCCCGGCTCCTCCATATCCCCCGCAGCCCGGCTCCTCCATATCCCCGGGTAGCCCGGCTCCTCCATATCCCCCGCAGCCCGGCTCCTCCATATCCCCCGCAGCCCAGCTCCTCCATATCCCCCGCAGCCCGGCTCCTCCATATCCCCCGCAGCCCGGCTCCTCCATATCCCCCGCAGCCCGGCTCCTCCATATCCCCGGGTAGCCCGGCTCCTCCATATCCCCCGCAGCCCGGCTCCTCCATATCCCCCGCAGCCCGGCTCCTCCATATCCCCCGCAGCCCGGCTCCTCCATATCCCCGGGTAGCCCGGCTCCTCCATATGCCCTGCAGCCCGGCTCCTCCATATCCCCCGCAGCCCGGCTCCTCCATATCCCCCGCAGCCCGGCTCCTCCATATCCCCCGCAGCCCGGCTCCTCCATATCCCCCGCAGCCCGGCTCCTCCATATCCCCCGCAGCCCGGCTCCTCCATATCCCCCGCAGCCCGGCTCCTCCATATCCCCTGCAGCCCGGCTCCTCCGTATCCCCTGCAGCCCGGCTCCTCCGTATCCCCAGGCAGATGCTTCCTCAGTCAATGTTTTATTTCATTGGCAAACATTTTGTCACCGCGTATTCACCGGGTTAGTACAGTGCCAGTTAATCTGCAGTTAACCTGGAGCAGAGGTGACAGAATCTCCTAAAACAAGGCACTGTTTGCTTACCACGTGTTACAATTATTACTGATTTTCAGGCCTATTAAACTGCTTTGAATCAAATTCCAAACGTCATCAATAAAACACTCTGGCCAGAAGGGACAGGCAGCTGTGTTAGCACATGTCTCAAAATCTGTCACTAAAATAAGGAAGGCTCCTCCCGTGTCCCTGAAGATATGGATGCTATAAATACAGCGCACACCACTTGTGCAGCCCCGCGTTCCGCCTCTGGTCGCCGCCCCCGCTGCGAGCGCGGCGGCTCCGCAGCGCAGCCCGGGCCGGACCGCGGGACCGGACGCGGTTCCACCCGAGCCTGTGTCACCTCAGCAGGTCACACACGCGCAGGGTCCTGTCCCCCACGCCGGAAAACTCCCTGGAACAACTGCTATTCAACTTATGTTTAAAAACTTAGTTTCTGAATCTTGGACGTGTGGCCAAGCAGGAAAAAAATGCGCAAAGTCGGTTTCCAGGCCGGTTCTGGGCTCTGGCAGCCGCCCGGCGGCTTTGCCTCCAGCGCCTCCCGCGTCCCACCGCAGCGGGAGCGAGGGGCCGAGTGGCCTCGGGGCTTCCGCACCCGCCTCGGACCTGCAAAGCCCCGGGGCCCCCGCCGCCCTCACCCCGGGGCGCTGCTCGGAGCCCCCGCCGCCCTCACCCCGGGGCGCTGCCCCCGGAGCCCCCGCCGCCCTCACCCCGGGGCGCTGCCCCCGGAGCCCCCGCCGCCCTCACCCCGGGGCGCTGCCCCCGGAGCCCCCGCCGCCCTCACCCCGGGGCGCTGCCCCCGGAGCCCCCGCCGCCCTCACCCCGGGGCGCTGCTCCCGGAGCCCCCGCCGCTCCTCACCCCGGGGCGCTGCTCGGAGCCCCCGCCGCTCCTCACCCCGGGGCGCTGCCCCCGGAGCCCCCGCCGCCCTCACCCCGGGGCGCTGCTCCCGGAGCCCCCGCCGCCCTCCCCCGGGGCGCTCCCGGCGCAGCTCCCGCCCGGTCGGCCCGGCGCCCCACGCGCCGCTCTCCGCGAGCCCCGGAGCCCGTCGGGTGCGGACCGGGCCACGGCAGCCGCCCTCCGGCCGAGCCCCCGCGCCGGGCCCGCGGCTGCAGCCGCCGCGCAGCGCAGCAGCTCCGGCCGCGCTCCCCGCCCCGCGGCCGCACTCACTTGAGGAAGTAGCGCTGTCCCGTGTGCGTGAGCGCCATCTCCCAGCCGGGCGGCAGCGGCAGCTCGTCCGTCACGTCGTAGGAGCGCTGCCGGAGGTGCGCGTGCTGCGGCGCCGCGCCCGCGCAAGGCAGCGAGGCGGGCGAGGAGTGCGAGCGGACGTGCTGCGCGGGCCGCGGCGGGGGCGCGCCCGAGTCCGTGCTGGACTGCCGCGAGTGCGCGCCCGAGTCGGGCTCCTGGAAGAAGGACTCGGGCAGGATCTTCTTCCTCCAGGAGCTGGGCTTGGGGTTCATGACCGCGTTGAAAAGCGCCTCCAGCTCCGTGTCCAGGTCCTGCGTGACGTGGATCACCTGCTGCCCCGGCGGCGGCGGCGCGGGATTCATCTTCCACCCGTCGGTCCCGACGGCGGGCGCAGGCGTCCCGGAGCCAGGCGGCGAGCGGGGCCGGCCCCGCGACAGGCCGCCGCCGAGGACGTGCCCTTCGAGCCGGGCGGGCGGCTGTCCGGGAGCGGGAGCGCCTCTGCGCCCGCCAGCGGTGTCGGTGTCCCGGGCGGCCGGCGAGGGGCGGGCGCGTCAGCCCCGGGCAGCGCGCCGCCCTCCCCCGGGCCGGGCAGCGGCGGGGCCGGGCAGCGGCGGGGCCGGGCCCGCGCCGGCCCCTCCCGCCCGCCCCCGGCGGCCCGGGCCCGGCCCCCGCCCCGCCCGCAGTTATGCAACTGCCGCGGAAACGGGGCGCTCGGAGCCGCCGTGGGACGGCGCCACGGGCTGGGCTGGGCTGGGCTGCGCTGGGCCCGGCCCGGCGGGTGTTCCTCAGAGCCGGGCGGGTGTCCCCCAGAGCCCGCCGGTCTCTCCACGCGTCCCTCCCGCCACACCGCTCGCCCCGTCCCGCACGAAGTTATCGGGCCCGGGGAGGCCGCCCAGGGGAGCGCACTGGCCGCGGCCCCGCTCGCCGCCGGCCCGGAGCGCTGCGCTGCGGGGGCCCTGGGGGAGCGGCGGGGCGGGTGTCGGAGCCGCGGGGCCGGTGTCGGAGCCGCCGCCCCGTCCCGTCCGTGCAGCCCCAGGCGCTGGCTCAACGCTCGGGAAAGCGAGAGCATTGTTCCTCCTGGTCCAAGTGAATTCCTGTCAGCCTAATTAGCTTCGCTTTAAAACCATCATTCGGGAAGTTCATGGGTGATCCTCATGTCTGGAAGCAAAATGAATCTTGAATTCATTCGCATACAAGCTTCATAGCGTGATTTAGTGATGCTGTGGCAATAGGGGCCACATAATGCGGAAAAAAAGGAGAGATGCGTTGGTGGTGCCACGGACGACAATACTTGTGTGGTTCGGGTGAGGTTTATCCCTTGGCTGACAGGTACGAGTTCAGTGCAGTTGTATCATAAATCTTTCCAACTCACTGTCCATGGGCGGTATTGCAATAGAGCTGAGATGCTCTGCGGGTCTGTCCTGCCCTCCTGTTCACAACCACTTGTCCTCTGTTCAGCCTGTGCTACAAGGCACAGCTGTCGTTATAATGCATTCCTGAGGCTTTCCAGAAAGTAAGTACACACTTTAAAAAAATATTGTCTTTTATATTTTAACTTTTGATGCACTCAAAACAACTTTTGAATGGTGATGTGACCCAGAATTTGCTTAAATTCAGTAGCTGCATCTATAAAGAATGATATTGTTCACTTTCCAACCGCAGTGCTGGTTTTTACGATAGAATACTGCACACAGAGTTTTTGTGACTTCCCACATACAGACCTGACACACTGGCTCTAGGGACACACAACATGGCTTTAGAAATGCATGTCTTAGTCACGTTCCTGCATTCTGAACACGCCAGGCTATGCTGGTTGACAAGGATACATCCTCCTCAGTAACAGGAATCTACGTTAGAAGTCTCAGGTAAGTAATTTTTTCCTGAACTTGTTTCTTACTCATTTCTTAAGCAGAAGGATGAACTATCCTGAACTTCGCTTTGCCTCTTCAGCTGAGCACTTGGACCTGGCTGTTGAACAACCTTTGTCCCTCGATCGGCGTTACGTTTAATGTTGGTAACGTGCATTCTGAGATCACAGTTTAAGCTGCGCCCCCGCATTGGGATCAGGTAGCTCTGTGGAACAGATCTTGTTTGTGCATTTCCTGGTTTCCTTGCTTCAGCAAATATTCCGTGTCATTTATTTTTCCTGACATTCCGTGTTTCCACTGGCTGGGCAGACCTCCTCCTTGCTTTTTGTTGAGTTGTTGGTTTTGTGCTGTTTTGGTTTGTTTTTCCATATCTTCTGTGTTCCTGGCCAGGAAACGCAGTGCTCCCGAGACGTGCTCGTGCTTCCCTTCCCCGGGAGGCTTCCGCGCTATCTTTTGTGCCATTCTTCCCCCGTTTCCTCGGTGCCCCGGCACTGTCCCGGGCTCAGCCGGCCGCGCTCGCGGCAGCACCCGCTCTGCAGATGGTACATGCGGTTCTTTCTGCAGTTTCCTTGTTTAAAACCTTTGGATTTGATCAACGTGTGCGCAGATGGTACCGCACAGACAGTGGTGTGAACACGAGTGATGTTCACACGGCCCGTGCAAGGCTTTTTGTGTCCCGCATCCCATGTGAACGCATACACACCTGCCCAGGACACCGACGGGAAAGGGACTGAAACTCCAAGGATAAATTCTCATAGTATTGTTGTTATTATTCTGTGTGTAGAAAATAGCAACTTCCTTCTTTGGACACAAAAATAGGATGTGACCACCAGCTTTTATAGAAAATGATTCAGTATGTTCGAGCCCCTGGAAGACAATGATTCTTTGTCACAGTGGGCTGGGATTGTGTGATAAACCAGAAATGTGACGTAGAAAGCCTCCTTATCATTGCTTCATTCAATTCAGGATTCCCTGGAAAAACCTCCCGCTGCCTGGGTAACGGCGCGACCAGGACAGCGCGGGCCAGGAGCGTGCACTGCGCGAACAGAACCGTCATTAACTACAACTAATTGCTCTCACGCCCTTCAGCAAGGAGGAGCCATATATAAAAAGCTTATATTCCTTCAGATTAAACAGTGGAGAACAAAGAACGCGGTGGAACAGTAAACATGTTACATGAAGTTCCACTATACAAAGGTGCATCATACACACACATCTACACTTAAAAAAACTTAATAGTTTGCCAGGCAAATAATTTTTATTTGCACTTGTGGCAATTGGGTATTGTTTGGTAGACGGTTTTGTACATTATGCTCTTGCTAATAGTTCTGTAGTAATTTAATTTCCAAGGGACTTCTGGAAAGGTGTAATTCAGCAAATGTGTTTTTTAACAAAGGGGCCAATGCTAAAGATTCTGTTTCTATCGGTGTGCGTTTCGCAGCTCTCTGTTTCTCCGGTAGCTATCAGTTTGTTGGCACCTCAGGATGCACACAAAGCACATCCTATGGTCCCGCGGTGTGGTTTATTTAACACAAAGACCCGGTGTACGCTACAGACTTTCACAGAATAGCTACGTCAGCACAGCTCCCCAGCCAGCATCTCCAGCCAGCAAACCTCTGATGTACGCGCAGGCTGAAAACCCTCCTGTCAGCTCCGCTCATGTTGGTTTATAAGTTGATGTAATTTCGCTGGCAAGGAAGCCCTGTGAGCATGGCCAGCAGATGACTGCTCAGACACCCGTTCCAGCCGCAGCTGCGCTGACCAAAAACTCACCCCGGTGTCTGTGTGTCAGGGGTTCCTGCAGCACAGCCGGACAGCGGGACACCCAGAGTCTGTGTGTCAGGGGTTCCCGTGGCACAGCCGGACAGCGGGACACCCGGAGTCTGTGTGTCAGGGGTTCCCATGGCACAGCTGGACAGCGGGACACCCAGAGTCTGTGTGTCAGGGGTTCCCGTGGCACAGCCGGACAGCAGGACACCCAGAGTCTGTGTGTCAGGGGTTCCCGTGGCACAGCTGGACAGCGGGACACCCAGCGCTGCTCACTCACGTCAGCAGCGCTGGAGAAGCTCCACGTCCCGTCTGCCGTCACCGTGCTGCAGCGGCTGGCTCGGCCGCGTCCCCTCCGCAGCACCGCGGGACACACCGTCACCGGCTGCTCAGGTAGCTCCAGCTGCGGGTGGAAACCAGGTTTGCTAATGGAGCTGTCTCTGCACGTACACGGAGCGGGAAACACTCACATCTGTGCAAATGCTGGTAATGTTTCCAGCAGCCAGTCTGTAAGATTCACAGTTACTTGACACAGATTTGGAAGATCATTTTTGGCCAAGTCTGTGGGATAAGTCCTAAAATAGTCATGTAAAATAAACTGCTCTGGTGCTTCAAAATAAAAGCCTAGAAATGCAAAAAGAAAAGCAGAAATTGCTCAACAGTCTGATCTCATTGGCAAGCGCTGCTCCGGAGCGGTGACATCAGCCTGGCTCCCCGCGCGAGCACCGTGACCGTGCCAGAGCAGCGACCCCGCCAGCGGGGCTCAAGTACACGAGCCGCTGGAGACATACTCCGGAACAGCTGCAAACAGCAGCAGGGCAACGCAGAACGGCGCCGAGAATGGCACCTGCGTGAAAAGTGCTTTTCCTAGCGGAACTAGCGGAACCTGCAGAAGGATAAAGCATGATACAGCTTTCTCTGTTGTTGATAAACACCGCGTGTACACAGACAGGGCTTTCTGATGTAGATTTTGCCAGGAAACTAAGCTAACGGTTTAATTACAATCAGATTTGATATTTTGAGAGAGTCCTACAGTCTGAATGTCCTGTGTCCAATACAGAGGGTGTATGAGCTGCTCAAGCTCAGCCGGGCAGGTTGAAGCAGATCCAAATTACTCCAACATTCTGCTGCTGCCGTTAGCCAACACAAACCAGCTGTCACCTAAGAAGTGATGGAGTGCTCGAACCCACTGGGGCTCTCAGACCCCGCTGGGGCTCTCAGACCCACCCCTCGTCCCTGTTGACCAGGCCAGCCCCAGTGGGTCCGAGAGCTCAGGGGATCCAAGAGCCCCGGCGGGTCCCAGAGCCACAGCGGGTCTGAGTGCCCTGGTGGGTCCCAGAGCCACAGCGGGTCTGAGTGCCCTGGTGGGTCCCAGAGCCACAGCGGGTCTGAGTGCCCTGGTGGGTCCCAGAGCCACAGCGGGTCTGAGTGCCCTGGCAAGTCCCAGAGCCACAGCGGGTCTGAGTGCCCTGGTGGGTCCCAGAGCCACAGCGGGTCTGAGTGCCCTGGTGGGTCCCAGAGCCACAGCGGGTCTGAGTGCCCTGGTGGGTCCCAGAGCCACAGCGGGTCTGAGTGCCCTGGCGGGTCCCAGAGCCCTGGGCTGCTGGGCACAGGCCAACGGCTCCAGCGTTCCCAGAGACCGTGGGGCGCAGACACAGCCTACAGAAAAACTGTGCTTTGCTCTCATGTCAATACCTGGAGAGAGCAGAAGATGTAAAATTGCTTTCCCTCCTGTTTCAGTTGTATGATTTTCATGAGGAAGATCTGAAATATTGGACCTGGTGCAGCAAGGTGTTAGAAAATTAAAAGGTGTAATTATAGAACTTATTCAAAAAGGATGAAAACTTTGTACGGTAAAAGCAATCTAAATAGAAATATTCAAAATGCACGCGTCCTTTCCAGGACACTTGTTGATGGATTTATAAAAGGCATATATCTTGCCTTCTTGTCAACTCTTGATTGCATCTGCCATGGACTGCACGCTGGGACCTCTTCCCGATGGCAGATTTTACACCACACCCCTAAACCAGCCCTGGTTCGGAGCAAACTCCCTCAATATTCCAATCACAGGACGAAGCAGAGATCACTGAAGAAACTCCGTTCTTAAAAGTGCCACAACCTCTAATAACCACAAAATCAAGACAAATGATAAAATCTCATCTCTTCTACGTAACAAAGTTTATCCAAAGATCCCAGGTTAGCTGTTACACACTCAGTAAAAACCGCACTTTTCTGCATGTGGCAGCAGTTTGCTCCCTGCTCCATCTTCAGCAGAGCGACCGGTGGTGTTAAAACCGGCTGCACAGCAAATCAATGAGCTGCCGCGCTTTACACTGCTCTTGAAAATACCATCGGCAAGGGTGCCTAAGGAGGGGCTGCGCTGCAGAGCCGGGCCCTGAGCGCACAGCCCAGCGCGCGGCCGCACGCTTCCTGCCGCCAGAAGAGCAGAGCTCCGCTCCTGGTCTCGACTTCCTTCCCTACGTGCTGTCCATTGTTAATTTTACAAAGCCACGGTGTAGGAAACAGGCGTTTTTGTAAAAACTGGAACCGAAACAAGAACCGCCATTCATACCTTTGAGTCTATACATGGAGACTTTTCACAAACAGCACTAAACTTAAAACAGATCTTTAACAGAAAATTCAAAATATGTTAAGACAAAATCTTAGTGTTTTTTTCTCTTAAATCAGGCTTGTAGGCCTAATCCCAAATTCACATACTGATTTGATTGATGTGCATGTCCATCTAAACTAACTCCACAGCTGTTGAAATGAAAATGGTTTTCCCCAGATAATTCAAGGAACATCTAATGAATTAGCCAGTTGAAATGTGAAAAAGTATTTAGGCTAGGACGTTAAAGGCTTGCAAGCAAGAGTGATGGGGACATGCAAAGTACAAGAAAATAAAGCTTGTAGGAGAGTCTAAATATGCTTCAGAGATGAGGAATTGATTGTAAGTTGGATCAGGTACTTACGCAATAGACTGGACAAAGCAGGCAGTGAGCATGGAGTTCATCCCTAAGGACTGGACAAACGAGCACACGCCAGAGCAGGAGAAGAGCATTGCTGCTTGAGCCGACTCTGCGCTTAGAGGAAGAGAATGTTTTCCACCACCAAACACATCACCTGAGCCTTAGGAACGAGGTTATATTCTTTGCTAGGTGGCTCAGCAAACTAATGAGCAGAATCAAGAAGCAATGTTTTACAGTGTTGAAAACTAAGTTTTATTGTTTTCCGTTTAAAATTGATCATGAGTTTGGAAAACGTAAGGTGAAGTACATTCCAAGCCAGGTCTTGAGACTACAAACCCTTCTTATCGAAGGCAAACACTGAAAATGGTTGTGTAGCAAAGCCGCCCCTCTGGAGATTCTAACAAACAACTTTCTGCCCTCTGCTGTCGAGACCAGGGAAAAATGAGCTTGGACACAAACCTGTTGAGAGGGAAACGGCTGAGGGCTGAGCCCGACCCTGCTTTCCACAGAACCACCTAGTTCACGCTTCAGCTGGCTGGATTGCCAGTTGTTCCATGCACTGGGAACTCCTCAAGGCAGGAAGTTCTGAATTTGGGGGTCTATCAATCAGGTGCCAAGAGCCCTTCACGAGCTGCTCGCTTGAGAAACCCAGAAGCTCCTCGACATCTGCAGAAGGGGCAGCTCTGCAAAGCAGCTCCGAGTGCAGCGAGACACCACGGTTCTGTGCTGAGGTAAGGAGGGTGCTCCATGCCCAGCGTGTTCCTAGCAGTAACGTAAGGACACTCTCCACCTCCTCACACATCATTCAGAACTTAATTTATGTTGGTTAATTGCTTCAGGATGAATACTGCACTGTCTACAGCTCTGATTTGACTAGTCACTCTGAAAACAAAACACTATTTTGTTCTTTAAGAGGTAAGTTAAAAGTCACTTTTTACCATTATTAAAATCAACAATCAGCTCTTCCAGACTTCCAAAAAAATAGTAGAGAAATGGCCTCAAATTGAAGTTCAGTTTTAGAGGCCAGATACCATAGCAAATTTTAAAAAGCCTATTCAAACCACAATGAGTTAAAAGTAGCAATGTTACAGTTTTTAATAGGTTGTGGATAACTGTACTCTGCAGGGCTTACTCAAGGGATTCTGTAAAGCAACTGCAAATTCGTGAAAAGCAACAAGTGATATTAAATACAGCCTGGATGTCACCTGCAATTTTGGCTGGACCTTAAACTGAAAAATCCAGATCCACAAGTGAATACGTACTTTACCACGATCTATAGGTTACTGAAGTAGATGCTTTCTCACTCATGCATTTGTTAAAACATTTTTGCTTAAAAATGGAAAAGCATGATTTCTGTTGCAACACTTAACTAGGCTTTCCTTTATAAGCACACCATCCAACAGGGGAACAAAAACTGTCGCATCCTGACATGAAAATCAGATTTAGCAGAAGTTAACGCTCCTTCACCTGCCTCCTAGCCCACGGTTTTAATTCAGTGATTTCTCAGGTCACCTTCACCTACAGAAACGCCCAGTCCGCCGAGCACGAGCCGCCTGGCGGGGCCGCAGCCGCCGGGCGAGGGGGGAGCGCCGGCCCACCTGCACCTCCCTTTGCTGCTTCACAAGGGTGGGAACGCAGCGGAACGGCAGCGTCACAGCTGAGCGAACCCTCTGGGGAATGGGGCAGTAGCTCCGCACGTACTCACACACACACACTCCTGTAAGATATAATTCCCACCAGTACAGTTTATTATTATTATTATTATTTCAAAACAGAAGCAAAACAAAGGGGAAAAACTACTCGATGAATGTAAAAATAAATGTGCAGCTTTAGATAATACTGAGACAGCTCTACTTAACAGGAAAGCTCTTCAAGCAGAACTATACTAATTTAGCCCTAAGGAAATTCTCGGCACAGCACGCTGAACTGCTCCATGTGCAGGTAAAGCAAAACCAACCGCCTGTCTCGCATCAGGCAGGCGTGTAAGTCAGCACCAGAGGACGCGCAGCCTGTAATTACCGGTCAGGATCCTGGCACAGGAAAGCGTTTCATCTGATCCAGATGTTTATTTTTCCTCAACATGTACTTGTGAACATAGGATTTACTTGTTTCACTTGTTTCAGTACAACAGCCACGATTCAACACTATTTCATGTTGCGCACTATTCTCCTGCAATGGTTTGTTTTCATTTCCCCCAGCGCTTGTTCCAATTGCTGAATGAGGTGCAGGAGGGTAGACGGGTCGGTTTGCAACACCTGGGCCGTCTGATCTTCGTTCTCATTAAGATGGAGCTTTATGGTCACAGTGGGCTTGATCTGTTGTCTCAGACTTCTGCTGGCGAGCTGCACGGGGCGTTCGGACGAGACGGGAGTGGGGAACAGACAAACGAGACTGTTACCAACTTCCACGTTCACAATTCACAGCAGGTTTGCGGGGCCTGCTTGGATGACTGCGTAAAAACCCCTTTCGTACACATTAAAGATGAACACAGTCTATTATTTAGTTTTATCATTAGGCAATACTAACCCATTTTAATCAATGCTTTCATAATATTTCTGAAAATTAGGAGGTAACTAAGGCCAAATACATTTAGTACATGTCAAAATTTTTCAAACACCAATGGAGCTATGAGTTCAGTTTCCATAAAGCAACAAATACTTTGCATGGTTACACGTCCTGTTCCTCTCATAACGAGCTATCTTTGGTGCACTAACAGAATAACGTCAGCTTTAAACACATGAAAAACAGCTGCCTTACTGACTTAGAAATAATACAAATGTATTGTTCAGTAGTTGTAGCTGATGTTGAAAATGTCCAGTACAACAGAGAATACCGAAAAGGGAGCGAAGTTACCTGCACGTCCAGCCTCCACTCCAGGCTGTGGTAGCTGGGCAGCTTCGGCGCCAGCTCGCTGAGAACGCTCCTGAGCTCCCTCCTGCTGTCGAGGTACAGCTGCAGCAGCACGGTGTTCAGCTCATCTGGGAAGCCCAGAACATGAATGGAATCTTGGAAGTCTAGCTCAGAAATCTAGAAATAGCAATTCCAGCCTTAATACAGAACTCTGTAATAATCATTATTTGTTGAGAAACAAACAAAACTATAAGTTAACATTACACATACAGTATGGTGCAGTTTTCTTGCAGGAACGTGTGAGAACAAATCATCCATGTTTCAAGTGATTTACACACGTTGATGCATCACTGCTGATTCACGTGAGCTTCAGGAACAGTTTTAGATCATTTCTTTAAAAAAGAAAAACACTCTGCATCCTCACATTTAAACCTTCATATCAGACCAACACACAACACAAAAAAGCATCTGAGCTTTGTCATGAGAAGTTTGTATTTTGACTATCAGGTTATCAACAGTATGTTAATATCGGTACTCAAACCGTGCACAGTGTGAAATGATCTGAATGTCTACACGTGTCAGCGAGCACCCGGTACAACTTCAGGGCCCATGTTACAGTAACTCGGAGGCCCCAAGAGCCCATTCCCGCAGGTCACTGTCTGGTTCAACATGTGGAAGCAGTTTTTATGGAACAGAAAGCACCATCCCTTTGCAAGGCATTCAGACCGCAAACATATTCAGTGACCAACTGTATTCTACTGCAATACACCATAATTTATCTGTCAGTCAAGTCACCTTACACCAGGGGAGATCCTGCAACACTTCAATCCCTTCCCCACCTGCTCTTCAGAACAACGCCTGCTTGAGTACCATCTGGAATTACTCGTCCCTGCATCCCTTCCCCATGTTCAAATACTCTAAGGGTAACATGTCTTTCCTGTGGAAACAGTAATTATCCAACCACTGTTCTTTTAATATCTGCTTACACCCACCCAAACTTTTGATGTCACGAGCTGAAAAAGCTCTCAAGACTCCCATATCAGACAAACGTAAGGAAAACTTAATAGGGTTAGTAGAGCGTGTGTACATCATGTACAGCGGCTGAACAATAAAACAAATCTTCCCTCGAGTTTTGTTAGACAGAGCTCAATCCTGAAGTAGGCTTCTCTAGATGGACTAAATTACTGCAGGTTCTTGCTATACGCTATTAAAATGTTGTCATTTTAACTTCATGCACTGAACACAAATTCCATACATCCACAGAAATGTAGTGTTTCAATAAGAGAACAGCATAAGACACACTTCTTTTAAATTAAAAGAATACATGTAATCAGAACTTTGATCTAAGTTGTCCCCATTCATGAGTATTTTCTGAGCTTTAAGTGTTTAGAGAACACCTCACGAGGGTATCTCTGAATTTATTACACAGCAGTGTCCTTACCATAAGCTTGGAGCTTTCAGTCAGAAGATACGTTAGTCCCTCTATGCAGTGCTGAATGGTGTCAACACCAACGTTAAGTTTTCCTTTAAAAAAGCACCAAGCACCTTTTAATTCCTTAATAAGCGGCCACAGCATCAACACACAAAGCTGGAAATTCAGCCAAAGCTAACTTGCAAAACATGCATAGAAAACAGAGGGTCATGCACCCTTCAAATAATAATGTAAGCGGATCAAAAGGCAAGTGAGACCCTGCCACCCAAAACAACACAAAAAATCCAAGAAAATCCCAAACCCATTTCTTATGGCATAACACAGAGGAAACTGAGCACCAAGTGGTGACTGCAGTGGCACAGGGGGAGTAGCGGGCGGACCTGAGCGGGGACAGCGGCCCTGCAGCCCCGCGGGACACAGCACCGGTGGGACAGGGCAGAGCACCGGCGGGACACGACACCCGCAGCACCGGCGGGACACGACACCCGCAGCACAGAGCACCGGCCCCGTCTCCCAGCGCCCCGCGGCTCCGAGCGCCCCCGCCAGGGCCGTCGCACTTCCCGCTCTCCCGGGTCCGCCCTCCCGCGTCCCGCTCCCGCGCTCCCCGCCCGGCTCTTACTGGCGGCCGCCTCGCAGGCCCTGGGCGCCGCGCCCCGCCGCAGCAGCTCCACCGCCAGCCGCCCCAGCTCGCCGACGGCTGAAACGAGAGGAAGCGACTCCGCTGCAGGCCCCGGCCCCACCGGCGGAGCCCGCGGGAAACCCCCCGCCGCCCGGGCCGCGCCCGCCCCCCGCCCCCCCGGCCGCGGGCCCGGGGCCAGCCCCGGCGGACCTGCGGCGCCCAGCCGCGGCAGGCAGCCCAGGTGCGCCTTCTGCTCCTCTGACAGCACCAGCAGCATCGCCCCGGCCCGGCCGCCGCGCAGGAAGGGGCGGGACGTGCCCGGGACGCGCCTGCGCGGGGCCGGGGCTGCCGGCCGGAGGAGCCGGAACCGGCTTTGCAGCCGCCGCTGCAAACCGCGTCCTGCCCGGGCCGGCGCAGCTCGGTACGCGGTGCGGGCCGGGAGCGCACACCGGGGAGCCGCGGGGGGAGCACTGCCGGACAGCGGGGTGCCCCCGAATACTGCCCCGGATACCTCCGGCTCACGGACCCGTGCTGAAAAGATGGCACAGATCATAGGTGCAGGCGCCCTTGGCTCCCTGATGACTGTGTCACCCTTCTCCCGGGTGCCGTGCGGAGCCGCTTTGCACACCCGGCTCACGGAGACCCGGCCCCGGGGCTGTGCTGCCCGGCCCGAGCGCAGGGCACAGACACATTTGGTGCACAGCCGCATTTGTGTGCTGAACTAGGGCCTTGGATTCCCATGTTTCATTAAAATGGCCTTCTAAAAACATGTTAAATCAGACAGAAAACCATATAGATATCAAAGTTCTAAATTACTAAAAATAATGCATAACTTCTCATAAATATTTTTTCTCTTTTATGAGATAGTTCATTTCGTTAAACAAAAAGGCTGGTCAACTTCTGAAGGTTTGTTTTAGAACAGATTACTGTCTGGAAAATTTAAGTGGAAAAATATGTACCTGTGTTTTGTCCCCAGACGGGAGCACCAGTGTTTCCTCACGCGGTTTGTCCCCAGACGGGAGCACCGGCGTTTCCTCACGCGGTTTGTCCCCAGAAGGGAGCACCGGCGTTTCCTCACGCGGTTTGTCCCCAGAAGGGAGCACCGGCGTTTCCTCACGCGGTTTGTCCCCAGAAGGGAGCACCGGCGTTTCCTCACGCGGTTTGTCCCCAGATTATTATCTGCTTTTCCGTGATTCAGGCAGTCACGAACTCCTCCCAGCTGTCCCACACATGTCGCTGAAATGTTAGGCCTGCCAACAGATATGGTCCGGTATAATTATATTTTCAATTTCTAAAGTTACAAATGGCCTTAGTTACATCTACAGCAAGTTCTTGCAATGTTATAGGTATGATACAAGTTCCTGCAAGGCCAGTGGGGTTGTGGTTCCTGCTGTCCAGGATCACAGCCTTAACACGGTGGCTTTCTTGTGAGAGGCTATCGCCCTCAATTAATCTGGTCTTCGCAGGTTTGTCTGTTCTTTCCATTCCCCCTCCAGCCCACCCTGTATTTAACGTTCATCCATCCTGTTCAGTGCTCTGGTTGATGACGGTCAATACATCTCAGGAGCAAGAACCTCTACTATGAAAAGACACAAAACTGTATTATGGATTAATTCCTAACCTTTTCCTTGCTTAGTTCCACCGCTTCCCAGGAGTAAGTCCAATGTTATAAGCTCAGATATCAGGGACTCTAAGATATTAAATGTAATACTTTAGCACTTGTAACGGGGGATTTTACAGCAGGGGTAGGACTAGTAGGAGTAGTTACATTTATACACTTGTAAAACTACATTCAGCCTTTTGAAGGCAAACACGAGGCTGATGTGCCCCCCACTGAAAATGGGTTTGACACCCCGGTTTAGAGGACAGCTTCATATTGCTGCTTAAAATCATAAAGGAGAAAGTAGAGGTAGCTGTTTTGAATCAGCATGAAGGGAATGTGATTTCTTAGCCATCCTTACAATTTCAGACAACTTCTAGTGGGATATCGGGATTGCAGAGTTTTGTTTCTAAGCTAGAAATCAGAATATGTGCTTCTAAAGTCGCAGAATGTTTCCATGAGTTCCACTCCTTTCCTCTCAGTCACCAGATCTCCCAGTGCATCGGTACTGCTGTAACGGAAAATTACAGAGGCACAGGGGTCCAAGTGGCTGATAGAAGCTGACAAACCAATACATAAGGTAAAAGTACATCTGATTTACATGTAGTCACGTGTTCCAGCAATGAGAAATTAATAAATTAATTACGTACTCTTGCATTTCACGTTGTAGGGGAAAAAAACACCTAAAAAAAATCACGGTGTTTTTTACACCCTTGGTCCCCAGTGAAACAAGAGTTGACCTGAGAAACATCTGCTCACCTGCTGTTCGCTTTTCACCTCACCGGCTTTGAAATTTAGCATCCAGTTTGGCGAAGGGAAAATGTTTCAAACACAATCAAGTTCACGTATGTGTTGTGAATCTGGCCACAGGATAAAGCTCTGTTCCGTTTCTGGGAGGCTGGTCAGGCAGTCGGAACTCCAGCCACGGATCCTTTCTGGTGGATGGAGCATCCTGTGTCTTGCCCAGAGAAGGTGTCTGCGAACGCGAGAGAAGCTGGCATTTCTCCTGCGTGCTTCCCTGCTGGCTGTGGTTTTTTTAAAGCGGAGTCGGGCTAAAGTTTGTGAGGAGAAAACCTCGTCCCCACGCGCGGGCGCAGCCCGGGTCCCGGCGCGGCCCGTGGGCAGGGAGCGCGGGCTCGGCCCGAGCGGCGGCCCCGGCCGGCGAGACTTCGCCCACACATCGCGCCGGGTGTGGGAGCCGTGGGAGCGGCTGCGGCGCTCGCCCTCCCCGGCAGCCGGGGGGACCGGGGAGAGCCGGGGGGACCGGGGAGAGCCGGGGCGGAAGGCGGGGGTGGGTGGCACGGTCGCCGCCCGCGCCCTGAGAGGCCGCAGCTGTCCCGCCCCCTGGCGGCGCGGCGGGGACGCGCCTCTCCTGCCCCGAGGGCGGGGCGGCCGCACAGCCTCGCGCCGCCTCTCGCCTGCTCAGCCCGCTCACGTCACGCGCTGCCGGCTGAGTGGCAGCCCGGGCGAGCAATGGCCTGCCTCGGCCTGGCGCCTGCTGCCGCGCGGCGGCAGGGCGGGACTTCCGCTTCGGCCGCCGAGCGGAGGCGCGCGCCATGGAGCGGGCGTAGGCCGCGCCGGGCTCCCCGCGCCGGGCCCCGGCCCGCAGGTGAGCGCCCGGGGGGAGACGCTCGCCGGGTCCCCGCGGTTCTTTGCCCCGCTGCCGGGCGCCCCGGCTTCGCGGCGGCTCGGGAGCTGCCGGGCCCGTCGCGCCGTTGCGCAGCGCTTATTCGCCTCCACCCTCGGAGCGGTGAGGCGGAGCCGTGCGGCCCAGGGCACCCCGGCCCGGATATGCCCCGCTCCTGGGGCCGCCGGCGCTTCCCCGCTCCCGAGGCCGTCGCTGCAGGAGGGAGGCGGGCGGGCCCCGAGCGCTCAGGGAGCGGCGGCGCTGGGGCGGCGGGGGCCGAGTCCCCGGGCGGGCCGGTCCCGCGGTGCGCGGCTGGTTGTGCACCGCGGGCGGGACGGGACGGGGCGGAGCGGGGCTGACTCACCCCACGGGCCGGGAAAAACACGACAGCAAATTCCTGCAGCTCAGCGGAGCTGAACGCCGAACTCGTGTGCGTTGTCCGGTCCGTGTGTAGGCCGCAGGTGAAGATTCGGGTCATAGCGATACAGTGACGTGAAAATGCAAAAAGCCGCAGACGTCGGGCTTTTGGAGGTACGTGTGAAGATTATTGCCATTACCTGTGCACCTTCTGTGCATCCTCTGCTTGTGGAGCTTTGGAAGGTGAACTTCACTGATCATATTTTGACATGGCAGCCCAAAATACTTAGAAGGTTGTCGCTAGGTTTGTGGCAGCACAAAGTGTTTCTTTTTGTACGTTCATATGATTTTTTGTGGTTGCTCTAAGCATTGTAATCCTATTCAGCAGTAAAATAGAGTTTGTTTCATACAGATGTAGCAGTTTCTTTTCACCAGTGGGAGGGGAAAGAACATTTTCTGGAGGGAGTTGAAGCTTGAGCGTAGTGATGTGGACAAGGAATTGCTTTGTGCTCTCTTCTGCTGTGAAATAAGTTTCGAGTTGATTGAGATGCAAATTTCTGAACATTTGCTATTTATATGTACTTTTTGGAGCTTAGTTTGTGGACAGTTGCCAAAGGTTTTGAATATTCTTACCCTCTCTGTCCCAAGCCATGTAATTTGTTAATGACATCTGTTTTAAACGTGCTTGCAAGGCTTGTTCATGTTGCCCAGTATGAAGCTGCTATTTTGATGGGATGGAGTGACTGTATCCAGAAGGACGTTTTCCACTCAGGTTGCCTGTTCTGTTCTGGGAGTCAGTGTACTGGTGTTAAAAACGCTGTGTGTTTCATAACCCCTCATTATTAACGCAAGCAATGCTGTTAATGAGCTAAGAGGTGGGCAGGGCGCTCTTGGTGACTGGTGCAGCAGGTAGATCTGATCTACCTGTTGTGTGTTGCCAGGTGTTGTGTCGAGCTCCTTTCGCCATCCTTATCTTCAAGTGGGAAGGGACATTGTACCCTCTTCCTTTGAAGGTGTAAGGAGAAATGTATTTTCTGTTGTACATACAACCATACCACTGCTGCCTTGTCTTCTGGGCAGTGCCTGTCTGATCCACTCCAGGTCAGTACGTTTGCTGCACGTTCGCCTTACTGCTCGTAGATGTGCTGTGATAACAGCACCGCCAGGTTTTCCCCTCTCAGTTCTACCTGGTGATCCTGTTCAGTCGAGGGACGCGGCTCCCGGGCCGAGTGTGGGTTCCAGGATACAGTGGGAAGAGACGCTCAAAAGCCCAAAGTTACTTCAGGAGAACTCTGACTGTGCGTGCTGGAAAATCAGGTGTAAAGTGCTGAAGGTTAATGCAGAGTCAAATTGAACTTCTTTTCTGTGGTTTACAGTGTAGTCCGTAATTACATACACCTATATTTCTGTTTGCTGTAAGCTGTCTTGTCTGATTAGGAGTGTAGTCTACAAATGAGCGGTGAAATTTCAGGAACTATGAGGCTTTTTCGCTTGCATTTGAGGCAGTGGTTCTTGAGCCCAGAACTGACAGGGAACGCTGCGCTGTACATCCATGTTTGCAAGGGCAACTTTAATTTCAGTATTCTCTGACCTTGCTCAATACTATTTCAATGCTTTCTCTGTGATCTAAGATATGTGCTGAATTTACCGTATTGGTTTCAAGTGAATTGTTACTTCTGTCATATTAAAAACGATTGTATATTTTTGAACAGCTGCTCTTTATCGTTCCTGTTTCACCGATGTTGTCTTTGTCCGAGCAGACTGAGAGGAATTGGTAAATCTTAATTTAGAAAGAAAAATTTGTGGATTTCATAATTCACTGCAGGTTCTGTAAATGTAAATTCTGTGAACTGGTAGAAAGTTTCACAAAGCATGGTAGTTCAGAGTGACCGAGTCAGAGTCATGAGAACTGTTTTTGGAAATATCAGCTGCTTCTTCCCGTTAGTGACAGTGAATTTTAGCTGTCTTCATGTTAGTGTGAGTTTAAATCCAATCTAGCTATTTGCTTTAACTAGTGTTGAGGACTTTGGATTGTGGGACAATGCTTTCTGCTCAAAAAACCCACAAAGGGTGGGGCAGGAGTCCTTAGTAGTTTCTCGATTCTGAAAGAGAACGCAGTAATCTTGTCTGTGATCTCTTTACCATTTTCAGAATTAAACATCTACAGTCAAATGAAAACAAATCCACCTGGAACCATTTGAATGAGAAGCCTGAATTTGAAGATTTTCAAGAGTTACACAACCGGTTTGCATGACCTAATTGACTTTGTTTGTGAAGTACTTTTAATTCCTCCAATAAAATAAGTTAGAGGCAATCCAGATGTTCTGATAACAATTATATTAAGCACATACTGTCTACTTTCAAAACTTGGCCCAGAATTATTTCAACTGTTATAGTAATATTGGATCATTTCAAGTAATTTCTTGCGGTGAGGCCAGAAGAATCGCTAGAAAGACTTAGTCATCCATCTGTGGACCAAGCAGTTATTTTAAGTTCAGCAATGAAAGTGCTTAGGTTCCGTGACCACGGTGGTGCTTTATTTTGCTCGTGTTGTGTTCTGAAGCAGGAGGTGCCCTGGATCACGTGGGTTTTGTTGGGTCTGTTGGAATTTTGAACGTCGGACTTTTTGGCTCGATCACGTTTATACGCAAAGAGGAATGAGATGTTTTGTACGTCGGTGTTCTGAAGAGATGGCGTGCACACAGCCAGGCTCCGGGGAACCTGGCGGAGTCTGGAGCTCCTCTGCAGACAGCTGTGGTTGTGGCTGCAGCAGCGGTGCCCACGGGGGCTGGGGTCCCGCTCGCTGCCTTGGGCAGTTTCTGCAGCTGGGCCAGGGAGGTTCCTCGGTACCCACAGGAGCTGGGGTCCCACTCGCTGCCTTGGGCTGTTTCTGCAGCTGGGCCAGGGAGGTTCCTCGGTACCCACGGGAGCTGGGGTCCCACTCGCTGCCTTGGGCTGTTTCTGCAGCTGGGCCAGGGAGGTTCCTCGGTACCCACAGGAGCTGGGGTCCCACTCGCTGCCTTGGGCTGTTTCTGCAGCTGGGCCAGGGAGGTTCCTCGGTACCCACGGGAGCTGGGGTCCCACTCACTGCCTTGGGCTGTTTCTGCAGCGGGGGCCAAGGAGGTTCCTCACCCATGTCCGTCGGTACCCACGGGAGCTGGGGGTCCTGCTTGCCGCCTTGGGCTGTTTCTGCAGCTGGACCAGGGAGGTTCCTCGGTACCCACGGGAGCTGGGGTCCCGCTCGCTGCCTTGGGCTGTTTCTGCAGTGGGGCCGGGGAATATTACAATTAAGCATATCTAAAGATGATTAAGATAATGGGAATGTTGATCCCTGTATACTGCTTGCGTTGCTGTTGCTTGCCTAAAGCGTGAGGTGTTACTGTTTGAATTTTTGTGTGTTGTGTGTATTCCCATGGCGGTTGTGTGCTCTTAGCAAAAGGGACTTCTGTCTCTGGAATAATGGTATGAATTAAAGATACGAGTTTCTCAAAAGTCAGTTTTGCGTGTTCTTTGGAAGGTAAGTTTTAGCCCAGTAAAACGACAGAGGAAAAGATTTGCTGTGTGCCCTGACTCTTTTCTTTTTTTTTTCAGGTATTAAATAAAATATGCTGTTGTCAATAGGAATGCTGATGTTGTCTGCCACTCAGATATACACTATTTTGACTGTTCAGTTATTTGCGTTCCTGAATCTTTTACCTGTGGAGGCTGATATTTTAGCAGTAAGTATAAGAATATTTTTCTATATAGATTAAACCTCTGTGAAATTGAATCTTCTTTTAAACTAATCTATTAATGAATCAGTACAGTCTGCTTGGGATGGAATTGCTTTAACAGTGTAGTTCAATAAAAAGAGTAAATTGCACGTTTTCAGATGAGCTCACAGATGCAGCGTGAGAGCTCGGGTACCATGGCAGGGAAAGCACCGGATTCATTCTCGTAGTCACTTAAACAGTCCCGGTCTGACCAGGCATCCCAGAGCATGTGTTAACCGTGCTGAGCATTTCGTGGCTGTTTGGGTTAGACAGCAACTGAAGTTCTGCTGATGGATGCCATTGTGTAGGTTAATTGTATTAAAATCAAGTAAAATAGTCTTCTGTGGGTAGTAAAATTTCTCTGTGTGCTGGAGGCCTCGTCAGTAAAGTTTTTGTATATGTTATGCCTATATATATATATATGTTTAATAGCTGATCATCTCTGCTGTCATTAAGAATAATTTTATTAGTGTGTAGAATTTTAAGTTTTCAGGCTCATAAGCAGTATAATGAACATAGAAGGGTCAGTGTTGTTGCTGGGCTATTTATTACCAAGTTTATCTATTGTGTAGTTCGATGGAGGATGTTCTAGAGCTTGAGCCACTGAAATAAACTGTAGTCTCCATATTCTCTGCTAGTCACAGTGATATCCAGGAGAGCTGGTAGTGTCATAGCAATTTAGGAGAACAAAGTGAAAAATACTTGGAACTAAGTGTTAAAATAAAAATACTTAAAGGTTTGTCATGATGTGGGGTTGGTGAATGCTGAATTATGTTACTTGAATCTTTGGATTCTTCTGTTGTTATTTTTGGTAGATAAAAATATGAAGCAGCAGTGCAGCTGGATAAGTGCTGTGCTGTGGGGCTGCCGTCACCGTTCTGTTGTGACACTTTGAACTGTGTTTCTGCTGTAACCCGATTTGCTCCCCTTCCTCTCTCAGCAACCCTGTTCTTCCTCTTTTCGTACAAACCTCCTTCCTCCCTTGGAAACAAACAAACAAGGGAAAACACAAAACAAGAGATAACAAAAACACCCAAACCAAAAACCTCCACTAACCTGAAGGAAAAAAAAAAAGGCATTTTGGAAGTTTTGTTTGATTTTTTTTGTGTTTAAGCATCAGTGTGCAGTATTCTAAAATTCTAAAATCTGCTGAAAAAGGAATGTCTTTTATTCTTGGATATTTGGAAGTTCTGGGTGTATTCTGAGAATCTCTGTCAAGTGGGGAGCGAAGAGCTGAAGCAGGCGCTCGCTGGCAACGCTGGGGGTGGGACACTCGGGACACACTCAGGAGCGGGTGTTTGCACACTGAAGTGGGGAGCAGAGAGCTGACCAGACACAGGCACTGCTGGGGATGAGCGGGTGTTTGCACACTGAAGTGGGGAGCAGAGAGCTGACCAGACACAGGCACTGCTGGGGATGAGCGGGTGTTTGCACACTGAAGTGGGGAGCAGAGAGCTGACCAGACACGGGCACTGCTGGGGATGAGCGGGTGTTTGCACACTGAAGTGGGGAGCAGAGAGCTGACCAGACACGGGCACTGCTGGGGATGAGCGGGTGTTTGCACACTGAAGTGGGGAGCAGAGAGCTGACCAGACACGGGCACTGCTGGGGATGAGCGGGTGTTTGCACACTGAAGTGGGGAGCAGAGAGCTGACCAGACACAGGCACTGCTGGGGATGAGCGGGTGTTTGCACACTGAAGTGGGGAGCAGAGAGCTGACCAGACACAGGCACTGCTGGGGATGAGCGGGTGTTTGCACACTGAAGTGGGGAGCAGAGAGCTGACCAGACACGGGCACTGCTGGGGATGAGCGGGTGTTTGCACACTGAAGTGGGGAGCAGAGAGCTGACCAGACACAGGCACTGCTGGGGATGAGCGGGTGTTTGCACACTGAAGTGGGGAGCAGAGAGCTGACCAGACACGGGCACTGCTGGGGATGAGCGGGTGTTTGCACACTGAAGTGGGGAGCAGAGAGCTGACCAGACACAGGCACTGCTGGGGATGAGCGGGTGTTTGCACACGGAAGTGGGGAGCAGAGAGCTGACCAGACACCTGCACTGCTGGGGATGAGTGGGTGTTTGCACACTGAAGTGGGGAGCAGAGAGCTGACCAGACACGGGCACTGCTGGGGATGAGCGGGTGTTTGCACACTGAAATGGGGAGCAGAGAGCTGACCAGACACCTGCACTGCTGGGGATGAGCTGGAGTGATGCTCAGGACACGCTCAGGAGTGGGTGTTTGCACACTGTGTCGCATGGACCACAAGCTGTGCAGACAGCTCGGACCTTGTGCGATTTCGTGGTTTAATCATTGCCTGTTTGGGGGAGCAAAATTCCAGCCCAAGTCTTTGGTTTGCCAATAAAAGAATTTCTTCTGTACTGATTTGCGTGTGTTTTTATGCTTTTGTGTTCTCAGGTAGTTGCAGCCTCAAAAAGCATTACGTTTGTGTGGAGTACTGTTACGTGTATGTGAAGCACAGTTGGTTATTCTTTAAATAGGGGCTAACACCAGGTCTGTTTGTGCCGAGTCTGGCTCGGGCCGGGCTCGGGGGGCGGCAGAAGATGGCAGCAGGGGCTCAGGACGCGCGGAGGCGGCAGCAAGCGCGCCGGGCCATGCGGGTGACAGAGCGGAGCACACCGGGGTGACGCAGAGGGGCTGCCGGGGACAGAACCGCTCCTTGGCTGCCTGCCCCTCCGTTCTGGTAGAGCCCCTGGGAAGGAAGCTCCTTTGCCTGTTGCTCCTCAGGAGTTGAGGGAACTCGTGATGGTGTTTTTCTTTGAGCTGTAGTTCGAGCTGCCATCCGAGTCTGGCTGTGAGGAAACGTCTTACCCCTCCGAGACAAACGTGTGTCTGGCTTCACTATTGTGGAGGACAATCGGATGATACGATGAATAGACAAATATTTCTGAGTCATTAAACTATTTAATAATCCTACCAACTGGTGTGGATTCGCAGCGGTTGCTGTATAATTCACAACTTTTGCAGGAAACTGACTTTTTTTTACATTTTAATGAGAGAAATTTCAGCACACACACGGTTTGCAGTTGTGATTGTAGGGACTGTCCGTGGACTCTGCGTGTCGTGGAGCTGTGACAGGCAAGACAAGGCAGGGGAAACAAGGCTTGCGCACATACAAGGTCTCGACAGGGCTCCTCTGTTCTGAAATGAGAGCTCGGAGTAGGAAACAAAACTGAAGAGATCGCAGGAACTGAGCAGGGTTAACATGGAGACTGTTCTTTGCCTGCAGTAACCCGCCGTTTGAAAGCTGTTCTTCCTGTACACAACTGAATTTGCAGCAAAAAACATTACCTGAAAAGCAAACAACCCGCACCCCAACCCCTCTGCTCTTCAGATTTTTGCTTTTGTGCTTGTTTGTTGGTTCTCTTCTGCAAATGTTGTGGTATTTGAATTGTAGACAGTAGAAAGATCTAGCGTGTAGATGACTTAGCGAAAGATCTGTTACCGTCTTGTTCTGAGAACTGGACAAGAGGAGAGTGTGTCACCATGTGAGTGGGAGACAGGGGAAGAAGCGATTTTGTGGTGTCGTTGACATGGTCACACGAGGTCCTATGTCTGATCAAGATTTTGGTCTAAAAAATTACACGTTTTTTCATTTCTGTTTATACTTGTGATTGATTTCTCTCTTGTTGCAAACTTGAATTTTCTTTAAAATTTATTTCTCTTAGTATAACCTGGAGAATGGAACCCAGACCTTTGACGATCTGCCCGCTAGATTTGGGTACAGACTGCCAGCGGAAGGCCTGAAGGTAAAAATAGTAATAAATTAAAGAGATATCTCTGAATATATATAGAGAGGACTGTATCTGCTCAACACTTCTTCTGTGAGAGAATGAACGTGAAAGTTACATTAACCTAGTGCGGAGGAAAAATAAATACAGAACTGATGAATCTACTGCTCAAGCAAGACAATTGTGGGCAGGATCTGGTATGAGCTGTTGCCTGTGAATGAAGAGAACTGTAGTAATCTGACCTTTTGTATGTAAGAGACAAGTTGCTGAACATTTCTAATAAACAAATACATTTAAAATAGCTGCATGATTGGGAGTCCAAGGCAAAGTGAGTTTGGGCAGGCTGTTGCTTTCTGCCACGTTGGTGTCATGAGATGTCGGTACCTTGTGCCGGTACCGATGCCAGAGGCACTAGCGCGGTTTTAGTTTAGTGTGTGTCACTAGCGGGGAAGGTGCAGATGGCGCATACACACGTTTTTGTCAGTTGTCGGTTACGGTGTCTTGTGCTCCACGTGAAGTCGTACTGGGGTGGGGTTGCTGCCGTGGAGGCGCCGGGCAGGATCACTCGGGTCGCGTGGCGTCCCGCTCAGCCCAGGAGGGCATGGACCGCGGTGAGCGCTCCTGCAGCTCCCAGTCTCTGCTCGTGGGACCTCAGGAAGGCTTTGTTTTCACACCCGGGAGTTTCATCATGGGCAGAAGTGGCGTTAGGGCTGGATAGTTGTTCTCTGACTATCTTGAGAAGCAGAGGGCGATTAAGTGATTTGCCGAGTAGTGAGCCAATTTAATACATCAGAAATAGATATAAGGAGCTTTGATTGTAACCTTTTTAACTATCAGCCAGCTGTGTCTTAACTGAGGTGGATGTCGTCACCTGTGTAGAATAATGAATTTTAGTCCTGAATGTAATACTAAAACGTTTTTCTTTATTTGATTAAGATTTTAATTATTTTTTAAAAATGATAAGATACTGGTTGAAATAGGATGAAAATGTTATACTTTTGTAATCAGAAAAACTGTATTTTTTCCTAACTTTCTAATTCTTTACAGACATGAAGATTCTGATGAATCAAAATAAGTAGCGGTGTAGCTGAAATCTTGCTGTGATGTGGGACTGAGTTGACAATGAGAATTTACTTAGCTATTGTATGAAAATGTAGCGTATCTTTCCCTATAGCTGTCTGCCAGCTCTTTTGTTAACAGGAAGAGAAGCGAAGCTCCCGTTTCTGTTCCCGTTTTCTAGGGTTTCCTGATAAATTCGAAGCCGGAGAACGCGTGCGAGCCGATAGCCCCGCCGCCGCTGAGGGACAACTCCTCCAGCGCCTTCATTGTCTTAATTCGGAGGCTTGAGTGCAACTTCGATATCAAGGTAAGATTCTTGCTTCTGATTCTCCCCTCCCTCTGTTTCAAGGTCTTAAAGGTTTTATTCAGAAAAATACCTGTAGCGAAGAGCAGGATAGATATGGTGAGAAAGGAAGGGAGAGTTTTATTGTCTGCGGGCAGATCAAGCAGTATTGTGTATGAATTAGTTTCAGATTACCTGTTTGTGAGCCAGCTCACATGGCAAATTAGGATGACGGATGCTGCGGTTTTATAATAGCGAGCATTCGGTAGCAGTATCAGCTTTTCTCGCCAGTTGGGCTCTGCTGCCGGGGATCACAGGAGATTAGGGAGCGGAGATGACCTAAAAGCACCCAAAATCTGCAGGCTGCCTTGCCAGTCTGTGTTGGGTTTGCAGAGCTGGGGCTGGTGCGGCTCAGAGAGCCCCCGCGGGCACGGGAGCGTGGGTGGGGGCAGGAGAAGGGCCCTGCGGGGCGGGACGGGGCTCTGGGCGGCTGCGGGGACACCGCGGTCTGGTGTGACGATGTCGACATGCGGCTGAGGTGGAGGGTGCTGTGTTAGATTAAAAATACAGCATTAGGATTATTTGTGCTATCAAGTGGTAATTTCTAGTTTACCAGAGTAAGGTAGTACCTTTATTTTCAATTATGTTTAAATACTATTTTTATTTACCCATAGAAAGTTTTTAATCCTATTTTTAATACATGTAAAAACTGTCTGTCTGCGGACAATATTGAATGATTTTTCTGGAAAAATAACAGTTACATTAGTGTTAGAATAATACTGTGATATCATTTTGAAAGCTGGCACCTGGTTTGTAAGTGCAAATGAAGCTGCGGCTCTATGTGTAACCTCCTGGAGGCGTCTCATGTCCCAGGACAGGTGGGTTGCTGGATTTTGATGCCGCAGCCTTTCCAATGACACCTTGTGTGGCCCCCAGGTTTTAAACGCCCAGCGAGCTGGATACAAGGCGGCCATCGTTCACAATGTGGATTCTGACGACCTCATCAGCATGGGATCCAACGACAGTAAGTACAGGTATCACTTCTCTCTCCTGTTTGAAAACCATTTCACCAGCAGAGCCTGCAGAACGAACTCTGTGTCAAGGGTTGGGATGAACTCTCACGTAAAACCAGACAAAAATGGAACAACAACAAACCCCAGAAACAACCCCCGCAGCCGGCAATCCTCCTCTTGGAACCACGTGGAGCGGGAGACCTTTGCGCAGAACGTGTGTGTGTCCTTGTGTGTTATTTGTGGTGTGGAGTGTTTCTTTTGAGTGTTTCTGGGTGTTTCTTTTGGTTTTCCTTTAAACTTCAGTTCAGCTGTTCTGGGCTAAATGGTTAAATGTATGAGAGAGGTTTATATGACTGATGTAGAAAGTAGCTGATGTGGTGTGAATTAAGTAGAAATACAGGCAAGTAAAGAACTACTCCTTTGGAAGGAAATCGCACTTTAAAATACGAGTTTTTAGTATTTGTTGGCAGTTCTGTTTTGTTGCACTGTTGTGTAAGTTTTCCCGTTCCTTTGGGCAAACACATCCTGATTTTGTATGATTACATTACATGTGCATGTTCTCAGTTTTTCAGTTGGAAAAAGGATGTTTAGAGACCAGTGCACCATTTTCTGGTTGGTTCTGGTGCTCGCTGTTCTGATTTTACCTTCCGTGGAGTGAACGTGTTCAGAACATCTTGTAACATAGTCAGAATTTTGGGTTGGGTTTATGGTGTGTGTTTTTTGTCTATAGTGCCATTACAATGTTCTTTGTGGCATTTTTTAATCTTGTCCAGGTTTTCTTTGAACAAAAAAAGCCTTTCCGCATGGAAACACCACTGGGTGAACCGGGAGATGAACTTTGAGCAAAGGCAACGCGCTGAGCGGCCCCGGCAGCCCGTGGCGGGGGTTTTATTGCGTTCCCGACCGGTCGAATCCTCTCGCCGGGTTGCGGGTCCGTTGGAGCTCGGGCAGGGCTGGGCGGGAGGGACGCGCGGCCACCGGCGCTTGGCCCGGGGCGGCCGAGCGCGTGGGACCCGCTGAGCGCAGGAGCCGGGGCTGTGGGTGTGCGGCGCAGGTCACGTGCAGATCCGCACAGCGAAAGCCCAGGAGAGAGTTCTCTGGAGTATGGGATTTATTTTCAATAATGTTTCATTCGAGCTGCGTCTTTTGAGCTTCTTGTTATTGCCTGCACTAGTAAACAGGGAAGGGGAGACAGTTCCATCGAGTTTCTCCAGGCTGAAATAAAAATGTGGCATTTGTTCATTCTTTTCTTTCTTTCTCGTTGACCTTTTCTAGCCGCAGCTGTTCCCAGTGTGTTCATTTGTATTTAGGGTAAAAAGGAGGGAAGAAAGATGGATGAAATTTGCAGGAAATCAATGGAGCTGTGTGGCTTTGTCAAATCTCTGAGTGAGAATCATGTCCTGGTTAAACTTCCTCTGCTTGGAGGTCTCTTTTTTGTCTAAATGTTTTGGTTTTATGCTCTCTTTAAATAATTCATTAAGAATCTTTATTTCTATACCGGCAATAAAGTCTCTAGATATTCGGTAGGAAAAACAATACCATTTCTTATATGAACTAAAGATATAGCATGCATGTGCATCAGCCTGTGTGTCATGACGTTAAAATACGTCTTCATGTTGCAATAGTCGCATACCGTTCAAGTCTTATATCTTAATAGTGCCCATAGAGTCTCTGCGTAGTAACGGCTTTATTTTCCTGCTTTTTGTACAGTTGAGATTTTAAAGAAGATTGACATTCCTTCCGTCTTCATTGGCGAGACGTCAGCGAATTCTCTTAAAGAAGAGTTTACTTACGAAAAGGGGTGAGTTACCCCGCGTGCAGTTGTGTTGTTTCTTGCATTATTGCCTCTTTTTACCGTCTATGGATTTAAAATAGGACGTTGTGCTGGCAGAGGCTGTAGGTGTTCCTGGTGAAACCTGGTGCTGGGAGCAGTGGGCAGAAAGCATTGCTGAAATTAGTATACATTGCTTTTGTGCAAGGGGGCAACCATACATTTGTCAAGTGTTACTCCTTTCATTAACCATGCGTTTGGCTGCTGGTCTGGGAACCACTGGGATGTTTGAGGGAATATCTTTTGGTAGTCATGTTAGATTTTTCTCATTCTGCTATCAGAGCAGCTATGAGGTTGGTTTCCTGGGTGCTTTACATTTATTTATGGTTGAAGTCAGTAGGTAGATTTGACTCCAAAAGTATTCTAAGAAACATTGGTTTATCCTTTTATTTAATTGGCTTTACGTTATGTGGATATGGGATGATTTTTCCGTGTTGCACACAGGTAGGTATTCCTTTGGTGTATCTAACGATAACCTTTTATTTTAACGTTTTCTCTCATTGTATTTATTCTTTAATTCACTGTTCATTAATTTCTAACCTACTTAGAAAGCGTTATCTTGTTCTCCCCACAGTGGCCATGTTGTGCTAATCCCAGAGTTCAGTCTTCCTTTGGAGTACTACTTAATCCCTTTCCTGATCATAGTGGGGATCTGTCTTATTCTCATCGTCATATTTATGGTAAGTTCCTTCTTTTAATAACATTTTTTATTTAAAACAAATCGTCATAGGGCAGTCCCTGGGGCTAAAGAAGGGGATGCAGTGACGGAGCAGGGAGAGCTCAGCGTGCTGTGCCTGTGCCGTGCTTACCTGTTGTCCGGTACTTTCTCAGTACAGTAATCAGCTGCGGAATTTTGGCACAGGGATATCAGGAGCCCTTATGGTGTTGTCCCTGGAACATAAGTGCTCACGGAGGATTGTCCTCGCTGCTCCCGTGGCACTGCCCAAGTGCTTGCTTTGTGCCCCCAAGGAGCGGCCTGTCCTGTGCTCCTGCCCAGCTGCCCGGGCCGTGCTGCCTCTGCCGGGCCGCGCTCTGCGGGTGTTGTACAGGAACAGCGTCCGGCAGCGAGCCCAGGACCCCGGGCAGCATACGGCATTTATTTTAGCAGGTACGTTACCTGGCAAGGTTCTCAGCTGGGCACATGGCTCCTGTAAAAGGTGAAATAGCATAGCCAGGTGTTGCTTCCGAACACTGAGCATCCCACATTTGGAATCTCTGCAATGCTTTAGCAATGACCCGCTCAGAGCAGTTGGGTGCGCAGTACCTAAATAGGAGATGTTGGTTCCCCTGAGTGTAGAGAGGCCTTGACACAGAGATCTTGAGAGATTGGAGCACCGGACAATTAATTGCTGCAGTGAACTTGACCCCAGGATGGTTCTGGGTTGGATCTGGTCCTCATTCGTTCGTGGTTGTGACCCTGCTTCTTCCCAGAAGTCTTGTTTTTAGCTAAGAAATGAATGTGAGAGGCTGAGTGTTGCCAAGTGTCTGAATTGCAGCAGCACACCTGCAGGCCATGGCCGCAGCTCGTTGCCCAGCAGGGTACACAGAGCCGGGATGAACAGTGCGGTGGGGCCGGGTTCGTGCAGGATAAATACATTTTATTTTGCCAAACCAATTACTGTTTCAAATGGTCCCAATAATACTTATCCATAACATACACACATTCACAGTTGTTAAAAAATAGTCTCTTGTGAGGCCTGTCAGTGCCTTTCAGAGATGCCTGAAGCAGGAGTTTATCACATTAATACTCTGTGTTTATCCACAGTGTAGGTGGGTGTAGAGCACCTCTGCAAATTTCAAGAGACTTGTTAGTGTGTGTGCTTTGTATACTTTTTTTGTTGTTTGTCATAATATTTGAAAAATAATGTCCTATTATAGGTGCTAGGATGAGAAACTGCACAGAACCTTTAGCATAGCTGAAGAGAGCGAGTAACTGTGGCTGGAGCAGCCCCTTGCTGCTCCCCAGGCCGCACCTCGGTGCTGTGGAAACGGGCCTGATCAACACGGGGACAGTTCTGTGCAAGATCCGTGTTTTGCTGTGGAATGTGCCGGCCCGCCTCAGTGTGCAGAAATGACCATTTTTTTTTTCTCTTTCCAAAAAGAGCTTGTACATTTTTGGTTTCAAGTGCCATGGTCATCGGGAACATCCTTTAGGCTCCTTTGGCTTCATCCTTGAGTCGGAGCAAGGGAAGAGGTGATTCAGTTCGAGCTGAGGTTCCCTTGTGACTCACTCACTCATAAACCAAAACTTCTATTGTTCTCTTATTGTTTTAACTTCTGCTCATGCTGTCTTATTTATGTCTGTTTCCAGATCACTAAATTCGTGCAGGACAGACACAGAGCGAGAAAGAATCGGCTTCGGAAGGATCAGCTTAAGAAAATTCCTGTACATAAATTTAAGAAAGGCGAGTGGATCATTCTCTGTCTAAGTAGTTAGACTCTGTTATTGTTAACACCAAAAAACCTCTAAGTTGACGGGGTTTGTGGTTTTGGAGATAATTTTGAGTATACTTGCAATAAATTGGGGAGTTTGGAGTGAAAGCACACAGAAGGCTTGACGTGGCCCAGTTCTCCCTGGAGCAGAGGAGCTCGAACCTTGTGTAACTGGAAGCAGAGCAGACACCACATGCAGCCCGTGGCTGAGAATTCAAATGTTGCTTAATACACCACAAAATCAGTGCAGAAATTCCACAGGGCTTCTTTTGTGCTCTTACTCGCAGTGACCACAGCAGTCAGTCATTTCCATTGGAGCTCCCACCGACACCTCGGTGTCCAGCTCGGGGTCCCCGGACAGGATGCACATGGAGCTGCGGCAGGGGGCAGAGGGGCCACGGGAGTGAGCTGGGCTGGAACAGCTGTGCTGGGGACGGGCTGAGAGCTGGGCTGTTCAGCTGGAGGAGAAAAGCTCCAGGGGGACCTTAGTGCGGCCGTTCCAGACTGAAAAAGGGGCCCAGGAAAAAGATGGGGACAGACTTTTGAGCAGGGCCTGTTGCGACAGGACAAGGGGTGATGGGTTAAACTAAAGGAGGGAGATTCAGGCTGGGCATGAGGAAGGAATTGTTGCCCTGAGGGTGGTGAGAGCTTGGCCCAGGTTCCCAGAGAGGTGGTGGATGAACCATCCCTGGAGACATCCCAGGCCAGGCTGGACGGGGCTCTGAGCACCCTGACCTGGTGAAGATGTCCCTGTCATGGCAGGGGGGGCACTGGGGAGCTGGGGAGGGCCCTGCAACACAAACCATCTGTGATTATTTGTCTGGAAACTGGTAAGTAAGTACTAGTGGCACGTAAGTTCCCTGGCCTTGTAAAAACAGAACTATCCCGTGGGTATAATGGATCTGTTTTCCCGGAGGAGCAGTCCTTTCCTTCAATCGCAATAGTTCTGCATGGGCAGGAGTGATTCCAGTTCCGTGCCGAAATACTTGCTGTTTTGAGTCTTTGTAGTGGTTAATTTTATGGAAGATCTAATGGCAAGATGGGAGGTAAAGCTGTAGTAAGTTACTTTAGTCAGTGAAACAGAAAAGCTGCCCTAAGTGCTTCTCTGTTGTCATCTGCTCCTTAAGAGCAGAAAAAACCCACTGCTTTGTTCCCGATTTGTTTTTTAAGCGTGCTACCGTTTTCCCACGTGGTTGTTCACACGAGCCGCTCCAAGGAGCGCGCCTGAAAGGCAGAGGGGTGCGGCTGAAGCCATGGATCGCTCCTCCACAGGGCCCGCGGGGTGGTGTTCGCGGGGCCAGCCGCGGTGCTGAGCGCGGTGCTGAGCGCGTCGCTGCCGCGGGGCGGAGCGGGGTTCGGTGCGAGCGGACGCGGTTTGAGCCGCGCTCAAATGGTTTCCTCTGCAGGGCTCGCTGAACCTGCCTGCAATGGCCCGTTGGATTTAAAATTAACTCTAGAAAATGATCTTAAACCAATATAGCTAGTAGTAATTTTATTTCCTCATATTGATTCTCTATGAAATCTAATTAGAATTAAAAATTTAAAATGTACTTTAAAGAGAAATTTGCAAGGAGACTTTGAGAAAGTCAGTGTTTGTCAGCTGATTGTGTGTGTCTGTAGTAACTGTCTCGGAATTACACGACCAAGTACCAGTGTAGAAAACACCTTATTGCTGTGTTCCCCGTTGTCTTTCCTCGTTGTTCTTACACAACACGAGTTGTTGGGAGCTCGGTCAGACGTTTTAAGTGACCCTGGCTGTGGATGCTCAGGTACCGCTGCCATCAGTGGCCTACGAAAAACACACGCAAAATGCTTGTTTTTTCAACGAGGGTCCCAGTTTCTTTAAGCAAATGATCGCTTTGTATCTGCTGCTGTGGAGTTCATCCTTTACGTTTCTTCAAGTCCTTTTACTAAAAGGACGAAACGCGGCCTGCGCTGTATCCAAATCTCTCTGCTGCACCAAAGGAGTTTTGGGGCAGTTGTTCCTGCAGAACGGGTTCCGCTGTGCTTGTGTGAGAGTCAGGGGCGCTGGCACCTCCTGCACGGTGCGCTCACAACAGCAGTGAGCACCGCGGCGCACGGGCCCGTGTCGCGTGCCTGGAAGCTGACACGAACAGCGCCGAATGCTCTGGAGAACAACAGCCTGGAGATAACATGGGTTAGAAATGTTGTGAGTTGGTATGTATTCTCAGAAATAGATAATATTATTTCCAAGCTAGTTTAACTAGGCCAAGACTGAAAATATCGTAAGATTGGTGAAGATGGAATGCTGCGAGAGAGACACTGTGGACACATCACTAAGGAACCAAAGGGAACAAAGCGTTTTTTCCTACATCTGGAGGTTTTCGGGTCCTAAACAAGCGCTGATAAACCTGATGAGGAGCCCGAGCTGGGGAGCCGCTGTCTGCTCGCGGCCGTGCGAGCGGGGCTGTTGGGGTGGTGCGGTGTGATGGGCGAGCTCAGCTCTGCGCGGCAGCGTGGGGACGCTCTGTGCACACGTGGATAGTGAGCTGGGAGAGTGTGTGTCAGCTCAAGCAAACGTGTGTTTTTAGGAATCGTGTATTGATTTATTTGTGTACATATCTTTGTATGCAGACTGATAGACGTGATGGAGCAGTAGTGGGAAATGGGTGTGTCTCAGTGCCTTTGGAAACCTGCTCCAGACTAGCGCAGTTCTGCAGTTTACTGTGGATTCCTAAACTGATTGGTTTTCCCTGCAAATGGGGTTATAACTCATGTAATTAGGGTTCGTTCCTGCCCCGTGTGCCTGGCTGCGCAGTGCAGCTGCGCTCCAACACAGGAGATAGATTGTAGGGTCTGCCCAGGTCTGTGCAGTTTTCTTCTGGCATTTTTCATCGTTCACAAGTGCGCATGGATGTAATTCTGCATTTCTGATACTGTTCTATTAATGTACCAAGTAGTCGGGAGATAATTGTGCCTGGGGAAGAGCTGCCGCGCAGGGCTGATTCAACCAGGGTGCCGCTGTGCAGCGGGTTCCGCACCCGCGGTTTCGGGGGCCTGCTGGGACCCCCCGGCAATTGGTTCATGGTGTGGTGATGATTATTCTGCTTTTTACCCCGTTGTCTTTGTTGCTATTTTCTGCCCAAGTTTTCCCCAAACTTAGTAAGTGAATCGTATATTTTAAATACTTGTATCTTCTAATAAGAACAATAGAATATTAGAGAGAGAGTTTAAACATTTTTTATTGACCTGAAATGAGCTGAGGTCCTAACGGGGAGAGGAACGTGTCACAGTAACTACCCGGGCTCACGGCCTGCCCTGCGCGGACGGGGAGGAGCCCGCGCGGCTCCCGAGGGGCCGGCCCAGAGCCCCTGTGCGCTGGAAGGGTCCGTGCCCGGCTGCGCTCACTTCTCCCTCTGTGCCGCAGGAGATGAATACGACGTGTGTGCCATTTGTCTGGATGAATACGAGGACGGAGACAAGCTCAGGATCCTGCCGTGCTCTCATGGTAAGCGGCTGCATTGTACGTCTGGTGTTTGTAGTAAAGCAGCTCTCTAAACCGCCATGTCTAAAAGTCCCCGGGGATGTGTGTATTCATTGATTTAATACCATTTATTTTTGCTAATATGCAGAAATTTATATACAAATTGGGAAAAGAACCAACTTGGTTTCATCTTTTTAAAAGCAAGAGAGGCCAGCATTCCCACTTTGTGTTTTTCTTTAGATCCACATATGGAGAAAATCTGGGCTGGGCACTGCCCCCAAACGCCTGCGTTTAACAGGGAGCACGTTCCAGACTCACTCGTTACATTAATACGCTTTCGTTGTTGAGATAACGAACCCGTGCAGCGTGAGTCAGGATCAGTGCCGCGGGATGGAGGGTGCGGGGTGCCCACCGGACCCTGCACCATGTGTGCAGTGTAAGTCAGGATCAGTGCTGCGGGATGGAGGGTGCGGGGTGCCCACCAGACCCCACACGTCAGGATCAGTGCTGCGGGATGGAGGGTGCGGGGTGCCCACCAGACCCCACACGTCAGGATCAGTGCCGCGGGATGGAGGGTGCGGGGTGCCCACCAGACCCCACACATCAGGATCAGTGCCGCGGGATGGAGGGTGCAGGGTGCCCACCAGACCCCACACGTCAGGATCAGTGCCGCGGGATGGAGGGTGCGGGGTGCCCACCAGACCCCACACGTCAGGATCAGTGCCGCGGGATGGAGGGTGCGGGGTGCCCACCGGACCCCGCGCTGTGCGTGCAGAATCGGGGTGTCCGCACAGCCCGTGTCACACGCAGGGCTCCGCAAGAGCTGTGTCTGCTGCTCACAGACAAGGCGAGATCTGCACTGCACACCAGAACGGGAAAGTTCTAGAGCTTACACCGGGAAACCCGCAACAGACGCCCAGAGCGTCTCTAAATGGCAACATTTATTTGATGAAAGCTGTGTAAAATCTGCTCAACAAAGCCAGGGCTCATCCTTGCCAGCGTGAGCCCCTCCACCTCCCAGCCCGTTAGCGGTTACAACCGTTTGGGATGGGTGCAGTTCTACCCGGCTTTTCCTCTTGGAACTCCTGCCCTGCCCGGGCACCGCAGCAGCGACCATCGCATCACAGAGAGGTTGAATAGAAGAGGGAGTGACACTCCAGCCTCACGGCCCCGGCGCGTGCAGCAGGGACAGGCCGAGCTTTGTAGATCACTCCAAAGCCCTTTGAAAGGGGCTGGCGCGCAGGGAGCTCCTGAGGAGCAGCAGATCCCCGGTGTCTGTCCGGCCGGCCTGCGGAGCTGGCTGACCCTGCTCACCGCAGCCGACAGATGCCTGAACACCAAGGCAGCGCCGGCCGTGCTTGCGGGGAACGTGCAGCCGACGCGCTCGAGCGGGCGCTGAGCGCCACGCGCCTGCCCTTGTCAACGTGGAGCCGTCTCACTTAGGAAGCAGAGCTGAGTTTTTAATACCGTAAGAAAGACACTTTCAAACACCTTTTTTTAAACGCGGCCGGTGTAGCTGCAGTGCACCCCTGATTAAAATCTGCAGAATCACGTGGTGATTTAATTCAGCAGGATGCTCCGCGCGGTCCTGTGGAGGTGAGCGATGGGGCGCGGCTGCTGCGGGGCGCTGGAGTCCCCGGCGCTTTCACAGCCGCTTGGTCCTTGTGGCCCATTGCGGGATGGCTCGGGGAATCATTCACGTGGACGTATCCCGTGTCCGAGATCCTCATCTGTCGGTGTTTCACACACAAGGATGGACGCTCTACGTGCCAACACGTGTAACTAAAATTCTCTGTACGAGTTAAATTCTAAAGTTCTCCCGTGTTACTAAACAAATCCAACTGAGCAGGTTTGCGTGTCCTTTTCGCTCGGATGATGATGTGTTTTGTTTGCTAACAGCGTATCACTGCAAGTGTGTGGACCCATGGCTGACCAAGACCAAGAAGACGTGTCCCGTGTGCAAGCAGAAGGTGGTCCCGTCGCAGGGGGACTCGGACTCGGACACCGACAGCAGCCAGGAGGAGAACGAGGTGTCCGAGAACACGCCGCTGCTGCGGCCGCTGGCCTCGGTCAGCACGCAGTCCTTCGGGGCGCTGGCCCAGTCCCGCGCGCCCCAGAACGGGACCGAGTCCTCGGACTACGAGGAGGACGACAATGACAACGGTGACAGCAGCGACGCGGAGAACGGCGTGACCGAGGAGAGCGTGGTGGTGCAGCTGCAGCCCAGCGACGAGAGGGAGCGCAGGGCGGCCAACGCCGTCTGAGGCTCCTGCCCACGGGCGGTTCCTGAGGCGAGACTTTACAAACCTTGGCGTAGGGAGTATCTTTTAATCTGTAATCCATTTGGTTTCTTCGGTAGGAGCAGCGTTTCATGTAGTAGTATATGGTTAAATCATTACGGATAGATTTATTTTTGATTCAGGTATTCAGTCACGTTCCGTCTTCTCAAATGAACAGGTTAACTGGACTTCACGATGCTAATGAATAATGTTAATAGTTTATATCGATAGAAATATCACACAAACTCTAAATGTATCTTGTTGAAATGGGATTTATCTGGAAGTACTTTTTCTCCATTTTGTAGCACCAACCGGGTCATACCGATAGCAATATTTATTACATGTATGGTATGTGTTCCCCCTTAAGCCCAACAAAAATGTATCTGCATGTTTGTATAGAGTTTTCCTAAAACTGTCACCACCACCGAGAGAAAAACGGAGAGCAGATCAATATTCTGTAGCTGGTGTGTCAGAACAAAGAAATCCCACTTCTGTCTCAAAGCGGCGATGCCGAGTTTGCCCCGGCGTCCGAGTTGGAGCGGATCCAGGGAGCAGCTCCTGGGATGAGGAAACCCGGAGCACGTGTTCAGTTCTGAGCGGTTTTCCAGGTGAGAGGCACCTGAACAGGCGAAGGGCTCCACGGAGCAGCCTGGCTGCCGGGGCCACCACCAGGGGGTTAGTTCCACATAGAAAATAACTTCAGATAAGTGTTGATCTCGTATACCTCCCACTGAAGAGCGTTTGTGCTGCACTAGTCTGCTCAACCATGTATATAGAAAAACTGGTCAAATACCTGACTGAAAACAAGTGCTTCTAACTGTTAACAGAACTCAGTACTTACAGTGTATCACGAGAAAAGGAGATGCTATATAATACCTCTGTAACTATGTAGAAAGCAAAAACATACATATAATCAGAACGCAGAGATTTTTTTATATGGCCTTGAATAAGGAAAGCTTGAAAGAATGTTAATAAACATGTTTTCCACTTTAAGTATCCAAAGGAATTTATTGATTCCTGCATTATGCTCATGTGCTCTTCTACCTTTATTATTAAGGTTAAAGTGCTTTGAAAGCTGCAGGAGGTCCCTGAGTGCTGACCCGCGCCGTGCCGTGTGCCACCAGCGCTGTCCTCGGCGTCTGTGCCGGAGGAGTGAGCTACGTGGAAACCTGGAGATGTGTTCACACTTAGCTTGAGGAGGCTGGAGTTGGTGTGGGTGTCCCTGGGATGGGAGTAGAGCTGGGGTGTCCCCAGGGTGTCCCCAGGGTGTCCCCAGGGTGTCCCCAGGGTGTCCCTGCGCCCAGACAAACCCCAGGGGCTGGGGCTCGTTATTCTGACCTGAACCAGTGAGCTGCAGCCCGGCCATGGAAATCAGGTGAGGGGCTGCTTGTTACCCCTGTCCCGACACCCCGGCCGTGGAAATCAGGTGAGGGGCTGTTTGTTTGTTATCTCTGACCCGACACCCCTGGCTACGAGCAGAGAAAGGTGATTTCTCAGCATGATGCGCAGGAAAAGGATAATAATGTAAGAATGGTGCATCTTCATGCTGCTGCCACCAGCCGTCCGCAGGGTTACTGACAATCTGTTTTCACCATGTAAAACGCCACTTCTGCTTGTGTGTGTCTAGTTCAGTCTAAATGTGCAAACTGGTTTCTGAAGACTTACTAAGCTAAAAGGTGTTAAAACAGGTTCCTGCTCTTCCCGTGTTGTTCATTCAGAGTTGTATTCTAGGCACCCAAAGCATCAAGCGGTCCAGAGCCACGGACTGAAGTCCCCTCGGCAACGCGCTGTGTGTTGCTGGCTGTGGTGTTTGCTGCAATGGCAAAGAGTAAAATGGCGCTGTTAGTGGTTTCTCAGCTGCTCTTCTCCGTGCTATACAGAGAAATTGTGTGCAGCAAAGGACATTCTGTTCCATCCCAAATACGCTGTATGTTTGTAAAGAAGTTGTTCCATTTCTACATTTCCTAATGGTATTAGTGTAACTTCTACTTCAGCAGGCCTTGGCAGCGAGCGGAGCAGTGACGCTCCTGCCACACTGCCCCAGTGCCACAGATACCGCTCACTCGTCTCCTGCCACAGCCACTGAGGATGAAAATTAAAGGAGGAATAGAAATACTTGGGAAGGTTGAGCATCTCTTAGTGCTTCCAAGCAGAACTTGTGTATTACATTAAAACTTGCTGGATGAATCCTGTCTCAAAGGTACGGCCTGTCCAAACCCACGGGGACAGAGAACCGTGGGTTTCCTGTGGGCTGTGACCGCTGCAGGGTTTCCTCAGCTCCGAGGCAGCTCTGGCTCCAGGCGGCTCCGGTTTGTGCATCTTCCTGTGCGTCTCCGCGCCCCTCTCTCCTCATTTCTCTTTTAAAACCCCAGTGTGAGTTCAGTTCCGATGTCGGTTTCTTTGCCCAAGCCTTGAATGAGGACACAGGCTGCAAAACAAATGGGGAGGGCAGGGCAGGGCAGGGCAGGGCAGGGGGCGCTCGTGGTCCTGGGGGCGCTGGTGGTGCGGGGCAGGTGCTGTGGCCGGGGGGAGGCGCAGCTGGAGCGCAGCTGTGCGCAGCTGCCAAGCCGCCCGCCTGCAGGGACTAACGACGTAAAACCCTGAGAGCTGTACAGGTCGGGCACCTCCCGGCCACCACGTGCTGGTGCTTGCGCCAAATCCTGCACCGTACAATAGTGTGGGGTGGAATAAGGGCTGGGTGTCCCCAGGGTCACCCTGCGCCCCCCCCCAAGAAGCTGCAGTCAGAGGGTGCGTACGATTCTGAACTGGGTTTAGATACAGAGCAGAACGTGGATTCACATGCTAACGCAATTTCACAGGGGAAGTGAGAGCTTTGCATCCTCTGTACTGGTTACTACCAAACGTAAACTTGCTGAGGGCTGGGGGCTTGTTCTCGTCTGTCCAAACGGCCGAGCTGGGCAACAGGGGTGGGACACAGCCCGCCAGAGGAGAACACTGCGTGTGAAGGGTTTGGTTAGACAGGAGCCGGGGACGAGCAATGGCGGGAGATGTAGGGGAAGGGGAGAACAAAGGTGGTCTAACGGTACTGGCCCTGGCAGGAGCAAAGCCCAGCCTTAGCTCAAGACTAACATCTGTGCTTTGGGCTTCTCTGCCTCTGCCGTCCCCAGAGCCCTCGGCAGCAGGTGCCCCAGCCCGTGGTGACACAGACACCCCCTGCTTGCTGGGTACTCGCATGGAGCCCCATAAACAGCGAGTTAAGTGGCAAGAAACGGGCTTCTAATTCTGAAGATGTGCCCCACAGCCTGCCCGCCCCCCCCCGCAGTGATCCTGACCACCCCGCAGCCGCGCCGGTACCGGAGCCGCGAGGACGCCTGTGCGGAAAGAATCCCCAGCAGTCTGATTTCGTTTGGTTGGAATAAATTTATTTCATCTGTCTGTAAACAAGGTGTTTTTAATAGTTATGGCATTTTTTGAAATGCATATTAAATCAGATGAGTTAGACTGTATCCCAGATGTAACAAAGTGCAGGGAAAGAAATGGACAAATCAGCAACAAGAATTTGTTTAAATCTGTACATTATCCACAAGGCCCAACAACAGAAGCAAATACTAGAATGTAGTGCCATTCCAAAGAAACCCTCCTAGTCGGTTAAAATCCATCTCACAATAGCAACAGTTCATTTTTTTTTAAACAATAGTATGGCACAGAATACATATTAAAAAATCATCACAAGACAGCCAAGTCAGTCATTCCAACAACACCCTCTCCCACTATTCCTCTGACCACGCTCTGCAGTTCTCTATGGACACGCGGCGCGGGGCTGGGGTTTGGCTGCAGACGCGACGAGGGGGCAGGAGCGGCTCAGCCCCGACTCCTGCGGCCAGGGCCGAACGAAGAGCCCCGATTTGAAATGCATCGTTCGGACGTTGGGGCTGCGAGCGCAGCGCCCGGGCAGCTCCCCGCAGGGCTGCTGCGCTTTCAGACCCAAACCCAGGAACACCCCCAGCCCCGAGCTGCAAATCAAAATTGGTCCTATGAAAAACTGAGACAGACACTCCAGATGGTTGTGGTGGGACCTCGTGTCCGCAAGGGCAGCGTTCGAATGGTCAGCTACAGAACAGGGGCTGGCAAAAAAAAAGTGCCTGCGCTATTGCAACGATGGAATGTCCGTGGGATGGTGGGACGGTGTGGCAAGGTCATGGGAGGAAGTGCGTCTGTACCCTGTGCAGTTTTGTGATTGCACTTGTTCAGCAGGACGAGCTTCAGACATCGCGAAGGAAGAGTAAGAGACTTAAGCCTACAGTGAAGTGCAATGACAAAACCAGCGTAACATTAATAGCTTTTGAGTGGCAAATTGGTTAAACAAACCAGGCACTATAAAAATGGGTGTGAGCAAACAAACGTGGATTAGAACAGAAGAGGGACAGAAGATATGCATGCACTGCTTTCCTCCCAGCCGCGCTCCGTGAAAGGAAGACTCGTGTGTCATTGCTCAAAGTGCTGAAGAGGCATGGACCAAATTAGATTGTACAATCGGCACCTTGTTTAGTATTTGAGTTGGTTTAGTTGTCAGTATCACACTAATCGCTAAGCCAAAGCGAAGCCTACACTCGGCGGATTCCCCCCCCAGAGTTTCTCAAGGTACCATGCATATCTCTGTGGTGCAGTGATGGTGCCAGATACGGGACTCGGTTACACACAGCGGTTAACACAGAAATGAACGGGGGACTGGGACAGCAGGAAATGGGGAAATCAAACCCACAAACTACCATCTACAGTCTGGTAGCACTGAGCACAATGGGTGGCGGAGCAGAAGCTGCTCGGTGATGGGCAGAGGCTGCTCAGACGTCAGACCTCCTCAGGTATAAAGCCAGTTCATACGCTTTCTTGTTGAGTGTCCCTCCATGGACACCTTCCTTTCCCATGACTATAACCAATGCTGGAGTACACAAGGAAACAAAACAGAAATGAACGGAATTAAAGAAAAAAAAAGGAAGAAAAACAAACCCAAACACCTTTCCCCACCAACAAAGGGATACAAAGGAGACACAGGTTCATACCCCATCACCCTGCATTGCTAATAAAGTTTCCAGAATGTAAGGTTTAAAGCTCACCACCAGGAAAGTTTAATAGCAATCTTCCCCTAATACTTAACAGTCTGCCTAGCAACTAGAACCCAGAGTCTCTCAAGTATTTTGCCATTGAGTATGCCTTCTTATTCAATCCGCCTCCATGGACCCCTTCTTTGCCCATTACAAAGACCAAGACTGAAAGAGAAAAGAAAAAAGTTTTAAAAAGAGTGTGTTAGACAAGGAAATAACGTCAGTTTTAGGCAGCGCAATAAACACACTCAAGTTCAAGATTTAGTATTTGGGTATCGAGCTCGTTTAAAGGGACTTTTGTAAAAATACAGAGGCAGACAGGGCTGGAGGAGGCGCGAGTTGCGCTCGGGGCTACTGCGCAGCGATGTAAGCCCTAGGAGTTCACTGCTACGAAAACGCCACCAGCCACCTCCAAAAAGCATCGCACACCTCTCCAGCAGCACCAGCCAGGAAATCCGGCTGCACCTCCGAAAAACAAGGGCATGAGGGAGGTGTTGTCACGGACAACGGCAGCAGGACACGCAGGACTGTGAAGACCAGAACGGGAACGTGCCCGTGCTGCGATCCGTAGTGGTGTGAGAACCACAGTAACTGCCTTGGGACCCGCAAAAAGCCCACGGGGTCAGACTTGGGCTGAGACTTCTCATGCCACAATGCAATTACAAAACATGCTATTTGTGTAAGACAAAACGCAGGAGATTTCGCTGCTGACCCTGTGCTCCCACGCTTGCAGGGCGTGGGTGTGAGCGCGGGTGTGAGCACAGGTGAGCGCAGGTGTGAGCGCGGGCCGGACAGCAGCTCCCAGCCCGCAGCGGCTGCATCGCCTGGCAATGCGCTCACACCCCACACGCTGCTCCCTGCGCCTCGCTGTGACAGCACTCACGGCTCCGCAAACGCTCCTCCTGGAGCACTGGCACTCAGCTTGGCCTATAGACAAATTCTGCTCTAGTTCTGGTCTTACAAGAAAAGCCCATTGCTCACCAATTTGCTCCAGTGCCAGCCAAAAAATGTTAGGCCAGGTATTTTGAACAGTCAGTATTTCGAGGCACATTTTTTACATCCAAACCTAGTGCCTTCTTCCCAACAGGTCTCCCCAGAAGCTAAATGAGGAGCACGAGGAGCAGCTGTACCAGCATAAATTGAGTTCTCAATGATACCAAACTGGATGGGCTTTTTTGCCTGAAGATAAACTTCAGAGAGCTCGATAGGAAGTGCCAGAAGAGAGCGTAAAACTTGTTAAAAAGCAAGTAGGAATAGCTCATACAAGGAATTCACCTCTCTGCAGAATAAACTTCCCATTGAGAAGTCGACAAGGAAAAGCTAGTTTAGCTACCAATCATTAACAGATCCCTGCCCTAAGCTTTAGATACCAAGTTATCACTACTTGGTGAGCCTGCCTGGAGCCGCAGTCTGCTCCTTCCTGCTGGTCAGACGCGTTTAACCGTGTCCCTGCCCAGCGCCTGGCTGCGATCACCACTGCGCTCCCAGCCAGTCGGTTAGTGAGCCAGAGCACTGCCGCCCGCCCCCGCGCAGCGCTGCCCGAAAACAGCCGCTGAACGCAGGAGGGAGGTGTTCTCCGCAGCTGAAGCCTATGCTTAGGGTCGCATTCCTAATGCGGTGATCTGAAAGGGAAGAAAATCGTGCTTACCTCGGCCAGCTCTGCCTACAGCAACGTTGTACGTTGGCTCACCCCCTTGACTCTTTGTCCTGATGTCCATTGTGCAGTCGCCATCGACATACAGGCTATCTCTGATCACAGAGCACTTCTTCGCACCAAGGGTCAGACCATTGGTGAAGAAACCCTCTCGGTCTTTTCCTACAATCATATCTATTTCTACCGGCTGTCAAAGAAAGAAGTCCGCAGTTAGCACAGCAGTATTTGATTTCTTTATTTCTATTCAGCAGGCGGTCTGTCTCGCGTTGGGAGGCTCGGACAGCGCATTTCCCGATGCTGCCCGCAGAAGCGCTCCAGGACGGCGCTTTGTCACCGGCGTGCGCAGCCCGGTCCCGCCCGGCCGGGCACACGCAGCGTGCGGCCGGAGCGCCCGGGCCGCCCGCCGCTCCGCAGGGCCGAGCCCGCCGGCAGCTGGCCCGGGCCTCAGCGCGGCTGCCGCCGCCGCGCCCGCCCGGCCGCTCTGCGCTGCGGGCCCGCCCGGCCCGGCCCGGTGTGCGCGGGGGCGGCCCCGCCAGCCGCGCTGCGGGAGCGCCGGGCCCGGAGCGGCCGCGGGGGTCGGGCGGCTGCGCGGCCGGAGCGGGGGGGGGGGCGCGGGCCCGGCCGCGGCGGCGCGGCAGCAAAGTGCAGCGTCACGGCGGGCCCGGCCCCGCAATCACGGCCCGGCTCTGCGCGGCCGCCGCGGGCCCCGCCCGCCCGCGCTGCCCCGGGACCAGCACCGGGACCGGGCCCACGCCGCCGCGGGCCCCGCCGCGCCCGGGGTGGGGCACGGCGCCGGCCGCCGGGTCGGCCGGGACAGGCCCCGCTGCGGAGCGCCGCACGGCCCTTATGTAACGGCGGCGCGGTCCCGCAGCGCCGGGCGGGCGGCGGGCGCGGGGCTGGCGGGCCGGGGCGGCGGCGGGGGCGAAGGACGGGCGGGGCGGGGGAGGGGAGGCAGCGATCAATGGCAGTGCGCCATCTTGGCGGTGAAAAACATGGAGCCGGCGGCGCGGTGGGCATTCACGAACGCCTCCTACGCCGCGCACGTAAGCCTCGCCGCAGCGCCGGGCCCAGGCGCGGGCGGCCCTACGCCAGCCCCGCCGCGCGGCCTCTCCCGCCGCCCCGCGGCCCCCGCGCGGCCGCCCCGCCAGCCCCACAGGCGGGCCCCGCCGCATCGGGCCGCAGCCCCCGCCCCCGCCGGCGGGAAGGGCCCCTCTCCCGCGGCGCCGCCGGCAGACGCAGACAAAAAGGCGGCCGGGCCCCTCGCTCCCCCGCCGCCTTCCCCCCGCGCACCCCAAGGTGCCCCCGTCCCCCGCCCCGCCGCTAACGGCCGCGCTCGCGCTCCCGCCGGGCCGGCGCCGCAGGCGGGCTCGCCCTTCCCCGCTCCCTCCCGCCTGCCCGGCCGCCGCCCTCACCGTGATGCTCTGGAAGATGCCGCCGGCCGTGGCTGCCCAGACGTACTTGGCGTCGCAGTAGCCCACAATGGCGGCCTCCTGGCAGCAGCCATCGCACATCAGGTTGTCCACGTAGCTCTGCCAGCCGGCCATCTTCGCGCGGGCGGCGGTGGGGGCGAGCGGGGCGGGCGGCGAGGCGCGGGCCGGGCAGCGGGCGGCGGGGCTGGGCGAGGCGGTCCCGTCCCTCTCCTCTCTCTTCTCCCTCCTCGACGGCGGAGCGGAGCCGAGCGCTGCAGCGAGCGGCGCGGCCCAGCCCAGCCCTCCGCGCTGCCGGCGCCGGGGGTAGGAGGGGCGCGGGCCGGCACCGCCCCCCGCGCCGCCCGGCTCCGCGCGGCCGAGGCGGGAACGGCGGCGGCTTTCGCCGGGGGGAGCAGCGCGATGCGGCGGGAGCCGGGCGGCGGGGTCCCGGTCCCGGTTCCGGTCCCGGTCCCGGTCCGCTCGGCCCTCCGCGGACAGGTGCGGCGGGCCCGGCGGGACGGGAGAGCGCGCGCTGCGCTGCCTCAGACTGCGCGGGGAAGCGGCGGAGCCGGCGGTTCGAGTCCCGGCCGCCGCCCCGAGCCCCGGCGTTGCCGCCCGCCCGCGATGCCGCCGCCTGCTCCGCCCGGAGCGCCGAGAGGGGCCGGCCGGGGTGAGTACCGGCTGCCGGGCCGCCTTTCCGCCTCGGTCCCTTCTCTTGTGTCAGTTGGAACGTTGCTCTTAGGACCAAGAAATTGCGCTGCTCTCGCTTCTGGGAGCGTGGTCGGTGCTTGGGGCAAGCCCTGGTGCTTTTCAGCATCGGCCAGGCCGGTTCGCAGCCTCCTCTGACCCTTCTCCTCAGCTCTCCCGGCGTGCCGGGCCTGCCCCGCGCTCCCGGTGGGCTCGTCTCCCGGTGGGCTCGATCTCTTGGGAGGCAACGTTCGCCCAGCTGATTGCGTTTTATTTCTATATGTTCTGTGCCTTCTTCTGTGTAGCTCAGGAGCTGTGAGGGTCTTGGGGAAGCCCGTGGGTGCTGCTGGTAGTTGCCCACACTGCTGTCCTGCCAGCTGAACCCGTGTCCAGCGTAGCAACAGCATTTCCGTATCAAATCGCTGCTGTTGTATTAAGTTGGGCTCCCTGTCTTGCACACTAGCATCTACTAGATTTTATTTCTGTGTGGTTTTGTAAGTGGCCTTTTCACATTTTATTCCAGGTTCCACCAAGTTTCTGTTGAAGTACCGTGGTTTCTGTGTTCTTTCGTACGAGGTCCAGGTCTGATGCCAGTATTTTGCTGCAGTGATGCTGTCCCCGGGCACTGTTCACCCGCAACTTCAAGGGCATGGTTTAGGGCAATGGATTGGTCTTGCTTAAATTTTGAGTTGGAGTGGTGGGGTCACCTCCTTTTTGAGCAGGATGATTTTGCTTTACTCCGTGTCTGCTGTGATTCTCTGGGAAATGGAGACAAGTGGGATGTGAAGTGGCGGTCTGTGTACTTAACTTTGCAGCTTTAATTTATGGAGTTAGAGCTTGTACATGAATATGCCATAGCACACAGCAATTGAATCTGCCTCCTGCTGAGGTTATATCCCCAGGAAGAACATTCACCAGGTGTCTATGATGAGTATCCCTACAGAATACTGCAGGGTGTTCTTAGCCCTTTTGAAACCTCGTTCAGTAGTCACGGGGTTGACTTGTTTAGATCTAGCAGAGATGGCTGAGGTTACTAGATACTTAAAAAAGAGCTTATTTGCATCTTTTAGCTTAATTCCATATGTATTTTCTGTTTCATTTTAACAGTGCTGTTCCCGCTCTGAATTTGGACAGCACCAGAACTTTGCTTTATCCTTTTCTGGCCATCCTTGTATACCAAAAATGTCCTTGTATCATTTTGTCTACCAAAGAGTTAGAGGCTTAAAGTTTACTTTTGGCTTTTTGAGTAGCTGAAGCTTTTTGTGAAGTTTGGCTTGCCTTCATTGTCATCTCCCTGCAGATTCCTTCCATGGGAAGGAGGAAGAGTCATCTCCTGTCTGAAGTGGAGGGCCACTTCTCTTCATCAATGGTTTTCTGTAGGAGGCCGCAGTTTCACACCGTTGTTTGCACAGAACGGAATGCGTCCATCGGAAATGCACAGGAGGCTGGTGGTCCATTGTTTTTGGAGTTCAACCAAAATGCGCTTGGGTTTTGTGTATTTGTGTTGTGGATTTTTTTGTTTGTTCTTGCAAGCTGCAATAAGGATTCCAAGTTGTTTGACTTTAGTAAGTGGATTTATTGAACACAGAGGCAGACACCATATCCTGTCACCCAAACCCAGGGGCATTCCGGAGCCGCCTCTTTGCCAGCGTCGTTATCCCAGGTTAACGAAGGGTGGGCTGTGCGTGTGCAGCAGGCTGCTTGGAGAGAGCTCACGCAAGAACCTGGGGTTTCCAGGACTTCAGAGGTCTGGGTGCGCCGTTCCACCCGTCTGTCCGTCCTTCTGCTGAGGACCAAGCGTGCGTCCGCGAGCCCCGACCCCAGCCGGTTGTGCGGGAGGCAGGGCCGCGGCGCCGGGGCAGCCACAGGCGCTGCTGCTTTACCGGCCGGCGAACGGCCAGAGGATTCACCTGCGCGTCGAAGAATGCAGAGCGGGTCTAGTAACAGTACCACTGCTTTGTGGGGACTGTCACCTTTGTAATAGCTACGGAAACCGGGGGAGCAGGAGCGTGAGCGCTGTTTTGATGAGCAGATCGTGTTAGCAATATGGGAATACAGTTGTCTGCTTTTAGTGATGTGGATTGAAATAACTGCATGGGAGTCTGGGATCTCCTGGACATAAATGGATGGGCAAGAGTAGAGGATTTGCCACCTGCTTGGTGGCTGGGCTTTTAGTCTTGTTATTTGTGAAGTGGCTCTCGTAATGTATTTAGAAAGTGAAGCCTAAATTGGGTTACCGTTATTTAATGTTATGAAACTACCAGGTACCGGGTGTGATTTGCAGATTCAGCAGTCACCAGTGCTGTTTCTAAAAATCATAATCCTCTAATTCTGTTTTCACTGTTAGGTGCCTCATGGGTTGTGTTCTGTGTTACACAATCATTGCAACGCTACTTGTCTAGACACCATTGTTTAAGAAAACGAGGATGTGCTCTGTACGTCAAAGATTGTGAGAGAGAGGAGTTCCAGTGTTATTTTTTCTTACGAGTCTTAACTGGAATCTGAGACATTTGTTAAATGAAGGATTTATACGTAAACAAAGATATGTTGAAATTGATAGGTGTAATGTGTCAGTTTAGCATCAGGACCTGGGCTGGTGTGTGGAATGGCGCTGTCTGCACATAAGCTATACATGTACGATAAGCAGTTGCTAAATGGTGATTTCTTGTGGTTCGGTCTCCTCCTGCGTCCTGCCCGGCGGTTCCTCTGGCTGGCAGGCCTGTGCACGCTGCAGCCGCGGTTTGGGTCCGTGCGCCTGTGACAACTGTCAGCCTCTCTGCCTCAGTTCAGAACTTTGTCTAAAATTTATGTTGGATCCCATCTGAGAAAAATAATCATTTGAAAGAATTTTAAGTACCCACTGTGCTGAGCGAGAATGTACTATTTATAGCGTTGTGAGAACCTTCACTACTTTTATATTGGTTACGTAAAAGTTGAAGTTGGCCAAAGACTTGAAGGAGGGTGTATACTTTGTTAGTAAAATAACTTGCAGTTTTCTGTGGGGCTTTGTAACTACCAGGGCGGCTGCTGTGGTCAGGGTGGTTGGACAGCCGGTGAGGTTTCCCTGCCATGTCTGAGGTGCTCCTGGTTTTCACCAAACTGGCCCATTTGGGATGGCTCTGGCGAGCGTTTCTGTGCAGACGGGCACGGCGCGTGGCCGCGGGCAGGACGCAGCCTGACTCCGTGTGCCGGCGAGCTCTTCGGAGCCGGAGCGGCGGGCACCGCGTCCCCCGCCCGCCGGGCTCCACCGCAGCCGCTCTCGGAAGGGCAGCGCTGGCGTTGATGTAGAGGAGTCAGGAGTTAGCGGAGCCCCTTGTGCTGACGGAGAGCCCAGAGGTGAGGAGCCGCCGTTGTACCGCGCTGAGGACGGGGAACGGGCCTCACGGGGCCCTTCGGCAGCCGCGCCACGAGCCTGGCTGAAGCACGGGGAGGCCGCTGCCGCTGCGAGGAGGGAGCTGAGATAGATTGTAAAAGTAACACGTTAATGGGAGGAAGACATGGGGCTAGCTTTAAAAATGCGGTGGTACAAAATGCCACAGTCGTCAGATCAGACCGCAACGCAAAGCTTTACCTGTGCAGGAAAGGGTCCGGTGCAGCGCTGCACAGGGGGGTTGTGCTGCTGAGAGCCCTGCGAACCGCACCCCAGACCGTCCCCAGAGCCCCGGAGAAAAGGGGCTTCTCTGGTGTATCTCCCATGATGGGAAGGTGGTTTGACTCCGTGTGCGGATGAGGGATTTGTCTCTGTAGAAGAGGTTTGTCTGGTGAGGTTCTACCCGCATAGAGCACTCAGCAAAACCTTTGTCCTTCTAAGGATCAATAAGTAGTTAAGAAGAATTTCCCTTCCTTATCCTTTATTTAACCATCACATTGAAATGTAACAAACGTAAAATGTAACTTTTGAAGTCAGATGCTGACCGTGTTGCTGTGTCAGATGATAAGGGTATCAGATTCCTTCCATTTCAGTGGCTTCTGGAAATGCTTTAGATCTGAGGAAGGACAATTCTTGGTGGATTTGATCTGTAGGCTGGCCAGAGCACTAGAAAAGGTGGCCAAAGTCGTGGAACTTTGCTTGGCTTTTGCATTTTTTTTTCCTTGATTTTGCTGGTGGTCAACAAAAAATAATCCTTAATCCTAGAAATGTGAGCATATTATACGTGGATCCTTGGTGGGACAGGCGGGCTGTGGCTCGGCGGTGTCTCCGGAGGGGGTCCCCGCGGCAGCGACCCCGCGGAACCGGGCTGTGTGGCCCAGCTCTGTGAGCGGTCGCATTCGTCGGGCGCCTGCAGCAGCTCGTTCTGCGTCAGATACAGCAGGCGGGACCCAAACGGGGATCCCTCTGTTAACTTTCCAGTTATCAGACAGGAGATGTACTGTGAAGCTCAGTGAGTCTGTAGATGGCTTGACACAGGGGAGGGAAGGTCGTAACATCTTCAGGCTCTCCTGTTTATTTCATTTCATTTCATCCCAGCTCAGTGGTGACTCATTACATGCCTTTGTTAACTGATTATTTCAGTGGGTGAAAGGTTGCATGGAAGTTAATCTGAAAAGTGATAACTAAGGCTAAGAAATGCGCTAAGGGAGCTGGAGGAGTGCGACGTTAGATGCAGAGGGAGCAGAAAGGCAGAAGCTGGAGCAGAGCAAGCGCGGGCTCTCAGCACCTTCCTGTGTATGGTGTTTGTGCAGCAGGTGTGCCGGGGTGCGCGCTGTGCCGGGGTGCGCGCTGTGCCGGGGTGCGCGCTGTGCCGGGGTGCGCGCTGTGCCGGGGTGTGCGCTGTGCCGGGGTGTGCGCTGTGCCGGGGTGTGCGCTGTGCCGTGTGCCACGTGCAGGTTCGCTGTCCCCGCTGTCCCCCGTGTCTGCACGGCCGGCTCGGCTCCTCTTGCTCCCGCAGGCCGACTTTCCCAGCGCTCGGGCCCGGTCCTGCTGGTGCCACGTCCTCTCCTTGGTCCAAGACACAGCAGCTTTCAAACTGAGCCCTTGCACTCAGTAATTCCGACACGCTGCTCGTCGGCTGCGTGGCACCTTTGGGATGCTAGGCTTGCGCTGCTTGATAGTTTTGCTATTTTTGGGCTGCAAATCTTTCAGTAACTTCCCAAACCCTGGCACTAGATGGAGCTTTAATCTACTTGCACTTAGGAGTCTATTTGGTTTAACCGGGAATTAGAAATAGGGAAGAATAAAGGAAGATATGTGTACCTGCTGCTACATTTACAGTGCCCTTTTTCTCTTTTGTTAGCAGAGTGGTGTAAATTATAGTTTAAATGAAAATTAAAATATTCCAGCGCATCTCCTTGATCTAGTAGGTGCTTTATAATTGCTCTTACTCGCACCCTTTAATGTACTCTCAGGCTCATGGCAGAAGTTGCTGTAAGCTGAATGTGCTGCATATTTAAGGTAATGACTAGGCTGTGCTGAGTAAAGGCGATGCCAGCTTCTGAACAGAGTTCCCGTTTAGGTTTCGGCTGGGCTGGGGGTGACCCAGCCTTCTGTTTGCTCATTCAATAATGCGTTTGCATTTCCCTTCATGCTACCAAAGCCAGCAATTCAGAATCATCTGTTATCAGGCACTTCATTTTTCTCCTCCATGTGTTACCCTTGAAAATATTGAACAAATAGAAACAAAAAACGTCTTTGAAGCGGTAGTGTTTAATGGTTTTCAGTTAGCGAGCACCGTGGGCCGCAGGGCACGTACCGGACATTAAAGATCATCTCTGTTCCACAGAAGTAACTGAAGTAGATTCAGTTTTGTTCTTGGGTGCCTCTGTTCTTATCAGCAAGACACTGGTTCAGTGCAAACCGTTGTCCAGACACTGAAGGAGCCAGTGTGTGATCAGTTCCTATTCACAGCCCCTCTGCTGATTTATTAAGTGGTTTAATGTAGTAAACCAGGAGAAATACACTTGGGAAAAAATCAGGAGGCGTGCTGTGCTCCGAAGGCTGGAGGAGATGCAGAAGATCGTGTGTCTCACTCTCGTCACCTTCTCAAGGTCTAATCCTCCTGTGTCCCCGCGCTTTCCCAGCCGGCCGAGGGACCCGGACGTGCCACGGAGCGAACGCTTTGCAGGAGTGCAGCGTTGGCCCTGTGAACCAGCCCTCGAGCTCTGTGAGCTGCGCGCTGCTGTGTCCGGAGCGCCTGCAGCGCAGCAGGGGACACGGCCTGGTGCGGCTGTCACCGCGGGGCCGGCCGTGCTGGCACAGCCCTTTCAGACACAGACCCTGCTGGAGAAAGGAGTTCTAGAAGCTGGTTTGTGGTTTACCTCCCAAAATTTCAATGGCAACTTGTGACCAGAATAAGTGTATCCAAAGTCATAATTTCCATATGAATCAATGGAAGTTTGGTGCTTAAGTATCTTTTAAGAGTGTGTTCTTCTGAGGTTGTCACCAGTTGCATTCGGACTGTGAAAGGTCACTAGTACTGATTTCAGGGGCAGTAGTTTGCCACCGTTTGAAGACAGCAGCAGTAGGAATGAACGCACGGACACCCGATTCCTCAGATGCGTCTGGAGCGCAATGAGAAGATTGAATTGCTGGTGGCGTCGCTGGTACAGGGCATGAACAACAGTAAATGTCGTTATTTGTTTGCACTTCGGTTTCGTTTTAGGAAGTAGCTCCTGAGGCTGCTGAGGACCAGAGCGTGCCGGAGCATGCCCTGTTTGTGCGGCAGCTCCTCTGCTGTCCTGTGTGGGCACCGTTCCGTTTGGCGGGTGGATGTAGGCGGTAAGCTGTCCTTGGCAGCACCGCCGTTAGAGAGAACGCAAATCCACAGAAATAAGTATTGTAAATCTGCACAGTGCAGAAACTGATTTCTATTTCTTTTTCAGATGTTGTCTCAGTGTCCCATAGACCAGCTATTGTGGCTGGACAACTCTTTTTCCTTGCAAATGGAAAAGGAGATGTGAATGCTGCATTTTGGAAGATGGGTATGGGATTCACACAGAAAGCTCCCTTGGACCTAAAGATTTGGAAACGTTTCCCCTTTGCACATGTGAAGGGCAGAGTGTAGATGAGAGGTACAGCTTCAGATGAATAACTGTAACCCCTGAAGTCTGGATAACATCTTGGCAAGTAAACCAAGGTTCAGGGAATGCAGAGCAAAGAGGGCTGTGGTGGCTAGGGACTGATTAGTTTATTCAGAATGTGACGGCAGGCCCATATTTATATACATGTATATTGTCCACTGCTTTGCTCTTTGCCTTTAATTACTGCCCAGGAGGTGGTTTATGCTCTTGCTTTAGGAAATTCTTGGTGAGCACACTCGCATCTGCACGGCCGCCCTCCAGTGTCCCATTTCCATGCGTTCCAGCCACAGCCACAGCTCCGGTGTGGGTCGTGGCAGCGGCTCCGGCAGCGCCAAACCGCCTCCCGCTCCTCCGGCAGCGCCAAACCGCCTCCTGCTCCTCCCGCATCCCCTGCATGGAGAGCAGCGGGTCCAACAGACCCAGTGCAGCCAAACTGCCTCCTGCTCCTCCCGCATCCCCTGCGTGGAGAGCAGCGGGTCCAACAGACCCAGCGCAGCCAAACTGCCTCCTGCTCCTCCTGCATCCCCTGCACGGAGAGCAGCGGGTCCAACAGACCCAGCGCAGCCAAACTGCCTCCTGCTCCTCCTGCATCCCCTGCACGGAGAGCAGCGGGTCCAACAGACCCAGCGCAGCCAAACTGCCTCCTGCTCCTCCTGCATCCCCTGCGTGGAGAGCAGTGGGTCCAACAGACCCAGCACAGCAGGTCCAACCAGCCCGCAAGAGCTTCTTTATCCATAGGCGTCCTTTCGTGCAACAGCCTAAATCTACAGTTGCAGATATTTGACATGGAAAAGTTGATTGGGGAAGAAATCCATCTTTTTTTTCTGCAGCATGCTGGGGAAATATTCCCGGTAATTAGTGGGGTTCTTGCTAGGATTTTCCACTCCTTTGCACTATTGCACTACTGAATGTGCACTATCATCAGTTCAAACTGGCCACCGGGGGAAAGGAGAATAGATCACGTAGCTGCTGGGAGCGAGCGCTGGCGCTGGTATGGCGCTGCTCCCTTGGCCGCGGTGCAGCTGGGGAGCACAGCGGCGCTGGGTGAGGAGTGGGAAGGCAGACAGCGGTGTCCTTCAGCCCCCGGGGCCTGGCTCCCACCCCGCCTGTTCCTGTGGCAACCCAAGTCACAGAAAGAGGCTTAGGACCTAAAGCTGAGGTTGCTTCTGAGTATTAATGGGCTGGTTTTTCTCCTCCTAAGCTATGTTAATTGGCCAAGAAAAGAAAGCAAAACAACTGTTCTTTGATTGTGACAGTGCTTTGATGTTTGTGTTTTACCCCGACCTAATCCCAGGAACAGGAGAAAAACAGAACTTGGAACTGAAATGATGACACTGAAAATGAATTTTGTCCTTAAAGCACTGAATCCTTGTGTTGCTTCACTGCAGAACCACCTTGGGTTCCACTCTCCCACGGGCCTGTGTCCTGGGGGACACCGGAGCAGCAGGAGGGTGAGGACAGCACGGGCGGGCGCAGGGCTGTTTGCAGTACAGTTACACACACCCTGCAAAGAGTGTACAAGAGGTTGTCGTTGTCTTCTTTTTGGTACATAAGGAAAGCTTTGTTTGCTTCTTTAAATCTGTTATTTATCTCAGGAGTGCCTGTGGTGCTCAGTCTGTGACATTCAAGGAAAGCCTTTTGAAATCTCGTGCAGAAGCTTCACAGGTTTATTCTCATTTACCATGCACTGGGTCTTGGTCACGCTGCAGCCTCCAGTGAAGCAGGACTGCAGTTTCTGTCGTTAAACCCCACACGCAGGCGTGGGGCAGCCGGCCCGGGGCAGGGAGACGGTGCTGCGGGCGCTGCAGCCGACCCAGGGCAGGGAGACGGCACTGCGGGCGCTGCAGCCCGTGCCCGGGGCAGGGAGACGGCACTGCGGGCGCTGCAGCCTGCCCGGGGCAGGGAGACGGCACTGCGGGCGCTGCAGCCGACCCGGGGCAGGGAGACGGTGCTGCGGGAGCTGCAGCCGACCCGGGGCAGGGAGACGGTGCTGCGGGAGCTGCAGCCTGCCCAGGGCAGGGAGACGGCGCTGCGGGCGCTGCAGCCCGTGCCTGAGCCGTGCCATCATCCAGCTGCCTCCGTTTGGAGCAGGATGTGGCCGCTTTTGAGGCTTCCCGGCCCAAGCGGGGGTGTTGTGCTGGCGCCCCCACTGCAGTGTTGTGGCTGTCATCCCGTGCAGTTGTGGTTGGGGTGGGGGGCTTCTCGGGCTGGTTGTTTGGGGGACGGGAGCTGGGAGCTCTGCCCCTCCCGGCCTCCCCGGCGTTCCCGGTGCCCCTGGCTGCTGCGTGACGTGGCTGGGGTGCCTGATGTGCCTGCTGCCACGTGAGTGCGGTATCAGATTCAGGGCAGAGGCACAGGAGGGCAGCAGCTCTTTCATTCTTTAAAGGCCATTTGTAGAGATAAGGGGCTAAATACTGGTTTACTCAGGCTGTTTTTTTTCTGGTGGTATCAAACCAAACTCATTTAAATAATCACAATGTTTTCCGCATATTTCCTTTACACGCCATTTCTCACGGACCACACAGCAGTATGAACTGCCTGCTCTTGCCATTTATTCCAAGTACAGTGGAGCATCGGAGTCGTACGTAGCAATGCTGGTGCCAAGCGGCTGCCGTGCTTCAGCCTAGAAGAGCTGCGTGTTGCTGTGATTACCTTTTCTTGGCTGTAGAACGTCAGCTCTTGGTTCTTATTGCAAGTTAAAAATAGCAATCCATAGAGCAGAATTATTTTGTTCTGCTGCCGGTGTTACTGCTCCCGGTGGAGCAGCAGGCTCCGCTGGGCGAGCGTGTCGGGATGCGCAGATGCTGCAGTCGCGGCGCTCAGCGCCACACAGCCCTTGCTGCAGCCGAGATCCTTTGTCCTTCAGCGCATTCACGAGGAATTCTCTCCTTCTGCAGCTCCGATAATGGCAGCTCTAACACTTGCTCCGGCAGCTGATCCAGCGAAGGGAGCAGTTGTTTTGTGTGGTTCCTGGAGGCCAGTGCAGTGCTGCTGCTAAACCTTTGCGGCTCTGTCATGTTAATGACGAAAGAGAGAGAGTATTTGATTTTCTTAAAGAACCAAACCGACCACAAACCTTGCTTTTTGTGGCCAGCCCCTCACAAGTGCCCTGGACTCTGTTCAGTTCTTTCTATTGAATAATTTCAGCATAAAGCCCTTGAAAAGTTTGCTTTAAAATGGATTCAGTCCAAACGTTTTGTTTGTTAGTAAAGAACAAGTTATAGACAGTAGATCTTTCTTGTTTAATATGCGTAAGCTCCTTTTACAAGCTCTATCCAAAGAACATTCAGTTAATTACTCAAGACATCTTGTTATTTGGAGCCACTGCTTGTTGGGGAAGTGAAGCGGCTTCTTGGGGGGCAGCGCAGGCAGTTTCTGTGGCCGCTGCTCCCCACAGCCCCGCTGGGCACTGCGTGCTCCCCTGGGCACAGCGCTGCTCCCCACTGCTCCCCACAGCCCCACCGGGCACTGCGTGCTCCCCTGGGCACAGCGCTGCTCCCCACTGCTCCCCACTGCTCCCCACAGCCCCGCGTGCTCCCCTGGGCACAGCGCTGCTCCCCGCTGCTCCCCGCAGCCCGGCCAGGCACTGCGTGCTCCCCTGGGCACAGCGCTGCTCCCCGCTGCTCCCCGCTGCTCCCCACAGCCCCGCCGGGCACTGCGTGCTCCCCTGGGCACAGCGCTGCTCCACACTGCTCCCCACAGCCCCACCAGGCACTGCGTGCTCCCCTGGGCACAGCGCTGCTCCCCGCTGCTCCCCACTGCTCCCCACAGCCCCGCGTGCTCCCCTGGGCACAGCGCTGCTCCCCACTGCTCCCCACTGCTCCCCGCAGCCCCGCATGCTCCCCTGGGCACAGCGCTGCTCCCCACTGCTCCCCACTGCTCCCCGCAGCCCCGCATGCTCCCCTGGGCACAGCGCTGCTCCCCACTGCTCCCCGCAGCCCCGCATGCTCCCCTGGGCACAGCGCTGCTCCCCACTGCTCCCCGCAGCCCCGCATGCTCCCCTGGGCACAGCGCTGCTCCCCACTGCTCCCCGCAGCCCCGCGTGCTCCCCTGGGCACAGCGCTGCTCCCCACTGCTCCCCACAGCCCTGCGTGCTCCCCTGGGCACAGCGCTGCTCCCCACTGCTCCCCACTGCTCCCCGCAGTCCCGCGTGCTCCCCTGGGCACAGCGCTGCTCCTCACTGCTCCCCGCAGCCCCACGTGCTCCCCTGGGCACAGCGCTGCTCCCCACTGCTCCCCACAGCCCCGCGTGCTCCCCTGGGCACAGCGCTGCTCCCCGCTGCCGGGGCTCCGGCCTCGGCACGCCGCACCCAGGAGGGCAGTTGGGGAGCGGGAGGGTCGGTGCCCGTGGGCTGCCGGGGCACGGCGGTTGAGCTGACTTCTCTGCTCTCCCGTCTGGCCCGTCCTGGCGGAGCCGGCCGGGGGTGTGGAGGTGGTGGCGGCTGTTGCGGAACAGTGTACGCTTCATTTTCCAAAGCAGGTCACTGGTGTTTTCAGATCAGTGCTGTAGAGTGGCGGTCGTTCAGAGCTGTTTTTGGTATAGCTGCCAGCAGATGGGCAGCGTTTCTGGTTCCAGCAGGGCCTGACTGCTCCTGAAGGGGCTGGCGTGCAGCTTTGCTGTGGCGCTTCTCCCAGCCCCAGGGAGCCGGAGTCGGTCACATTGGTTGGCATCAGGGATCCCTGTGCCCTTCCTGAGGGTGCCTGAGAAGGGGGTGCTGGGGAAGCCTGAGCCTGGTCAGCAGGGAGAGTGCCAAGTGCAGGATGTTGTGGGCAGGCTCCCGTTAGCGCTGTTCTGCTCCCCGCTGGCGCCAGGCGCTCCGTGCTGCTCGAGCTCCGCGGCGGCTCTGCGGGCCCTCGTCCCCTGGCTCGGCGTGGGGAGCGGGGCAGAGCGTTCCCTCTTGCCCCAGGGCGATGGCACCAAGTGGTGCCGTGGCCCACGGACACCCTGGTGAGCGGCCTGCATGGCGCACGTGCCGTGGGCACCTGAGGACGGGACTGCTTTGTCTCACGTGCTGCATTCACGTACAAAGCGGAGGTTTAATGTTAATCCCCTGGAGAGCTGCCGCGGGAGCTGCCTGTTAGGGCCGTGGAACACCAGTTGGGCCCAGGTGATGAGTGAGGGAGCGTGGTGGCTCTGCTCTGGTGCCGAGGGAGCACGTGCTGTCCTGGGGGGCGAGCAGAGCCGGGCCTGGGCGGGAGCCTTGGCTTTGGGCGGAGGCGGGAGCCCAAGGCTCAGGGCTGCTGGTTTCCACTGCTGTTCTGAGCGGAGCACGGGTTAGTGACCGGGGCAGGAGGCCCCCAAGGGGACGTGGTGTGGCACCGTGGAGCGGGACAGGACCCCCCGTGGCACCGTGTCCTGCTGCCAGTGGCCGCAGCCCTTCCCCTCCGCTCAGAGAGGCCACGTCCTGCACTGCACAGAGCCACGGCGCCTGTGGGACAGCGAGGAGTCACTGGCGGGTGTGCCCTCGGCATGTGGTGTCACCGGCGGGTGTGTCACCAGCGGGTGTGTCACCAGCGGGTGTGTCACCGGCGGGTGTGCCCTCGGCGTGTGGTGTCACCAGCGTGTGTGTCACCAGTGGGTGTGTCACCGGCGGGTGTGTCACCGGCGGGTGTGCCCTCGGCGTGCGGTGTCACCAGCGTGTGTGTCACCGGCGGGTGTGTCACTGGTGTGTGTCACCGGCGGGTGTGTCACTGGTGTGTGTCACCGGCGGGTGTGCCCTCCTGGTGCAGCAGCTCCTTCTCGCCAGAGAGCGGGGAGCACCCGGTGCCGCGAGGCTGCGCGCAGCAAGCCAGTGACCCAGTTCGGGAGCAGCTCCCCGCGTCCCTCGGCAGCTGCGCGGCCGCTGAGGTGGAGCTGACTCATCGCTTCCACGGTGGCAGAGATCGGAGCTTTCAGGCCCTAAGGATTTCACTGTTTCTTCAGTAATTTTAAATTGATTAAAATGAATTTTTAAAATACCAAGGGAGGCTTGCCTAAAGAAACGGTTATAAAAAAAGGAGGAAGTGGTGTGTGGGGGTTGGCTGTGTGCTGAGCGGCCTCTGCCCCCCCCAGCTGTGAGCACCCATTACTGCTTGGAGGAGTGGTGTTCCAGCTCTCCTGTCCAGGTGGATTAGCGAAGGCAGGATTGATCTGTCATTACGATAAAGAAGTGAGAGCTGTCCGCTGTCCTCGCAGGCGTCGCGGGATCCTGCTCCCCGCAGCGCCCGCCTCTCCGGGAAGCACACCCCGTCCTCCCGGCACAGCCGGTGCTGGCGAAGCCCTGGCGCGGGGCAGATTCCCCGGGGCAGCCCGTGGGGTGCCTGTTCCAGCACAGCCGGTCCCGCGCGCAGCCGGTGCGGGCGCCGGGGCTGCAGCAGCGGCAGATGGTGGAGGACCCTTCCTTCCGCTGCCACAGCCCGGTGACCAGCCCGCTCTTCCCGGGCTCGTCCTCACCCTGCTCAGGCCTGGCCCGCCGGTGCGCGCCACCTCGCACCGAGCCGGGGGCTCCTGTCCCTTGGGGCTCCTCTGCTCCAGGGGAGCTGCACGGGGCAGGGGTGTGCGGGTATTTAAGCGACTTGTCGGTGGGGATCGTTCTCCGCTCCAGTGAAGGTTGGGCTGGCTCAGACAGCATGCACAGTACATTCATTGATAAAGCTTTTTGTCATGTAAATAAATACCAACACATTAAAAAAACCCAAAAGGCAGGTGGAAAGCTCTGTGGTGCTGCAGAGGAGGAAGCTGAGTGGAATTTACCTGGAGATAATGAAGCTGCAGCTTTTGTCAGCTCCTTTTATGTTTATCTAAAAATAGAGACCTGCTATTTCAGTGAAATTAAAGAATAAAAATGAAATCGAAAAAACAGAAAACATCTGCAAAAACAATTTGACACTTGCTATTGATTGAAGTAATGGAGCAAGCAGAGTTCTCAGGAGGTGAAAGAAAAGCACCTTTGGTCTGCTTTGAAAGTCCCTCTAGAAGATGCAGTGACGTTATTCGCATTGTTCACTTTTCTCATCTCTAGGTGTCAAACGCTGAACGGCTCTGAACGCGCACGCCGAAGCAGAGCGGGTGTCCTGACGCTGCCCGCGCTCCCAGCCCTGCCCGCAGCCGCACCGCAGACGTTGCCGCGAGGAGCCCATCTGCGCCAGAGCAGGTGCCGGCGGCGGGGACGGCTGCACCAGCCCCTGTGCCTGTCCGGTGACACCAGGCAGGGTGGGCTGTCCCCGGTGTCCCCCTGTCCTGTGACACCAGGCAGGGTGGGCTGTCCCCGGTGTCCCCCTGTCCTGTGACACCAGGCAGGGTGGGCTGTCCCCGGTGTCCCCCTGTCCTGTGACACCAGGCAAGGTGGGCTGTCCCCGGTGTCCCCCTGTCCTGTGACACCAGGCAGGGTGGGCTGTCCCCGGTGTCCCTGTCCTGTGACACCAGGCAGGGTGGGCTGTCCCCGATGTCCCCCTGTCCTGTGACACCAGACAGGGTGGGCTGTCCCCGGTGTCCCTCTGTCCTGTGACACCAGGCAGGGTGGGCTGTCCCCGGTGTCCCCCTGTCCTGTGACACCAGGCAGGGTGGACTGTCCCCAGTGTCCCTGTCCTGTGACACCAGGCAGGGTGGGCTGTCCCCGATGTCCCCCTGTCCTGTGACACCAGGCAGGGTGGGCTGTCCCCGGTGTCCCTGTCCTGTGACACCAGGCAGGGTGGACTGTCCCCAGTGTCCCTGTCCTGTGACACCAGGCAGGGTGGGCTGTCCCCAGTGTCCCCCTGTTCTGTGACACCAGGCAGGGTGGGCTGTCCCCGGTGTCCCTGTCCTCTGACACCAGGCAGGGTGGGCTGTCCCCGATGTCCCCCTGTCCTGTGACACCAGACAGGGTGGGCTGTCCCTGGTGTCCCCCTGTCCTGTGACACCAGGCAGGGTGGGCTGTCCCCGGTGTCCCTGTCCTCTGACACCAGGCAAGGTGGGCTGTCCCCGGTGTCCCCCAGCAGCAGCAGAGCTTTCTCCTGGTGGGTCAGCACTTGTGTGATCGCTCCCTTTGGCTTCTCTTCGCACACCTCTGAAAGGTGATAAGAGAGCAGTTTATTTTGGCATTTTACTCAAATCAGGGGATTATTAAGTAGGATAAGAAGAACACTGGGTTACAAAATGTTCTTGCTTCATTCATTTGTCAATTGCAGTTTTAGTTTTAATTATTTATAACACACCATAATGTACTAGTCAATTTACAGTAGCATATTTCTGTATAGTAATGAAATTAGAGACATGACACTTACTGCGGCACTTGCTGTTTACGTTTTGCTGAGTAACATACACATTAATTATGTGCATATTTGAATGGCTTTAAAATATAAATAGACTCAGCTGAGGGTTAAGGTGTTTTAGACTTGTGTGTTCTTCATGTAGTTAAAAACAGTGGCACCTCAGACCTGATGCTACAGAAGTGCATTCAACGGGTGTGACTGTTGGTGGAAGGAAGGTTCTGGCAATGTGAAATTCCTTCAGTCTCTGTAGGGCCAGGCCTTACCCAGCAGACATCAAGGGGCACGTTTCAGTGTTTTAAGGGCGATGTTCTGGTATAAGGTTATTTTATTCCTATTTTCTCTGGTTATAAGATACCTAAGCAGACTGCCTTCTCTGTCCCGTGAGTTGCCACAAAGTCTTCCCAGGCGCTGCTGCTGTTAATGATGAGCAGGAGCGTGGAGGTGGGAGAGGAGCGGCCCTGTGGGCCTGGATTGGGACTTCGACCAACAAAGTGCTGTTGGATTCACGAGGCAAACAGCCTTGAAAATACAGAAAATGTTTTTTCACATTCTTTAAGTTTTATCACTCAGCTGTGCTATTTGTAGCGGTAGTAGACACAACATTTGCGGAAAGCAGCGTGACAGCTCTATTCAGCTGGCAATGCGGAGTGTCTGCACCGATACCGCATCTTGCCAGCGGTTCCTGTCCTGTGGTGAGCTGTGTGTAGTTACCTAACAAGACAACTGGCTGTCTTCATTGTGCATTTCCACGTTCTTGAGTGGCAGATAAGACATGCCCAGCTATGCCAGGAATTAAAACAACCCAACAGGTCCGTTCTTGTTTGGTGAAAACGCTGCCCCGAATTCTCAGAGCAAAGCAATTACATCCTCTATATTGTCTCAGGTTCTGCTGCTTAGTGGTAATAGCTGTCAAGAATCAAAAAAACCCACAACAAAACAAAGGAAAAGAAAGGGAGGATATTCTTCTGGCAAGTGCCCTACTTTACTCCCTATTTTGCTTCTTTTAGCTTCAGGCTAATGATGCTGCTTCCGAAACAAGACGGGTTCACCCCTGCAGCTCTGCCGCAGCCTGCCCGCCAGGCCCGGTGTCCCAGCAGCCAGTTCCTGTGCATGGCGCTCCGCTGTGCAACACGCACCTGCACAGGGCTCCGCTGTGCAACCCGCGCCTGCACAGGGCTCCGCTGTGCAACACGCGCCTGCACAGGGCTCCGCTGTGCAACACGCGCCTGCACAGGGCTCCGCTGTGCAACACGCGCCTGCACAGGGCTCCGCTGTGCAACACGCGCCTGCACAGTGCTCCGCTGTGCAACACACGCCCGCCAACACACACCTGCACAGGGCTCCGCTGTGCAACACGCGCCTGCACAGCGCTCCGCTGTGCAACACACGCCCGCCAACACACACCTGCACAGGGCTCCGCGGTGCAACACGCGCCTGCACAGTGCTCCGCTGTGCAACACACACCCGCCAACACGCACCTGCACAGTGCTCCGCTGTGCAACATGCACCCGCCAACACGCACCTGCACAGTGCTCCGCTGTGCAACACGCACCTGCACAGGACTCTGCTGTGCAACACGCACCTGCACAGTGCTCCGCTGTGCAACACGCACCTGCACAGTGCTCCGCTGTGCAACACGCACCTGCACAGTGCTCCGCTGTGCAACACGCACCCTCTGCACTCCGCTGTGCAACACGCACCCTCTGCACTCCGCTGTGCAACACGCACCCTCTGCGCTCCGCTGTGCAACACGCACCTGCCAACTCGGCCCCGCACGGCGCTCCTCTGTGCAACACGCACCGTCTGCGCTCTCCCGCGGTCCTGCACGGCCTGGGGAGAGCACAGGCCAGCGGGGTGGGCAGAACCCAGAGCGCCATGCCCCCCAAAATCCAGTGTATGTGGGCGGGTCACATTGAGTAATTGAGCTGCACTTTCTTTCTCCCCAGGGTTTCCCGGAGGAGCTGCTGGCGCCTCGCCGGGACGCTGGAGCGGTGGCAAGCAGTCGCGTGGTGGCCTGGCCGGGTGAGCATCCCCGCGGCTGGACGGGCCAGGCACGGGCGGGGGAGGCTCGGGAGGTCCTTGTGCGACTCCCGCGGGCCCCACCGGCCCTGTTGTTGATTCGCGCAGCTCCGGCTGGGCTCTGCACCATGATGGGAGAGTTGCAGCCGCTCTGCTGCACAGGGTGAGCGCCGGGACTGCCCGCGGCCTCCTGCAGCTGCTGAAGGACGAGGTGTCGTGGTGTCACAACGTCACACCCGGCATCTGCACAAGCATCCCTTTGGGAGAGGCCGTGCCGCACGTGCCGCGGGTTGTTCCCAACACGTGGCCTCCCCCCTCGACGGGTCGGTACCGCAGACGGGTTTTCTAGAAGGCGCGTGACTGATGAACCCCGCGGGGAAGAGCGCTCGTGCAGATGGACAAGGGTGGTGTGTCACTCAGTAGTGCAAAGCAGCCGCCTTGATCTCATCACGAAGGCGGCTGGAGGGTGGCCTGCGTTTGAGCTCAGCAGCTCTCAGCAGCCGAGTGGCCCAGCTGGGGGGTAAATGGCTCCCTCAGTTAGCCAGGCCGGCACGGGGAGGATTACCTGGCTCAGCCCGGCCCCAGTCAGCCATCTCAATAACCAGCCGAGGAACTTCAAAGGGAGCAACAGGCCTGAGCTGGCATCAGCTCTTGTTCTTGTATTCCCTCCTGGCGACCGGGGATGCCCGGTGTCACAGTGGTGAGCGTGTGACAGAGACTGGGAGTGGGACTCACAGCGGCAGGGTGTCGCCGTTGCCAGCTCTCATTCGTGTTGTGTTTTCAGAGTGTTTTGTGTGGTTCTGTGAGATCAGAGCTCCCCGGAGCAGGTGGCGGCAGGAGGCCGGGCGCTGCGGGGCTGGCGGCTTGGGCCACCCCCGGCACCAGCATGGTACCTGCGCACCCGTCACTGCGCGGTGTCCGGTGTCCTCCCGGGCCACGGGGACAGCGCCCTGTCAGACACCGCGGTGTCACCGTGGTAGTGTCCCATGGACGTTATTTAAACACCGCAGCACTTTTCTGCACAACGTGTGTGTTTCAGTAAGGCGAAGTATGACGCAGTGCAAGGACTAACGATGGGGTTTGATCTCCAGTGGATGATGGATAGACAACAATACATAAATTGCTCCCTTGCCCAACATGAAAGGCACTTTCCTGCAGAAATGGGAACATGGTATCCAGCCAAGGCACAGGGAATTTCCTCCTTTCTGAACATTCTTTTGTATCTCAGTCTATCAAATTCTACCCTGCTATTATTCTTCCTATGAGCAATGCTTTCAGTCAAGCATTTTGCAGGTTCTGCCCCTTCTCCTGTGTTACACAAGGTTCAGAGATTTTAGGTAACACTGAGCTGTGCTTCAGTAGCAGCACCAAACTCGAGCGTCCCGTCCACAAGCGGCCCAGGCTGGGGTGTACGGCGTGGCGCCCCGTTTTACGTACTACATCCCCTTGTCTCTGAGAGCCTGGTGCCCATTGTGGATGTGACCCTTCCCCAGGAAAACTCTAGAAAGACATAATCCGCATCCCCACAGAAGGAATGTCCAGGGCAAAATTTGGCCCATGTCCTTTTATGACTTGTCCTCTGTGTCCTCCCGTTAGGGAGAAAACTGCAACGGGTATTTGTGCAAACCATTCAACATGAACTTAGGCAGGACTTTGTTAATCCCTGTTGGGAGATGCAGAGTCCTTTAGTGGCAGTTGGCTTTTCACATTTCTTTAAGGAATATGTGTGTGTGTATTTTGCAGGAAGGTAGAAAATAATAAACAATTTACTCTTCTTTTGCTTCCAATTTGCTCACTAGGGATTTGTCAGAAGGAGCCCAGGCGATGAGGCGAGGAAGGAAGTCTTGCCAGCTGCGGGTACCAAACGCCAGCATGCGCCCGGGTCCAACTGCTGCAAGGACACTGCATCCCAAATGCACCCAGAGCAAAGCGGGGCGGCTGAGGCTCTCCCGCGGCAGCGAGGGCACGCAGCGCGCTGCGGCTCCTTCCTCCTGGCTGTGAGTGCTGTACCGGGAACGAACAGGGCTGTCTGGGTTTGGTCGTCTGGCCTGGTGAGCTCCTCCGGTTAACGCCTTTTTCATCTAGCGTTCGAGGTGCTGGAGGGATTTGTGTTTTTATACGTGTGTATGGGGTGAGGCTGAGTAGCTATTCATTGTAAAGGCTCCAGGAACACTGTGCTTCTGCCTCTGAGCACGAAGAGAAGCAATAGAAGCTACAGAAAAACTTGTCAGGGTTACTCTGAGCTAAAGGACTTGGAGCTGCGTAAGTTGTGTCGGTGTTTGAGAAGAGCTCTTGTTGGTGGGCGCCGGTGTCACATGCGTTGGGTTGCTGCTCTCCAGGGCACTCGCCTGCTGCCCGTCTCCCTGTGCTGGGAGAAACAGATCCTGGTAAGCTGTGGGGTCTGGCAGGAGCCCTCGCTGCCGGCAGCCGCTGCCGAGACGCCCGCGTGGCGCGGTGCAGCCGGTGCAGGCGCTGTCCCGCTTCGCCCGGCCGCGTCCTCCCATGCGCGGTGCAGCCGCCGTCCCGCGTCGTCCAGCCGCGTCCTCCCATGCACCGCGCAGCCGTGGTGCAGCCGGTGCAGCCGCCGTCCCGTGTCGTCCAGCCGCGTCCTCCCATGCACCGCGCAGCCGTGGTGCAGCCGGTGCAGCCGCCGTCCCGTGTCGTCCAGCCACATCCTCCCATGCACCGCGCAGCCGTGGTGCAGCCGGTGCAGCCGCCGTCCCGTGTCGTCCAGCCGCGTCCTCCCATGCACCGCGCAGCCGTGGTGCAGCCGGTGCAGCCGCCGTCCCGTGTCGTCCAGCCGCGTCCTCCCATGCACCGCGCAGCCGTGGTGCAGCCGGTGCAGCCGCCGTCCCGCGTCGCCCGGTGGTGCAGCCGTGGGCCCCCCGGTGCGTCCCCCCAGCAGCTCCGGTGCCCCGTCTCCTCCAGCTGTCCCGGCACAGTGGGGCAGGTGGCACTCGTAGCTCCGTAAAACACCTCTGTTGCACAGACTTTTCAAGTTGCTAGGTTTCCAGTATTTCCTTTACCAGGCATTAACATAAAAGTTTCTTTAAGTCAAGTAAAAATGGATTTAATTCAGTACTTGCAGTCTCAACCTCATCATACCTCTAATTTTAACACAGGCTGAGTCATTTTCATCCTACTGCTTTAAAATCGGGCTTCTCAGGCTATGGAGCATGGTCTTGTTCTGCTGTGTTGGGGAAGTAGAGCAATTTTTCTCCCTCTTAGTCAGATCTGTTCTGCCAAGCTTCTATCACTCCGTGCTCTCAGATATAAAAATAACATAGAGGCAGGGATGATTTGCAGAGTTAGGTTTATTACTGCAAGCAAAATTAAAACATGAGGGATGCCAACTTACATTATGCTGATTGATTTATAAAAATAAATTAAATGAAAGTATTAGTCCCAGTGGAATATTTAACCTTGTTTTGTTGTAATTCCTTGGGGAAGAATTTGCACTGTTTTTGCAGAGCGGTAGTTACGCAGTGTTCGCCATCTCTGTTTTGTTCATCTGTGACCTATGGGTTCCTCTCCCACCTGTCAAACCCTCCACTGAGGCTGCAGTTGTTCATGTTTTTATGCATAAGGTTCTATATTCTTGTTCTTGAAACAGCTGATTTGGTTTTTGTGAATCCAAAGACTGAATTTTGAGGCAGGCTTTGTGTGCGGAACATACAGGTGGGACAGCTGTGTTCTGGCCGCACTGTGAACCGCTGGGAACGGTCTGGAGCGGCGCCTCGGCCAAGGAGGAGCTGCTCCCCACGGCTGCAGGGCCTGCAGGACCAGGGGAGCACCGCGGGACCGGTGCAGCTGTGGCACAGCTGGAACACTGCGCTCCCGGCCTGCAGGACCAGGGGAGCACCACGGGGCCGGTGCAGCTGTGGCACAGCTGGAACACTGCGCTCCCGGCCTGCAGGACCAGGGGAGCACCGCAGGACCGGTGCAGCTGTGGCACAGCTGGAACACTGCGCTCCCGGCCTGCAGGACCAGGGGAGCACCACGGGGCCGGTGCAGCTGTGGCACAGCTGGAACACGGCGCTCCCGGCCTGCAGGACCAGGGGAGCACCGCGGGACCGGTGCAGCTGTGGCACAGCTGGAACACGGCGCTCCCGGCCTGCAGGACCAGGGGAGCACCGCAGGACCGGTGCAGCTGTGGCACAGCTGGAACACTGCGCTCCCGGCCTGCAGAGACCAGGGGAGCACCGCGGGACAGGTGCAGCTGTGGCACAGCTGGAACACTGCGCTCCCGGCCTGCAGAGACCAGGGGAGCACTGCGGGACAGGTGCAGCTGTGGCACAGCTGGAACACTGCGCTCCCGGCCTGCAGAGACCAGGGGAGCACCGCGGGACAGGTGCGGCTGTGGCACAGCTGGAACACTGCGCTCCCGGCCTGCAGGACCAGGGGAGCACTGCAGGACTGGTGCAGCTGTGGCACAGCTGGAACACTGCGCTCCCGGCCTGCAGAGACCAGGGGAGCACTGCGGGACCGGTGCAGCTGTGTCACAGCTGGAACACTGCGCTCGCGGCCTGCAGAGACCAGGGGAGCACTGCGGGACCGGTGGGGCTGTGGCACAGCTGGAACACTGCGCTCCTGGCTTGTGGTTTAGGAGGAACACGGCAAAACCAGAAAAATACCGAAAACAGGACAAATCCAAGAGTGCTGGATTGGAGGAGCTTGATCTGTTTGTAGACCAAGTCTGGTTGTGACTCCGGGCTGATCTAATTTTGCATTCACAGGTTGTTTTCTCCACATGAATTTGAATTGTAAAGCGGTGACTGATGTTTGGTTTTAAATTTAATTGTACTGTGAGTGCACTGGAAGCTGCGGCCCAGCCATGACTCGGATGTTTGGAACATTCAAACTTCACTTGTTAAAATCAGCTCATCTAGCTCTGAAATAACAAAATTACCAATGTAACCAGAATAGTGTTTTTAAAAAGGTGCATTGTTCTTCTGAGCCTTTAGAAAGCCATTTCAGAGCCTTTCAGGTGCTACCGATACAAACAGAGCACAGAGGTGTGGGGAGGTGGCAGATCTCTCTCAGATGTGACAGAAGCCGGGTCGGCTCCCAGTGTCACTGGCAGTCCCGGGCCGTCCTCACGGCCGTTCACCTGCTTTCCTCTCTAAATCCGCTGCTTCTGGGGTTCCGTTGTCTCTTCCAGCACTGGGATACTCCTGCCTATGGAAACTCAACTTCATCTTTGTTCCCCAAAACTAGCCCGTTACTGCTCGGTCTGCGCTGGGGAGAAGAAACACAGATCGCTGCCTCCTTCAAAAGGGTCTGCTGTGCCCACCAGCTTGCTCTCTAGGCTGAACAGGTATGTGTCCCGTTTCTCCGGGGCTGAGGGACAGCTGTGGCCGCGGGAAGCTCTGCAGACAGGAGAGCTGAGCAGGCGGCGCCGGTGCTGCCGCATGTCACACGTGGATGTGTCCTGAGCGCGGAGCCTGCACCAGCGTAGGGCAACAAAGATGATTAAGGGAGTGGAGCACCTCCCTTATGAAGAAAGGCTGAGGGAGCTGGGGCTCTTTAGTTTGGAGAAGAGGAGACTGAGGGGTGACCTTATTAATGTTTATAAATATATAAAGGGTGAGTGCCATGAGGATGGAGCCAGGCTCTTCTCAGTGGCAAACAATGATAGGACAAGGGGCAATGGGATCAAGCTGGAACACAAGAGGTTCCACTTAAATTTGAGAAAGAACTTCTCCTCAGTGAGGGTAACAGAGCACTGGAACAGGCTACCCAGGGAGGTTGTGGAGTCTCCTTCCCTGGAGACATTCAGAGCCCGCCTGGACACCTTCCTGTGCGACCTCACCTAGGCATTCTGCTCCAGCAGGGGGATTGGACTGGATGATCTTTTGAGGTCCCTTCCAATCCCACACATACTGTGATACTGTGATCTCTGGGTAACTTATCCTGGAGTCTGACCAGCCCACAGGACAAAGATCTTCTCCTGTGCTTGAGTGGATCTTCCTGTGTTTCGCCTGTGCCCGTCACCCGTTCTGTCACTGGACACCGCTGAGAGCCCGGCTCCGGTCTGTTACTCGCCCTGCTGGCACGTACGCACCGGCCCCCGGCCTCCTCGGGCCCGCGTGCTCCCGCTCGCTCGGCCTCCTCACGGCCCTGCAGGCTCTCTGGTGTGTCCCGGGTTCTCTGGTACTACACGAATTGCCGAATCTTGAGATCCCAGCAGTCCCAGCCGCCGCTCTGTTCTCCAGCAGCAGTAATGTACACAAATACAGTTCCTTCTCGATGCTTTGCGGTGTTTGCCTTGTACGGAAATGCTCTGTAAGTCACTGCAATCTCTGCATTAACTCTCACGTAAGCCCTTTCCTGGCTGGGGGCTGAAATGAAATGTCATGAACTGGAGCTCAAGAATGGAAAGTAGGATTTCTTTTCTCCCTCGTACCTGCAGTTTGGTCACTTCAACCTCCCTTCATGAATATGGACTTTAAAAAGTAGAATTACAAATTTCAGAGGTAGAAGATTAAAAGATTTAGGAAATCCTAGGAAAAAATTCCTGCTTCTGGCTGCAGCGAACAGGTTGGAATCCATTTGATGCATCTGTAGATAGAGAACTCTCGTCTCACGAGCAGTCGAGGTCACCGTGGGTTTGGAGGAACCACAGCGAGTGCTTGTGAAGGAGCCTCTGAATGGGAGAAGCAGCAAAGCTAGAGTCGGGTTTGTGTGTGGTGTGAATCAGAAGGATTTGAGCCCTTGTCTCGGTCTCTCCCCTTGCCCATTGATGTTCACCAGGTTTACACAGGTGCAGCTCTGTTCTGGGCAGCAGCTGTGCTGGTGTGTCCGGTGTGGCCCCGTTAACGGCCCCAGCGGTGTGTCTGGTGTGGCCCCGGTGGTGTGGCCCCGGCGGGGTGTCTGGTGTGGCCCCAGCGGTGTGTCTGGTGTGGCCCCGGTGGTGTGGCCCCGGCGGGGTGTCTGGTGTGGCCCCGTTAATGGCCCTGTCGGTGTGTCCGGTGTGGTCCCAGCGGGGTGTCCGGTGTGGCCCCGGCGGCATGGCCAGCGTGTCCACGGTTGTGTTGCCGCGTCCCTGTTGGTGCAGCTGTGTGCAGGAGGCGCGAGCTGGCCCGGCTGCGCAGGGCCGTGGTCGTCGTGCGGCACCACGCTGGGGCCAGCAGAAGGGTTGAGCAGGGGTGCTTTACTTGGGGTGGGCTGTTCGGTGTTGTGGTTTTTGTTTGCTCTATTTTGTTTTGTTTTGTGTGATCTTTCTGCCCGCTCTGCAAGCGCAGCCAGGTTGCTCAGTGTCTCCGCGTGGGTGACTTCACGGTGGGCTGGCGGAACACGAAGGCGCAGCTCCCGGTTGCACTCGGCCGTGTTCCCGTGGGCGCTGTCTGCCGTGGGCGAGCGGCCTCGCACCCGCGCACACGGAGGGTGCCTGTGCCAGGGCTTTTCTCGGTAGGTTCGCGCTGTGGCTGGCTCCGTGCTGACTTCTGCAGGCAGGCTGGTGCCGAGACCCACGGCAGGACCCGCCGGTCCCTGACCTCCGCTTGGGCCACAGATGCCGTCAGGCACACCGGCCCAGTGGCACCAGTGGCTTTCTTTACGTTAGGTTATGTGTAATCTGTGCAGCTCTGCGGTTTCATAAACGGTTTTGCTGGCAGTGAACAAATACCGCGGGGATGGGACCGTTGTGACTTGTGACCGCTGCTCTGCTGGAGAGGTGCTTTGAGAAGATGCTGGCTTCTGTTTGCTCTACAGATACAGCTGGGGGGAAAAGCAGTGCAGGAGGCACACGGAGCAGCAGAGGACTTCAGGCTGGATATATGTGCAGTAATCACTCTCAGTTAAGTTAATCACGTCATGAATTTGCCAGAGAGGTTGCCCAATAAGAGGGTATTCGGTGACTGAGCAAAGGGCGAGGTGAGAAGATCTGTGACGGTTACACAGAAGAGAAGGGGGGAGTCGATAGCTTGTGTTCTTGTGTTCCTGTGAGTTGGTGGCATTAACAAGGTAAATGCAGAGCAAACACGAGGGACTATTAGCATTAGCCAATCTGCTGGTTGAGAAAGTGTTGTTTTCTGTCCTTGCCGTCAGGAGGGGCTTTTGCTGTCTGTAAAATGGGAATGACAGTCCCTGTCCAGACGCCCCACCGCACCGTGTGCTGGCCGACAGGGAGCTGCTGGCACCGTCTGAAGCCATTTGTCCCCATTCCTTTCCTGGGAATCGCAGGATTTCGTCCGGCAAAGGCGCAGCCAACCTGGAAGTGACGGGGCGCAAACAGCAGGTGTGAGGTGGCGCGGTGCGCAGCAGGAGGCGAGACGGCTTGTCCGGCCGGCTGCGAGGTGGCACTGCCGGCGTGCCTGGCCGTCGGACGCCGGCCGTGTTGTCCGCTGCCATGGCTGCCGGGGCTTTGGAAAAGGGCTTTGGCACAGACGTACAGATATGGTGACAATGGGGTCCTGAATGTGGTTTGAAAGAACCCCAGCACTCGGCAGAACACAGCAGGCCAGGACTCCGGTTTCTCCCAGTGGCTGCGGTGTCTGGGTGGAGGGCTCCCCGGAGCTGGGCGCCGTGCGGTGCTGTGCAGCTGGTGCTGGGCTCCGGGCCACCTCCCCGCCTTGCCTGCAGCAGGTGCAAGAGCTTTCCTGTGGTCGTCTCTGGGCACTTGCTGCTTGTATTTGCTGCTTTGGGAGGCTCAGGAGAGGAGGAATCGTGAAGATTTCTGCTGCTCATGGTGCAGCCTTTTTCTTTTAACTGTGTCCTCCTTCCACAAACTGTCCAGTAGCCCTTTAACAGTCCTGTGCAAGCTCTGAGTTTTACAGAGCATTTACACTTTTGCTCCCTGCCACTTTCTACACTGTTTCATGCTCCGGTTTTTACTCAGCAGTTTGTCTAATCCTCTCCTCTCGAGCCTTCCTCCTCCTGCCTTCCTCCTCCTGCCTTCCTCCTCCTGCCTTCCTCCTCCTGCCTCCTCCTGCCTTCTCCTGCCTCCTCCTGCCTCCTCCTGCCTCCTCCACCGCTCTGCCGGTCCCAGGCTCTGGCTCGAGGTGCCGCTGAGCACGTGGCGGGTCCTGCAGAGCTGGCAGAGTGGAGTGGATGCTTCTCACCTGAGTCACCCTGGGGAGCAGCCACAGCAGAGAAACCCTTTCCAGATTTGGTCTTTGATGTGCTCTGATAGCGAAGCGTGGGTGTTTGGGGTGAGCTGTGCACAGTGGTGCTGTGGTGCAGCGGCAGGACAAATGGCTCCCTGGGCCAGGCAGGGCTGGGTTTGGGCTCAGGGAGCAGCTGGAGCCGAACTGCACGAGCAGACAGAGGCGGTGAGCGGGGCTGGGGCGGCTGCGCTGGAGCAGGCTGGGCCATCCGCACAGTCCCTCCGCTCCACGCTGTGCCGAGGAAACCACGCTGCCGTTCCCCGCCGGACACGCGTGCGAACCGAGGAGCTTTTGGGTTCCAGCACACCCCTGGCGCCTCCTCTGGAGCCGGTGCCGGTGCGGGTGTGCCGCATCGCCTGACGCGCCGTCTGGCACGGCCGTGACGGTTTCAGTGAAGCTGCCGTGGCTGAGCCGCTGTGGCTGACGCTGCCCCGCGCCACGGGCGCCCCAAGCCCTCGGCAAGGGCTGCGTCAGCACCAGTCGGCCCTGGCGCTTGCCGTGACGCCCCGGGGGAGGGAATCTCTCCCCCCCCAGGAAGCTGCATCCTGGGCTGCTGCCAGATGGAGCTTCTTTCAAAAATCAGGGGCATGCGTCACCAGATCCAGCGACATGGACGTCTTTAACTGTGGGACTGTTCTTCCATAACCATCTCCACACCAAATAGTGTTCCACGTCCTGTTTCCCTGGCGCAGGGATGCTGTGAGGAGGAATTGAGCCAGGTATATCGGAGGCATCCACAGCGTCCAGACAACTCGCAGGCATTTGATCATAGTGACATCCGCCTCATCAAACATCCAGAGGGGCAAAATAGTTGTAAGGGGATGCTGTTCCTATTTTAACATCTAATTTCACTGTTATTACTTGGCTAGAGCCTCTGTTCCAAACACAGTCCAGCCTGCCTTTGTAATTAGAAGTGTGACTGCACCCAGATGCGCGACATTATTTCCTTGCTTTTTTCAGATGGTCTGGTTCTTTTTCTCCATTTCTTCTCCAAGCGAGGAGCCCCTGGGGAGTTTGGCAGCACGGCTGATGTTTGACACGGCGAGGCTGAGAAGCCGATGCGTGCGGTGGCTGAGTCACTTTCACAAGGTCACGCAGCAATCGTTTGCAACGCCAGGAATAGCACGCGAGTGTCCGGGCTCCCGGCGCCCACCCGAGCGCCGCAGCCCGCGGGTGCCGGGGAGCGCGGGCTGGCTCGGCACAGCCGCCCTGCGGGCTCCTGTGCTGCGCGGAGCGGGAGACAGGGCGGCAGCGCCGGCTGCACGGCCGGCCAAGAGGTCTGAACCCCAGAAACGGTGTTTAGCAGCTTATCTGATCCACAGATAAACTCGGAAAATGTACGGGCTGGTTAAAAATAGGTTTTAAAGTTCTTGGCAAACATCTTAAACTTTATGTTCTTTGTTTTTTTGCTGCAGTACAAAAATACCGTTTCAATGATTCTGATTCATATTGGCTTTTTCTGGTCTTTCTGGAAAGGTACCAAATTATTGATGGGTGTGCTTTTGCTTTTAATTGAGCTCTGGAGCGCTGAACCTATTGCTGCTATTTGCTTGCAGTATGTTTAGGCTATGTTTAGGCAAATGCAAATGTAAGTGGTTATTCAGTGCCTTTGGCACTCTGAACAGAATGTACCCGGCTCCCGGGGCTGGTTACAAAGCCTCAGCCTCCAGCACTAACAAAGCCTGTGCCGTCAGTGGCTGAACATGAGAACTACCTGGCACTGGCAGAGGGGTTCGGAGCAGCTGGGAGGATCGTGGGTTGTGAACTTACACGCAGGGCTTTTTCCTGCGCTGGGTAACGCAAGGAGGGGACTCGTGGCTGTGGGCTGGCAGCAGGGGCTGCTCTCGAGGGGCTGCCTGTGACACCAGCTGGGTCGGACGCTGTGACCCATGCGTCCTGCAGCGTGGGGTGTGCCGGCGAGGCCCTGCTCTGGCCGTACGAACGCTCCACTGTGTTCCTGAGCTGTGGGTTGGATGCTGTGACCTGTGCATCCTGCAGCGTGGGGTGTGCCGGCGAGGCCCCGCTCTGACCGTACGAACGCTCTGCTGTGTTCCTGAGCTGTGGGTTGAATGCTGTGACCTGTGTGTCCTGCAGTGTGGGGTGTGCCGGCGAGGCCCTGCTCTGGCCGTACGAATGCTCTGCTGTGTTCCTGAGCTGTGGGTTGGACGCTGTGACCCGTGCGTCCTGCAGCGTGGGGTGTGCCGGCGAGACCTCGCTCTGGCCGTACAAACGCTCCGCCGTGTTCCTGAGCTGTGGGTTGGACGCTGTGACCCGTGCATCCTGCAGCGTGGGGTGTGCCGGCGAGGCCCCGCTCTGGCCGTACGAACGCTCCGCCGTGCTCCCGAGCTGCGATGGAGGCTTTCCCTCCGCGAGCGCCGTGATGTGCCTCTGCCTGCTGCGTGTCCCTTGGCAGTAGCCTGGGATTTTTACAGTTGTTTGCCTTGTTACTCAACCTATTTTAAGCTCTGATGGAATAAGGATGGCATTTGATCACAGTACCGGGCCCAACTGTTTGGCTTTTATAACCTATGTTTTAAACCAAAGGCTTTTTCTGTATGTGCTTGTGTCTTCAAATAACTCTGTGCTCATGGCTTTAGACTCTTGCGCTCTTGCTGCCCTTTGCCTCTTACGGGAGAGCTGCCGTCTCTTGCAGAGACGGGTGTTGTTTTCCCAGGTGAGAGGCTCTGGAAGGACGGGGACACAGGCTGAACAGCGCCGCCGTCCTTCGGCTCCTCCCGGTGGAGTCAGACACATCTTCATCTCTCTTTTCATTGCATTTTCCTGATCATCTCTGCATGTGTGTCAGTGCCTTCTGATCTTGGGTTTATTGAGTAGGTGGCACACTATGTAACATGTAAGTTGTATTTAATAATATATGTAAGTTATGTTTAATAGCTAGCACCACAGGATAAATCTCCTATTGTGGAAATGATCAGAGCTAAAGCTGGTTCCATGTTCACCTACTTCTGGTATGCGGAATGAGCGGCCTCTGTCTGCCACGTGAAATACTCTTAGAGCTGGTGCTCTGTTTTACCCCCAGGACCGATTTTGAGAGCAGCTCGTCCTGCAAGCTCGGTCCCTCGGTGTTTTAGTGGATGAGGTGCACTTGTGGTTGGCGGTGAAGCTTTGTCTCGTGTCGTTGCTTTCCCGCTGTGCAGAGCAAGGCAGAAGGCTCGTTTCTTCTTGCGAGTGAGTGCAGCCAGGACATGAACGTTTGCCATCTGGGAGGAAAAGCAGAACTGGCAGAGCACGAAGTTGGGAGGGAAGGGAAGGGAAGGGAAGGGAAGGGAAGGGAAGGGAAGGGAAGGGAAGGGAAGGGAAGGGAAGGGAAGGGAAGGGAAGGGAAGGGAAGGGAAGGGAAGAGAAGAGAAGAGAAGAGAAGAGAAGAGAAGAGAAGAGAAGAGAAGAGAAGAGAAGAGAAGAAAGAAGGAGGAAGAGCTCGGTGGAGAGGGCCGGCGGAGCGGGGCGAGGCGGGCGGCGAGCTGTCCTGGGGCCGTCCCATCTCCTTATGTAATAGTCGAGACCTGGGAAAGTACATCCCCAGAGCTGCTGCTTCGCACTGCGTTTGGGTGGCGCGGAGGGCCGCGGCACCTCGTAGCTGCCCTGTGCCATACGAGCGTTTTTCAGAGCCCACACAGATAACCAGTGTCCACAGCACCAACACTCGTTTACTGGGATTTGAAAGAAGACTCCTGCCCGTGTATTCTGCTTTCGCGTTTTGATGACCATATTTTAATCAAAACTCTGCCTTTTGTTTTGAAGTTTCCGGTCTGTGCACGTGCCCAGCACCCCTGGGCTGGCTGCGCGCACATCCATACACACAAACACCGGCCGTGGTGGCGGGCCGGGCTGCGGACCCGCTCTGGGCGCTAGGACCGGCCGGCGCGGCACTGCCGGTTATTGCGCGGGTGGTGCTGCACGCCTGAGAGAAGATTGCGTTCTGCACAAAGTGAAATTACGGCTTCTGACACCCCACGCTGTATATAATGTAGGTTACGGAGAGATCTGGAACAGCTGGTACGTTACAGTAAGCTGCGGTTTGTGCCTCTGGGCCCTGAGCGACAGCGTGCGACTGCAGATGCGGTTTTCCCCTGGAAAGCCTCCGCTCACAGCAAGCTCTGGCAGTCTGGCCAGACCAAGTACGTAACACCCCAAAAGCCACGTGTGCGGTCACTAAAGACAATGCTGGTTGAGCCAGCTTTCAATGAGAAATACAAAGGATTTGATCATTAAAACCCCCCAGCCAGTTCATTGTCTACAGTTAGAGCACAGCCAGAAGCCAGAGCTAACACTCACAAAGCAAGTTGAAGCCATTTGCGTGAAGGGAAGTGGCCTTCGCTGCCGCCTCCTCCCCGGTGCTCCCATAGCGCCGGGCCGGAGCGTGCGCCGCGCACCCGGGAGAACGCGGCCTGCTCGAGTCCCTCACAGGCTGCTGCCGGAGCAAGAGCTGCCGGGGAGCGGGATGCTCCGGCGCTCGTCCCAGCGGCCCGGCTCTGCGCTGGGCGCTGCCGGGGCAGCACGTGGCGTTGGTGTATCCAGTCCTGCGAGAGCCGGGAAGGGCTGGGAGCGCGGCGCTGCTGGTCCTGCAGCAGGGGAGGAGGCGGCTGGGGGGTCTGGGCAGGCCAGAGCAAAATGCAGGCAGGACACCTCGGAGCAAAACATGGAGGGACCTTGCAGCTCAGAACCATGTCAGGCACAGCCAACATCCTCTCTTGCTTTTACTAAATTCGATTTTTTGTTTTTCTTTTTCCCCTGATACATTTTATTCTTACATATGTGCATTCAGCTGGGGAACAGGAGCTGAGGGGAGACCTGATCTCTGAACTGCCTGAAAGGAGCTTGGAGCCAGGGGGGTCGGGCTCTGCTCCCCAGGAACAAGCACCAGGAGCAGAGGAAACGGCCTCAAGTTGCCCAGGGGAGGTTGAGGTTGGATGTGGGAACAATTTCTTCCCCAAAGGGCTGTGGGGCATTGGAACAGGCTGCCCAGGGCAGTGCTGGAGTCACCAGCCCTGGAGGGTTGGACAGACGGACATGAGGTTCTCAGGACATGGGGCAGTGATGGGGTTGGGGTAACGGTTGGACTCAATGATCTTGAGGGGCTTTTCCAACCCAGTGATCCTGTGTTTCTGTACTTTTTAACTCTGGCCTTTCCGTTGTTTTCAGGATTGCAAACCTTTCTGCAGCAAGATTGGAAACAGCCAGATTCCAGCTCAGATCAAAGTCTGGAGGATTCACTTGTGATTTCCAGTAAGGCTCTTTAAGGTACACCTGATTTGACATCATGGAGTAATAACCTTTGATTTTGGGTGTCTGAAATGCCACAGGAATTTTCTGATGAGGGTGTCTTTCAAAAAGTTGTTACAATTTAGTCCCCTTTGCTTGTAACTTCCACAATGACCTGTGTCCTGTAAAAACAACTTGTCACAAGGCTTCGGGTTTGTTCTGCCGTGCTTCTGGGGGTGTCCCTGGTCCAGGCTGGGGTTTGGTGCAAATGCGTGAGAAGCTGCAAGAGAAACTGATTGCTTTCTGCATCTTGCCTCCATTTTTCCTCTGATGCAAAGGGCCATGAAGCAGAAAAGTAATTGAAAAACAGCAGCTTAAGACAGTGCTGCGTGTGTACTTGTGAGAGCTGGTGCCCGTTCTCCCGTGTGTACTTGTGAGAGCTGGTGCCCGTTCTCCCGTGTGTACTTGTGAGAGCTGGTGCCCGTTCTCCCGTGTGTACTTGTGAGAGCTGGTGCCCGTTCTCCCGTGTGTACTTGTGCGAGCTGGTGCCCGTTCTCCCGTGTGTACTTGTGCGAGCTGGTGCCCGTTCTCCCGTGTGTACTTGTGAGAGCTGGTGCCCGTTCTCCCGTGTGTACTTGTGCGAGCTGGTGCCCGTTCTCCCGTGTGTACTTGTGAGAGCTGGTGCCCGTTCTCCCGTGTGTACTTGTGAGAGCTGGTACCCGTTCTCCCGTGTGTACTTGTGAGAGCTGGTGCCCGTTCTCCCGTGTGTACTTGTGAGAGCTGGTACCCGTTCTCCCGTGTGTACTTGTGCGAGCTGGTGCCCGTTCTCCCGTGTGTACTTGTGAGAGCTGGTGCCCGTTCTCCCGTGTGTACTTGTGAGAGCTGGTGCCCGTTCTCCCGTGTGTACTTGTGCGAGCTGGTGCCCGTTCTCCCGTGTGTACTTGTGCGAGCTGGTGCCCGTTCTCCCGTGTGTACTTGTGCGAGCTGGTGCCCGTTCTCCCGTGTGTACTTGTGCGAGCTGGTGCCCGTTCTCCCGTGTGTACTTGTGAGAGCTGGTGCCCGTTCTCCCGTGTGTACTTGTGAGAGCTGGTGCCCGTTCTCCCGTGTGTACTTGTGCGAGCTGGTGCCCGTTCTCCCGTGTGTACTTGTGCGAGCTGGTGCCCGTTCTCCCGTGTGTACTTGTGCGAGCTGGTGCCCGTTCTCCCGTGTGTACTTGTGAGAGCTGGTGCCCGTTCTCCCGTGTGTACTTGTGCGAGCTGGTGCCCGTTCTCCCGTGTGCACTTGTGCGAGCTGGTGCCCGTTCTCCCGTGTGTACTTGTGAGAGCTGGTGCCCGTTCTCCCGTGTGTACTTGTGAGAGCTGGTGCCCGTTCTCCCGTGTGTACTTGTGCGAGCTGGTGCCCGTTCTCCCGTGTGTACTTGTGCGAGCTGGTGCCCGTTCTCCCGTGTGTACTTGTGAGAGCTGGTGCCCGTTCTCCCGTGTGTACTTGTGCGAGCTGGTGCCCGTTCTCCCGTGTGTACTTGTGAGAGCTGGTGCCCGTTCTCCCGTGTGTACTTGTGCGAGCTGGTGCCCGTTCTCCCGTGTGCACTTGTGCGAGCTGGTGCCCGTTCTCCCGTGTGTACTTGTGAGAGCTGGTGCCCGTTCTCCCGTGTGTACTTGTGAGAGCTGGTGCCCGTTCTCCCGTGTGCACTTGTGCGAGCTGGTGCCCGTTCTCCCGTGTGCACTTGTGCGAGCTGGTGCCCGTTCTCCCGTGTGTACTTGTGCGAGCTGGTGCCCGTTCTCCCGTGTGTACTTGTGCGAGCTGGTGCCCGTTCTCCCGTGTGTACTTGTGAGAGCTGGTACCCGTTCTCCCGTGTGTACTTGTGAGAGCTGGTACCCGTTCTCCCGTGTGTACTTGTGAGAGCTGGTACCCGTTCTCCCGTGTGCACTTGTGAGAGCTGGTGCCCGTTCTCCCGTGTGCACTTGTGCGAGCTGGTGCCCGTTCTCCCGTGTGTACTTGTGAGAGCTGGTACCCGTTCTCCCGTGTGCACTTGTGAGAGCTGGTACCCGTTCTCCCGTGTGCACTTGTGAGAGCTGGTGCCCGTTCTCCCGTGTGTACTTGTGCGAGCTGGTGCCCGTTCTCCCGTGTGCACTTGTGCGAGCTGGTGCCCGTTCTCCCGTGTGCACTTGTGCGAGCTGGTGCCCGTTCTCCCGTGTGCACTTGTGCGAGCTGGTGCCCGTTCTCCCGTGTGCACTTGTGCGAGCTGGTGCCCGTTCTCCCGTGTGTACTTGTGCGAGCTGGTGCCCGTTCTCCCGTGTGTACTTGTGCGAGCTGGTACCCGTTCTCCCGTGCGTACTTGTGCGAGCTGGTACCCGTTCTCCCGTGTGTACTTGTGCGAGCTGGTACCCGTTCTCCCGTGCGTACTTGTGCGAGCTGGTACCCGTTCTCCCGTGCGTACTTGTGAGAGCTGGTACCCGTTCTCCCGTGCGCACTTGTGAGAGCTGGTGCCCGTTCTCCCGTGTGCACTTGTGCGAGCTGGTGCCCGTTCTCCCGTGTGTACTTGTGCGAGCTGGTGCCCGTTCTCCCGTGTGTACTTGTGCGAGCTGGTGCCCGTTCTCCCGTGTGTACTTGTGCGAGCTGGTGCCCGTTCTCCCGTGTGCACTTGTGCGAGCTGGTGCCCGTTCTCCCGTGTGCACTTGTGCGAGCTGGTGCCCGTTCTCCCGTGTGCACTTGTGCGAGCTGGTGCCCGTTCTCCCGTGTGTACTTGTGCGAGCTGGTGCCCGTTCTCCCGTGTGCACTTGTGAGAGCTGGTGCCCGTTCTCCCGTGTGTACTTGTGCGAGCTGGTGCCCGTTCTCCCGTGTGTACTTGTGCGAGCTGGTGCCCGTTCTCCCGTGTGTACTTGTGCGAGCTGGTGCCCGTTCTCCCGTGTGTACTTGTGCGAGCTGGTGCCCGTTCTCCCGTGTGTACTTGTGAGAGCTGGTACCCGTTCTCCCGTGTGTACTTGTGCGAGCTGGTGCCCGTTCTCCCGTGTGTACTTGTGAGAGCTGGTGCCCGTTCTCCCGTGTGTACTTGTGCGAGCTGGTACCCGTTCTCCCGTGTGTACTTGTGCGAGCTGGTACCCGTTCTCCCGTGTGCACTTGTGAGAGCTGGTACCCGTTCTCCCGTGTGCACTTGTGCGAGCTGGTGCCCGTTCTCCCGTGTGTACTTGTGCGAGCTGGTACCCGTTCTCCCGTGTGTACTTGTGCGAGCTGGTGCCCGTTCTCCCGTGTGTACTTGTGAGAGCTGGTACCCGTTCTCCCGTGTGCACTTGTGCGAGCTGGTGCCCGTTCTCCCGTGTGTACTTGTGCGAGCTGGTGCCCGTTCTCCCGTGTGCACTTGTGCGAGCTGGTGCCCGTTCTCCCGTGTGCACTTGTGCGAGCTGGTGCCCGTTCTCCCGTGTGCACTTGTGCGAGCTGGTGCCCGTTCTCCCGTGTGCACTTGTGCGAGCTGGTGCCCGTTCTCCCGTGTGCACTTGTGCGAGCTGGTGCCCGTTCTCCCGTGTGCACTTGTGCGAGCTGGTGCCCGTTCTCCCGTGTGTACTTGTGAGAGCTGGTGCCCGTTCTCCCGTGTGCACTTGTGCGAGCTGGTGCCCGTTCTCCCGTGTGTACTTGTGCGAGCTGGTGCCCGTTCTCCCGTGTGTACTTGTGCGAGCTGGTGCCCGTTCTCCCGTGTGTACTTGTGCGAGCTGGTGCCCGTTCTCCCGTGTGTACTTGTGCGAGCTGGTGCCCGTTCTCCCGTGTGTACTTGTGCGAGCTGGTGCCCGTTCTCCCGTGTGCACTTGTGCGAGCTGGTGCCCGTTCTCCCGTGTGCACTTGTGCGAGCTGGTGCCCGTTCTCCCGTGTGCACTTGTGCGAGCTGGTGCCCGTTCTCCCGTGTGCACTTGTGCGAGCTGGTGCCCGTTCTCCCGTGTGTACTTGTGCGAGCTGGTGCCCGTTCTCCCGTGTGCACTTGTGCGAGCTGGTACCCGTTCTCCCGTGTGCACTTGTGCGAGCTGGTGCCCGTTCTCCCGTGTGCACTTGTGCGAGCTGGTGCCCGTTCTCCCGTGTGCACTTGTGCGAGCTGGTGCCCGTTCTCCTGTGTGCACTTGTGCGAGCTGGTGCCCGTTCTCCCGTGTGCACTTGTGCGAGCTGGTGCCCGTTCTCCCGTGTGTACTTGTGAGAGCTGGTGCCCGTTCTCCCGTGTGCACTTGTGCGAGCTGGTGCCCGTTCTCCCGTGTGCACTTGTGCGAGCTGGTGCCCGTTCTCCCGTGTGCACTTGTGCGAGCTGGTGCCCGTTCTCCCGTGTGTACTTGTGCGAGCTGGTGCCCGTTCTCCCGTGTGCACTTGTGCGAGCTGGTACCCGTTCTCCCGTGTGCACTTGTGCGAGCTGGTGCCCGTTCTCCCGTGTGCACTTGTGCGAGCTGGTGCCCGTTCTCCCGTGTGCACTTGTGCGAGCTGGTGCCCGTTCTCCTGTGTGCACTTGTGCGAGCTGGTGCCCGTTCTCCCGTGTGTACTTGTGCGAGCTGGTGCCCGTTCTCCCGTGTGTACTTGTGCGAGCTGGTGCCCGTTCTCCCGTGTGTACTTGTGAGAGCTGGTACCCGTTCTCCCGTGTGCACTTGTGCGAGCTGGTGCCCGTTCTCCCGTGTGTACTTGTGCGAGCTGGTGCCCGTTCTCCCGTGTGTACTTGTGAGAGCTGGTGCCCGTTCTCCCGTGTGTACTTGTGCGAGCTGGTGCCCGTTCTCCCGTGTGTACTTGTGAGAGCTGGTACCCGTTCTCCCGTGTGTACTTGTGAGAGCTGGTGCCCGTTCTCCCTGCCTCTTTCCTGCTGCCCGCGGGTGCGATGGAGGCGGGAGCTCCGGCACCGCTGCTCGGCTGGGCCATCCCACCGAGCTCAGTGCCCCAGAGCCGCCCGCGTTCCTTGGAAGGCTGGTACGGCACAGGCTGTACCTCGATAAATGGCGAGCGGCTGAGCTCTCGGGAGCACACAAAGAACAACATGGACAGGGTGGATTTCATTGCATTTTGAGCTCTTTCCATAGAAAGCACAAGGAATACTGTGGTTTTCCTCATTGGAGTTGTGCTAATGCAGAGTTTTGTGTGTTGCAAAGACTGGTGAAAGCAGACAATGTTTGTGCTGGTAACGGGCTGAAATGTTTCCTGCTATGGAGAAGGTGAACAAGCCAATTCCACATCACCTTTCTTTTCTGAGACCTGTGAGCACTGTCAGTGTTGCTGCTGTTTTAATTTACGAGCTGCTGCCGTGTGGCATCAACACCGTTTCTATGCAAGGTCAAGTGTCACCTTCCAGGAGTGACATGAAGGCAGTCAGAGGACACAAGCCTCCCCATTACTCCCTGTGCCTGTCTCCCGCTTTCCTTTTTCGCCGTAGGGCACAGCCAGAGCAGGGGACCACAGGTGGCAGCAGAGGAGGGCGAGGGGCCCAAGGGAGGGACGTGCGGAGCGGTCGGTGGAAAAGGCCGGGGCGCCAGCCTCGGTGCCGGACGCTTTTCTGCGGCTGCGGTCAGCGCCGTGTGCTGAGGGGAGAGCAGGCAGGTAGAAGAGCTTGCGGGTTCTTTTTGAGGTTGTTTTTTCTTGCTACAATTGCAGGCAAAGAGGACCAGATTTTTCTGGGGCATATACCTGCAGTCTAAAGCCCTGCATGCGGCTGCCATCGTTACGGGCAATCAGTGCTGGGCTTGGCTGAAAAGCAGCTTGTGTCTGTGCACCAGGTGTTTTGTGCACAAACTTGAGAACAGGATGCTCATGGTGCCCAAGGCTGTTGTTTCCACAGGAGTTCTGAAAGGCACAGTTGGACAGAAATCCCCTGTAGTGCATCTGAGACACCTGGGTCCTTTTTCTGTCCAAGGGGGAAGATGGCCTCATTGTCCCTTCTGTAGTCATCACCCGGGCCAGTGGTGCGTCATCGTGAGCCAACCAATGCCCCGTCAGCGGATGCAGCACCGGGCAGCCAAGAAACCTGCCGGAGGGTTTCCTTTCCCTTTGCTTCCCAAGGAGCAGCCTCCCGCCGCCCCCCAGCTGCTCCTGCCCGGACCGATGGGGCCTGACCGCCAGCACAGCTGCTCCGACCCATGGGGCCTGACCGCCAGCACAGCCGTGCGGCTGCGCTCGCTTTGCCCTCGGGGTGCAGCCTGCTCAGTGGCAGTGCAGCCAACAGCTTTCCGCAGCTTGCTACCTTTGAAAGGCTCCTAAGTGCTGGGGCAGATAGTTCATAGGAGAAGTGATCCAGGGCTGCAGCTGGCAGAGCCTGCCTGACCTTCGTACTGGAGCTTGTTCCTCTGTGTGTGCGTGCACTCGCGCGTATCTCCTCTTCAGCACTTTATCTCCCTCTTCTCTTTAGTGCCTTATCTCGCTTCTGCTCTTTAGTACCCATTATCTCTTGTCAACTCTCTGCATTACAGAGTGTAGGACACTATTTAGGAGGAGTGCTGTGAGTCGACCTTGTCCCTCATCTCCAGGAGAGCCACACGTGTGTGGGTGACGCGTGTTTCACGTGAGCGTGCTTCTGCTAGGGCAGTAGGGCATGTACGTGGTCTTGCTGCTGTAGCATCTCACGTACTTTGATTGCTCCAGCTCCGCCTGGCTGGGTGGTTGTGTCCAGCTGAAGCTGAGTAGCCTGGCTGCTCTCTGTCTGAATTTCCACCATCCCGATTCGCTGTCCGTTGTCGTTCATTAACAGGTGAATACCTTATGCAAACACTGCTGATGAGCTCCGTAACCACCTGTCTGTAAATAATTTTGCATCTCTGGTGGTGAGTAATACCCACGTGCTTTGCTCATCTTCGCGTAGTGACCCTGGTTCTCCGGTTTCTCAGCAGCGTTGGCTCCGCAGCGCGCAGGGACGTTTGCAGGGGTTGGGCTGGGGCAAGCGAGGGACACTCTGTGCCCAGGGGATTTCATGCTCTTCACAGGTACCTGAAGTAGCCCAAGTGGCTGGCGTCCAGAAGGCACAAACAGCGGTGTATGGCAACTGAAGCAGCGGTGTGCGTGGTGAGTGAAGCAGCTCGCTCGGCCGGGCCGTGTGCCGGTGACGGACCCTCCTGCGCTGCTGCAGAGCCTCCTCTGCCGAGCTGGGAGCCTGTGGGCGCAGCCCGCCCTGGTTGTTGTCCCAGCGCGGTGTTGCTGCCCGTGGGGCGCTGCCCGTGGCCTGCGGTTGTGCAGGATGAACAGCTGGCAGGCAGGCAGCACCTATGTGCTACTTAAACACACGTGGCCGGTGGCCGCGGTCCCAGTGCCCAGATGTATGGCTGCTCCAGGGCGCTGGGACCTCCCCCTCTGCTGCGGTAGACACTTCTATAATTAGCTCAGTGGCAGCTTTCCATATGCCAGCCCTCGTGACTGCAGGACTGTTTAATTTTCACTTCTCTGAAGTATTTAATTTGTTAGCTGTTGGCTTCTGTTCATTAAAGCCCAAACCTCGAAGTCCTACCTAGATTTTTGCTCTAATAGGGCTGAAGCACAGATCCTGCCTGAGCAGACCATTATACCTGTGCAGAATCAGAGGGGGGATAAGGTCTTGGATCCAGCAAGTCATTCACTGGTAGGTTAATCAGTAGAAACCTCTGTCTTTAGAGATGGGTGCCCAGTCTCCCTTCTTGTGTTGGCTTCTGTTCAGAGAGATGAAGAATCAGCTCTGCTGCGAGTGCCGCCTGCCTGCGTTTCGGCGCCTGCCCGAAGACGTGGCGCGCTTGCCAGAGCCTGTCTGCAGGTGCTGGCGCTCCTCCGGTGGCGGAGGAGAGCTGCTGCTGTGCGATGATCACCCAGCAGTTCGCTGCTGGGGGCCTCTCTTTAATTATTGAGTGCCAGAATAGATGTATATTGAGTTACCTTGCCGGCAAATATCATCTCCAGCATCTTGGGTAACTCTATAATATTCTCAGTTTTCCTACTTGCGTAACATGAAATCTTCAAAGAATCTAAAAAAAGTCAAAATATATTTTAATATATTGCTTATATAGCAGTACATTTGCAGAGAATAACGAGCTGCACCCTGGCTCTGAGGATGATGGCCTTCCCTGGCCGCCAGTGGCGAGCGATCCCTCCTTTGGAGTCAAGCCTGCACTGGGTGCACAGCAGAATGTGCCTGGTGCATTAGCAAACCAACCAACAAAAAGCCCCTCAGCCCAGGGCGGTGCTGCTCCCGGTTCCCTGCGGGGTTTGGCTGGTCACCGGCCTCGGGTGGCTCGTTGCCGCGGGGTTGCCCGCAGCGCTGGTGCCGCGGTGCACGCCGGGATGCGCCTGCTCTGCAGGGCCCGGCTGGAGCCACCTGCGGCAGCACGGGAAGAGAATCCACGTACGAATTTGTCATTTCCCAGCTTGCCGAGATGCCGGCAAATGCCAGTGCTCCCCCTCATCACTCCTCCTGTCCTGCTGTTCCGTACCCGCGCCAGGCGCTAGATCTGTCAGCAGTGCTGCGGGGATCTGCCGCAGATCCTTGACCTTTCGTTCCTGTGAAATCCTCTGGATCACGTAGTCTGCAGTGCTCACAGGCAGGATACAGTTTTTATATACATTCTCTCTAAATGTGGCAAGAAAAATTTTCATTCCTTATTTTGCAAGAGGAATAAACCATGCCTTCTCATCTTCCAAACCGTGCTGAATCCCGTGTAATCCTGGAAACGATTTTCGAAAGAAAGGAAGACTATTACACAATGGAAGGGAAGGCATTAGTGCGGTTAATCGGAGATTTTTGCCACTGACGCGCTCCGGAGCGCTCCCCGCGGGTGGTGCCGGGGGCCGCTTTGTGCCCGCGTCCCATGCGGCGGGGCCGCTTTGTGCCCGCGTCCCAGGCGGCGGGGCGGCTTTGTGCCCGCGTCCCATGCGGCGGGGCGGCTTTGTGCCCGCGTCCCATGCGGCGGGGCGGCTTTGTGCCCGCGTCCCATGCGGCGGGGCGGCTTTGTGCCCGCGTCCCATGCGGCGGGGCGGCTTTGTGCCCGCGTCCCAGGCGGCGGGGCGGCTTTGTGCCCGCGTCCCATGCGGCGGGGCGGCTTTGTGCCCGCGTCCCAGGCGGCGGGGCGGCTTTGTGCCCGCGTCCCAGGCGGCGGGGCGGCTTTGTGCCCGCGTCCCAGGCGGCGGGGCCGCTTTGTGCCCGCGTCCCATGCGGCGGGGCGGCTTTGTGCCCGCGTCCCATGCGGCGGGGCGGCTTTGTGCCCGCGTCCCACGCGGCGGGGCGGCTTTGTGCCCGCGTCCCAGGCGGCGGGGCCGCTTTGTGCCCGCGTCCCATGCGGCGGGGCGGCTTTGTGCCCGCGTCCCATGCGGCGGGGCGGCTTTGTGCCCGCGTCCCAGGCGGCGGGGCCGCTTTGTGCCCGCGTCCCATGCGGCGGGGCCGCTTTGTGCCCGCGTCCCATGCGGCGGGGCGGCTTTGTGCCCGCGTCCCAGGCGGCGGGGCCGCTTTGTGCCCGCGTCCCATGCGGCGGGGCGGCTTTGTGCCCGCGTCCCATGCGGCGGGGCGGCTTTGTGCCCGCGTCCCATGCGGCGGGGCGGCTTTGTGCCCGCGTCCCATGCGGCGGGGCCGCTTTGTGCCCGCGTCCCATGCGGCGGGGCCGCTTTGTGCCGGCGTCCCATGCGGCGGGGCGGCTTTGTGCCCGCGTCCCATGCGGCGGGGCCGCTTTGTGCCCGCGTCCCATGCGGCGGGGCCGCTTTGTGCCCGCGTCCCATGCGGCGGGGCCGCTTTGTGCTGCGGGCGCGGCTGCGGCGGCGCTGCCGGGAGCAGAGCGCCATCTGCTGGTGCACACGCAGAACGCAGGAAGAACGAGCGCGGCCCCCCCGCCGCTTCCAAGCTGCCGGATACGGGTACTGCTGGCTTTTTTCTTTCATTCCTTTTTTCTCGTGCTGTGGCTTTCAGAGGCCTCCGCTTCCCACCCGGTTCCAGCCCGGAGCCCGCGGGCGCAGCGAGGCCGGTCCCGCTCCGCCGCTCCCGCTCGGCCGCCACACCGGGCGAGGCAGACAAAGGGTCCGGGAGCAGCCGCCGGCCGCGGGCCTGGCCGGAGGGGCTCGCTCTCCAGGACGCGGTGGAGGTTCCTGGGCTGCAGGCAGCGCTCGTGTTGCAGCCGCAGAAGCAGCAGGAGCTCTAGATGATAGCACACGGCTCTGCGGCTTTTTGTTCGGTTTGCCACTGCGCTTGTTCTGAATTCACTGAGTCTGAGCCAACAAGGTGTTCCTTGTGCAAGTATACGTAGGCATTTATATGAGAATTGAGCCCTGTCTAAAACCCAGAGCCCTCTTCTCCGGAGCCTGGGATGCGACGAGGGCTGCGAGCCCTGAACTGAGCTCTGGGCATGAATCCTGCAAGTAAATTCTGTCCTCGAGACTTTGAGCTGAGATCCTCCTCTCTGCACTTTGGATTGTGCTTTCAGTAGTGGCAGCGCATGCTCAAAACTGAGCGTTGCACTGGCCCTTGTCTTTGTGGCAGGCTGGATTCAGTCCCACTGTTGGAGTGCCGGTTGTGCTGGCCTGAGGTGTGTTAATGTAGCCGTTTCTGGCCAGTTCGAATAGCTGCTAAAGGACAATGTGTGCAGCTTAGTTCTAAAAAAACCCAGATATTGCAGGATTTGGAAACTTGGAAAACCCAGTAATTTTTCTTGGCAAGTGAATTGCTGGTAGTAAAAGCGAATTGTTACTCTGCGCTTGTCAGAAGTGTCTGGATTCGTAGCTTTCCACAGAAAGCTTAACTGCAAATTGTTCTGTGCTGATGTCAGGAGGAGTTTGTGCTTATGTTACATGACTGAGAGCTCAGCTGGAGTTATGTGAGCAGATGTTTCGGGTCTGAGTTCGGCCTGGCAGAAGATAGAGCACAGCCTAGTGCCCATGGTTTCCAGCTTTAACAGGATCACCGCAGCCCCCACCTCCCAGGTGTGCTCGCAGGTACCGTCTGCTGCAGAGCTTCACGCTCCCTTTTCTGCCTGCTGGGGAGGAATCCACAGCGATTCGTTCAGTTGGGTTTTTAACGGGATTTTTCTTTACCGTGGAACTGAAACGCAAACTCCCTGATAAGGAGAAGCAGGGGCTCTCGTTGACCCAGCGCCGCGCGTTTCCCTGCCGCCCCGCAGCCCGCCTGCCCGCGGCCGGCGCCTCTGCCCGGGGATGGGCGCTGCTGGCCCTCGGGCCCGCGGGGGAGCGGGCTCTGCGGCGTCCCAGCGCTGGCGGGTGTCTTACTGGCGCTGAATGGCTTACTAGAGCTGGGCTTGCCTCTGGGCAGTGACCCGTAGCTGTCTAAGGACCAGATGTAATGTGCTCCTACTCATTCACTCTGCGCCTGCTGGTCAGTAGTCTGTAATTTCAGTTTCACACCTGCTTGCTCAAATGCCTTTTATTTATCAGTGTTTTAATGTACAGGGCTATTTCCATGACACTGTAACAAACAGTTAAGCCCCCCGTACCACTCTCGGAAGCCGTGCTCTGCTTTCCCCGCCGCAGCGCGTACGCCGAGCAGTGCTGAACGCAGCAACAAAAGAAATGTAAAATGCTGCTCATGCACAGCTGTCAACAATTAAACTGCGTGAGCTTTGCTAGTAGAGGTTATGAAGAAGCCCGTGGAAATCTGAAACAGCTTTCAAAAGAAAGCACTGAAAATATGCGCCAGAAACCAAGGAATAGATTACAGATGGCAAATATGTGTCTCCACAGACTGTCAGGGACCAATTTGGGTTGACAAAGGGCTGGGATCTACCATGGCACTGTGCACAAGATGAACTGTCAGGCTGCAGAGCCACAGCTTACAGAAATAATTAAGATTCAGCATGTTTTTTTTTCTCCTGTGAGAATTCACCCACACATTGAGTGTCCATGTCCCGCAGGAGGTGGAGGACCTGCCGCTCCTGCAGGCAGTGCTGTGTCATTGTGATAGCGCGGCTGTCCTGTCACCCCTCAGGAGCGGTTGTAAGCAAGCAGGTCTGGTGGTGTTCGCCCGTGGGCTGGGGCAGGGCTCTGCAGTGGGCTGTCGGGGCTGGTGGTACAGAGACACGTGTAGCGTGCCAGCCCTCGGCGTGTCCCCGGGGCCGCAGGAGGTGACCCTGAGCAGCGGGTGGGTTGCGCTGGGGTGCTCAGCGCAGCCCCGGAGCCCTGCGGGGTGACAGCGCCCGCGTCGCGGCTCCGCAGCAGAGACTGGCCGAACACAGAGCCTGGGCAGGAATAACCTCCCTTTGTTTCGAGCACTGACAGCAACCTCACGCCAGCGTGGCCGTGAACAGCATCCCAGAAGCTGTGAAGGCGCGGGGACTGGAGCAGGCAGCGCTGCAGGTGCTTCCGAGGCCGCTGCGGCCGAGAGCAGCGGTGCCCCGGCAGGAGCTCTGGGCGGCACAGGGGCGCGCGGCGCGTTAACCGACCGCGGGTCTCGGTTGCGTGGCTCCGGGGTCGGGCCACGGGCGCCACAGTCCCGGGCAGCTCGGCGCAGCTGCAGCCCCGCTGGCGGCTCAGTCCCCAGCCCGGGGCTCAGCGCTGTGCGGCCGGGGAGCCGCTCGCCCGGGCCCTGCTCGCCCAGTTCTCTCAAAGCGGCTGCTGGATTCTCCCAAATTAATAATTTACTTTTCTTTCTAACGCTGCAGACTAAACGTTGCCCATGGTAATGCAGCCCATTAATGACAGGGGTTTGAGGAAGGCTGGAAGGTTCCGGACTTGGGCACGTTGCTGTGCTTGGGGAGGGCGGCACAAGGTGGGATCTGCAGGGCTGCAGCAAGTGGGTCTGAAGTTGCATCTAAAATAGCTGAACTGTGATGTTTTCTCTTGACGGAAGTGGTAAGAGGCTGCAGACGCTTCCTTTCTGTGATTCAGAAACTTGCAAGTCTTTGATTCACACCTTATAAGTAAAATTAGCCTGTGCCTCACTGTTGCCAGACCTTTTCAAAGCAAAGACATTTGTACAAAGGCATCCAGCAACAGAAATGGAATTCGCTCGTGGAACAGATTAGTCTTATTTCTGGCTGGAAGCAGCACCAGAAATATTTGCAGGGATTTCCACCTTGCCTTTGGAAAGATGTTGTGCGTATTGTTGATAGGAAAAGAGCCGTTTGGGAGGATATCTCCTATATATTAAGAGAAGAAGGGAGGTGAGCCCCGTGAGGCCGTCCCAGCTGTGAACACGAGTGTTCAGCTTTGTGCTGTGGCGTTGGTCACTTTGAGACGGGGTGCTCAGCCGCAGTTGAGCGCTGTGACGTGGGCTGCGGCTGCTGCTGCGCTCGCTGCTGCTCGGGAGGCGCCGCTCAGCCCAGGCTTGCGCTGTCGTTCGGAGCGTGGTTCTTTGTGCTGATCGTGCTCGGTGCCCTGGCGAGTTGTGTCAGACACCTTCCTCACACGGGCTCTGCACGCGGGGCTTATGAAAGGAAGTGTTTTGATGATGTTTAAAGCAGCGGTCGTTTGTGACACTGACAAATGTGATGTTACCCTAAAACATGAACTTGCCCATCAGCTGGGGGTGTCAGTCGAAAGAGTCTGGCATCTGAAGTGCCCGCTGGGCAGCGGGCTGTGTTCCGCAGCCGGGGTCGAGCCGAGCTCGGCTGAGGGTCCCCGTGTGCCAGGACCGAGCAGGCGGCTCCAGCAGCGTCAGGCCAGGGACAGCCCTCGTGTGTGTGCACTTTTAGTAAGCAGACACCGATTGCTTGTAATACAGATGGTGTTGAGAGTGAAGTCAGAGTCCTCTGATCTGAGCTCTAAACGCTGACGAAAATGGTGGAACAAACGGATGTCTGTAGCATCATACAGAAGGACACTTCTGTTCCTGGCAAGCTGAGAATGTTAAAGCAAAGGAGTATGGAAAGGTTTAACTTAAGAAAAAGTTAAGCATGTTATGTTGGAAATAGGGTTAGTTATATTACTTTACCCCAAAATAACATACCTGCTATCTCTGAAGGTCGAGTGCAGTGTCACCAAGCAGCGCCGTGTTTTCGTGCCGCCGTGGCTGTTTCCGCGTTGCGCTGGCTGGGCTGTGCGCAGGGAAACCCCCGAGGAGTGAAGTTGTCGGTGCGTGGAAATGGCTGAGGAGAAGGGGCTGTAGTGCCCCCGGGGGACTGCGGGAGCCGGGAGCGGCTGTGCCCGCGGCAAGCGCAGGAAGGCGGAGGAGAGACGGGAGCAGCGGCAGCGAGCTGCCTGGGCTGGCACGGGCCGACAGGGGCACCGGGGCAGCCCTGGGGCCCCACCGGGCTCTGCAGGCCGCTCCTTGTCACCGTCAAGGTGGAGAACAGGTCTCGTACCATGTTCCTGCCTTCCACAGAGCTGAGAGGTTGTTGCAAGGAGCCATGGGCAACATCTGGATGAGAGGATGTGAATGAAATGACTGACCAGCCTGAACGCAAGGCAGGTGCTGAAGAAAGAACAGAAGAGGGGCTGGTTCAGAGCTCAGCACCATCAGGTGTGAGCGGAGGCAGGAGTGCCCTGTGGCTTTTCCAGATGTACCACCGTGAGGAGGCGTATCCACGGATCAGAAACTCCAAGTGCTGTGCAGCACGATGAACTAAAACTAAACCCGTCGCAACCTCGCACAGGCTGCGGGTGAGCGCGCCGCGGGCAGGACGTACAGCCAGTACCGGCGCTGCGAGCCCGCGAGGTCTGCGTGCTGCCCTGTGCCGCGCAGCACGTCTTCAGGACGTTTTCTCTCCCAGACGCAGGAACGGAGAAATTGCTGATTTCTTCACTAGGGTGACTTTGCAGCTGTAATGGCAATGTGTTAGAAATGACAGGTCTCACTCTGGATCTTACGGAGCAGCCCCCTCCACTTGTAAATAACAGTCAATTAAATGGGGTGCATTTTCCTCTGACGAAAATGCGTGGCGTACCCTAGTGAGGCCAACAGATTTTGTTGCACATTTTTAATGAAGATCTTGTGATTTATTTCCAAGACGTGCTCATGGAGGCTGAGCTTGTTTTCCGCACTGACACCCTGATCCGGTGTTTGGTAGGAGATGCTCTCACTTCCCCAGTTGTTAGCGTCAGCACCTCTGTATTTTGCCAGGAGCAGCGGTGCAAACTTACACCCCTTCCAGACTCACCTGCGTGGGGGACCGAGGGACACCCACAACCGCATCTCACGGTCAGGTCCCCGCTGCTCCTTGCCCGGCAGCTGTGGTGGCAACAAAAAGGGAAACTTGCCTAGGTCTGACTTGCCTAGGTCTGACTTGCTTAGGTCTGACTTGCCTAGGTCTGACTTGCTTAGGTCTGACTTGCCTAGGTCTAGGCAGGACCCACTCCTAGGGAAGGAGATATTCTTGACAGTAGTATTAATGTAAATCCATGCCCGTTGTCTTTCAGACTATATATCAATTAACTCTTCATCATCATGTGAAGAACTAATCACATGAGATTATCCAAGACCTACAGAAACCTGATTTTTTTTTTACAAATGGCCCAAGTAAATGAAGCAATGGCTCTTTCCATCTCGAATGATGAGGCAAACTCAGCACTAATAACATCTCTTAATTCCCGTGCATGTAGCTGCCAGCTTGGCTTCTCTCTGTTTGTCCTGTCCCTCATCTTCTTTCATTATCCGTCCATTTCCAACGTGCTGTATCTCGTGCGTGTTCCTGCGTTGCTAGTGGTTGGTGATCGTTGCCGTGCCCTGGCATTGGAAACATCCCGTTGTTGTAAACGATGCTGGTTTGCAGAGCCGCCGGCTCCTCGCAGGTCTGTCCCTGTCCCGTGCCCTGGTGCCGGGCGCTCCCGAGCGCGGGGAGAGGCTCCGGTGGAGCGGGTTTATGATGATTTCTGTCAAGAAACGGCAGGGATATGAACTGCTGAACTGTCACCAGTTTCAGAGACTCCAGAGCTCAATTAAGCCTCTAATTTTAGGTACATGCTAATGCTGTTGTGAGCTCTTCTTCTGAGCAGCTGCTTCGAGGGCATTGTCTAGCTCCTAAAACCTGACACCCAGCAGCAGGGTCCGGGCAGCGTCTGGGAATGCTCTGGAGACCTGGCATTCTTACGCCATTCTTTTCCTGCTGCCCTACCATTGCTTTGCTCCTGCCCCACCACGACCTGCGCGGGCACCAGCTCTGCTCGGGGTCTCCCCTGCTCGGGGGTCTCCTGCCCACACGCTCTGCCGCGGAGGCGCTGGGCCGCTCGTGCCGGCGGGGCAGGCTGCTGGGGGCCACGCCGGCTCACGGCGGAGCCTCGCGGGGTTTGTGACCTGCACACCAGGGACCTGGCTCTGGGTTTGGCTGCGCGGTGCGGTCACCGCGGGCCTGCCGAGGGCACGGGGTGACATGGAAGCTGTCCAGGGACTCCGGTTATCTTGGGTGAGCCATTAGCACAGGAGCTGTGTCAGGGTGAGCTGCCGTTTGCTGGCTCGGGTGTCAGTGGTGACACCAGCCAGCAGGTTGAGGTCTTCTCAACCGCAGGACGTTCTGGACGCGGCAGCAGCCTTTCTGACCCACAGCGTATCTGTCAGGTTTTTTAAAAGCAGCTATTCCTCGTTGGGATTATTTTATTCTTCACTTTGAATAGCTTAATGTGTTGCGTATCTTCTCTTTTCAGATGGCAACCAGCACTTGTGTTTTCAGGGGTCCTGCAGGCAGCCGCGGCAGGTGTGCCCGTCTCGGTGACACCCCGCCGTGGCACACTCACTCTCTGAGCGCGGGCAGTGCCGCGGGGCCCTCGGAGCGCGGTGAGCGCGGTGGCGGCCGGGCCGGGGCCCCATCCGGAGCGCGTGTGGGGCCGGGGAGCTGCGCAGGGAGGGGACGAAGGAGCTGCGCTCTTGTTTCTGAGGGACAGTGCTTTGATAAACAAAGAACAACAGATTGGGCGTTTTGTTTCTCAGGGGTGTTGCTTTGATAAATAGAGAACAACAGATTTAACTGCAGCAGGAAAGAGCGAGGTTTTGCTGTTCTGGATTCTGGATGAGAAATTCTGGTCCTGAAAGTCTGTACATTTCTTGGGGAAGCGATGGGTAAAGTAACATGCTTGAGGCCCCAAGGGACCCTCTGGCAAATCAAGGCAGACCTAACATTCCTTAAATACTTCTTCAACAAGGGGAAAAAAAAAGCCCAAATTTGTTCCTTCTGCTCCCCAGCATTTCAGACTTGTTTGTCTTATAAGTGAGCAAAACAGGAGACGAGGCCAGTTTGTGAAGGATCCCTTCATGAAAGGCTTTTAGCTCACACAGAGACCGGTCCTGGGGGGCAGCGTGTGCCCCCGCAGGGTCCCGGGCAGTGGAGCTGGCTGTGGCGCCCACATCCCCCCACAGCTGTACCCACGTCCCCCCGCAGCTGTACCTGTGTCCCCCTGCAGCGGCACCTGCATCCCCCCACAACGGTACCCGTATCCCCACACAACGGTACCCGCATCCCCCCACAGCGGTACCCACATCCCCACGCAGCAGTACCCGTATCCCCCCACAACGGTACCCACATCCCCCCACAGCGGTACCCACATCCCCCCACAACGGTACCCGCATCCCCCCACAACGGTACCCACATCCCCCCACAGCGGTACCCACATCCCCCCACAACGGTACCCGTATCCCCCCACAACGGTACCCACATCCCCCCACAGCGATACCCGCATCCCCCCACAGCAATACCTGTGTCCCCCACAGTGGTACCCACATCCCCCTGCAGCAGTACCTGTGTCCCCCCACAGCGATACCCGCATCCCCCCGCAGCAGTACCTGTGTCCCCCCACAGCGGTACCCGCATCCCCCCACAGCAGTACCTGTGTCCCCCCACAGCGGTACCCGCATCCCCCCACAGCAATACCTGTGTCCCCCCACAGCGGTACCCGCATCCCCCCACAGCAGTACCTGTGTCCCCCACAGCGGTACCCGCATCCCCCCACAGCAATACCTGTGTCCCCCCACAGCAGTACCCGCATCCCCCCGCAGCAGTACCTGTGTCCCCCACAGCGGTACCCACATCCCCCCACAGCAGTACCTGTGTACCCCACAGCGGTACCCGCATCCCCCCAGAGCAGTACCTGTGTCCCCCCACAGCAGTACCCGCATCCCCCCACAGCAGTACCTGTGTCCCCCCACAGTGGTACCCGCATCCCCCCACAGCAATACCTGTGTCCCCCACAGCGGTACCCGCATCCCCCCAGAGCAGTACCTGTGTCCCCCCACAGCGGTACCCGCATCCCCCCACAGCAGTACCTGTGTCCCCCCACAGTGGTACCCGCATCCCCCCACAGCAATACCTGTGTCCCCCACAGCGGTACCCGCATCCCCCCACAGCAGTACCTGTGTCCCCCACAGCGGTACCCGCATCCCCCCACAGCAGTACCTGTGTCCCCCACAGCGGTACCCGCATCCCCCCACAGCAGTACCTGTGTCCCCCCACAGCAGTACCTGCATCCCCCCGCAGCGGTACCCACATCCCCCCGCAGCAGTACCCGTATCCCCCCACAGCAGTACCCACATCCCCCCGCAGCAGTACCTGCATCCCACACGCCCCCCCAGCTGTCACAGCTCCTGGTGCCGCGGGTGTCCCACACGAGGTCTGGGTGCCTCGAGCCCCGCGTCTCCGCCGCCGCAGCGCTGCCGGGCCGGGGCGGCCGTGGCTCCGGGCGCTGATGCTCCGCGCTGGGCTTGCTGCGAACAGCCAGGGTGGCTCCGCATCGAACCCTCCACCTGGGTTTGTAATGGACTCATTCTTTCCCAAAGCGCCTCTCGAAAGGCGGTGCCCTGTGCAGCAGGCTTTGCGGCTACACTGCGACTCTGTGATCCCAGTAATACCTCGGTGTGTTCTGATGTTGTGAAAGGCACTTTCCTCTAGGGACTCATTGTCAGCTCTTTTTGAGGGGCCTTAAAAGTTCCTGAACTTTCAAAGTAAATTCTTGTGATATAATATTGATCGTTGAGCCCAGCATGGAATAGAGAACAAAGCCTAAATCCAGGGATGCTCTTAACTTTAACAATAAACATGAACAGTATTTTTAATATATTCTCTCTTTTAGTGGTGAATGCTGACAATTCTTCTTGTGCTTTTTGTCCTCAGCTATTTCCCTGTCCACTGTGGGTAGCCCTGGGTTCTGCACTGGAATGAGCAACATGTAGAGATCTAAGACTTACAGTAAGCTTAGCCTAGACTGGTCTAATCCACGTTTGTAAAAAAGCACGGATATTTTCTGGTAACACCATGGAGATTTTGACCTTTAACATGCAGTCCCATCTGCGTGTTAGAAAGTGTAGAGACCGCACTGACGGGTGAATAACCCGGCGGGCGCCTTGGGCAGAGGAGGCTGTTGTGTGCCTGCCCTGCAGAGGCCGCTGGGTCCATCATGGACTTTCCAGGTTCATCACTGCGGCTCGCGAGGCTCTAGCGCAGCTCGGCGCTCGCCTGCCTGTCCCGGGCACCGGCCTCGCGCTGCTCTGTCGCTGCAATAACGTCCGTTCTCATGGATGAGTGAGAGCCGGCGTTCCGTGGCGGCGGGGATGTGGTTCCGCACCGGGTCAGACTGGTGCTCGGCCTGCAAGGGCCAGCGCAGCTTCCAAGGCAGAGCTCTTAATTGCTGGTATACTCTGGAGTATTAGTAAGAAATAGGAATATACAGGACTTAGGCAAATCCAAAAATCCACAAAATGCCTTTTGTACTGTTTGACAAAATCACACAGAAGTTTCTTTCATGTAAAATATCCTTAGTGTTTTGCTGATTCCACAGAGAAATGCATTCGAAGCGGTAACTGCAGTAGCTGGTAAGTAGATTTATAACTGCTTACTGAAAGAAAAAACAGGCAGTAATGATATGAGGGCAGATCTGGTATAGAAAGTAGTCTTCATTAGAGTCAAAATGAGACAGATGTGAAACATGATGCTGGCGTTTCCTCAAGGGCAGCGCTTGAGTAGTTCTTTGCTTACAGAAACGTATCACAGAAGGCTTGTATCAAAGTAACGTTAGCCTGAATTATTTGTGTGAGAGGAGATAAGCATCTCTTCTTGGAAGTTCACAGATAGGCTTATCAGATATGAGAAGTATGGCACACGAGTAATGAGAGCTTTCAAAAGATGCTCTTTGTCCCTGGCCCTTTCTCTGGAGAACGTCGTGTCCCAAGGGGACACTGAAACAACAGCTGTCTGTATGAAGAGAAGCAGCAGAGGTGTTCAAGTTACAGTGTGAGGAAGGAGCCGGGATCACCACAGCGTTCTGCGAGCAGCACAGTGCGATGGGCAGCGACCCGACACCCGCAGCTGCAGGTTCCGCGGTGCAGGGAGGACGCTGAGGCCCTTTGGACGCTCCTGTTTGCCGTGGGTTGGAGCAGTGTCCAGTGCAGCCGGGCACGGGCCCACGGGGCTGCTGTGGCCCCGCACCTGGGCTTCCTTTGCGTGGGAGCTGCTGCGCACGAGAGGCGGCTGCATCTCCCGGAGCAGCTGCTGCGCTGGCCAGGGTCTGGACGCTGCCGGAGCCCCGCAGGGACCAGCGCCCTCTGAACCACAGCACAGCGCCCTCAGAACCGCAGCACAGTGCCCTCAGAACCACGGCACAGTGCCCTCAGAACCGCCGCTCGACACCCTCAGAACCGCGGCTCGGCCTCCACGTGGGGACCGGGGGAAGGTGCCACCGGCCGGGGGAGTGGGGCAGCTCCCAGGAGGGGACAGCTGCAGCATCACAGGGGCCATGGGGCCCCGGAGCCTCTGGGCAGGGTGTGGGTTCTCGGGCAGCCGCGCGGGAGGGCTCGTTCTCAGCTCCGCTTTTTCTGCACCCAAGGCACTGGGTGTCGGGGGCAATCAGGGATCCGGGTTCCCAGGAGCAGGAGGAGGGCAAGGACACCGGTTCCTCCAGCTCGCGGTCTGAGCACATGGCAGAAAGCAAAGGGGCGAGCGAGTCAAGCGTGCTGCATTGCACCGGGCCCATTTTCAGGTGAACATTCGCCATAAAAATGATTGTTATTTCAAGAACCATGTAAAGTTGAACTGAAGAAATGATCGATTTCACTAAGCTGGCTCAAAATCCCTGTCAGACCTTGCCCTGAGTTCAAATGGAGCTGTCTCAGGAATATTACCACTGAGGGCGAAGTCATGACCCGGTCTAGATGCCAGAGAGGTGTTACGGTCTGATCCAATGAAGTCTGATGATTTCCATCCATGAATCTGAGATGCAAAAGAAGTCCCCAAAGAGCTGTGCAGAGCAGTGACCTCTCACACAGATGGCATCCCACAAAATGCCTTTGGGCTTTCTGTCCCAAGGGGTTCCAGCTCTTCCTGGCGATGTTGTTTTGTTTTTACCACTGTCTTGTGACACCCAGGTGTTTTAATGCTGAGGAGCATCAGCTGCAGTCAAACACCTGCTTTTGTTTCTGAGCACAGAGTGGGTGGGCAGGACGGCAGGACTGGGTTTCAGAGGTAAAACCGGCCCTCAGAGGCTGCCAGAGCTGTCTTGGAGGTAGAGAAGAAGCTGCGGTGTCTCGGAGGTGCCATAGAAGGAGCCAGAGGGTGCCCGTAACCTTACAAAACTGCACAACTCGGTGTGTGTGCGCTTGTCGCGCTGTCACGGCTCCGGGCTGTGAGTGCTAGGCTGTGAGTACCGATCTATTATTCTGTTAGGCTTCAAAATAGACGTTTTGAGTTTTCTTTTAATTTCTATCCAAGTCTTTTCTGAGTCCTGTAGAAGTTTCCCATACAAGGGCTGTGTTCTCACGGCGGTGGCTGGCTCCCGCGGGCGCGGCGAGGCGCTGCCGGGAATGCCGGCGTGCTGACTCGGTCACGTTAGCAAATGCTTTTCTAAAAGGAGGTGTCGGATTGTTCGGCCAGCTGAAGGGATCCAGTTGGCAGGAGAGCGACTTCATCCAGTCAGCAGAATTCTGAAAACACTGCGGTTCTTTGTGTAACAGCCAGATTCTACTAAATTAGCTCCAGCCCTGAAATAGCTTCTCCCCGCGGTGCGCCGCGCTCTGCCCGCGCCGCGGTGCGTCTGCCGCGCTCCACAGGGACGGCCACCGCCACCTCCGCTGTCCTTTGCGTTCCCTTCCAGCTCCGCTGGGTCTGCTTGGAGGGTTTTCATAGTCTGCACGACAAGAAAGTCCACACGTGAATAAACAAAGAGATAGGGAACTACAGATGTGGCTGTTAATTCTCCTGGGGACGGGAAGCCCTGCCTGCTGCAGGCACCCAGACCGGCTGCAGAACGTGCGAGGTAAAAGTAGAAAGCAGGGTACTAAAACAAAGAGGGAGTAAAGATTAACATGGGGGGCTTGGTGGCCTAAATATACACAGTTCTGCTCCTCCCCAGTGATCTACAGTAACAGAGCATATTCTGCAGCCAGCGCAATCTGGCCAATACCCAGAATATAACACAGGGGTGTGGCAGTAGGGATTGCAGCTAGAAAATGTGCCATTCTCTTTGGCACAGCTGTCATATTATACTAAGCCAGTTATTTCCCCTTAATCCTAATTAACACTCTCCCTTTGCACTCTGAGCCGGGCTCTCTGGTCAGCAGTAATTCCAGGGGGTCTGTGTTTGGGCCGCCTGTCCTGCGCTCCGTGCCCGGGGGAGCAGGTACACCGTGCGTGAACCATCGCTGCTCCTGAGTTCTGCTGGGAGCAGTTACACCGTGTGTGAACCATCGCTGCTCCTGAGGGCTGCTGGGAGCAGTTACACCGTGTGTGAACCATCGCTGCTCCTGAGTTCTGCTGGGAGCAGTTACACCGTGTGTGAACCATTGCTGCTCCTGAGTTCTGCTGGGAGCAGTTACACCGTGCGTGAACCATCGCTGCTCCTGAGTTCTGCTGGGAGCAGGTACACCGTGTGTGAACCATCGCTGCTCCTGAGGGCTGCTGGGAGCAGTTACACCGTGCGTGAACCATCGCTGCTCCTGAGTTCTGCTGGGAGCAGGTACACCGTGTGTGAACCATCGCTGCTCCTGAGGGCTGCTGGGAGCAGTTACACCGTGTGTGAACCATCGCTGCTCCTGAGTTCTGCTGGGAGCAGGTACACCGTGTGTGAACCATCGCTGCTCCTGAGTTCTGCTGGGAGCAGTTACACCGTGTGTGAACCATCGCTGCTCCTGAGTTCTGCTGGGAGCAGGTACACCGTGTGTGAACCATCGCTGCTCCTGAGTTCTGCTGGGAGCAGGTACACCGTGTGTGAACCATCGCTGCTCCTGAGTTCTGCTGGGAGCAGTTACACCGTGTGTGAACCATCGCTGCTCCTGAGTTCTGCTGGGAGCAGTTACACCGTGTGTGAACCATCGCTGCTCCTGAGTTCTGCTGGGAGCAGGTACACCGTGTGTGAACCATCGCTGCTCCTGAGGGCTGCTGGGAGCAGGTACACCGTGTGTGAACCATCGCTGCTCCTGACGGCTGCTGGGAGCAGTTACACCGTGTGTGAACCATCGCTGCTCCTGAGTTCTGCTGGGAGCAGGTACACCGTGCGTGAACCATCGCTGCTCCTGAGTTCTGCTGGGAGCAGGTACACCGTGTGTGAACCATCGCTGCTCCTGAGGGCTGCTGGGAGCAGGTACACCGTGCGTGAACCATCGCTGCTCCTGAGTTCTGCTGGGAGCAGTTACACCGTGTGTGAACCATCGCTGCTCCTGAGGGCTGCTGGGAGCAGTTACACCGTGTGTGAACCATCGCTGCTCCTGAGGGCTGCTGGGAGCAGTTACACCGTGTGTGAACCATCGCTGCTCCTGAGTTCTGCTGGGAGCAGTTACACCGTGTGTGAACCATCGCTGCTCCTGAGTTCTGCTGGGAGCAGGTACACCGTGTGTGAACCATCGCTGCTCCTGAGTTCTGCTGGGAGCAGTTACACCGTGTGTGAACCATCGCTGCTCCTGAGGGCTGCTGGGAGCAGTTACACCGTGTGTGAACCATCGCTGCTCCTGAGGGCTGCTGGGAGCAGGTACACCGTGTGTGAACCATCGCTGCTCCTGAGGGCTGCTGGGAGCAGTTACACCGTGTGTGAACCATCGCTGCTCCTGAGTTCTGCTGGGAGCAGTTACACCGTGCGTGAACCATCGCTGCTCCTGAGTTCTGCTGGGAGCAGGTACACCGTGTGTGAACCATCGCTGCTCCTGACGGCTGCTGGGAGCAGTTACACCGTGTGTGAACCATCGCTGCTCCTGAGTTCTGCTGGGAGCAGTTACACCGTGTGTGAACCATCGCTGCTCCTGAGTTCTGCTGGGAGCAGTTACACCGTGTGTGAACCATCGCTGCTCCTGAGTTCTGCTGGGAGCAGGTACACCGTGTGTGAACCATCGCTGCTCCTGAGTTCTGCTGGGAGCAGTTACACCGTGTGTGAACCATCGCTGCTCCTGAGGGCTGCTGGGAGCAGTTACACCGTGTGTGAACCATCGCTGCTCCTGAGTTCTGCTGGGAGCAGTTACACCGTGTGTGAACCATCGCTGCTCCTGAGTTCTGCTGGGAGCAGTTACACCGTGTGTGAACCATCGCTGCTCCTGAGTTCTGCTGGGAGCAGGTACACCGTGTGTGAACCATCGCTGCTCCTGACGGCTGCTGGGAGCAGGTACACCGTGTGTGAACCATCGCTGCTCCTGAGTTCTGCTGGGAGCAGTTACACCGTGTGTGAACCATCGCTGCTCCTGAGGGCTGCTGGGAGCAGTTACACCGTGTGTGAACCATCGCTGCTCCTGAGTTCTGCTGGGAACAGGTACACCGTGTGTGAACCATCGCTGCTCCTGAGTTCTGCTGGGAGTAGGTACACCGTGTGTGAACCATCGCTGCTCCTGAGGGCTGCTGGGAGCAGTTACACCGTGTGTGAACCATCGCTGCTCCTGAGGGCTGCTGGGAGCAGTTACACCGTGTGTGAACCATCGCTGCTCCTGAGTTCTGCTGGGAGCAGTTACACCGTGTGTGAACCATCGCTGCTCCTGAGTTCTGCTGGGAGCAGGTACACCGTGTGTGAACCATCGCTGCTCCTGAGTTCTGCTGGGAGCAGGTACACCGTGTGTGAACCATCGCTGCTCCTGAGGGCTGCTGGGAGCAGTTACACCGTGTGTGAACCATCGCTGCTCCTGAGTTCTGCTGGGAGCAGGTACACCGTGTGTGAACCATCGCTGCTCCTGAGTTCTGCTGGGAGCAGTTACACCGTGTGTGAACCATCGCTGCTCCTGAGGGCTGCTGGGAGCAGGTACACCGTGTGTGAACCATCGCTGCTCCTGAGTTCTGCTGGGAGCAGGTACACCGTGTGTGAACCATCGCTGCTCCTGAGGGCTGCTGGGAGCAGTTACACCGTGTGTGAACCATCGCTGCTCCTGAGGGCTGCTGGGAGCAGTTACACCGTGTGTGAACCATCGCTGCTCCTGAGTTCTGCTGGGAGCAGGTACACCGTGTGTGAACCATCGCTGCTCCTGAGTTCTGCTGGGAGCAGGTACACCGTGTGTGAACCATCGCTGCTCCTGAGTTCTGCTGGGAGCAGTTACACCGTGTGTGAACCATCGCTGCTCCTGAGTTCTGCTGGGAGCAGTTACACCGTGTGTGAACCATCGCTGCTCCTGAGGGCTGCTGGGAGCAGTTACACCGTGTGTGAACCATCGCTGCTCCTGAGTTCTGCTGGGAGCAGGTACACCGTGTGTGAACCATCGCTGCTCCTGAGTTCTGCTGGGAGCAGTTACACCGTGTGTGAACCATCGCTGCTCCTGAGTTCTGCTGGGAGCAGTTACACCGTGTGTGAACCATCGCTGCTCCTGAGTTCTGCTGGGAGCAGTTACACCGTGTGTGAACCGTCACTGCTCCTGAGGGCTGCTGGGAGCAGGTACACCGTGCGTGAACCATCGCTGCTCCTGAGGGCTGCTGGTGCGGCCCCGGCAGCAGGACCGGGCGCATCGGCCGTCAGGGGTGTCGGGACCGACCCGGGGTGCACGCACTGGCCGCACACTGCAGTGCCGGCTGCCGGGAGAGGGAAATGGTTGAGTCTCTATTTTTTACTGATTATGGAATTTCACATTACTCAGAGTGGATCTCCATGTGCATGTTATGAAATACTGTATTCCAAACACAAGCACAAGATAAATGCAGTTGGAGTGGGTCTTGACTCGCATCAAGAAATCAAAGTACGTACGGAGGGAAGAGAGGACGGTACGTCAAACAGCAGCTCTTCAGCCATGCAGAAAGTACCGATTGAAAGATGTTGTGTTTGCACTTCCACAGAGAAAACTGGGGGTGTGTGCTTGTGTTGGACAGTTAGAATATTAGGAATAATTAGAATTAATACACTTTTTCTTATGTTGTAAAGAAGCTGCATTTCTGTGAAATGGCACGGTGCAGGACGATGCCGAGTGCCGCTGCGCTGGCGCCGGCCCCAGCGTCACTGCCCGCAGTGCTCTGTGCCGCGTGTCCCTGTCACCGGGGACGCCGCGTCACACGGACCTGGCTCAGCCAGTCTTACTGTGCCTGTTGTGTGGGGCAAGATGGGTCGACTGTGTGTTGGTATCCGTGGCATTATGCAAGTGTTTTCACGCGTGAAAGTTACCCAGTTAGTCCTGTGTCCTGAGTGTCTCAAACGGGGTTATCAGACGCTGTCTTTGAGCCGGTGCTCGCTGCTGTCCCCAGCTCGTCTGCCGCCCCGCAGCCCGGCTGGGCTGGGAAAGGTGCACGGAGGGAGGAACGGCCCCGAAACGCCACAGGTGCCGGGAGAGCCGCGCTCCAGCCGCCAGACACGGAGCAGCAAGTCAGACCGTGAGTAACAAACCTGCTCAGGAGCTGTAGAACGTGAAACCAGCCCTGCTCGGCTGCTGCAGCGAGGGTCTCGCCGAGTGAGCCGGCGCTGGTGGCGGGAAAGGGGAGTCGGCAGGTGTACTGAGCTCTTCGAAAGCCTGCAGAGGTGACCTGCTGGTTAAGGCCAAGCTTTTTCACCAGAAACCTCTTGGGAACTGCCTTTGTGTAATTATTGTTTCTGTGCCTTTATGGTCTGCAATTTGTTGGGAACAGCGAATTCCTTCCAGCAGACTGGAGGTGCTTTTGCGGGCTGGTCCCTCTGCTGGAAAGCGGTGAAACAGCCTGCAGGGACGCCAGCCCGCGCCTGGCGCCCTTCCCCTGGGGGCGGCTCCCTGGCGCTCCTGGGCCGGTGAAGCTGGGACAGACGCCGTGTCCCGGTGACCCGGGCAGGCTGCGCGGAGCGGTCGCTCCATCATCCCCCGGCAGGGTGCAGACCCTTGTGCAGTAACCACAGCTGGCAAAGGCACGTTTTGTGGACGCTCTGGAAGTCATCGGCAGGTTTCAGCAGTACGAGACCACAGGCAGGAGGAAGAAAACAAGTCCAGTTTATTAAGCTAAAATCTCTCCTAAAAGAGAAGTTTATTTAGCAAAGTTCCTCTGTGCTTCCATTCTTAGAATAAAATGAATTTATTTACCTCTGTAGCTGAAACTGCACGTTAAAGAAGAACATGAAGTTTCTTCAGTTTCGTTGGATGTTCTTGGTCTAGTTTTGTATGAAGGTTGGGATTATGTGACCATCTCGTGGCTGTAACACTTCTCAGTTTGTTTAAATCAGTGCTGTAATTTCTTATTCATTATCACAAAGTTGGCTGGTTCGTTAGCAGTAGTACCCGAACTGATAAAGGCTGGAAGGAGAAGCTGCCGTGTGAACTCTGGAGGAACCGCGCCGAGCCACCCCGGCTCCGCCAGCGCTCGGCCCGGCCTGTGCTGGGGTGGTGTCTGGATTGTTTCTCATACCACGGTGCAAACGTGGGCTGAGCCTTTTCTCGCTGGAGCTTCTCAGCCATTGCCAGGGCGGCTGTGAGCGGCCGGGGTTCTGCACGAGCAGGTGCCTGCGAGGATGGGCGTCTCGGGCAGGGAACGGGGAAAACGTGCTGGGACGTGGGCGGAATCAGAGACTCCTATAAAGCCACCTTGTTCTTCTGGTTTTAGTGGGCTCTCCTTTAACAAAGAAAGTAGTTGGAAAAATTACCCAGAAATATTTGACCTTCCAAAAGGCCCCTAAGGCACAATTACCTGGTGTTCACTGAACTGGCTCACGTGGTTCCCACTCCAAATGACTTTCTAGGGTCACCCATGTGTGAAAAGGGGTCTGATTATATGGGGAGGGCAAACGGGAAAAGAAACTTCAGGAAGGAGACGAGTACGGTGGGGAATTTTACTGGCTACGTTTCCTTCAAGGGAAGGAAAGGACAAATAAGTGTAGCAACTTGAAGTAGCCTTTTGGCTTTGAACTTCAGAAGAAAGTAAGATAGGAGAGATGTGGGGTACCAAGAGCACTCAAAATAAGCGGCTCTGCAGTTCGGCAGGAGCTGTGGGTGCGTCACACGTCGCTTTCTAAGCCAGATGACATTTTTCCCTGCAGTACAAGAGAAACACGGCACAGATCTCGTTTCCCGTGTCTGTTCTTCCCCGCTGCCCTGGGCGCGGTGGGGCCGTGGGGGCGCCGCTCCGGCCGTGCCCCTGCTGCGCTGTGGGCTCTGCGCGCCGCGCTCCGGAGCCTGGGGCGCAGCACGGGAGCTGTCGGGGCTGCAGTCTGTAGGCCCTGCGGAAATACTTTTTAAAGAGAATCCGTGGTTGGCACAAGAGTGCCTCTACCATGCCCGTTTTCAGTGGAAGGTGTAGCCAGGTGCACACACATTGTGACTGCAATGGCTCGGTGCTGGCACAGACACAGAGCAGCTCTGAACGGGCGGTGGGACCGCGGGGTGCGCAGGGATGGGCCCTCGGACGGGGAGAACAGCGGCACCCCAGGGCGGGAGACTCCTCGGAACAGGGATTTGTCCTCGATGGGGGAGCACAGAGTGCTGTACGAAGTACATTTGTATGGAAGAGAGCGATTTTAAGTAGTTTTGGAACTTGGGTACTTTGATGAAGGAGGAAATGGTCAGTACCCCTTCCGCCTGCGTTGTCTAGCAAAAGGGGGAGCCAGCCCATGGGCACCCGCAGCACGGCCTCCGACAGCTCATCCCAAGGGAGCCGGCCCATGGGCACCCGCAGCTCCCGACAGCTCATCCCAAGGGAGCCGGCCCACGGGCACCCGCAGCTCCCGACAGCTCATCCCAAGGGAGCCGGCCCACGGGCACCCGCAGCTCCCGACAGCTCATCCCAAGGGAGCCGGCCCACGGGCACCCGCAGCTCCCGACAGCTCATCCCAAGGGAGCCGGCCCACGGGCACCCGCAGCTCCCGACAGCTCATCCCAAGGGAGCCGGCCCATGGGCACCCGCAGCTCATCCCAAGGGAGCCGGCCCACGGGCACCCGCAGCTCCCGACAGCTCATCCCAAGGGAGCCGGCCCATGGGCACCCGCAGCTCATCCCAAGGGAGCCGGCCCACGGGCACCCGCAGCTCCCGACAGCTCATCCCAAGGGAGTCGGCCCACGGGCACCCGCAGCGCGGCTCTGCAGGAACGCGCTCCCTGCCGTTCTTGGGAAAGGGGATGTGCTGAGTAGCTGAACTACGGCAGGGAGACTGATATGTGTGAGAGGTTTCTGCTGGAGCCTGCTGGTAACTCTGGCCCTCTGTGGGAAAGAGCTGCGGTTAGTACAGGCTTTTAGCTTCAGTTTGCGCTTCTTCAGTCTGGAGGAAGAGTGGAAGGAACGTTCTGAGGGCGAATTCCACGTACATCCTCTGCCATCTGCTAATAGCATGTGAGCAGCTCCACTGCCAGAAACCGAGAACACAGATAACAGCGCTGTGGAGAGGACGGCGCTGCTCTGGAGATGAGACGGGCTCCAGATGACTCCGGCCCAGCATCCGCTGCGGCCGCGTGGGGCTGATCCTGCTCACCGACGTGTGCTCACAGCGGGGGACGTGCCCGCGCCGCCGAGAGCCCGCACAGGGGCAGGGCCGCGCCTGCTGAGCCTGGAGAGCAAGGACTTTTACGATCCATTTCGTGTAATGGCCTTGCAGGAATCCCAGAAATGAAAGCTTTTCGTGCGGGAGCAAGGACAAAAGACAAAGATCTTCTCCACTGAAACCGCATGCAGGCAACTTGCAGGAAAAAGAATGTGGGGTGTCCAGATGGCAGCGAAACACCGAGGAAACCGTCAGAATTAACCTGCCCACGTCTCTTTTTGTGTCAGGTCTTGATGGTGCGACACACATCTCGATGCACCCTCCAACACTGCAGCGACGGCGCTGGGACCCAAGCGCGAGTCCCGCGGAGCTGAACGCTCGCAGCGTGTGGGCTGAGGGACCCGCAGAGGGACCCACCAGCACCTCCCTGGGCCGAGGGACCCGCCAGCAGCTGCCCGGGCAGAGGGACCCACAGAGGGACCCGCCAGCATCTCCCTGGGCTGAGGGACCTGCCAGCAGCTGCCCAGGCTGAGAGACCTGCAGAGGGACCTGCCAGCAGCTACTGGGCAGAGGGACCCGCAGGGGGACCCGCCAGCAGCTGCCTGGGCAGAGGGACCTACAGAGGGACCCACCAGCAGCTGCCCGGGCTGAGGGACCCGCAGGGGGACCCGCCAGCAGCTACTGGGCAGAGGGACCCGCGGCTGCAAGGTCTGGGCTGTGACGCAGCCGCTCTCCCGGCGGCGCGGCTGGCGCGGGGGAGTCAGCACCGCACAGAGCCGTTGTGCACGGTGCCATCCGCGCGGCCCTCTGCCCTGCGCGGTTCGCAGTGGCCGGGTCACAGGCGGGGCTGGTTAGCAGGAAGGGAAGTGCTGAAACATACGGTGTGCAAGTTATGCAGGTAGCATGGCGGAACGGGTCTAGAAATGGGGACAGGAATTTTGTTTGTTTGATAGAGCCTGCTAGAAAAGACACTGATAAACAGCAATGTCCGTAGTTCTGCCTGCGGTCAGCTCAGCTTCATCTTCCTCCAGATTCAGCCTGTGGTATCTCAGAAGAATGTTATTAGTAGATCTCAGAAGTGTTTAAAGTTCATAAAATGTTCTTAGTAGATCTCAGAAGCGTTTAAAGTTCAGCACGGAGCTGGCGCAAGGGCTGTCTGGTTGCCCTGGCAGTCCTCTCGAAGGCAGAACGAGTGTTGCCATAGCAGACCGCAGTGTCTCATTTATACCATGGCTGCTGGAGCAGGACGGACCTGGAATACCAGGAGGTTTCTGCATGGCTCAGGCTTTTTCGTGTCCCCCTTTGCTGCTCGGAAGGCTTCCTTGGTTTTTCAGTGGCATCTGTAGCCCTGGAAACTGGCACCAAGTTTCTGGCTTGATGTTACATTATGAAATAGTTACTCACATTTTCAGGAAGGGAGAGGAGCTGGTTTTGCATCTTTCACATTTCTTATTTCCTGTCGGTGCTAGAGTAATTGTATTATTACAGTGCTAGATGAATGCAAAAAGTCAAAAGTCAAAACGTCAAAAGTAAATGCCCATTTACAGCAGAACCATAAAAATCTTGGAGGTACTCGACAGCAAGCTGCTTGTGGCTTTTCGTTCTTGTGTCTCCAGGAGTTGTTGCTCAATGAGGGAGGACGTGGTGTCTTGTGTGAACCGAGAGGTAATTGTGAGCAGCTGCTTAAATAGCCCTAATTATGTTTAGAGAAGGCTGTTCCCTGAAAGCAGCTGGAATCTGTGAATAAACATATTGCCACAGGGGGCCACCTGACCTGTGCCTGTGGGCCTAAAAAAGCCAGTGTGCTAAGTTTGAACACCTCAAAATAGAGCTGAGCAGACAGCAGACGCCAGGGGCTGCTCCGCGCTCCCCAGAGCAGCGCTCTGCAGGGCTGCGGGGCTGCTGTGCGGGTGTGCTGCTGTGCGGGTGTGCTGCTGTGCGGGTGTGCTGCTGTGCGGGTGTACTGCTGTGCGGGTGTGCTGCTGTGCGGGTGTGCTGCTGTGCAGTTGTACTGCTGTGCGGGTGTACTGCTGTGCGGGTGTACTGCTGTGCGGTTGTACTGCTGTGCGGGTGTACTGCTGTGCGGCCACACAGCAGTGCGGTTGTACTGCTGTGCAGGTGTACTGCTGTGCAGGTGTACTGCTGTGCTGTTGTGCTGCTGTGCGGGTCTGCTGTGCTGTTGTGGGGCTACTGTGCAGTGCTGCTGTGCAGTGTTGCTGTGCAGTGTTGCTGTGCTGCTGTGCGGGGCTGCCATGCAGTGCTGCTGTGCAGTGCTGCTGTGCAGTGTTGCTGTGCAGTGTTGCTGTGCTGCTGTGCGGGGCTGCCCTGCAGTGCTGCTGTACGGGGCTGCCATGCAGTGCTGCTGTGCTGCTGTGCAGTGCTGCTGTGCTGCTGTGCAGCACTGCCGTGCAGTGCTGCTGTGTTCAGGGTGACAGCTGAGGTGACGCGGGGCTGGCGCTGGGCCCGGTCCCTCCCGGCCTCCCCCGCTCCAGAGTGAGTGCCCAGCGGCCTCACCCCACCATTAGCCCCTGTGGCATTAGCCTGACTTAAAATGAACAGCCATGTGTAAAATCGGTATGTTATTATTATATGTTATGAGATGGAAGTACAGTAGGTCTAGAAATAAACCTGGTGCCTTTTTGAATTACCCAGTGGCTCCCTGAACAGCTAGAAAAAGAAGTTCTTGGTATTGGTAGTGTATCTGTTTTCTTCCCGTGTCGCGTTCGGTCACCAGCTGCCCTCAGCGCTGCTGGTGCATGGCGCGGGAGGAGGGCGCTCAGTCTCCCCGGCAGCGCAGGGGACACCGAGCAGACACCACCCGCGCTCCCGGGACAGGTGACGGTGACCCCGCAAGAGGCTCGTGGCATCGCCCTGTGCCAGACAGGCCCCTGCGCAGCTCCCGCCGCCGGCCCGGGCTGCGGCGTGGCCGGTCACGCTGGCGGCTCGGAGGCTTCACAGCGCCGGTGTCACCGCCGGCTGCGCTGAGCAGGGCTCCAGTGAGCCTCCTTGCTACACAAAACCCAGCAAGATGATCACCCCTGGAACGGGAAGGTTTTCCTGACACCTTCCGAATAATCACTTCATTTCATGCCTGAACAACGAATTCCCAAGATAATAGGTAAACAATTACAAATCAAAATACGCAGTGTTCCCTTTGCACACCGCAGCTTTCAGCAGAGCTTTGTGAGCATCGCGCCCGGCGGGAGAACCGTCACCGTGCGACTGCCATCGGCTGAAGTCTGCGCTACTAGAGCACAGCTCCATGTCCAGTTCTAACTGTGAAACTGCAGGGAAAAGCGCAGAGAAGTGGAACGCAGCCACATCCCGTGAGGGCGCAGCGAGAACCCAGCGTGCCGAGGCGGCCGCTGCTTCGCGGGATGCTGCTCAGCGCACGGCGCTCCCGGTGCTGTTCCTGGTGCCAGAACCCGCGGCGCAGCGCCGGCGCCTGAAAGCCCATCTGTGTCCCTGCTGTTTACACAGACACATCGAGAGCAGCGCCGACCGCTCGGAGCGGCGGCTCTAAATACCCACAGCCGACACCACATCCCTCTTTCAGAGAAGTGTTTTGGAACTCTTGTCCAGACTCGTCAGCGAGGAGTGACAAGTGTCAGCAGGGGAGTGGCAACACAAAATGAGACAAAAGCAAGCTGTGGGGCAAGGGGTGACCACCTGGGTCCTCAGCCGCTGGTCCGAGGTTTGTTGTGCCTTAGTGGAGCTCAGCACCATTTCTGCAGGCAAGGTGGCCCAGAGCCTGGCTGTGAACTTGCAGGTTCAGTCGTAGCGTAGCAATTCTGGCTGTCTCAGCGATGGTCAGGCCACGTGGTGATGAGCTGGACCGCGCTGACACACCTCTTCCCCCTTCATGCAGGCTTTGAACCCAGCCCGGAGGCTGGTTTTGCTGCCCCATCCTCACTGGGTCCCTGCTCGAGATCGGTCTGGTTTGTCCTTCCTGGCTTCTCTGTAACTGCGGATGGGATGTGGGATTGCGGATGGAGAGTCCCTGCGCTGGGGACGTGCGGGCGGAGACAGGGCCGAGCACAGGGCTCTGGTGAACTGCAAACGGTGCTCAGTGTGTGTCTGAGCCCTGGGTTTGTTCCCTGCCATAATTACATCTTCTGGTTTGGTCCCCTAATAACTGCCAGTGCTAAATCTGTTGGGGTATTTTGGCCACTGCAGAGCGCTGAGCTGATGTTTTCGCAGTGTCCAGCACAAGCTCGGGCCTCGCTCCTGCCTGGTAATGGTCAGCTCATTTTTTACAGGTGAAGCCGTAATTTTTTCTATTTACATCACTTTGCAGTTAAATACATTAGCTGTCATTTCCTGTTGTATTGCCCTGTACTCAGTTTTGCTGGGGTCTTCTGCGTTTCTCAGTAGTCGACTCTTACATCTGCAATGTATTGAAATAGGTGCTGGCGATCTGTAACGCCACGGGCTGTGAGCTGTGCTGAGTCAGCAGCTGCTGAACTCTGTTCAGCGTTTTCCCTCCAGGGTCAGCAACATCCAGAGAGTCAAGGCAGGAAACGGGATGGTTACAGCATCACTCAGCTCAGTTTAATTTACTCTCAGATGTAAATCGATGCCTTGATCCCGCTGTGATAACAATCTTCATGATCTGTGCAGTGGGCAGAGCTGTTTGCTCAGGCCAAGTCGCCAGTTTTAAACCAGTCACTGTAATCCCCTTTTTCACCAAAGCGGGTGATTTTGTAATGACTTTATATACCAGATCCCAGCAGGAAATCATTCTTCCGCAATGTTAGCTGCAACACTGAATTTACTTTGGACTCCGCTAGAATGGCATTGCTGGTTTGGTGCATTCTCTCATCGCAGACTGCGCTGACACCTAACATGCAAGGCCAAGTTTCTTTGCACTGTTAAGTGAACAAACAAGATTAGAGCAGCATCTTCCTCAAGAGTGATGAGCAAGCAGCTTCAGTTTGATGAAGCCGGGAAGCCTTGTGGGCACCCCCTCGGGAGCCACAGGACTCGGCTGGTTTCCAGTACCAAACAGATTTGTTGCATTATCTTTGAGCCCCAGCTTCCCCATTCAGGAATTTGGTGAAGTTTGAGTGATTCATATTTCCTAAGTTGATTTCTCTCTTCCTCTTTAGCCATTTTGGGCTGACTAGGTTTGTTCTTCTCTTGCAACAACTGGATGTAGATGTGAATCAACCTGGGAGAAATCAGAGGCCCGGGATGTAGTGGCTGTCACCGGGAGCAGCCCTGCGCGCACGTGCGGAGCGGAGCGGAGCGGAGCAGAGCCCGCCCGTGGTGCTGCGGCGCGGTGCGCAGCGAGCTCAGCTCCGCTCTGCTCAGCGGGCACAGCCCCGCTCCGCTCGGACACCGGGGACCCGGCAGGCACCGCGCCGGCAGCGCTGGGCCCGCGGTGACCGGAGCCCTCCGGTGTGGCACAGCAGCTCGTCACGGATCGGCCCGTGAACGCACGGTTCAAACACCATGAGACTCCTGAGCCCTTACCTGTTCCCAGGAAGCTTTGTTCCTGATCCATACAGTGACGGGAACCTCCTCTGCATTCCCTGGCACGTCTGCTGAAGGATGTGACTCAGAGGTGGCCTCTCATTGTGCACAGGGTGGCATTTCGTGACTGTCACAATTACCAGACGAGATGACTGTGCCAGAGCAGCCCTTTATCTGAATGGCAATGGTAACAGCTGGCACATAGCCCACGTTTCCAGCGAAAAGCTGTCGTTGCGTTACCCCAGAGCAGAGTACAGCGTGTGCTTCCCCTCCTGGGTCATATCACGGATCACATCACAGATCACATCGCGGATCACATCACAGATCACATCGCGAATCACATCACGAGTCACATTGTGGATCACATCACAGATCACATCGCGAATCACATCACGGGTCACATCACGGGTCACATTGCGGGTCACATCACAGATCACATCGTGGATCGCATCGGGGATCACATCGCAGATCACATCACGGGTCACATCGTGGATCATATCGCGGATCACATCGCGGATCACATCACGGGTCACATCGCGGATCATATCGCGGATCACATCGCAGATCACATCGCCTCTGGTCCCTCTGGACCCGCAGGCCTGTGCAGTGCTGCTCAGCTCAGTCAGGAGGAATTTAGCCCTGTCCTTGCAAGAACAGATCAAGGGCAGATTATGCTGTCACCTAACCAGTGCTTTTTGGGAGTACTTTACAACTTATACAAAGAGAATAAGCCCTGGGAATACCTGGTCTGTAGTGACAGGGTCTGGACGTTAGTGCACACATGGCACCACTCGTGTCCCTGAACTGATGCACTTTTGTCTCTTTTCCAGTCTGGGCCTGGAACTCTCGTGCTTTCTCCCAGCTTTTCTTAGCTTATGCAGCTTCTCCAGCCATCGCCCCCGTCCCCCAGGTCTGCGGTTCCCGCGAGCGTTGGTGTCTCCAGCTCGGTGTCTGTGACAGGGACAGCTCTGCCGTGCAGGGGCGCTGCCCGGGCACAGCGCCGGCGCTGGGGGGACCTGTGCGCTGGGCCTTGGCGCAGCCCGGGCGAAAGTGATCTCACTTTCCCCTCTTCTTGCCGCTCCTCTTACAGGGCGCAGCAAATCGAAACCTCAGGTGGGCACGGCTCCCGCTGTTGCTTGATTTGCAGCCTGGAAAAAAAATGAAGCTCCTGATTTCCACAGAGCAAGTGGGAACCAGCCGAGGTTGGCACCGCTGTGGCCTTGGCCAAGGGCAGAGGAAACAGTTAATCTGTCACTCCTTTGAAATACAAATCTCGCTGCTTCTCACCGGCTGGGAGAGAGCTGAGTCCTTGACTAATGATAAAGTGCTCAGCTTAGGCTGATTTAATTTCCCATTTTGCTGTTCTAGTCTTGAGTCGTATGCCTTGGTTTTTAGTGTAATCCTTTGGTTTTAAGGTTTACCTGGTATCAACTGCTTGTCAAAGCTGTTCATTCTGCCGGTTAATTAGATGTATTGGCTGTTTGTCTAATGCACTACCAGATTGGAATTGAAACAGTATTCTCTTCTGGAAAAAATTCTGACGACATGATGTGTCGAGAAGAGTTCATCAGATTTGTGTGGCGGAGAAGGTGTCCCCGGGCTCGGGGTGGGACACGTGTCCCACTGATCCCGCGCTGGCAGGTCCTGCTGACCGTTAGCTGGGGGGCCACGGCAGGTTAAGGGACACGTGGAGAGGACCTGGTGCTGGTAAACAGAGTTCGCTGACAGATTGGCCTCTGCGGCAGCGCTGGGTGCGGGACGGGCAGAGCAGCCGTGGCTGTTCCCCGCGGTCGTGCCGCGTTGTCCCCATTCCCCATGGTCGTGCCGCGTTGTCCCCATTCCCCATGGTCGTGCCGCGTTGTCCCGGGGTGACGGGCCGTGCTGCGTTGTCCCCATTCGCCGCGGTCGTGCCCCGTTGTCCCTGTTCCCTGTGATCGTGCCGCGTTGTCCCGGGGTGACGGGCCGTGCCGCATTGTCCCCATTCCCCGTGGTCGTGCCGCGTTGTCCCGGGGTGATGGGCCGTGCCGCGTTGTCCCGGGGTGACGGGCCGTGCTGCGGGCCGGCTCCCACCCCCGCCCGCTGTGGGGTGTCTTTGTTTGGTTCCCTGCAGTGCTGCTGTGATTTGGGACACTGGCACCTTGAGGGGTGATGTGGCTGGTCTGATGAGAGCAGGAGCTGCCCGGACCGCGCGGCACTGCGCTCTCGGTGCCTCCTCGGGGTGGTTTTCTGCCCTGGGCTGTGCAGTCTCACGTGCTGCTCGGCGTGCACTGCACTGCGCTTCAGAAGCGGCCATTCTGTGGTCATTGACAAAAATCCCTCCGTCCGGTACTTCTGCTGGCGTCAGTCCCCGGAACACGGTCCCTGGAGCACAGCCCCTGACACAGGAACATGTCCCCCCCTGTGTGCCAGGCAAAAGTTCATGGCTTTGTCTTACTGCGGATGAAGTCTTGATTATTCACGCGGTTCCCAATGAGTCACTCCACACCCTGGAATTACTTCTGACAGATGTAAAGTGCCTTCTGCTGAATTCCTGCTCCAAAGAGCCTTCTGCACGATCAGTTAATCAGTGGGTGCGAGCAGACTCATGATTTGCAGTGCCTCATCGTCGTGGCATGTGCAACGCCAAACACGATGACTAAGGAAACCGGACCCACCTATTTTTGCCATAGGCTCGCGGCCCCAGAACCCGCGGCAGCCGGACCAGCGGCGTTTGTGCGGGGCAGGCGCCACAGGCAGGCCCCGCGTCACCTGTGCTCTCAGCGCAGCCGTGGGCACCTGAGCTCGCCCGCAGGGTGGTGTGGGGGCTGAAGCGCTAACCCGAAGGCTGTTCCTGTCACTTTGCACCGTCTGTCTGTCTTTGCTGCCGGAGCGCGCTCACCTCTGGGCGAACGCTCTCGTGGCGCAGGTCGCGCGTGGCCCGTCCCGTGGGCAGGGGTCCGGGCTTCACGAGCTCCGCGCTCCCGCCGCGCTCCCCTCCCCGCGCTCTCCGCTGTTTGCCCACAGACGGGGTTGGTCCAGAAGCACAGATAAACCCTCCACAGCCTGCGGACGGGCGGAGGCTGCTCCCCAGGGGCGCCACAGCTTCTTCCTGAGTCAGGGGTCCCCAGGCTGGCGCGAGGGTCTTCACAGATCCGCGTGTGCCGCGAAGAAAAGCTCTTTAGGGGCTCCAGCCCTCACAGCTGTGGATTTTGTATTTCCAATGGTGAAACCCCTTCCTTCTTTTGTTCAGAGATGGTCATGATGATACCTTCTTGTTCAGTAATTAATCATTTTTGTGTCACGTTTGACTTGTTTTCGGGAGTTAAATTGAGTGTTTCATTCAAGATCTGTAATTGAGATACAAATCCCTGCATGTGGGCATCTGTGAAAGACTTCAAGGTTTGTTCAGGTGACTCAGTGTGTGTTTTTAAACGTATGTGTTACTACCTTAAAGACGTCCGCGCAGGCTGATGGCAGAGGCTGATCTGTGTCTGTCTGTCTTGTCAGTAGATGCACTGGATTCTGACAGCTGAATAGAGGCTATTAATTAAAACTGCCGGATTGTCACCCTTTGTCGCACTCCCTAGATAATTCAGTCTTGCGCATTTCAAGCAGGTTCGGTGGGAACAGGACCGGAGGTTTCCCTGCCCCGCAGACCCCGCGCCCGTCCCTGGGCACGAGGGTCACCCCGGCCATCGCCACCGCTGGGCCGCGTGGCGGGGCTGGCAGCGCTGGGCAAACGCTGCAACTCCCGGCCCTGAGGGTTACAGAGGATAATGCCACAAGTTTTGCAGGAATAAAGAGCCTTTTTCTTGCTTTTCTAAGGAGGATCTATGCCAGAATAAGTAAACAGAACCGGAGCTGGCTTCGCGTCGCGCTGTCCACAGCTGTCCTCGCCGGGGTCAGCAGCGGCTCCTGCGGACACGGCGTCGCAGAACGGCTCCTGCATGGCCCTTCTAATGGAGAGGTGCTATTTTGGCGTGTAAGTATGACCTGGTTTTCAGTTTTGCAATACATACAAATCTCCTCTTTGTAGCACATCTGTGTGCAGAGCAACTGACAGGTCCCTAGAGGCATATTTAGAAAATGCCAGCTCTGTTTATTTTATGTGTTTATAATTGTCTCTGGCCGTATTATCATTGAGGACTTTCCACAGTAGCTCTCACAGTAACATCGGTTTGGTTTGTCTGGATATTCCACATTACTAAAATGCCCTTAAAATGTCAAATGCAAGAAGAGGTGGTTGTTTTTTCTCACTACTGCAGCCTAATACAGATTTGAACCATGAGCCGTCCTGTTACAGCTCCTGAAATTTTATACACTTCGTTTTTCTGTAAAAAATTATTTTATTCATTGTAGCCGAAGTAATACTAATAAATAATTCATACTTAAGCACAATGTGTACTTATTATGATTCTGTTTGCTTGCAGAGCTTTTTACTCAGCCTCGCTGGACAAAGGAAACTGATGTAAAGTGAATCCAGTGTAAGATGTTGTTTCAACTGGGAAAGAGCATCAGGGACACACCATGCGCACGCTGTACCAACCCCGACTGAGAGCATCAGGGACACACCATGCGCACGCTGTACCAACCCCGACTGTGAGCATCAGGGACACACCATGCGCACGCTGTACCAACCTGGACTGAGAGCATCAGGGACACACCATGCGCACGCTGTACCAACCCCGACTGAGAGCATCAGGGACACACCATGCGCACACTGTACCAACCCCGACTGTGAGCATCAGGGACACACCATGCGCACGCTGTACCAACCCCGACTGCGAGCATCAGGGACACACCATGTGCACGCTGTACCAACCCCGACTGAGAGCATCAGGGACACACCATGCGCACGCTGTACCAACCCCGACTGCGAGCATCAGGGACACACCATGCGCACGCTGTACCAACCCCGACTGAGAGCATCAGGGACACACCATGCGCACGCTGTACCAACCCCGACTGCGAGCATCAGGGACACACCATGCGCACGCTGTACCAACCCCGACTGAGAGCATCAGGGACACACCATGCGCACGCTGTACCAACCCCGACTGAGAGCATCAGGGACACACCATGCGCACGCTGTACCAACCCCGACTGTGAGCATCAGGGACACACCATGCGCACGCTGTACCAACCCCGACTGAGAGCATCAGGGACACACCATGCGCACGCTGTACCAACCCCGACTGTGAGCATCAGGGACACACCATGCGCACGCTGTACCAACCCCGACTGAGAGCATCAGGGACACACCATGCGCACGTTGTACCAACCTGGACTGAGAGCATCAGGGACACACCATGCGCACGTTGTACCAACCCCGACTGAGAGCATCAGGGACACACCATGCGCACGCTGTACCAACCCCGACTGCGAGCATCAGGGACACACCATGCGCACGCTGTACCAAACCGGACTGCGACAGCTGGCCCGCTCAGCCCAGGGGGAAGCGACCCCTCAGTGAGATCAGCACAGGTGAGGGGTTCCATCAGCACAGGTGAGGGGGCTCCATCAGCACAGGTAAGCGGGGTTCTATCAGCACAGGTGAGGGGGCTCCATTAGCACAGGTGAGGGGTTCCATCAGCACAGGTGAGGGGTTCCATCAGCACAGGTAAGCGGGGTTCCATCAGTGCAGGTGAGGGGTTCCATCAGCTCAGGTGAGCGGAGCAGTCTCTGGGGCAGGAGGTGCTGCAGCAACCCCCTCTCTGCCCCAGTTATCCTGTCCTGAGCACCTGCTGGGCATCAGCAGCAGGGAGCTCACTCTGGCACATTCTTGGTGGAAGCTCTCTCTGCTTATTAGAATTATTATAATTAATTATATTAATTAATAGGATTACTCAGGGATCTTAATCTTCTTATATAGTGTAAGTGATTGCCTCCAAGGAGTCTACACCCGAACGTCCCTGCCCTAACTGCTGCTGCAGGTTCCTTTAGCCCCCGTCTCTCAGCTGCCTGTGTGTGGACAGCTAGAGTTACACAAGCCAGGTTTTCTGTCCTTGGGCCCTTCTCGTGGGCCTGCCCGGGGAATGAGGGGCTCTGGGCCACCTTTGGGCCAGCTCCAGTGTCAGGGTCATCCTGCCTGAGGAGCTTGCTTCTATTCTTGATGCAATGGTGGCATCTTGTAAGACCGCTTGCTGTTAATTTCTGTGCTGTTGAATTACGAAGTCGTGTGAATAAGAGCATCTGCCAACGTCTGCATATATATGAGGGCAGTGGGTTCACATTCCTTCAGGTCAGAAAGCAGAACAAGTGTGATCTCATCCCCGTGCCAGTTTCTCCACATTGCAAAGTCACCGCAAGAGGTGACGACACGTTGTTCCTGCTCCGGGAGGACGGACTGAGGGCTCGTCCGCTCCGCTTGGAAGAACAAGCTGTAAGGAACAAACGCACAGGCGGTCTCCAGGTGAGAATGCCCTGAAGAGCAAGCACGCTGGTTTCCCACAGGACAAAACAGCTGAGCTCCGAGAACGCTGACATGCCTGCTCTTTGGTAGATTTTTACCATAGTCCTTCATGTTCCTTAGTGAAATCCTGCCATATTAGTGAGGGGCTGCAGGCTCTCGGTGGCCGGGTTTGCTCGCTGGTGGCCAGCAGAGGCTCCCCGCCCTGCAGGGCTGTGTCCATCCCATGGCCAACCTATATTAGTGAGGGGCTGCAGGCTCTCGGTGGCCAGGTTTGCTCGCTGGTGGCCAGCAGAGGCTCCCCGCCCTGCAGGGCTGTGTCCATCCCGTGGCCAGCCTATATTAGTGAGGGGCTGCAGGCTCTCGGTGGCCGGGTTTGCTCGCTGGTGGCCAGCAGAGGCTCCCCGCCCTGCAGGGCTGTGTCCATCCCATGGCCAGCCTATATTAGTGAGGGGCTGCAGGCTCTCGGTGGCCGGGTTTGCTCGCTGGTGGCCAGCAGAGGCTCCCTGCCCTGCAGGGCTGTGTCCATCCCGTGGCCAACCTGTATTAGTGAGGGGCTGTAGGCTCTCGGTGGCCGGGTTTGCTCGCTGGTGGCCAGCAGAGGCTCCCCGCCCTGCAGGGCTGTGTCCATCCCGTGGCCAACCTGTATTAGTGAGGGGCTGCAGGCTCTCGGTGGCCGGGTTTGCTCGCTGGTGGCCAGCAGAGGCTCCCCGCCCTGCAGGGCTGTGTCCGTCCCGCGTCCAGCGCGGTGCCCAGCGCGGCGCAGGAGCGGAGCCGCAGGAGGCAGCCGCGCCGAACCTGCGCCGAGGAGCCCTGTTCTCCCACTCCTCCGTTGTTATTCTGTGTGGTAATCTAGTAATTCCATAGCTAAACTCTTCTGATTGTTTTTATAACCCTTACTGATGTCACTGTGAATATTACTGTTATCCTTATAAACACACAGTCCCCTTTCTGAAGAAATCTTAGCCATCCAGCTAACACGCCCTATGGCTTTGAAATCAGTACAGTAAGCTCATCAACAGAACTGAAAATAAAATTAAGCTGTGGATGAAAGGTGCACTATGCACCTGTAGAGCTTATCAGTGTGGTCTGCTCCAAGGTGTAATGTGTGGCCCGCAGATGAATGCCATTCTGGTGGGTTTCGGATGTTTCTTAAGCAGAAGTAGACAATTCTAGAGGTATACATGTATGTATGTGCAAAACAATGTACTTGCTACCTTGGGGCGCAGCCCTGTCAGCCTTGCTCCCACGAATAAGCCTTGTTCATGAACATTCTCGTGTCATGAGAAAGCGCTTTTATGGAATCGTGTTTTGTAAGTGCTCGTGAAAAGCTAAGCTAGATAGTACCTAGATAAGACCGTGATGAATACGTAATAATCAGGTTTTTGTATTTATGGCCAGACTCTAACACCCACAAAACGACCATACGTATTGAGTAACAAAGAAATGAAGAAGTCGGTTTCTGGAAACCTACTTGAATAATGCAATTATTCTTTTCAATGCATAAACTAGGGCTCTGGGCATTAGCAACATAAAAATAATTATGATAGTGATTAATTTAAAATGCTCTGCAAACTGGAACTTGAGGAAGACTTCAGAGAGCTGTTGTGGTGAACTTGATAAATCTTTCCACAGTTTTTAATTCTGAGTATTAGTTATTTCGCAACCTGCGGTGCTTACTTAGCAACTGCTACAGGCTATTGAATAAACTGTAATGGCGCCGTGCAGCGCTCGCCATGGGCCGGGTCGCAGAGCTGCGTGCGGATCGTTTGTCATCCCGAACCCGCCTGTGCTGTTGTGATTTTATAGCTGCAGATCTCAAGGCGATTAACAATGCTAGATATTCATCAACCTGATTTCAAAAACGCAGTAACCGTGATGTAATGAGATGAAGAAACTCGTTTGATATCACTGAAAGGATTAGCATCCATACAAGGATCCGAACACATTTCCTCGTTCCTGGTGCCGTTCGTAATTCAGCACACAAGAACGCCAGAAACCCTTCTCGTTGCAGTGGAGGACGAGGCATAAACCGTCTTCAGTTCCATGGCTTAGTTAAGGAGCTCTGTGATGGCCGGGAAGGGGCCGTGAGCAGGAGCGGGGGCGAGCGCCCGCCGCGCAGCCTGCGCCGTGCAGCTCCTCACGCAGCCACCTCGCGTCCCCTCGCCCCGTCCTTGGGGAGCCGGGTCCGGCCGGGCGCTGTGGCCCGCGGGGACACCCTGCGGCGCATGTTCGCCATCACTGGCCCTCGCGGGGATGCCGCACGTGGCCAAACAGCCGCACTATGGGCGCTCCTCTGGCCCACCGGCGCAGGGTGTTCTGCGTGACGTTACCGTCCCCGCAGGCACCCGAGCAGAGCAGCACCCGGCATCATTTATCTGGTTTGTGCCCAGGGACACGGGAATGGAAAAACCGGCCGAGTGCAGAGGCAGAAGTCAGGCCCTTGGTGGGACGTGCGGAGAAGCGGCTGCCGCTGTCCGCTGGTGCGTGAGGAGAGCACGGCGGCCGGCTCCCGGACAAGCTCTCTGCTCCGGCGGCACGGCTCGGGGCCCTGGGAGGGCTCTGGTCCGCCACTCGGAGCAGGGCCAGCCCCGGGCTCGGAAGGGGCACTTGGGCCTCCATCCCGGCTGCTCCTGACCGGGCAGCGCGGGACTGCGACCATGTCACCGGCTCCGCTGCTCGCCTGGCCTCACGCTGGAGGTTTCTCCTTACAGCCAGTCCAAATCTGCTATTTCAGCCTGTGCCTGCTGTCTCCCACCTTCCCGGCACGCAACACTGAAGAACCTGGTGCCATGTCCTCGCTACCCTGTCTGTGCTGGGCGGCCGCTGTTGGGCCTCCTTGACAGTCTCCCTTCTCCAGCTCCAGCTCCAGCCCCTCAGCCCGTCCCCAAGGGCAGGTGCTGCAGCCCCATGAGCGCCCTGGGCGCCGCCTGCGGAGCTCGCTCCCGTTTGTTGGTGTGGGAACGGCTGGCCCTGCAGTCACGACCCGCCCGGCGCTCCGTGCTGGAGCCGCTGGTTCCGCAGCCGCGCGGGCTCGTGGCAGCGACTGCAGGGGAGTCGGGCCGGGCCGAGCGGGGCCCGCGCGGACGGGGAGGGTGTGGTTGTTCATTTGAGCAAGACAAGGCTGAAAGGTATGAAGTCTGGTGATTTACAAAGCAAAACCAGGGTTACAGGGTTCCTACCTGTGTGCAAGGTGTGTGAGTCATGGAAAGAAGTAGCACACGTTACACATTCTGCAGGGTGAAGTCATATGAACTTGTCACTTGGGGTTTTTTGTACGTAGCGCAAGTCCCTGTCAGGTTCCTGTTACTGACTTCATTTCACGTCCCACAGCTTGTCCCTGTGAGTACCGGCCAAAGCAAAATCCCAGATCTAAGCGCTGTTTTCAGTTCCGCTGACGTGACCTAAATGCACATTGCTGTGCACAACCTCCCGCAATGAGCTGGGCAGGCAGAGCATGGCTCGCGGGCCCCCAGGTGCTGTCCTGGAGAGCCGTGGGGACCCAGCTCCAGTCCGGCGGCGATGGAGCCTTTGTGGCTGCGGGGTGAGCGGCGCTGCCCGCGGGAACCTGGCACCGGAGCAGCAGCGTCCTCGTGCTGGGATGAGAAACCGCGACAGGGAAAGGTTGAACCAGGAGGTGTGGGGGGGAACTGAAACAGCTCCCGTCTCCTTACACAACTTTCTGTCCAGCTTTCCGAGTTCCTGCTGCGCTTCACCTCCTTGGCTGAGGACACAAGGAGTATCAGCTCAAAAATCCTTCCCTAGCTTAACGCTCAAATTCACTTTCCGCCCATATCCTACGTGGTGTCAGTGCAGCTGCAGAAATGCAGAAGCAACATAGTGCAACACGTATTATACAACGCACGGCTATAGGCTAAGGAATTTGGATATGTCAGCGCTCTTGAAAAGAGCCATTTCAGTAAATGAGCGTGTCTGTGCTGCCGTGCCAGTTGCACAGCGTGCCTCTGTGCACACTCAGCTCTGAAACGTCTGAACCCCTGTTCTGCTGCCCGTGTGTGCTTTGCTATCGCTTAACCGCTGTATTCTCACAGAGCTCGCCGCCAATGTGCCCGTATGCTAAAGCTGCCATACTGCGTATTTACTTACCATTATAGAAGTCTTTTACCGCATGAGTCAATACTGCAGTATTTACACAGGTTAACTGTGGTATTGGTCTACGCAGAATGAAAATACAGTTCCACGGCACTGTTGCTCTGTATTTCAGCATCGTATTTCCACCGTTGGTTTGTTCGGACTGGTGTGTGTTCGTAGAGATCTCGATGCTGTGATAATCGTTCAGCTGGAGCAGACGGTGACGGGCAGAGTCCCTCGTGTCACCCCGGGAGAAACTGACTCACTGAGCACAGCGTGGGGGTCGGGCCGAGAGCTGCGCCGTGTGCAGCGGGGAGCACAGGGCAGCAAGCACAGAGCACGGTCCCTGACCCGGAGCAGCACCAGGGCCGCCGGCTCCCTCACAGCCACGTTTGCTCACTTTCCCTCAGAAAACCTCTATTTCTAGTTCAGATCTTGTGCTCAGCTTGTTCTGCGCTGGTTGACACACAGCAGCGTTCAGTTCGCATCTCTGGAGAGCACAGAGCTGCAGCTCGCGGGAAACGTCCCCATCGAGGCGTCCGGGAAACGTCCCCATCAAGGTGTCCAGGAAACGTCCCCATCGAGGTGTCCGAGACCCGAAGGATCCTCCAGACCTCTCAGAACTGTGTCTGATCCATGGTACGGAACTGCACAACCTGCGATTCTGTGACAGAGAACAACGCTGATTTAACTTAGCATCTCTGCCCTTTGTTATTGGCAGCAGATGAGAAGAAGAAATCAGCTCTGAGATAATTAGATGGAGAAGTGTCCTGAAACTTGAAGCAGGGCATCTGCGGTCTGGACAGCGCTCCATTCGGAGGAGGACGTGAAATCTGAGTGCATCACGGAAGGAAAAAGCGAGAAACCGGCTGGTGTTTATAGGGTCGTCACGATGCAGACGGAAGGTGCTGAGGCTGGAAGAGTAGGAAATTCAGGAGGAACCTTTTCCCTTTTCCTTCAGCTGATCTTTTCCTTGCAGGCCACGTCTTCTAAAATTGTGTGTGACTCCTTGCTGAAAAACGCCCCGAACGCCCACGCTGGAGAGGCCACGATAAAACCGCTGGCAAGCTGCATCGATCACAGTGCCCATTGCTGCTGTTGAGGTGTGGAGCGTGAGCACCGGCAGCGCGGGCGCTGCTGGCCGGGGAGGAGCTGCGCGCCGCTCCGTTGCAGTAGCCAGACCCCGTCTGTGCCGAGCGCGGACCGGGCAGGTGTGAGATTCACTGGTTCAGAGAGAAATCGTGCACGTGCTTCCACAGAGCAAATCCCCTTGGACGTATTGGATAATATGTCGCATCATTTCTCATTTTATCAGGGCAGCTCATTCTCAAATGAATGCAAAATATCTGTAAGGGTTTGTGACCGCAGTGTTGGAAGCACAAGGAGACCTTGCGGGTCACTTCAGTTAGAGAGTTTAATGGAATAAAAACCGCATCCCAGAGTGCGAAGGGTTCAGAAGCCGCCTCTCGGTGTCACCGTTGTCGCTGGCCCTGTCCAAGTGTGGCGACACCTGTGTCCAAACGGGGTTCTGGTGGGAATCCTGCTCGAACAGGGGTTCCCAGCTCGACTCCTGCGTTCCGTGGCGCCTGTGGTGTTCATTCCAGTTACCCCTGTGTCCGTCATTAGTGGGGAGCAGTGCAGCCGGAGACTGAATTCCACGTGATATTTGTACTGTTCGGTAAATTTAGCCACAGTAAGGAAGTCATAGCGTCACTTCTAATTCTGTGACTAACTAAGCAGCCATAGAACTGCACTTTGTGATCTCACGGAACTACTTTTTTGGGTAGTATCATTAAATGTACTTGTTTTTCATGACCAAAATGTCTTTGTTCCTTTTTTATGGCTTTGTATGTCGTGCTACAGCAGAACAGCGAGTTCCTCTTTGGACGAGGAAGGGCAGCAATTCACTTTCTTACCCATCAATACAGAATTGTTACTGATGAACGGCCCGGCCCTGAACTCGTTGACCACAGCAAGGCGACCGCTGAGGAAAAGCGCGCTCAGTGACGGCGACGGGCAGACCAGAAACCATCGCTTGTTTTCCATGTTCTCAGTACATTATTGTTTACTTTTTGCAACCATGAGCGTAAGGCAAATGCCATTGATATAAATAGAATATAGAATTAACAGCTGTACCTGCACCTCACTGTGTGATTAAATTGACCCTTGTTAAGCAGAATGAGAAACAACTGTTGCTTGTTAGAGTGACCTAGGAGAAAACATCTGCCTTTTGCATCAGCACAGGGTGGTGCGGCATCAGCAGGCTCTGGCGGGGAGTCCTGGTCCTCTCGCTGGGATCACTCTCGTGAGCAGGGAACAAAGGTTTCTTTCTGACAAGCGTTTTCTCCATTCTCCCGTGTAACGTATTTGCTGGTGCTCACAAAGGCCGCTGTAGAGGACTCGTGTGCTCCTGTCTGGCTGACACCAGCTACAAGAGAAAGCCAGTTACCGCTTTTCCAAATAGCACTGTATATATAAATCTGTTTTGGAACTAACGTATTTATGTGACTGTGGTTAGTGCTGGCGGGTGGGGAAACAGACAGTGCTAAATTAGGGGACAGTTTGGTGGCGTGAAGGTGAAATCCTGTTTGCTTCTGAGATGCCTCTTGCCGAGGCTGTAGATGGACGTTACGGGGCAGGGGAGGTGGGACACGGCGTCCGTGCCCTGGTGTGTGATACACAGCTCAGCACCGCTGCCGTCCCGCAACTTGAGCCACGCGAGGCTGGTTCTGCACCCACTCGGTGTGTGTTGCACGGGTTGTGCAGATCCTGCCATCCGGCCACGCTGACACCGCGTGTGTTGCACGGGTTGTGCGGATCCCACCGCGCTGACACCGCGTGTGTTGCACGGGTTGTGCGGATCCCACCGCGCTGACACCGCGTGTGTTGCACGGGTTGTGCGGATCCCACCGCGCTGACACCGCGTGTGTTGCACGGGTTGTGCGGATCCCACCGCGCTGACACCGCGTGTGTTGCACAGCCTGTGCAGATCCTGCCACACTGACACCGCGTGTGTTGCACGGGTTGTGCGGATCCCACCGCGCTGACACCGCGTGTGTTGCACGGGTTGCGCAGATCCCACCGCGCTGACACCGCGTGTGTTGCACGGGTTGTGCAGATCCCGCCGCGCTGACACCGCGTGTGTTGCACAGCCTGTGCGGATCCCGCCGCGCTGACACCGCGTGTGTTGCACAGCCTGTGCGGATCCCACCGCGCTGACACCGCGTGTGTTGCACAGCCTGTGCGGATCCCGCCGCGCTGACACCGCGTGTGTTGCACAGCCTGTGCGGATCCCGCCGCGCTGACACCGCGTGTGTTGCACAGCCTGTGCGGATCCCGCCGCGCTGACACCGCGTGTGTTGCACAGCCTGTGCAGATCCCGCCGCGCTGACACCGCGTGTGTTGCACAGCCTGTGCGGATCCCGCCGCGCTGACACCACGTGTGTTGCATGGGTTGTGCAGATCCCACCGCGCTGACACCGCGTGTGTTGCATGGGTTGTGCAGATCCCACCGCGCTGACACCGCGTGTGTTGCATGGGTTGTGCAGATCCCACCGCGCTGACACCGCGTGTGTTGCACAGCCTGTGCAGATCCTGCCGCGCTGACACCGCGTGTGTTGCACGGGTTGTGCAGATCCCACCGCGCTGACACCACGTGTGTTGCACAGCCTGTGCGGATCCCACCGCGCTGACACCGCGTGTGTTGCACAGCCTGTGCGGATCCCACCGCGCTGACACCGCGTGTGTTGCACAGCCTGTGCGGATCCCACCGCGCTGACACCGCGTGTGTTGCACAGCCTGTGCGGATCCCGCCGCGCTGACACCGCGTGTGTTGCACAGCCTGTGCGGATCCCACCGCGCTGACACCACGTGTGTTGCACAGCCTGTGCGGATCCCACCGCGCTGACACCGCGTGTGTTGCACAGCCTGTGCGAATCCCGCCGCGCTGACACCGCGTGTGTTGCACGGGTTGTGCGAATCCCGCCGCGCTGACACCGCGTGTGTTGCACGGGTTGTGCGAATCCCGCCGCGCTGACACCCCGTGTGTTGCACGGGTTCTGCAGATCCCGCCGCGCTGACACCGCGTGTGTTGCACGGGTTGTGCAGATCCCGCCGCGCTGACACCGCGTGTGTTGCACAGCCTGTGCAGATCCCGCCACGCTGACACCGCGTGTGTTGCACAGCCTGTGCGGATCCTGCCATCCCGCCGCGCTTTCTTGTCTACTTCTAACACTTTTGTTTTTGCCGAGTAGTCTCTCGGTTTCAGTAATAACTTTATTTCAGTGGTTTCACTGGAGCTCCTTGTGTAAATTTGGAAACAAAATGAACAGCAGAAAACCGGGGTTTCTGGGCAGAGCCGGGGTTCCCGTGGGCCGCATCGCCGCGGTGGCTGCGGGCGTCTCGGGGCCGCGGGCCGGGCTGTGCGCCCCGTGCAGGCTGGCGAGCGCAGCAGGACCCGGCCAGGTGCCTGTGCAGGACACGAGCTCCGTGTGGAGCCGGGGAGTCCCGCAGTGCGGTGCAGAACCCTCCCTGCTTCGGCAGAGGCGCGGCAGCTCGGGGGGAATGGCGGAGTCGTGTAGCATGTTTATGCACAAAGAAGGCCAGAGAGCCAGTTTTGGCTAATCAGTATCCCACATGATAGGGCGGCAATAGATCTGTCAAAAATGACTCAGAATCTAAATATGTAGAGGTTCCCCCACACCTTTATTTATCCAGATGTAATCTGCGCTCCTGGCCGCGCTCGGCCACTCAAAGCGGGGACGACCCCGCGCTGCTGGGTGCAGGGGGCGCAGCCCCGGCTCACCCCGAGCACCGGCGGCTCGCGGGTCCGAACACGGGCGCGCTGTCCCGGGCAGCCCTGCACTCACACACCGTGCCCGGTGCCCGGGGCTCCCCGCGACCTCTGTTCAAACGGGCCACACCAATATTACTGAGGTGCAGTCGCTTTAACGTGGGCTCTGCTCTCAGCCTAAAACCAGGCAGCCTTTCTGCTCCATGCTTCCTCTTATGCTGCAAACATTAGATAAGGATCCTCCCTGTAGCAGCTCAGTCCTGACCCGTAACTGTAGATCAAGCCACACCACAGGTTATTTAAAGTACCTGACTGGCTATCTGAGATTCGTGGACATCCCCTTCAACCTGAACAACATCCAATGCTGACTGAAAAATAAATGCCCTGCTATTATCCATGCTTTTAACATGGAATACTTGCTACAGCTGGTTAAAGACCTAAATAATTGTTTAGACACAAAGTGATTACTTACCGTTCAAAGCATTATTCAGGAAAATGAGCAACCGAGATTCCAGGAAGTGCAGCGACGAGTTACTGAAACGTGCCATTAAAACACACTCATGCCAAACAGGAGATTTAAAACATACGAAGTGTATGGCAGAGAAGGGAACTTTCTGCACTGTGGGTATCGGACTTGACTCAGTGTGGGTTTGAAATACAGGAGAGAATGTGCTGCTGAGCTCAGTGTGAGGTGTGGAACCACGGACACTGCTCTTTAACCGGGTGACGTGAGACCTGCTCTGGATTCCCATTGATTGTGAGACTGCAGTGCTGAAAATGCTGTAATCTGTTTGTACACCAAATCGAAGCAATTTTGTGTGTCTCTAAAATGTCACTGCGTTCCAGTGTATTAATTAAATATCAACAGCTTACAAACCCTTCCATGTTCAAACTGAGAAAGACAGGCCAACCTGACTTATTTATCCTAAAGCCAGGATTTATTTCCCGGCTTTTGAACTCTGAACCAAACCCGGGTCTGCTCCGTGCCCCCTCAGGGTTGTTCTGCAGCAGGAATTCCGTGCTGGGCCCAACACATGGTACGTGCCTTATACTCAAATACGTGCTTTCCTGCAGCATCAAGAGCGTAGTACAGTTCCCATCTGGATTTGCAGCTCCCGCTGGCATTTCATGGGTTCTGCCGTTGACTTGAAATGGGTCAGGATCAAGCCAACAACAACTGATGAGCGTTCGTAACATTTATTCATTTCTATTGGCAAGTTAAACATGTTTTCGTGTGTGTAACAGTTTCCATTTGTTGGTCATATTGACTTTTTCATCAGTTGTTGTATTTAGTGCCTGTTATTTTTCCATACAGAAGACAATGAACGCTGCAAAGACAAAAAAAGAGCCATTTTGTTCGGGTCAGGAAAGAGGAAATTTCCATGTGTTCACGTGAGACTTTAAGAAGAGCCTAAAGCTAAATAGTGCAGCCGCTGTTCGCTGGCTCTCCTGATAGTTAGTGCCCTTTATAAATGCAAAATGCTGCTTAGACATTCAAGTAACTCATTTGCCCTTTTCTACCCTTGTTCCCTCCGGCGATGTGTAACCTGGAATTTGTCTTCCAGGACGTCTTGCAGCTTGAAACTCAAAAGGACTCGAAATTCAAATTGCCATTGCAACTCAGTCCACCTGGAGATCATCTCGATGAGCTTTACGAACAAGAAGCATTCGGATAACTGTCGTACTGTCTGGCAGCACTGATCTCACACCGTGGGAAATGTGCAGTTTACAGTGAAGGAATTCCTGGTACTACTGTTTATTTTAAAATTCAAGTTGCTCATGCGGGATCCTGATACAAGAGTGGCCTGAAGGGAACGCACTCTTGGTACCAGGCTGCTCAACCTCACTGCGCATGTGTGAAAGTGTAATTTTTAGTAACTCTTATTTCTGTCCAGGTTTGAAAAGAGCCCAATGATACCGGGATTGCCTGTCCCTGCCCGTTACTGTGCCGCTGTGCCAGTGTTCCCCGGCGGTGTCACACAGCCCGGCCCACGCGGGGCTCTCGGCACCGGGGCGGCGGGCGGAGCGGGGTCTGCAGGCCAGGCCGGGACGGCGAGGAGCGGAGGGGCGCGGAGGTGGCGGAGCGGCTCGCCCAAGGCCCCACGCACGTCCACGCGTTGCTGATAGAACAGAACTTCACTTGCCGAAGCAGCGCCGCCCTCTGCTCAACTACACAGTTCCAGTCTTCTATCAGATTATAACGGGTTGACTTGCAGAACAAGGAGTAACAGTTCCTGGGCTAACGGCGGGTTTAAGGTCTAACGCCTCATGTCCTGTGCCAGAAATACACTTTCTCATGGACATAATGCATTTCTTAGATTGAAATACAAAGTTTGAACGTTGCAATTTGTTATTAAGCTGATATTACTCATTTTTAGAGATCTTGCACTGTGTATATTACATTTCCTCTCTAATGTCTGTGTGTTTGAAACCGTGCAGTGAAGAGGATGCAAGAAACAAAGGCCTGCGTGTCAGGGGGAATGTGTGTGCGAGGAAACGTGGGAGGTGGTCGTTATTCCCGCTGCAAAGTCGGGGCTGGACAGAAACCAGGAATTACAGGAGCAGAGATCGATCGGAGGGTCAAGAGGTGACAATAAACAGAAGATCAAGAATATGTTTTATCCTCCAGTGGGTACCTGGTAGAAGCTGCTCCAGAAAACGCTGCCTGGCAGAACTCATGGCGTATCAGGAGCCCCTGTGGAGCAGGAACAAAGGGCGTTCATCAAGGAGGAAAAAGGATGCCACACAGACAGCTCATCAGCTCCTAACACACGCAGAATGAAGAAACTCTAGAAGGCAGAGCTGGAAGAACGTGAGGACAGGAAACAATGAGCTGGTACGCAGAGAAACAGGACCGAAAATAAGGCTCATACCAGCATAAAAAGAGGTAAGGAGAAGCCAAAGTGCCAGGGAGGATGAGAGGAAAGCAATCCTGGCATGCTGTGTGCACACAGCCACGGAAAGCAGCGATGGTTCACACAGAATTCACAAGGCACAGAACAGAATGCTTTACCAAAGCAGAGCAAATGGGGTCTAACCCGAGATCCGGGTCTCGAAAGAGAGTACCCGGTGTGTGTGGCGACAGACGAAGGGACAGAGCTCTACTCAGAGCTGGGCTGCGGGGCGGGGAAGGTGGCGCGGGTTGTCTTCAGCGCTCGGTCCAACACCACGGCCAGGTTCCTGCTGAACGGGGCCAGCGCGTCGTCCCCAGGCTGATGCGAATGGCAGCGATGCTCCAAGAAACGGAGACTTGGCGCAATTGTCCAAAGTCTTTCTTCCCTGAGGAGAAATAAGAAGGTTCAAGGATGGAGGCTCTGGCTGTTTGAAACATCTGATTAATGGCAGACGCTAATAACACAAACGGACACTTACCCAAACACTCCTCCGGAACCTTCTGGAACTGGGGCTCGCACAATCGGTAAGAACTTTGAATTAAAATTGGAAAAAAAAGCAGGAAGGCATTTGCCAAAGACTCGTGTAATCAGCCGGCCTGGTTTTAACAGAGAACGGTACCAAGGTGGCTCATGCCAGATTAACTCAAAACTGTTTTCTGGCAGTTCTGACATTGTTAATGCAGGACGTTTGATCTCTGCTGAAGCCAGACAAGTGTTTGGTGTGATATCATATTGGAAAATATTACTGAAAACAGATACAGAAGAGATGGATTAGCATGCAAAATTGCAAAATAAATCAGAACTTGGCTGAACTGTTGCATCTTCAGGGAACAGTTGAACTGAAGGGAGGCTGATAGTGGAGATCCTCCGTATTTTAGAACTGGTCTTTAAAGCACTCTGTGCCCTGACACGAAAAGCCAGGGTGGGTTCATGGTACAGTCGCAAGGCTGAGTGTTCAAACCAGGACCAGATTGTCCTACGGGAAAACCCTGATGACAATGGTGGGTGGAATAACTGGGCAGCCTGGGCCAGGCTCTGGCACCTCCCAGCAGAGAAGTTTCTGCTCATGTTCAGATGGAGCCTCCTGTGGTTCAGTCTGTGGCCGCTGCCCCTCACCCTGGCGCTGGGCTCCACTGAACAGAGTCTGCTCCATCCTGACACCCACCCTGAGATGCTGATTATTGATCACATCCCTCTCAGCTTCTCCAGCTCAACAGCCCCAGCTCTCCCAGCTGGCCCCAGTGCTGCAGATGGGGGTCACAGAGCAGCGGGCGCCAGCACCGCCCTCAGCCGGCTCACCGCACCCCGGCACCACCGGTCCTCACGGACCCGGCCCCGCTCCCCCCCGGTTCCTGTGCATTAACCTGAACGCACACGGGCACGGACCCCGGCCCCGCTCCCCCCCGGTTCCTGTGCATTAAACTGAACGCACACGGGCACGAACCCCGGCCCCGCTCCCCCACCCCGTTCCTGTGCATTAAACTCAACCCGGGCCCGCCCGCTCCCCCAGCCCGGGGCTGCGCACGCGGCCGGGAAGGACCAAGCCCGGCGGGGGGTGTGGGGGGTGCAGGGGGCGGTGGCACATTCCAAACGGCCACGGCACGCTCCACTCGCCGCTCGCCGCTCCCCGCCCCGCCGGCGGGGCGTGACGTAAGCACGCAGCAGCGTCGGGGGGCGTGGCCGGCGCCCTTCCCAGGGTGCAGCGCACAAGTTGAGCCCCATCTTGGGCGCAGTAGCCGCAGTCGGAGCCCGCGCTCCCGGGGCCGCCGCAGCGCAGCGGGGCCGCCCGCGCCCGCCCGCCGCGGAAGGGCCGCCTCGCCGCCGCCTCTTTCACCGCGCCTGCCCTCCGCCCCGGGGGGCTGCCCGCGGGGCTCTCCCGCGGGCTGGTTCCGAGCAGGATGCGCCTGGCGCTGGTCTCCAGGTAGAGCGCGGAGACAGGGCCGGGGGAGGGAGACGGAGCCGCCTGGGCCTCGCCCGGCCGCCGCGGGGCCCCTCGCGCGGGGCGGGCCGCGGCTCCGGGTCTGCGGCCTCCGCGCCCGCCCGGGGCCCGCGCCGAGCCCGGCAGGAAGCCGCGGGGCGCTCGGCCGGCGCCGCCGCGCTCGGAGCGGGGGCCGAGGCGAGGAGGAGGCCGGCGGCCCGGCCACGGGAGGAGGGCTGCGGCCGGGGAGGAAGAGGAGGAGCCCCGCCGCCCCCCGCGGCCCGCCTGCCCGCCGCAGGAAGCGGGCGGAGGATGTGCGGTAGCGCCGGGGGCCCGGCCGGCACGTCGTGACAGCGCAGCCCGCCCGGCACCGCGCCCGCCTCGCCCGGCCGGCGGAGCCCCTCCCGCCCAGGAAACATGTCCAAGATGCCGGCCAAGAAGAAGAGCTGCTTCCAGATTACCAGCGTGACCACGGCCCAGGTGGCCAGCAGCATCACCGAGGACACCGAGAGCCTGGACGACCCGGATGAGTCCCGCACCGAGGACGTGTCTTCTGAGATCTTCGATGTGTCCCGCGCCACTGACTACGGCCCCGAGGACGTCTGTGAGCGAAGCTCCTCCGAAGAGACTCTCAACAATGTAGGCGAGGCTGAAACTCCTGGCACTGTCTCTCCCAACCCCCTCTTGGACGGGCAGCTGGCCGTGGCTGCTGGGGGGGTAGCTGTGGCTCTGCCAGCTGTGGCCCCCAATGGGGGAGCCGTGCCCAAGAGCTCCGCTGTGCCCCTGCCAGCTGCTGGTGCTGCCGGGGCAGGAGGCGGCAGCGCTCAGACTGCCTTGCCCTCCACGGGGCCTTCTGCAGCAGCAGCAGCCGCCGCTGGGACAATGTCTCAGACAGTGGCTGCTGCGTGCAGTTCACGCTTCAGGGTAATCAAGCTGGACCATGGCACAGGGGAGCCCTACAGGCGAGGACGATGGACGTGTATGGAGTATTATGACCGGGACTCAGATGGTGGTGGTGTCATGGGCAGGACTGGTGATTGCATTCGGCACAGCAGCACCTTCGAGCAGGCTGCTCAAGAGAGGGACAGCGGCCTTGGTGCCACAGGAGGTTCCATCGTGGTCTCGGCTGTGCCAGCATCGGCCCATGGCCCCGATTCTATAGCTGACAGTTCCCTGACTGCTGTGTCACAGCTGCTGCAGACAGAGAAAATGAACCAGTCCGCCCTACAGCAACCTAATTTTGTCATTGGGCAACAACAGCAGCCTCAGCAACCCATAGGTGGGGCCATGCCTCAAAGTACTGCTCAGCTTATGTTTTCTGGGGCTTCGGTAGCAAATCAGCAAATGATGGTGCCACAGCAATCGCAGCCACAGGTAAATGCGCAGGGTGTTGCACAGGCTGGACCCAATGGGAAAGGCATGCCCCCCCCAGCTGCGACAGTGGGGCAGCCGAGCATTCCTGTGGCACAGCAGCAGGTGCAGCAGGCAAACATACCAGTGACTCAGCCTCAACAATTTGCTTATTCTCAGTCCCAGATTCCACCAGTGCATCTACTGCCTGCGCAACCTTCTGGCCAGGCCGAATACATGCAGCACATGACAATGATGCCGTCTCAAGGAGCTATTCAACAGGCTGCTGCGGGCTCTGCTCCAAGTACTGTGGCTTCCAGCCTTCCTGTGGGGCAGGTGACGGGCCAGAATCCCTCACCTGTGGGAGCGCCAGCAATGGGGGTGTCGGCGCAGCCTGGCGAAGCAGTCGGACAGGGATCGGGATTAATGCAGAGCGGCCAGACACAAGGTAGTCAGACTGCCGTTCCGCAACCAGGAGGTGTGGTGCAGCCAGGCATTGGACACGCAGGGGTTGTGCAACAGAAATCTGTGACTCAGCATCAAATGGGTGGAAGCAGTCAAGTGTCCGGAATGCCTGGCGCTCCCCACGCCATGGTCTCTGGAGCTCAGAACGTGCCTGCGGTCGTGCCCGGTACAAGCGTGCCTGGTGTGTCTACCACCGCTTCTGTTACTATGCCAAATGCCCCTGTTACGCTGGTCCAGTCCCAGCTGCCCAGCCACACTTCTGTCAGCAGAAGTACCGGCGTTGTCCAGCCGCAGCACGTCGGGCACTCGTTAATGCAAGGCACACCTAATGTACCTGCAAGTCTGCCACAGTCGGGCCTCGGACAGTTTCAGACTCAAGCGCAATCCTTAGTAGGCCAGATTGACGATACTAGAAGAAAATCGGAACCCCTACCTCAGCCACCACTTTCTCTTATAGCTGAAAATAAACCTCCTGTGAAGCCTCCCATTACAGACACTCTAGCAAATCCTCTTCAGTTACCTGCAAGTACTCCTATGAACAGTCTTGCCAGCTCTGTGTTTGGCATATCTATTCCTGTTGATGGTGATGAAGACAGGTATGAATTATTTTATAACACCGTAAAAATACCTTTTCTTATGGGAGAAAAATCAACTTTCGATTTGCTGTCAAGTGTTTTTTGTGAGTTGGTATTTGCAGAAGGTCACACTGAAATTTACCTGAGCTACTTTTTTTTTTTTTTTGAAGAGTACAAAACAAAGTGTTTAGGCAAGTGGTGAACCATACTTGTTCTTCTCGGGCTGTGTGGTTACTTTTCTCACAGAACAGGGCAAACAGCCTGAAAGCTGCTTAATTCACAAATAATGACTTCCTCCAGCTCGGAGCCAGAAGACTGTCCTTCTGCACTGCTTGCTGTGTGCGAGGAAGCCTGTTCTCTCCTTTCCCTCAATGCACCATGAGCCACTTGAATGGCAGTTGGGTTAAAGTGGGTTTGTCAATGCGGTGGTATTGCAGGGTTGGTTAGAAATGGGAGCGCAGGGCTATCTCAGGGCCATTCGGTGAGCTATCTTGGAAAACAGTAAGGCCTATACCACAGATTCTGGATCTTTATCCTGTTGTTGAATTTGTGTTTTATTATAGTATCAGTAAGGAAAGTAATAAGGGAAAGTAATAAGTGATAGTATCAGTAAGGAAAGTACTTGCATCCGGGAACAAACTCAAGTGCCATTGCGCAGGGAGAGCTCTGCAGATGATGGTCTTTGCCTTGCGTCAGGGACACTGCTTACTTGGGTGAGGATGGAGCCACAGTGGGCAGCGCAGCCGCACAGTGAGGTTTCTTTATAGGAAAGCAGTTTGGAGCCCTTAGCTGTAACAAAGGTGCGTGGTATGAGCAGGCTTCTCGGAGACAGCGCAAACGCGACCTGTTCACAACTGGTCAGGCTGCTCTGAGCAGCGGCTGATGCTAGAGCTGCTCTTGATTGACTTCTGTGAGAGAGGACTCTCAGGGAAAGCAGTGTTTGAGCACTGAATTAGCATCATAAATGTTTACTGTTGGGATTAATACAGTTTGGAGGAATTAAATACATGTGGGTTATACACATTTGTATTTTCTAAAGTAGGATTAATACCATTATGAGAAGGTCTGATGTGCTGAATTATCCTGTAAGCCTTGGTAGAATAGCAGACTTCAAGACAGCATGGTCAGTGTTGCTCAGAGCACCGTGTGGTAGAGCAGCAGGGGTTGGGTTGGGGTGTAGTGCACCGAGAGGGTACCTTGGGTTAGTGTTGATAAATCTGCAGCAGCGCAGGCCTCGCGCTCCCTGGAGCCGTGGCCCACGCTGTGCTTGAGACAGCAACGCTGCTCAAACCGTTGTGTAAGCCAGAGCTGCATGGTAGAGTTGTGCTCATTCTGATTTAAGTGGTAAATGACTTAAAAATTAAACAGTTACAATTTTCTAGAGGTTGTGCCTGCTCTAAGAGGATTGCTGACCCAGCCGACACACTCTTTGTTGTGCAAATAAGGTCAGATTTCAGCTGGCAGGGGTTTTCATAGCTCAGTGTATTATCAGAAGATGATTTGTCTTGTATTTAATCATTCTACTGATTAAGGAGTTGAAAAGAAGGGTATGTATTTTGCATTTGTTTTGCACAGCTTCTAATACTTTATGTAAGTTGTAGTAACAGACATGATTATCTGTGACAAATGAGTAATTTTATGTAACGATAAGGAAACTTGTTGTACTTCTTCCACACTGTAGGCTGCCAGCTTTGTGTTGCACACTAGTGAGACAGTCGTTGGTCCTCTCCCCCCGCACAGTGATTTTAAAGGTTATATCTGTTCTGTTGTTGAGCCTGAGCCACCTTGCGGCATTGCCTCACGCTTTTGGTTCTGAAGAAACTTTTTCAGAAACCTGACCATGGGAACTATGAGTAAGAAGGGGGAATGGACTCTGAATGCGGAGTACCCCTTTTGACGTGCCGCTTTACACTCAGTAGAGAAACTAACTTGTGGTTATCTGGAAAGAACTACGTACTTCTCAGTCGTCCGTTCTGCACGGGGTGATAAACCTTGTTGTCTGCTGAAGCGAGCGCTGGGCAAGGAGCCGTACAGTGCGAGAGCCTCTCGTGGCTCGCACGACTTTCCCAGCGGTGCAGCTGAGCAGGGAGAGCTGCTGGACCGGGCCTGGGCGGCATGTGGAGCAGGGGACACGCAGCTGGGACATCTGAGGTTATTCTTTGCTTCCCTCACTCAAACAGTGGCCCGACTTCCACTGGTTTCAGATGGAGAAAGGAGAGAGTAAGCAAACCTAGCAGCTTGTGAGGGCTGTTCTACCTCTGTTTCAATTTGCTTTACTCACTGAGAAGGGTTTACTATAACACTGGCTCCTGCGTGTCTGCTCTGCTCTTCTTGCTCCTGCTTTTTTCCTCTTTCCAGCCATTTAAATTACACAACTACTCCCATGGGCTTGTGCCCAGCTGCTTTATCTACTGAAATCAGTGGTGAGGCAGTTAATGAAGACCTTCCAGTGTCCTTAGTAGGCGGAGGGCTGACACTGATAAAAGGAGCAGGGGAACAGGGCACAAAGGGAGTTCACAGCCTGGGTCACTGTTGCAGGGTGTGGGAGGGAAACGCTCGGCTTTGTTTGGAGAGTTTACTGTGTTTATTCTCTTAATGTGTGACATCCCCAGGGAGGAGGGGTCCATGTGTAGGTAGGGATCTGTATTTCTTCTGACACCTTCAATTATATTTAAATATTTGTACGTACTTGAAACTTGAGAAACTTGTGTAGATCGTGCTCCTGTGGTCATCTTCCAACGTGCTCATTCTGTAAGGAATACTGTACAGCTCTAAACATCCTGGATTTATGTAGGAAGTCATTCACCATTCTGAATGTAAAGAGGAGCTGCTAGAAGGGTAAAATAGTTTAGGATGGGACTTATTTGAAAACAGAATGAGAGAAACAGTAAGTTTGAGACAGAGAGGTCTGATACAAAAAGCCTGTCAGTTCCCATCTTTCTGCAAAAAGTTTTGTATTATTGCTATCTTATAGTTGCTGTTTTAAATTAAACTCTAAGAGGTGGAGATGTAAGGTTATACAGCCTGATATATATATATATATGGATAATACAGAGCTATGTACCTGTAGGCTTAGAACTGCCTTTTTTACAAGCATTGTGTGAAAATCCTTAGTTTCCTGCTCTGACAGCCCGGTGCGCTTCCACAGCAGTCGGACAAAGCCACGGCTCCTTGCATTGACTCGATGAGTGACGAAGAATCAATTAATGGAGAAATTTCACTGGGGAGGAAGGGAGGGTGGGTAGGTGGTCCGAAAGGATGCTTTTGGCATGTCACCGCTCCTCTGGAAAGCAGAGCTGGCTCTTTCCGGTTGGTGTGTCTAAATTGCTAAGCTCTTAAAAAGAAAATTATGTTCTGTAGAAGTTATGAAGGATCTACATCACAGCATAGTTTTCTTTTCCTCTCTAAATGCGACTTCAAGTAGAATAAACTGCAACAGTATTCAAGGGTGGAGGAAATAGTACTGTTATTGAGGCAGATGGGAATATTCCAATCCGCTTTGAATCCGGAGTCTGACAAATACCAGAAAGGCCAAGCAGAACCGGATCCCAGAGCTGCCCTGGGTGTGTGCTGGGCTGTGCGGCAGTGCTACCGGCCCGAGGGCCTGCGCGGGTGTCGCGTGGGCGCGTGTCACAGTCTCCCCTCACCTTCGTGCCCGTGTGTACACACATTGGTAGTTGACAAGCATAATATTCCAGCTGGCTTAATAACTTTATTTTGGCTCTTGGGGGAAAAGAAATATGTTGCCTCTGTTAAAAGAATGTAACTGAGAAAGCTTGTTCAAACCTCCTACATGTTTGGCAGAGTTTTGGAGCAAAAATATTACTGGGCATGTTGGAAAAAGAGCAGAGTATAGATCATTTTCCAGAGATGGCTGAGCAGGCTGTATTCCAGGGCCGCTCATGAATGGCTGCGATTGTGGAGTGTGGGCTCCAGCAGCGGACGGCTGCAGACCTGCCTGTGAGCCTCTCCGCAGGCAGGCTCGGGCCAGCGTGCTTGTGTAGCGCTGGCTGGACGGGACGGAGCGCTTGGCACCCTGCTCGCAGCGCAGGGACAGAACCGGGCACGGGCCTTACTGTGACTTTGATGGGTGTTTCTTCTTGTATTGCCCTAGGTGCATTTTGTTTTATGCCTGAAGAAAAATGAAGGTATTCTGCAAATACGTACCAGTAAGCGGTATCTGAATTGCGTTGTTATTGAATATTGTCACGTCCTTCACTTTGCTCGTGAACTCAGTAGAGCTTTGAGCTCCACTGCAGACTGGCAGGTTTCAGCTCTGCTCAGGAGGGTTTGTGGAAGCAGGTGAGGATGGCACCCGGACAGACGCCCCAGAGCCAGGAGCACCTTCGGCTCCACAGCCATTGGCAGCGTGGCAGAGCTGGGACTCGGGAGCGCTGCAGCTGGTGCTGTCAGGCGATGGTTCGTGCAGACGGAGCTTCCGTGAGCTGTGTCCGCTTTTTGCTGTACTTCCTATAACAAAAATGGTATAAGGTAACTCCAGCACCGCACCAGTTTCTGGATGATGGGGAACCTAACCTGCCAGGTGGTTTTTGAGTGTTACAAGATAGCTAAACAGAAAAACGGGGTTGTTGGTTTGACAGCGCCATTTCCCAGTTTAAACACTGAAATGCCTCCTCGTTGAGGAGCAGTCGGTACGTTCCTAAAATCAGTGAGCTGTGTTTCGGATGAGAGAGTTATTAAGAGGAGGGAAGGGGGAAGATCCTGGCACAAAGTTCCCGAGGTGAGGAGCTGGGTTTGCTTTGCAGACGGAGCGGGGCTGGGCAGCTCAGCATCGCTCAGCGCACTCAGCTGCTGCGGCTCGACTGCTGGCTGCTCCCTATAGAAGAGCGCAAGTGTTCCATAGCTGCTTTCTGAATGCTGTCTTGTATGGTAGAAATAACAGCCTGTGTTTCGTGGAGGCCTTTAAAATTTCCTGTTAAAAGCTGAATATTCCAGTGTTTGAGTTCTTTAGCAGGCAGGACTACTGAACTGCTATCAAACTATGCAAGAGCTGAAATTTTGCTCAGGTTGTGTGTTTTTATAGGTGGTGCTGATGATCTTTTATGACTTCAGGTGACATTATAGTAAGGAGGAGTTTTTCCCTGTGACTGTACTGGATATTTGAATATCAACCTGTTGCATTGTGAGGTTACATGTGAAGTTTTCCCTTCCGAAGCTGGTGATGAGCAGCTTGTGTTGCTCCCCAGGAATGGCAGCCTTGCTGGTGTCAGCAAAGATTCCATAGGAGCCTTCTGTGGGACTCCTGCTGAAGTACAACGGGTTCCATTCTGGTAGATGGGTCTGGATTGTCAGCCACAGGTGTTTGCTTTTATTCCTATATTTGGCAAGAGTGTCACGATGGAAGTATTTATAGCAAGTGCTAAAGCTACTGTCTTCTCAGGAGGTTCTCCAGACGGAGAGGTCGCTTCGAGTGCAGTGTGAGGTTGGATCCTCATTCCCTTTCTTCAAAATTCCTGTATCTTTAAGCTTCGTGCTATAAAAATACAGATGCGTATTGAGCGCCAGTAAATTCTTTATGCGTACGCAGGGCAGGTGAGTTACTCAGCCACGTGAAGGACACAGCTGGATGCTTCTCTTAATATTTGTCATGCAAAATAATATTATTCCAAAAGGTTTTTTGTATGTATCCTCCCTTCAAAGCTAGGCCAGCTTGTTTGAATACTTTTAACAGTGCAGAGGGAAGGTTGAAATATTGATTGGTACCATAGAGAGGTGTCAGCTTGTCACGGTGACAACTGGCCTGTTCGTCTGGTACCCGCTACAGATCACAAACTGGAGTAGAGATCTGTGTCACAACAAACAGTTGCAGGGTGGCAGAGCAGCGGAGGGCGGCAGAGCCCCGTGTCCCCTCTGGTCCCAGCCCTGCTCCAGCAGGGTCACCACAGTCTCAGGGGACACCCCAAGGACGGAGACTCCACCAGCTCCCCAGGCAGCCTGTGCGGTGCCCGGGCACCTCCCGGGGAACACGTGTGTCCTGGTGTGCAGAGGGACCCTCCCGTGTGTGCGGACGCCTGTGTCCCTGCCGCCGGGGTACCCGTCACCCGTGCAGCGAGGGCCCGCTCCCGGCCGGCCGGCCGCGGGGCTGAGCGTGGCGTGTGGGAGGGAGGAGGAGTGACCTGGTTTCAGTGGAGTGTCTGAAGGTTTCGTATCAGTCTGGAGCGAGTTGAACTTGTCTGATTTATTGGAGGATGGGCTGATCAGAAATGAGGGTAAGAAAACCCTGCTTGCTCCTCTGGTGTGTCGGGGTGCCGGTGACGACTCGTGGGAACGTCTCCTGTGTAGAACGCTGTTTGGTGGGCGCAGGTGGTCAAATACCTTGGCCAACCCTGCAAATGCCTTTTTAAGAATGCAGTTTGCTCAGGCCGAGCAGCGAGCTCACACTGAGTGTCCCCTTACCGCTTCAGCTGGGCGCGTGCTGGCGTGGGGCTGGAACGTGTGTGAAGAACTCGTGAATGATGTGGAGAGGCAAACAATACCCTTACAATATGCTGGTAATAAACCGTGCCATACGTGCTTCAGGTTCTAATACATTTTTGAAAGTATTTAATTGAAAATGTTTGCTAATAGATGCTTTCTTGACCCATGTCATCTCAGTAAGGACAGGCAGGACTTGCCTGAGTCTGCTTGAATCTGTGTTCTGCCATTTGCTTTTTTCCCCACAGATATTGAAGTACTTTGTCAAAAATCCAGGAAGCACTTACATGTATAGATAACTGAAATATCTGAAACTGCTGTACTGCAGCTTAGTGGAGAAAGCAAAGCTCATTTTGGGCTGTTTTCTTTGAAATGGGCTCCCCAGCGGCTGTTGGGCTGTGCAAGGCCACTGCCCCAGAATCACAAGCAGCTTTCCCTTCCATCAGTGGGGCTGAGGAAATCGGGCTTTGTCAGCAGGGCAGGCACCAGCAGCCTAATCCTCTACAGCAACATGTTCATACGTATTAATAAATGCCTCTTTATTTACCTGCCAAGTTGTGTAAAAGTCAATATTTTTAATAGTTTTGACATCTCTTCCTGATTTTTTTGTATGTACAATGCAATACCAGCAAATGTGGATCTTTTGAAACTCAGAAATCCAGAACTTATGTTGGTTTTTACTGCCTCCTTTCATCCTGCGTATCAGGGTCTGCTGCTTAAACGCATTCCAAGCCTGTTCTCTTGGGTGGGATAATTCACGGGAGGACGACCTGGCCTGGTGATGTTAGCTGGGGAGTTACAGACGCCAAAGGCCTCCTGGGGAGGTGAAGTTCACGATGTTTGTTGAGACCACATAAGTTACTTTCAAGAATGCGGTTGTATGGGGGTTTGGTGTGGTGGTGTTTGTTTTTTGTTGTGTGTGTGTGTTTTTTAACCTTGTCTCAATTTATGCAAACATGGATAATATTGAGGGGCCTCTCAGGGGCTTTTCTTGAAACGTTCTTAACAGTGTCAGTAATCCCTGACTGGGTCAAGCCAAGACTTTGTGTTGCCATTACGTTTATCAGCTTCTCATCTGGAGGTGTTTCTCTTGGAAGCTGCGATCTGCTGTGCGTTCTGTTCTCCCGAAGCTGGGCTGTGCATCCTGCGAGCTGCGGTGTCCCATGTCCTCCCTGCGAGAACCGGAGGCTGACACAGGGCACTCGCTGTGTTTGGGTTGGAGAACAGAGGCACTGTGGCTGTTCCTGGCGCTCTGTGAGGGTCCGTGTTGGAGTGGCCAGGCGCAGAGCAGCTCTGTGAGCACACAGGGCTCTGTCTCTGTCCTGGCGAGGCTGTGGGGGCCGCGGGGACCCCAGAACGGCCAGGAGGGGGCTCGGAGCACACCCAGCCTGGCTCTGGGAGGTGGGCACGCGGGATGGAGCAGGTGCAAGAGGTCATCAGTGGGTCCTGATGGACCTTAAAGCTGTCAGGAGGACAGGATTATCCACCGTACAGGACTCCTGAGCTTTGGGGACCAGTTTCTGGCATCTGGGAGAGTTGGACCCTAAAGTTACTGAAATCAGAAAGAAGAAGAAATTCAGAAGAGGAGCACTTGCCTTGTTCTTTCCATGATCAGTATCAAGGAGTCATATCAGAAAGTACTATTTGAACCCGTCAGCGAAGGAGGGTGTGACTCCGGTAGCACAGTCTGGTTCTTTCTCTTCTGATACTCGAAATCTGCCCATCAGCAGTTTGAGATGCAGCTGGTAGAAATGGGGCTGCGGAGGTCAGACCTTCCCATCTCATTCCAGGCGATGTGGATGTCTTGAGTCTCTCAGCAAGGTCACCTGCAGCCGATTGCCATCGTTCCTGGAAGCGCGGGGAGGGAGCGGGGGGTTGGTTTGCGCTGGCCCGTGGCTGAGAGATGCATCTGCGTGTCATCTCTGTCCTCCCGGAGCGCTGGCGGAACCGCTGAGCGTGTCCTGGTTTGGTGGCTTTCGGCGCTCGTGTGTCTGATTCTGCAGGGAGGTGCGGTCTGTGCGGGGTGCCCTCCCTGCTCCTACGCTGTTTCCCGTTAGAAGGAGGCTGTGAACCCCTGAGGTCCGTCACGGTGACCGAGAGCTGCTGGCCCCAGACGTGCCCCACGGCTGCTGGTGGAGCCAGCCCTAGTGCCACCTGCAGCCAGTGCGGCGGCAGTGGGTGCTGCTTGCAGGGTGTGTCCAGTGTAACGGCTTTAAGGAACTATGTGAACAGAATATGTAATTGACCACAAAAGAGCTCTGATCTTGAGACTTTTTTCCTTAATTCCACATTGCCTTCCCCATGTTGAGTCTGCATCAGTTCTCCCTGCAAAGCTTTGTACTCCAGTTGCTCTGTTTTGTAGGTGGAATCTTGTGAAATGAAGCTGATTCAAAGCTGCAGTTGCTTTAAATAGAAGGCGACATAAATAAAAAAGTGAAATGTCTTCTTAAAAACCGAGGGACAGAAAAGGGAGTTCTGTTACTAGTGTAAACTTTACCGGGAGTGACTGCAAATTCCCTGGTTCTGATTCTGAATAAACCACGTAAAGTGCTTGAGTTCGGAGAGCAGCTGTAGTCAGTGTTCGCTGCAGGCCGTAGCCAGCAGCCGGTCAGACACGGCCTGTTACTGGGGGGCAGTCAGCCCAACACTGACCTGGGTTTGGAGTGCTTTGGGTAGTAATACATCTGATCGCTTATCAACATTAACAAGTAAGGAGGGGTTAATTTGTTGTCCTTTAGTGCACATCACATTGTGCAGCTGGTGGCTTTACCTTCCTGTGAGGTTTTTTCATGCCTTCGTTCCATATTGATCACCACAGTACAAACACATCCGTATGTGCTGAGAGTTCTCTTGACCATGTGCTTACCATCAGGTCTTGTTTGGTAAGTAATAATTGTGATGTTGCGGAAAAGCTAGATACTTCTGTTTGCTGACTTCATCTCTAGGCTGTTCTTAAGCCACTTATTTCTTGAAGTGTTTACTTCAGTTTGGGCACTGTTAGAAATAGTGTAGGTGTACAAAGTGAGATACTAGCATCTCTTCTTTAGTAAATGTAGCTGAAGAGCAGAGTTCAGTTCACAGTGTTGTCAGGCTCCTATAGCTTTCCGTTGAATCCCTGGTCCTGTTGGTGCGTCGCTGGATGATCAATGACCTTATTTCTAAGACCAGGAGCACAAGACCAACAGTTTCTCATCTTAAGCTTGGTTCTTCAGTATGAGCTTTGTCTGCAACTAAGACAGCGGAGATGGAGAAGCACCTGGTGCCCCTCCTGAGCTGGGCCGTCCGGTGCCTCATCGCTGGGGACGTCCCTGTGCCAGCTCCAGTGTCCATCTGTCCTCACCCGGGACTGAGTCCTGACCTCCCGCACCCACTGGGGAGGAGGCCCCGGGTCCCCCCAGCTCTGGAGTCCCCGTCTCTCTGTCTCTGGTCCCCTCTGTGCCAGGTTCAGCTCAGGCAGTGTGGTGGGGACTTCAGGTGTCCCAGCTGTGCCCCAGCAGCAGGTACGTGGTGCTGCCTCTATGAGCTGCTTTCTCAATTGTTTCTGCCGACTGAGAGGAATTTTTAGTCATTCTCTACCCTTTCCCTGTTGATCTGGTTAAAACCAGCTGCCTCGGCAGTCTGAAGCTCAGTCGTTCTGGTTCAGACCTGCACGTTAGGCATCTTTCGTGTTACCTCTGTGGATGTGTTTTTCCTGTTTAGGTAGCACCCCTCCACAATTAACAGCTTGCTAAAATATAGCTATAGAGTAGAAAACACTTCTTAATTCTCTTAATTGTCTGAAATAATGCAAAAGCAATTTCAGCAGCAGGTGATACAAATGGGAATTTAATGAGGAAAACCTTTTCATGCCTTTTCAGATGGCTGCTTATGAATAGTACAAGAATATATAGCATATAGCGTATCAGTATAAAAATAGACTGTATAAAATAGGTGCCGTGTGGTTATAAACCACAACTTTTTATACCTAACAATAGCAACAGGGGTTTACATGCTGCAAGTCAATTAATCCTGGGAGCTAAATGCCATTCTATTTACAGTCAGAGGCTGAGGAGGAGGCTGCACAGTCCCCGCAGAGCCAGAGGGGCCCGGGCCGGCGCTGCCCGCGGAGGAGCCGCTGCCCCCGTGCTCAACCCCCGTGTCCTTCAGCTATGTGTTCTCTTCCTAGAATTGGTCGTATTTAGTTATCACTCAAGAGTGTAATGCTTCTGAAACATAAGCAGTACCAACAAAAAAGCGTATTTAGCAGCTTGATCAAGCAACTTCTGTAGCAGGTTTTGAGCTAGACTCCAGATGCCATTGGAACTCTTTCTGGAGGGTGGGGAGGAGTGACAGACACTGAAAACGGGTGATTGCTGGTCATTGCTGATGCACAGATGTTGTTATCCTTGTGAGGTTTTGGCACACATCTGCCATGGGCATCACATCACTTCGCACAGGGTTTTGTTATGATGCTGCTTCTGTTATATTTTTGTTGTTTTATTCTATGATTTCAACTATACAGTAATTACACTTAAATGGAAATAATTAAATAACTTGAAGACAGTTGTTTTAAAAGTAGTCTTGCTATAAACTTAGAAAAGGGATGGGCACTTGTGTTTCTAGCATTGGTGTAAACTTCTAATTTTAAGCCTGGCTTTGACAGGAATTTGAATACCAACTTTTCTGAAGGTTTTTCAGCTCAGCTGTTGCATTCTTTTCTAGGGCTGGTGTAGCCATACCAGCGTGAGGATGAACCGCAGCACTGGGAGGAGGGTCCTGGAGCTGGAGCGCAGTGCTCTGGTACAGCCACGGGCAGTGGGGGGCTGACCCCGTGCTTTGTCTGGTACCTTGTGCTCCGGAGCCTGAGTGCTTTGTTCAGAGGTCTCCGATGGCCGTGGCGGGGGTGTGCGGGACCGGCTGTCGGGGGCGGGTGCTGGGCCGGCTCTGTGCCGTGGGCCGGTGCCCAGCAGGGTCCCTGGGGCGCTGCCATGCGCCGCTCAGCACAGCGCCCGGACAGGGCGCCAGATGCGTGAGGGTGACGGGCTCCCGCTTGCAGGGTTGCTGATCGTTGAGGTTACCCTGCTCAGCTTTAACTTGATCAGGTGCTCCGTTTAGTATTTCATAGCTTGAGTGTGGCAGTTTCAGCTCTGACTCTTAGATCCCTTGGAGAACCCGTGTGTTTTTAACATGCAGTGGCGTGCCAAGTAGAATAGTGGGTACTGCTTGCAGAGACGTTTTGTGAAAGACACAAAATGTGAAAGGTATCTCTTGAATGCAGGTACGTATAGCGTTAGATTGGTACACAGCCTATCCATACAGGATTGTCAGTGTGACATGAGATGTTTCATCGATGGCTTTACAGTTGTCTTTTTACAATAGCAACTTGGTACAGCGTGCAAATCCACAGAGCTTGAGGATTACTTTTTCCTTTTGAAGCAGTATGTCCTTAATGGAGACCCACAAAACAGTAAGGCCTGTCCATCATTAGACTGTTCTCTAGGCATACCGTGAAGTCTGTGAACTTTTGGACGTAAACGTAACCTGTCTGGACAGCTGATTTACTCTGTAATACAGATTGAATAAGAGAGTTAGTATTTTATTATGTACCCATTGTCAATATATCTGTTTGATTCTTGGATCTCATAGGAACCCGTCAACTGCATTCTACCAAGCGTTCCATTTGAGCAAGTTCCGTGAGCCAAAGACCCTCTGGGATAGGTATGGAGTACGGAATGCATACGTGCTGAGGAATGCATACGTGCCGGGGGATGCATGAGCAGCTGCGCTCCATGCACGTTTCTCGTCATTTTGGTTTGCACAGAACCGCTGCTTGTGTTGAGAACTTCATACTGGGCTTCTGCAGCCTGAAGGCCCGAAAGGAGTCGTGGAGTGTTGGTACTGAACAAGTCTGACATATGACATGGCTTTTTCTTCCTCCTTTCCGCTATGCACGTGTTGTATATACTGTGTAAGCTGCAGGAGTGAATGCTCGTCAGCTCCTAGCTGACCTGCACTAAAATATTTACAGCTTCCTTTCCAAAAACAGGAAACTTTGGGACATTGTGGCTGTGGAGTCCCGTGTCAGAAAACCAGTTGTGAAAATGTTCTATTTAAACGCAATTTTGGCATCTGAAACCTTTTGGTCTCAGAAGCAGGAAAAGAAACGTTCTGGCTTGCCTTCATTCTGCTGAAGTGAAGCTGGAGGGGAACAAACACCAACCGTGACCAGATACGGTGGAGTAAACCCGCCGAGTTAGCACCGGACTCATGGCGAGAAACTGCAATGAGGCGCAACAAAGTCTTATCTGTTGTGGATGTGACTTGTCAGAGGCCGTCACTAATTCCTCAGTAGCTGCAGACTGTTTGCTCCCCGCACTTCAGTGGTGCTGAAGTGTTGGTTTGGTTTGGTGTGCTCTGTGTTGGCTTCCCTGTGGGTGTCCCTGGAGCGGTGTGCGGCCCCGTGCTGGCGATGCTCTGCTTGGCGCTGCTGCTTGGCGAGCTGTGACCACCGCCACCGCGCGGCTGCGCCTGACCCAGAGCGTCACCCGGTCCCGACAGCTTGCTTGGCAGCCGTTTGTGTGCCTGCAGCACTGCTGGTGACGGCCCTGCTCACGCACCCTGCCCCTGCTCTGGATTTGGCCGCTCTGCTGGCACCGGGCTGAATGTCACTAGCACATCTCCCTTTTCTAGCGGAAACTTGTCTGAAGTTGCATTTTTGCTTGAAGCTCTGGGTGATGCCGCTTCCGTGTATTTATGGGATGGAGCTGGTATTTGGGTTCCAATTAGGCTCATTATTTAGCTGAAATAAACTTCAGGGCCTTGAATACGAAATGGTAGTTAGAGCAGAAGCTCACCTTAAGGTCTGGCCTTCCTCTGTTTCTCTGTTTGTGTGTCTCTTAACTTGAAATAATCTGAAGATGAGGAAGCTGATTCAAAAAACCCTAAAACGGATTTATGATTAAGGTTGAGGCTTCACGAATCTGAGGTCTGTGTGCAATGGCTGAAGCGAGTACTGGAAATGTGGGATATAGAAAACACTGAATTCAGGTAGGGAATGTAAAAGGCTTCCTTTAAAAACTGTCTGGCTGCTTTGCTGGTGAACACTTTGGTGAAAACAGGTATTTGTAAAAACAGAAGCAAACTGGTCAGGATTGATGCAAGCTTAAACTTCTAATCTGTTGCAGTTCCAAAGTGTGTGACAGGGTTTGGCAGGTTTTGCATTTATAACCCAGTTATTAGTTTTTAAGATCACATTCTGTAGTTTTGCTTTAGTAGATGACTGCAACTGGAAAGCTTCCAACAGTAAACTTCCAATGAGAACTTAATGGAGGAAGCTTGCAGGGCAGGGCCGGGAGAGCTGTTCTGGGTTTGACAGCATCTCCTCGCCCGGTGGGTTTTGTTGTGTTCCACGTCCCTGTTCCGTGGCTTCCACCACACGAGCTGCTCTCGGGGCAGGAGGCGGTGAGAGTGGCACCCGTTGGTAGCCTTGTCAGGGGAACCTTCTCACTGCCTTGGGTGTTCTCACGTTCTCATGTGGCTTCAACAAACCACAGAAACCTGAAGCATTTGCACAGATACTTCTTTGAGGCCAGATAACTGATTGTGTTGAGAAGCTGCTGTTATAAAATCTCATCGGTGGATGGAGGCTGATTAAACTTGCCTTAACTGTTTCAAAGGTAGGTGAGGATGGAATAGACAACCCATCTCGGTAAGACATGAAGAGTGGCTGGTGAAGGGGCTACAGTCGCTTGTTAATGAATAAGCCAGAGAGGGAAGAGCATAATTAACACCCTGGTTTAGTCTGTCGTTCAGTTGTGAGCAACACAAGTGTGGGGACACTTGAAGACAGCCAACTGTTCCGTGAGAAGGGCGGGTGGGCAGTTGGATGTAGAGCAGGACCGGAGATCCTCGGTGGCCCGTCTGCCCGAGCCCCGGTGTCGAGCGTCTGCCCAGCGCCAGCGGAGCGCAGCAGATGTGGAGCGTGCGGACGGGCCGTCCCGCGGGGCTCCGGGGTCTGCGCCCTGTGGGGGCTCTGCGTGGAGTCTCCTCCGCTCCAGCGTTAGTCGTGTGCAGGGATGGGCTTGGTCATCCCAAGGCATGAGGTGAAGTGTACAGCAACTCTTGATGCCAGCATTTAAAAGAAACATCAAGAGCAAGAAAATGCGTGCATCCCGGCAGCCTGCTGGGCTGTGACTTGCTGCTGCGAAATCCCTTGGGAAAGCAGCGTGCAGATAATCACTGATACAGCTGAACACAGGGGGTTTTGTTACGGACTGAAGAACCTGCAGCTGCAGAATCGGTTTCCATCGTGTGGCCCGCAGGGTTGGTGGTGGAACGCTGTTGCTGGGCAGTGCCCAGCTCGGGCTGTTGCACTCGCGTTCCTAACGCGTCCAACGTTGGCGTGAACACGCGTTATGAGGATGGGGCATCTCTAAATTAACCACTGCATCCTTTTGATAAACACACTGAGCGAATTAAGCTCCAGATGCCTCTAGTTTGAAGTTTTATTCCTAGTCTTTCTACCTCAGTTTGGAAGTGAATTTTGCCCTTGGGCGTGTGTCTGGAGAAGGACAGCGATGTCTAAAGACACGAATGGTGAAAATCCAAGCTGGGTGCGGGGCGCTTGGTGAATTCACCACTGAAATACATCTTGGTGCCTGTGAATGTCAGGTGAGGTTCAAGGTTCAATTTTCCTCCAACCATTAACAAATTAATATTAAGACATTAACATTTTTGCTGTCTCCTGATCCACTTACCCTTAATTTTTCCATTAGTCACTTGTTTTATTCTCTTTCCCGTCCTGTGAACGGTGTTGTTGAGTTCTGGACTAGTCTAGAGTAAGCGAGCTTTCTGGAACTGCAAAAATCCACCTTAGAAAGAACCCTTAGTTGATGATTATATGATACCTGTGTTTTCAGTGAAGTTGTACACTGGTGTGTGTTGTGCCACCAGAGCTACCAGAACAACACTGCAGGTGCTGGATGATACCGAAACGCCCTTCAGCGGTGTCGTACCGTGCCCTCGGGACACCGCCTCTCCATAGGAGCAGTTTCTGCAGCCGTGGAGTCAGAACTATACAGAGGCTTTTAAGAACACAACGGCTTCTGGAAAGTGTCATTGCCGTAAACCGAGTAACACGCATTAGAAATTAGACTTGCTCTTAGATTTACCAGTTCTCCTCCCGTTTTCTTAATCTGTGTGTACATGATTGTCTCACTTTGTTTGCGAGACATTTGAAACCAAAAAAATGCCAGTGCTGCCCTTGAGCTGTGGGCATGCAGGAGAAATGTGCCCGAAACACTACATAATTGTAAGTGTTCGAAAACACACCGTGTTCCGAATGCTGCACGCCTGACTGTGAGCTATAGCTAAGCAGCCTTCTTAGCAGTCAAAGTTTGGTTTGCCCATTGGCCTTTCAAAGTAAAATGTGAAAAAATTACATCTAAGCCACTAGGATTTTTTGTAAAGGTCAAAGTTATGATTGCTCAGGCTAAATAGGGTTTGCCTGTCTGGTGTGGAGGGTGGGAAGGAGCTGGTTCACCGTCCGTGTCTGGAGGAGGCGGTAGGTGCTTGGCTGCAAAAGCTCAATTGGAGTGAGGGGATGTTTGCAATTACAAAAAAAAAGTTTCTAATGCATCCATTTCAGCTGTCTTGCATTGTTTGATGCGGAGTTTTTTTCTCTGTATTACAGCTTTGACAGAAATTGTCAGAGTTCTGTGGTTCCTGGAGCACTCGGCTTTGTCTGAAAGCACAGCACAGTGGTTGGTCTTTATTCATAGGAGCTAAATGGTTTTGTACATAACCGCACCGTAAACCCACAGGAACGGAAGAGCAAAGTCGCAATCTCAAAGTTAACTAGAAAAGTATTGACGACAAGTGTCTGATGTAGCTGGGAAGAGGCTTAGACGGTGAGGTGCTGGAGCTGTGTTCTTGTGACCTGGGTGCTTAGGTCTCGCAGTGTGGATCACAAGCCACGTTCAGTTTAGAAATAGAGGCTGTTAGTCCCTGAAAAGCCGGGTCTCGGTGCTGACAGTTCTTGTGAGCCTGGTTAAATGGCTTTGTCGGAGCAGTGTCGTATTCTTTCAGTTCTCTCTTCTTATGTAACCAACAGTGCTGAGCATGTTGCCAATACTCGTTTTAAAAAGCCGCCAGTAGTTTTTTCTGAACGCTTGGGTTCAGCGAGCGTTACGTACTTTCGGAGCGAGGAGTTTCCAAGCAGACCGGGCACTTTTCCACGTTAACTCTTTGAAGTGTAGCTGCACGCTGCTGATAGCACCTTCCACGGCTGGGAGCTTTATCAGCGGTTATCGCTGCCGGGGCTGGGGCCCGTCCAAGAACTGCGGCCCCGTGTCAGACACGGGGACAGAGCCGGAGGGCTGGCACGGGAGAGAGGACGGGACCCGGGGCGGGAGGGCTGGCGTGGGGACGGAGCCCGGACCGCGGTGGGGCCGGTGCTGCCCGGGCCGTCCCGCAGCACTGGGAGCCCCATCCGGCTGCTGGGAACACGGGACTGGTCCGGTGCTGCCCTGGGGAGAGCGGTAGGCCTGTCCCAATGGAGAGATCAGGGGCGTCAGCACCCCTGGAAATCGGGGCGCCCGCCCGTGCCCCTGCAGAGCTGGGCTGTGGGGATGTGGCTCCACATCTTGTTCTGCACCATACGCACGTGTTCTCGTAGCGGTGGCCGGGCTGTGTTGTTGGGCTGTTCTGCACCGGTCGGTCTCTGGAGCAGGACCGGGCCCAGCGGTGCAGCGCGGTTCTGGATGTTAAACGTGATCTGCGAGAATTCATTGAAACCGAGCGGGTTCGCTCACCTCCTACTCCGCTGTTGTCTGCAAATGGTAAATACAGCGGGGGCTCAGCGACCGGGGAGGAACATTCAAGTAAAGCTGGAGAACAGACACTGTAACAGTGTTTTTTCTTCAATGCTTTATGAAAGCAACATAGAAATAAAACCAGAGGTAAAGACCCCATGAATATCCCTTGAATCCCTCTTTTCCCCAGTGAAGAAAACTGAAAAATGAGGCAAGGAATCAAAGCAGCTAATTTACTGTTTATTCTCATGCATTTCTGGGGTTCCAGGTGTTATAAGCATAGTTTAAGGAGCAGTGTCTCTTAAGAGACCGAGCAATGCAGTGGGGGAGCAGAAGCCCCAATCAAGTGCCGAATTCCTGAATCCGGAGCTTTAGCCTCAGTGAGATGTTCCAGGAGCCCCGCGGGTGCGGATGGGTGCGCAGCTTAAATCAAATGATACTGTAATGCTCACTACGTTTTCTCCTTATGTTTACAGTGCATCTGGTGCAAGTGTTGTTGCCATTGACAACAAAATAGAACAGGCAATGGTAAGTAAAATACAAGTTATTATTTCTGAAAGGATTAGCGGCTCGTCACTGAGCATAAGTGTCCAGCTGCACGTGTTTGTGAGTCTGCAGCATCGCTTGCGTCAGACTGAGACCATCCCTTGAGAAAGAGGTTTTTCTGTCTCAGCGATGGGATGACCACAAACCAGCTTTGCTCTTACTGCTGGTCCAGTAGTGTTCCTAAACGAATTTCCCTACAAATTTGAGTGAACTAGCTGATTGAACTTAAAAGGTGCTGAAAATAAATAGCACGTTTAGGTCTCTACTGAAGTTCACTACTAGTTTTTCTTAATTGCCACTTATGCTGTGCCATCCTTGACATTTTGTTCAGCTTCAATTCCATCTGTTTGATTCCTCACTTTCTGGTTTGTGCCCCTGGGTGCTGGCGCAGGCTCTGGCTCCAGGTCAGAGCTCTGGGACCGGTGCGTTCACTGGGTGGAGCTGGACCGTAGGTCCAGACCTTGTCTTCAGCGTAACCGAGGGGGCTCAAACGCTGGAAGCAAGCTTTGGGTGTAAGGACCAGTTTTCAGTGAGTGCGAGAACTCTTGGAGGCCGCTTGGTTCAGACGGGTTTGGTTTCCCGGGCTCCCACTGACTGCAGCGGCAGCGGTAAAATAGTGAGCGTGGGGAGTGGAGTGGAAGGAAACTTGTTTGACTTGGAGTAACCGTGACCTTGTTCTTCCCAGGATCTAGTGAAAAGCCATTTGATGTATGCAGTAAGAGAAGAAGTGGAAGTCCTGAAGGAACAAATCAAAGAATTAGTGGAAAGAAACTCTTTACTTGAACGAGAGAACGCACTGTTGAAATCTCTCTCCAACACTGAGCAGCTGTCGCAGCTCTCCAGCCAGCAGGGCCCCCCCGGCAGCACCGCGCAGCCCGCGCAGCCCAACGTCTCCTCCGCGTAACGCCGACCCACAGCCTCTCCGTGTGCGCTGCCCTTCTTAGACCCGAGAGCAGCCTGTCCGTGTGCGCTGCCCTTCTTAGACCCGAGAGCAGCCTGTCCGTGTGCCGCTGGTCTTGTTAAACCCGAGAGCAGCCTCTCCGTGTGCCGCTGGTCTTGTTAAACCCGAGAGCAGCCTGTCCGTGTGCCGCTGGTCTTGTTAAACCCGAGAGCAGCCTGTCCGTGTGCCGCTGGTCTTGTTAAACCCAAGAGCAGCCTGTCCGTGTGCCGCTGGTCTTGTTAAACCCGAGAGCAGCCTCTCCGTGTGCCGCTGGTCTTGTTAAACCCGAGAGCAGCCTGTCCGTGTGCCGCTGGTCTTGTTAAACCCGAGAGCAGCCTGGTCTTGTTAAAGCCGAGAGCAGCCTGTCCATGTGCCGCTGCCCTTGTTAAACCCGGGAGCAGCCCGTCCGTGCGCCGCTGGTGGTCTTTGCTGGGGCTGGAGCGAGCGGCCGTGCTTGTGTCGCGTGTCTGGCCGCATCAGTGTTGGACAATCACGGGGCGGTGCCGGGGGCAGTGCCGGGGGGCTGTGCCGGGCCGGGGGGCGCGGGTGGCGGTGCCGGGGCAGCGCTGGGGGTGCGGGGCGGGCAGGGAAGGGGTGCGGGGCGGGCGCTCTCCGGGTTTCCATCCCGCTGCACGGATCGCTTTGAGCCTCGCTGTCTGGTAAGAAGTCAGAACTCATCCGAAGAGCCACTGTTCTTTCAATATAAGCAACGTTTGCCTACGTTAGTTTCATGTATTTGTTTTATTTATTACAGGGCTGCTATTTTCATAATGTACATGAACAATGTCACAGAACTTTTTTTTTTAATAAATGTATGTATCAGTAAAATGATAGATGGGATTGCGTTTAATAGGTAAAATGTTTAGGCAATAATTGAACAAAGAATCCTGGCATATTTCTAACACTAATGGCAATTTACCTTTGGTATTTATTTACGGTAGTAAAGATCCAGCTTGAATGTAAATTTTGTATAGAGTGTAAGTATGAAGACCATAGTGCATCTGTACAGGTAGTCACCAGTTCTTGTGATATAATAAATAATCGATGGGCTATTTTGATGAAGAAAACTTTGCTCATTTCTGTTTCTACTTTCCGATAGAGAGAAATTGCCATGATTCCTCCGCTTTTTGACATTTCGTATCATTTTTTTGGGGGTGGGAATAAAAAGCTGTGAAATTGTTCAACCTACTTTGTAACCAAAGAAGCAAAGCTGTGTAACTGAGTTGGGTTTTGTTTTGGGTTTTTATTTGATAATGCACATTCTCTATGTATTTTATTTAGTGTTTCCTCATTCACACCTTTCTTTGCTGTCCAGCATGATCTGCATGACTTATAATCTTTGAACCACTTTCGTACCTCATGTTTTTATCCAGCACTCTTATTGTATATGTAACAGTCTGTGAACAATGTCGAATAAAGCGAGAACAGCTGGTGGTGGTGGAGCTGAGCTGGTGTGCTGTGCACTGGTTGGTAATAATGAAGTGAGCCATCTTTTGTTCATTTAAAATGGTGTTTTGAATTTCGTATGCGGAAAACGTTTTGTTACATTGCAGATTTTAATGTATTTAATAAATGCAACATGCAGATTAAGTGCAGTGTATACTGAGTATTTAAATTAAAAATGTACATTTCATAAATACAGTTTCAAGAGAGACCATCATTTGTGTAAACGATGCAGTGTGTCAAACTGATGTACAAATATATATATTTTAACACGTTTTCTGAAATTAAATTGCAGTTTTGTTGAATATTTTGGCTGTAGATGTTGTAACAGTGTAAGTTCAGTAGCACTTTGTCTTAACCAAGTGGAGAAAGGTGACTTCAGTCAGCGGGTGACAGTGATGCCGAACTGGGAGCGCTCCTCTCGCAATGGAGCCTTTTCTCCTGGGGAAAGCAGCGTCCTGGCCGTCCCTGCGCCTTGGTGGCCGTCCCTGCGCCTTGGTGGCCGTCCCTGCGCCTTGGTGGCCGTCCCTGCGCCTTGGTGGCCGTCCCTGCGCCTTGGTGGCCGTCCCTGCGCAGGTACGTGCATGCTGGCCCCGTGGTGGCCCTGGCCCGGGCTGGTGGCCCCGGCGCAGCCCCCAGCAGCGGTGCCGTCCGGAGCGCTCGCCCTGGGCTCCCTTTCCCTCCAGCCCCGCCACGGTCGCCCAGTGTCTTATCCTCGCGTGTGTCTAACTCTGGTCAGGTTTATTTGTTAGGTGAAACCAAACAAAAGCAACGCTGGAAACTCCAAGCTTTGGTGTCTTCAGATCTCAAGAAGCATCTTTGTCCTGTGTTCCAGACGCCCAGAGCATCGCACATTCCTGGTAAGCACCAGTTCACACCAGAGTTCCAAAAAGCCACGTGTGTATGTGTGTCAAAGTGCTCACGGGAGAATTGGATTAGAAGGACCTTGCTGCAGGTGCGGGTTGGTGCTCTGGGCACTCGTGTTTGCTGCTGTAGGTCCCGCAGTGAAATGAGCTTTGCGTTCGAAGGAGAGAAGGGAACACGTCGGCAGCGTGTCGTGCCGCCCCGGTGTGAGCAGCGGCTCCGCCCGGCTGGGTGGTGAGGATGATGTGCTGAGACCGGCTGCTCAAGTCAGCAAAAAGGGGCAAACTGGGGACTTGTGGGAACAGAGGCCCTGCAGTGAGGAGCTGCTTAGAACTTTCATGGGGGAATGCAGTGGCTGTCAGTACGTCCTTCAGGAGGGAAGCAGGAGATGTTTGATGCGTGGCTGAGGTCAGTGTCCTGATGGGAGACTCAGCCGAGCCTTCCTGTGGCCCTGTCTGTGCGCGGTGTCCCCGTGGCCCTGTCTGTGCGCGGTGTCCCCGTGGCCCTGTCTGTGCGCGGTGTCCCCGTGGCCCTGTCTGTGCGCGTCCCCGTGCAGCGCGGTGCCCGTGGGAGCTCTGCTGTGCAGCCACCTTGCACCTCTTGCGGCTGCTCTGGAGAGGGGTTTTCTCCAAAAGAAGAAAGCATTTAGTAAATCTGCTCAAAATGGGGGATAAAACAAAGACTAAACTGATTCTGTTAGAAATCCTTTGTTTGCTTTGCTCCTCTCCTGTCGGTTTGGGGTTGGGTTTGAGCTTTCTCCTACCGGTGTGCTGTACCCTGCTCCAGGTGCCGGCCCAGCGCGCTGTGCGAGCGCCGTGAAATGGCAGCAAAGGGCTGGGAGGTGCTGCCGGGCGAGGGAGGAGCAGCAGGGACGGCCGCCCTGACATCGGGTGTTTGATTTCGGGGAGAGGGGAGGAAGGCTGCTTGACGAATGCCGTCGGGCGGTGCTGTCGGGCTGTGCTGCTTTGTGTGCGCGGTGTCCGCGTCCTGCTGCTGCGCAGCTTCCCTTTGTCGTCCCCACGTGTGACGGAACTGGCGACGTCAGCGGTGTCTGCATGGTGTGGAGAACGAGGGACCTGCGCTCGGGTCGGGCACTGCCCCCCCGGCGGTGTCCGCAGGGCGTGGGGACCCGAGGGACCTGCGCTCGGGTCGGGCACTGCCCCACCGGCGGTGTCCGCAGGGCGTGGGGACCCGAGGGACCTGCGCTCGGGTCGGGCACTGCCCCCCCGGCGGTGTCCGCAGGGCGTGGGGACCCGAGGGACCTGCGCTCGGGTCGGGCACTGCCCCCCCGGCGGTGTCCGCAGGGCGTGGGGACCCGAGGGACCTGCGCTCGGGTCGGGCACTGCCCCCCCGGCGGTGTCCGCAGGGCGTGGGGACCCGAGGGACCTGCGCTCGGGTCGGGCACTGCCCCCCCGGCGGTGTCCGCAGGGCGTGGGGACCCGAGGGACCTGCGCTCGGGTCGGGCACTGCCCCACCGGCGGTGTCCGCAGGGCGTGGGGACCCGAGGGACCTGCGCTCGGGTCGGGCACTGCCCCACCGGCGGTGTCCGCAGGGCGTGGGCCGGCGGTGGGCACTGATCGCCGGTGCTCTCCCGGGGTGGTGACTGTGCTTGGGGGCTCTGCGGAGCGCATGCAGCCTGTGCTCTTCCACGGTCTGTAGTAACGGCTTTGGACTCGTTCTATAGCTGCAGCCCGACGGACAGCAGCGGCTCGGCTGTGGCGTGGGGCTGTCCCTGCGGCCGTGGGCCGGGCACGGGTGGGAGAGGCGGCGATGGCACAGAGCACGCGCTGCTCTTGTGATCCACCCGTGCGTTTCGCTCTGGGGACGGTCTTGTGTTCCTGTCAGAGGACTCGGAGCTCCCGTTGCTGTTTGATGAGCACTGGGGTGACAGCCGGTGACTCCCGGGTCTGTGTCGCCGCAGCAGCCGGGCCAGCCCTTCTCCCCTGTCCCGGCCGCGGGGCCGGGGCGGCACCGCCGGGGCTTCTGTTCCTCCGTCGGGCGCCCGCGGGTCCTGCGGCCGAGGGGCTTGCAGGGCTCCGGTCCCGGGCAGCGTTGGGCTGTGTTCGCAGCTCCTGTCCCCGCGGCGGCGGGTATCTCACGGGCTGCGCGGTGCGGCTGGGCCGCGGGGCCGGGCCGGGGCTGCGGAACCGCCGCGCCGGTGCGGGCCGCTCGGCCCTGCCGGCTGCTCGGCGGCGGCGGCCGCGGGGCCGGGCCGGGGCTGCGGAACCGCCGCGCCGGTGCGGGCCGCTCGGCCCTGCCGGCTGCTCGGCGGCGGCAGCCGCGGGGCGGCGCAGCGGGCACGGAGCGGGCGGGCCCAGGGAGCGGGCGGGCCCGCGGCCTCAGGCCGGATCCCGGGGCGGCTCCTCCCGCCTCAGCCCGGCCCTGCGGAGCCGCTGCCCCCGGTGCCCAGAGGGCCGGACGGAGCCGCGCAGGCCCGGTCCGTTCCGTGTGCCCAGCCCGAGCCGCCGCCGCGGGCTCCTCCCGCTCCTCTTAAGCCGCAGTGTCACACACGGCTGGACGCGCTGAGCACGGAGAGCGCTGGTCACAGGAGACCGGCTGCGAGTTTCATGTGCTCAGTGAAGTCACTTGTCCCGCGCAACGCGAAGTTGCTGCAAAATAAAGATCCGCTGCTCGGGAGGAATAACCGGGGGCATCCCCGTCCCCCCGCGGTCACCTCCCCGTCCCCCAGCGGCCACCTCGCACGCATCCCGTGCTCGCACCTGCCCGAGCCAGGGCTGCCGGCGGTGCCGGAAGCTGCCGTGCTCCACACGGGCAAAGCGAGGGGCGGTGTCTGCGGGGCAGCCCCCAGAACAGAGACCAGAGCCGCGGGAGCAGCCGCTGAGCCCGCAAGGGACAGGCTGGGCCCGGGGGACACGGAGCTGCCCCCGCTCACCCCACGCCCGGACCAACACGGGGGCTCCGGCCACAAAGCGACTCGTCTCAGGAAAAAGCGAGTTAAGCTGCATGCAGGACAAAGTGGCCTAAGGCACCATTTTTCCAACTTCAAAACAAACACAAGTCGCATTTGAAAAGAGCTTTATTTAAAATGAGAGATCACACACGCTTCCCCCATCACCACTTACAAAATAAGCTTGTCCAAGCACAGGAATGTCCATCAGCGCTCGGGGCTGGGCCCACTGCTCCACTCCAGCCCCGGTGATTTCATACGAAATACAACAACTCATACAAAAGATCAGCTCCTTCACAGCTAACAGGCATGTAATTAACCTCTACAGAAACCTCTTCCTACCACTTGTAACATAACCAGATTTTAAATTTGTCTTCTGCTAAGAAACCTGAAAAAAAGAAGGAATCTTCCTGTAGCAGCTGCGCACACAGAGCAGTGTCAGACGCCGGGGTCCCACCGCAGCCCGCGGCCGCCGCCAGGCCCGGGCCACCGGCAATGAGATACGGCCAACAGCAGCAGTTCCCACTGTGATCTCGTTACGGATGTGAGGAGGGGGGGTATTTTCTTTATTTCTTCAGTAATCACTAAGGAGGAGCTGTGGCCATCCATAGGGAAGCAGTTAAGAACTGGGTCCATCACTAGATGAAACTGAGTTGAAAGCAGGATTTACCTTAAATAGGATTAAATATATTATCGCAAGACATACCACACGCTGCAGATGCTGCACGGAGAAGCAGAACTGTGGGCAGGAGGGGCAGGGTCCCGGTGCCTGCACGAAGCATTCCCACGCAGCATCGTCACATCGTCACTGTCACCGCTCGTCGAGCGTTGTCCCAGCAGCGTTCACAGGGCGGCCCCAGCGCTCGGTGCTCCGAGGCTCCAGCGTCAGGTCGTGTCGCAAACAGCGGCTGCTCGGTCCTGCCGGTTCCTAATTGAGTAACACCCACTAACTCTATACAAACAAGCATTTCGTATTTATTAGGACAAGAGGCATAGGATGAAGGTTTCCGTTGCAGTAAGCGTTGGAGCGCTAACGCACTGCTGCATGCTGCAGTGAGACTACGCGTACAGAGGGGACGACGCACTTTGGTAAGCTACAGCCCAACCGCTTCGCTATGAACATGCTCCGCACTCCAGCGACTACGAAAGCCCCGGCTTCTGACTTAAATAAAACCATTTCCAGCTATACAGAGGCTCGAACAGATCCCAAAAGCGGCGTTTACAACAGATGCCGGTTCCTAAGTATCTACATGGCGTACAGCGTGGCGGGTCTGCACGCTGCGCTGAATAAGTGGGTCCAGGACCGCAGGTCAACAACAGACTTTTATTGCTTTGTACATGTGGTGCTGGTCAAGGCACTGTGGCACGGGCTAGAAAACTCGGAATGACTCGTGAAGGGACCTGGAATGCGCGACGGCCGGTGCCGAGCGCGGCTCCGCGGCAGCTGTGGGGAACCGGGGCTGGCGGCGCCGGGGGGCCGGGACAGTCCGTGGCGGCGGGGCCGGGGCGGCCGCTCCCCAGGACGCGCCCCTCACATGCCCATGCGGATGCTCTGGATGATCTGGAAGATGGCTGCAAGAGAGCGGAGGGCGGGATGGCCGAGCAGCGCCCGCGGGACGCGGGGTCCGCAGCGGCCGTCCGCGGGCTGTCCGGGGGCTGTTCCGGGGCTGTCCCCGCAGGCCGTCCCCGGGCCGCTGCGGGGCCCAGCGCTCCGCCCGCGCCGCCCCGCCCGCTTACCTGATCCGCAAACCACGAAGATGAAGAGCGCCAGCAGCCATGGCCCGACCGACGCCTTCTCCTCCGGGGCCGTCCTCTGCGGGCACAGCACCGCCGTCACCCCGGCCCGGCCCCCGCCCCGGCCCGCCCCGCCCCGCCCCGGCCCCCCGCGCACCGAGGTCTTGGCGACGTTCCCGCGCTGGGTGATGTTCTTGCTGTGCTTCTCGTTGGCCATGCGGATGCGCTGCTTGGCCACCATGGTGCGGCCGGGCCCGCGGCTGCTCCGGCTCCGCCGCTGCCAGCGTCAGCACCGCGCGGCGCCGCCCGCCGGAAACACGCGCCGCCGCGGGGCGGGGCCGCCGCCCGCCGCCAACCCGCGCGCCCGCCGGCGGGGCTTCCGGAGCGGCGCGCGCCGCGGCGGGCGGAAGCGGCCGCCCCGCGTCACGTGCCCGCGCCCCCCCGCCCCGCCCGCCCCCGCGGCGCGCGACGTGGACGTCTCTGGGGCGGCCGCGCCGCCGCTCAACCGGAAGCGGAAGTCGAGGCCTCCGCGCCAAGATGGCGCCGCCCGCGCCGCTGCTCGCAGGTGCGCGGGGACGGGACCGGACCGGAACGGAACGGGACCGGCGGGGCTGCGGCTGCGGCGGGAGGGGCGGGTGGCGCCGGGCCGAGCCGAACTGAGCCGAGCCGAGGCGGCACGGTGCCCTCCCGCGCCCTCTGCCGCTCGCCTCCCCGGGACGTGCCGCAGCGGCGTGGCCGGGCCGGGTCCCGGTGCCCGCTGCTTTGCCCGAGCAGGGCTCTGCCGGCCGCGCCGCTGCCCCGCGGTCACGCTCAGCCCCTGCCCGGCCCGGGCCTCCCCGGGGCCGCCGCGGCAGGTGCCCGGTCTGCTTGATCTGCTTTTCTGTCGGGAAAATCCGGGAAACGGCCTTTAAACATCACAGGAACTGTAGCGCTGCGAGGCCGCACCCCCCGCCCCGTCCCTGGGGTCGTGTCCCCCTCCCCCCGCCCCGTCCCTGGGGTCGTGTTCCCCTCCCCGTCCCTGGGGTCCCCGGGGTCCCCTCTCGGCGCTGCCCCGGCTGTCTCAGCACAATTTACACTCTCGATTTTCTTTACAACCCTCTCGTTTATTCTAAAACGTGAGGGGGGAAGGCGCGTGCAGGTCTCGAGATTCGCAGAATGGGTAAAGCTTTTGCTTTGGGCAATTTTCTGAATTTGCTTGCTGATTCTTGCAGTGAGAGGATCCGAAGGGCTTTACATGGTGAACGGGCCACCCAGCTTTGCGGAGAGCACCGCCTTTCGAAGGTACCGTTGTTAACACCAATTTTGACCTGTTACACCAGGGTGGTAATTTTCTAAAAGGGAGAGGTAGACTCTAGAATTGAAAAATGCACAAGTGATGTTTTTCTTAGTGTCGGTAGTCAGAGAACGGATGGGTTTGGAGGTTTTGTGGGTGCCTGACGCCGCATTGCCCGGGTGGTAATCGCGGAGCGGGGTGCACAAAGTGCTGCTGCGGGGCACAGCGGGAAAACACGTGTGTGCCTTATTGTTTCTGTTAAAAATACCTTAACATGTGCAGTATGTCTGAGTACTAGTGCGCGTTTCTTGTTTCTTTAGGGACTCTGGAAAAAACTGCAAAGCTGTTGCTTTCAGCAAGGACGGTTCCCTCTTTGCCTGGTGCAATGGAGAAAAGTTGGTACACTTTATGATATGAATAGTTTCATTTGTATTAGATAAACTGGTTCAACTATGCCCCATTTACTCCTGTTTGTGTAAATGCTATTGCTGTTAATTACAGTGTTTGGATACATGCTTTAAGTGTAGTTTATTGTTGCATTATTTGCAGTAGTGGCTTGTTTCCTGAATATTTACTGGTTTTCTTATATATATAATGTATCCCTTCTCATGGAATCTGGATATGCATGGCTTTGGTTTTTGTTTTTTATAGTTCCCAGTATGGAAACTGGGAACCTGGTTTTCTGGGATTCACCTGTTAGCAGAGTTTGCAGAAAATGAGGAATCTGTGCACCTCATGCACAAACATCACCAGGTTTCTATTTTAAATAGCAGGCGCATTGTAGCGTTCACTAGAGATGGCCCTTTATGGGCGGGCATCGCGGGTTGTGCTGTGACCAGGTGCCAAGGCTGCCTCTGAAATGTCGCTGCTCTTACTAACAGGTTGAAAACCCTGCCAACGTGTGTACTGATACCATTTAGCCATTTATTTTAAAGTAGGCAGCTTAGACGTAGGATTCATTAATTTCACTGTTGTTTTTGGTTCTCTTCATTTTTCTTCAAAAGCTTCATTTTTGTCAATTGGAAAGGTCCATTTCTGGAAAATGTTTGTGGGGAAAAATGTTTTTCAGACAGTGGGGCTGTATATCCAGACCCCCAGCTCTAAACGAGACTGTTCCCATGGCAGATCTTTTCAGTCCTGCCCTGCCTCTCTGCTTTGGGTCTTTGCACCTTCACTGGGGGGAGCAGTTTGGGAGATGCTGGAACGCATGGGACGTGACCCCTGTTGTCTGTGGGTCCCACGTGGGGCGCAGAGCTGCGCTGGACCTGTCTGTGCAGCTGGCTGAGCTTGGCTTGTTGTTGTCCAGCTCCCAGCCTCAAGAGCCCAACTCTTAATTGTCATATAATTATAGATAAGAGACCTTTAAAAACACGTGGGCAAAATGCGTGTTTTAATTTGGTTAGAATCTTTCTGTCGGCTGTTGCTCAACCCTAGGGCTGTGGAAGCGTGGATGGACTCTGCAGATAGAGTGTGCTTGTTTCTACTTCAGAGTTCAAACGCTGCAGGTAAAAATATGGGATATGCTTTGAGCGTGTGCTCTCACTCAGTTTCTGTTGTGCTCGGGTGTCTGGTTTTAAAGTGCGTCATTGCAAAAATTTAGTAAAAGCAAGAGGGGAGTGAAAAACTCTCCTGATTTTGTTACACTGGCCAAATTTGGAACAGTTTCTAGAAGTGTCAAATACATGGAAAGCTACCTTGGCTATTAGCTAAGTACTGTAAGCATGTTTGATTGAAATGGCATCTCTTGGTTCCAGAGTAAACGTCGTTAATGTCACCAGTGCTGAGCTGCTGCGCTCCTTTGATCTCCCAAAGACAGTTTGCCTGGAGTTCTCGCCAAAGAACACAGTCCTGGCCACATGGCAGCCCTACACAAGTGAGTGCGCTACCGGCTGGAGACCTGCGTGGGGTAACTCCCATCTGAATTGGGTTTGCAGGCTTCCCGCTACCCGACTCGTCACTGCGGCCTCTGTCAGCTGGATGAGCAGTGCAGCAAGTTCATGGGGTAGCTGGGTGTCCAGCGAGGAGGGAGGGATGGATCTTCTGAAAGCGTCTGCTATCGGCCGCTCTCACAAACACCGGATCGGAGTGCACGAACTAGCAGTTACTCTGTTGAGTAAATCACATGTTTCTAAAACTGGCCAGCTGATGTTAGTGCAGACAGTGTGTTTGGATAATGTGCTGTTCGAGCAGTTTATATTCATAGATGGACAAGGAAACCTGTGGGCTGTCTGAGCGGTCGTGTCCACACCGGCACAGCCGAGCGGAGCGTTCCCCATCAGCAGAGGCAGTTTGCTGTGCTCCGCGGGGCCGACGTTCCCGATGGGACAGCGGAGACGTGTGTGTGAAGCCGCGGGTGGAGACGCTTGCTCAGACAGACAGGGCTGACACGAGTGGGACGATCTGGGACAGGGTGTCTGGGACACGAGCTGTGCGAGTGGGACGGTCTGGGACAGGGTGTCTGGGACACGAGCTGTGCGAGTGGGACGGTCTGGGACAGGGTGTCTGGGACACGAGCTGTGCGAGTGGGACGGTCTGGGACAGGGCGGGTGGGACACGAGCTGTGCGAGTGGGACGGTCTGGGACAGGGCGGCTGGGACACGAGCTGTGCGAGTGGGACGGTCTGGGACAGGGCGGCTGGGACACGAGCTGTGCGAGTGGGACGGTCTGGGACAGGGCGGCTGGGACACGAGCTGTGCGAGTGGGACGGTCTGGGACAGGGCGGCTGGGACACGAGCTGTGCGAGTGGGACGGTCTGGGACAGGGCGGCTGGGACACGAGCTGTGCGAGTGGGACGGTCTGGGACAGGGCGGGTGGGACACGGCAGCACCAGTGACAGGACTGACAGGGCTGTTGGAGAGCTGGTGGTGCTGGACAGGCTGTGGTGCTCAGAGCTCAAACCCAGCAGAATCATTCTGTACGGACTGCAGGCAGCACTGTGACTGCAACGTGGGAGACAAAGTGAATCACGTTCTTATGAGAGCCAAACGTGGGAGCACAGGACATAACTACGACGCTTGCCAAGCTTTGGATTTTGATTTAAAAACACGCATTGAAAAGTCTGTCCTCCTGTGGTCCTTGCAATGGGCGCAGAAACCCAACACATCAAATGTTAGTTCTTTCTGTAGACGGAAACGCTTCTGTGAACAGCTAAAGCCATCAGCGCAGGGTTTGGTCCCCAGGGGTGGGATGCGGCTCGTTAGAAGTTTACACCTCTTTGGTCGCTTGTGGGATGCTGAGGTGGATCCTCATCATGGTGGAGCGGATCTATCCCCCCTGTAACCCGTGCTTCTTTTTCAGCTGCTAAAGATGGCACCGCGGGGGTGCCCAACCTGCAGCTTCATGATCTGAAAACTGGAAAATGTTTGAAATCTTTCATCCAGAAGAAGATGCAGAACTGGTAAATAAGTTTTCCAAATACTCATTGTTGGTAAAGAAATGTTTCCAAAGTCTGATCCAGTAAATAGAGCTTTTAGTGTGGTGTTGGCTTCCAAAATACTGCCTGCTACCGGCTGTGTAGTGTCTGTGCGTGGAGGTATCTTTGCACGTAGTTACAGTTGTTCATTTCTTAGCATAAATCAGCATTTTGCACCAGAGAGAAATCTGGTTGTATATTTTTTACTGTGCAGGTGTTATGTGCCTGTTTGAAATGTGTCGTGTTTGAACGTGCTTGGATTTCAAAATGTAGGAAAATAAACTCCTGGACTGCTGAAGATGAGCATCGTTCAGTGTGTGTTCCATTCCTGCTGACACAGGTGTCCTTGCTGGGCAGATGATGAGAGCGTTTGCGCCAGGAACGTGAACAACGAAGTGCACTTCTTCGAAAACAACAACTTCAGTACGCAAGTATTTCTAGGGGATGCTTCCATTTGGGCAGCTTCTTTTGGGTGGTTTTTTTTTCGCTTTCAATTTTTTTCCTCATTTCTTCTTTGCTTCCTTCTTTATTTGAAGTATTGCCTAAATTGTATTTGAATTTGGAATTCAGAGTTGTTATGTTTTAATGATGATTTCACTTTCTTGTTTGTCCTTTCAGTGATTTATCCAGTATGAAATGTATCCAATTTTCAGTTAAAGAGGCCTGATTTTATATAATTTCTCATGTAATGAGATCCAGCAAACTGTCAATAGAGAACGTGATCTGTGATGGTTTCTTTGGGTTGTGTGTATTCTGTCAATGAGCTGTTAAAAATGCCTCATTAGAAGATTTATATTGATGGCAAAAATGAAGTTGTGAAGCTGGAGCATTTTCCTTCCAGGAAACTGATTACTAGTGGTAGAATATTCAGAGTCAACAGAGGTCGGAAAGGGGAGGAAAAAAGCAGGAAGATGAAAATGAATTAGGACAAAAATGCAAAGGAATAAAAGAGAACTGCTGGAGGGGAGCAGGGAGCGTGGGGTTGGTTTGGCGGTGGACGTTTGCCGGAGCGCTGTGCCCCCCGGCTGCCGCGCTCGTGGAGCCCATGTGCTGCACGCTGGGTTTCAGACCCAGGCGCAGGTCAGGTTGGTTTTGCACATAAAAACGTGGGATGAGACGGGAAGATAATGGTTGGCTGTCCACTGAAAGCAGCCCTCTGTGATGATGTGTGCTGTTGTTAATTGTCCACGATTCAGACCCCAAGAGGCTCAGTTAAATAATCCGGGCGAGTGTGGTTTGTCATTAACCTCATCACATCTCTGACTTTTTCTCTTTTTTCAGATACTATTGCAAATAAACTGCATTTGCAAAAGGTTAATGATTTTGTGTTATCTCCAGGAGCGCAGCCAACCAAGGTACTTCTGATGCTGTTTCCATTTTTTTCCTTGGTTTTCTTAAAAAATGACTGTACTTTCAGTAGGCTGTACTAGTACTGAATGGAGCCTGTGCTCCCGGAGCGTCACCTGCAGCCAGGTCTCGTGCTGTGTTGTAGGTTGCCGTGTATGTTCCGGGCAGCAAAGGGGCGCCGTCCTTCGTCAGGCTGTACCAGTACCCCAACTTCGCCGGCCCCCAGTCCGCACTGGCCAACAAGAGTTTCTTCAAAGCGGACAAGGTGACAATGCTCTGGAACAAGAAAGGTACAACAGCTGCGTATTTCAGCTTGTGTATTCCACCCTGGGGGGATCTAAGGGCTTTGTTTGCTGTGTGGGGCTTGCAGTTAATCTGCAGGTGCGGATCCATCCTGCGGATGACATTAGTGCCCAGGCAGCGTGAACGCTGCGGCTCTGAGCCCCCCGAGTGCTCAGAACTTCCCTGTGGTGACTGCCGTGGTTTTGTGTATTGTAACTGGGAGTGTTCTATGTGTTGGTGAATTTTGCAGTTGAATAGCAAATTCAGACTGATTTTTGTGTTCTGTGATGGTAACGTGTTTAGACTGTAAACGTAAAATTATACCAGAGCATAAACTGCTCTTAACCTGTAGAATTGTATTATATATGCACAGACATATCACAGTAGGGATGACTTGCTCCGTCCTCGGGGGCCTTTACTGCTTGTTAGCGATGACCTGTTTTGGAATAATTTTGTAAAAGCCATATTGCTTCAGCCCCCGTTGACCGGAATACAGAGGAGGTATTAAATACCTGTAGAAACCACACGTGGGCACAGTCTTGGATAAAATAGATGCGCATGCAAGAGCTGTTGATGGAACACTTTCTTCCTGCCTTAGGTGAATATCTCTTTAACAGCTGCGAAAGTATGTTCACTTTCTCATAATTGAATGATGAATGAATAAACTTGACTTGCACTTTTCATCTGAGAAAGGACGATATTGGTTCCATTTATGAAAAAATAAAATCCAGAATAGAACGTTACCAGCGCTGCTATGCAAGCAACCAACCAGAATTCATAACCAAACCAGTTGAGCTTTGTTTGTGGTAGTCTGGGAAACAGTTGTATTGAAATGCCTGTACGTCTGTTCCTTTAGCCACTGCTGTGCTGGTGATAGCGAGTACGGACGTGGATAAAACAGGCGCCTCGTACTACGGAGAGCAGACTCTGCACTACATCGCCACCAACGGAGAGAGCGCCGTCGTACAATTGCGTGAGTGGCTCTCGGGCAGTTTTCCCTTGTCTTGTAGCTCTTGATAGTGGGAATTGCTGTTCCAGCTTTTGGTTAATGTACAAGGGGTTTCGTTTGGTAGTGTAATGAAGTAATCTTTAAAAAAATGAGGTGCTCTTAGCAAATAATCCTTCACCAGAATTTTTTTTAATCTGGAGTAAGGTGTGTGGGGTTTTCACAGAATCCCAGGATGTCAGGGGTTGGAAGGGCCCTGGAAAGCTCATCCAGTGCAATCCCCCATGGAGCAGGAACACCCAGCTGAGGTTCCACAGGAAGGTGTCCAGGCGGGTTTGAATGTCTGCAGAGAAGGAGACTCCACAACCTCCCTGGGCAGCCTGGGCCAGGCTCTGACACCCTCACCGGGAAGAAGTTGCTTCTCAAATTTAAGTGGAACCTTTTGTGTTCCAGTTTGCACCCCCTGCCCCTTGTCCTGCCAGTGGTTGTCACCGAGAAGAGCCTGGCTCCATCCTCCTGATGCTCCCCCTTTCCATATTGATCCCCAGGAATGAGTCCCCCCTCAGTCTCCTCTTCTCCAGCTCCAGAGCCCCAGCTCCCTCAGCCTTTCCTCACACGGGAGATGCTCCACTCCCTTCAGCATCTTGGTGGCTGCGCTGGACTCTCTCCAGCAGTTCCCTGTCCTTCTGGAGCTGAGGGGCCACAACTGGACACAAGATTCCAGGTGTGGTCTCCCCAGGGCAGAGCAGAGGGGCAGGAGAACCTCTCTGACCTACTGACCACCCCCTTCTAACCCACCCCAGGTACCATTGGCCTTCCTGGCCACAAGGGCCCAGTGCTGGCTCATGCTCACCCTGCTGTCCCCAGGACCCCCAGGTCCCTTTCTCCTACACTGCGCTCTAATAGGTCATTCCCATACTGTGTGGGACCACGGTCCAAAGATAATTTAGATCAGTATTTCACCGAGCTATGTAATATTTCTTAGATTAAACAAAAGAGGATCTAGTATCCAGCTGGTATAAAACTCCTGTTTTTGCAGGTTTCCAGTGGGACAGTTTGAGAAGGTCCTGAGAGATCATACTTGAATAACGAGGAAAAATAATACAGGATTGTTTTTACATGAAAAAAATGCTTACTGTTAAAGTGCTGATGCTGACCCTGCAGAGGTAATTCGGAACGGCTGCAGTTATTGTCGTTAACTACACTTATCAGGAGATAAAACGCTGTTTCTACCTCTATTGTTAGCAGAATTCATTTTCACTGTCAATAATTAGATTGCAGCATTTTAGCAAAGCGTGAAGTTAAGAATATCTATTATTTTTGCTTGCACTGGAAAGATACAGCCTCCTAACAACAGCTGCATATTTTCCTTTTCCTTTAGCAAAAAATGGCCCTATTTATGATGTTGTGTGGAACCCCAATTCTGTCGAGTTCTGTGCTGTGTATGGTTTTATGCCTGCCAAAGCGACCGTTTTTAATCTGAAATGTGACCCTGTGTTTGATTTTGGAACTGGTCCTCGCAACGCTGCCTACTACAGCCCCCAGGGCCACGTCCTGGTGCTGGCGGGATTCGGGAACCTCAGGGGACAGATGGAAGTGTGGGACGTCAAAAGCTACAAGCTCATTTCCAAGCCGGTGGCCTCGGACTCCACGTACTTCGCGTGGTGCCCCGACGGGGAGCACATCGTGACGGCCACGTGCGCGCCGCGGCTGCGCGTCAGCAACGGCTACAAGGTCTGGCACTACACGGGCCCCGTGCTGCACAGCCACGCGGTGCCGCCCGGCGAGGAGCTGTGGCACGTGTGCTGGCAGCCCTGCCCCGACGGCGCCTTCCCGGCGCAGCCCGTGAAGTACCAGGCGGTGCCCGGCGAGCTGCCCGGCGCCGAGCCCAGGCCCGCCCAGGCCTACAGACCTCCCGCCCTGAGGAACAGACCCGCCGCCAGCTCCAAGCTCGTGAGTACGCAGCCCAGAGCGTGTGCTCCGCTGCTCTGTCTCGAGGCTTTGCCTGCCTGGGGAGCTTGACCTCAAATACGTGTGTAGTTAATGAGATGTTACAAGAGCGGTCAGGCTGACAGTAATACAGGGGGGTCTTGAGAGGTTTGCTGGATGATCCTCTTTGACACTTCCCTTGCCGTGGGCAAGAATGTGTGCTAGCAAACCGAAATGTCTTTGGTCCACGTACTCTCCTTTTACAAAGCCGTTCGCAAACTTTAAAACCACTCTCTACAACACTGGAAGGATAACCTGCAGACTGGGTTTATAGTGACACTGGGTACTCCAGTTCACTGGAAGCCTCTGATTTGGGTGACCCAACTGACCAGTCTAGCCCAGCAAGACAGGGCTGACTGTCCTCCCAACAGCTGCCCTTTTTCAGGTGAGTTTACTTGCCAGAAAGTGGTCACGTTAGCAAGCCAGTTGCAGTTTGAACAGATTGCAGTGTGCTGAGCTGCTTGTCTGATTAGTTACTTGTCTGATTAGTTTCCTTTCAGCAAGTTTTCAAAGTGGGCTGAGTAGCAAGTAATCACATTTAGCAGTTGCACCCTTGATGTGTGAGTCTTGGGGAGCTTTGAGTCTGAGTCCTGTGCTTTTGAAGGAAAGGTCAGCCGGTGAGGAGTCTGCTCATCATACTGACGCCTGATTTGGCAAATGAGCAGCAAGCAGAAGTAGTAGAGAAAAGATGCATAAATAAAATTGTTCTGGTTACTTCCGCGGACAAGAAATCTTGTCACATGCATTGAACCAATCCATTAAACCAATCCACCTCCTCAGTGAAGCGTTATCTTAAAAAAAGACTAACCAGTGCCCCCTTTCAGCCCTGTTAAATGCCCCCCACCCCCTGAGAAATCCCACCTCATCTCCCCTCCCAGCAGCCCACTTTTCCCTTCTTGTCACTAGGAGTTTGAGTTAGAAAGAAAACACCAAGTTTCAGTCATTTTGTACTGTTTCATTCCTCTTTGATTTTCCCCAAGACAGAAAACATTACGATGTTATTTTATCAGAAGTCGTTAAACCTTCAGGACATACAGGGTAGTTCCATCCAAACTTGTGAATGGAGGAGTTTGAAACGCTTTTCACACTGTTCTCTGCTACTCCAAAGAGAAAGGGCATGTCCTTCCTTGTCTTTCTTCCCAACGTGAGTATGGGTTTCCTAACTGTTACCTTTGCGTCCCCCGCAGCACGAGGATGAGCCGCCGCAGAACATGAAGCCCCAGCCGGGGAGCAGCGATAAGCCGCTCTCCAAAACAGCTCTCAAGAATCAAAGGAAACATGAAGGGAAGAAGGCTGCTAAGCAGGTACTGCAGAAGTGTTTCTGTCAAGGATAACATCCCTGCGTTTTCACAAATGCCCCGATGGGTCTCGGAGCTGTGGCTGTTGGGTGTGCCAAGAGCCCTCCACACGTTTTGCGTGTGCTGAGTCTTGGGGAGGGTGGGAGACTCTTTAATCAGACTGAAGCAGGTAGGAGAGGATGACCTGACAGCAGCGCCTGTGCTGAGCTGCCGCGGATGCTGGCTGACACCAGTGCTCAGATCAATGACTCTGCCCGTCCCCTGTCCCAGTCTCACGGTTTGTCCAGCGTTGGGGGGTGAGAACGGACTCGCTCCGCTCTGCTCAGCGGGGCCAGGCTGAGCCGCCTTATCAGGGCAGAGCAGGGAGAGCCTGTCCTGGGCCACCTCTGGCTGCTCTTTGGCTGGGTAGATAAACACCAGCCTTCTGGCTGCTCCAAACTTCCGAAGCAATCATTTCTTTCAATAAGATTTTTTGAATTTCTTACACTGGTTTTGGGTCCTGTCTTTATTTCAGAGACAATGACCCACCAGTCTGTTAATGCAGTACTTGTGTTTGTCATGTCATCCTTGCTGACGTTTCCCTATGCTGCATATAGCTGATGGCTTCAGAAAGTGGGGGTTAAACAGCACGTAGATAACCCTTTTATCAGGGAGAACATGTGCACAGGTAATACAATTAATCAAAGCAAATAACCTACAAATGCTGGAGAACACCAGCAAACCAGAGAAAGAAGAAACATAAATGGATCACTTGAAATTATTGCAGACACTTTGCAGCTCCTTTGGAGTCCAGGGTGTTTTCTAGATAGCGTGTGTATTTCGGTTATTTACAGGAGGCCAAAGGCGATGCGAACCAGGAACCTGCGCAGTCGGCGCCGCAGAGCGCGCCGCGGAGCACCGCGCCGGCCGTCACGTCTGGAGATCCTGACGTTGACAAGAAGATCAAGAATTTAAAAAAGGTGAGGGCTGCTTTTTCCTGTGAACAGCAGACTTCTCGAAGAGCTGGCCTGTGAGATCCAGTCTGATGGTACGGTGGCTTGAGCTCCATAGGATCATGTTTAATAGAAGGTAATTTCCTGAGGCTGTAAAGGAGCTTCCTGTGCTTTTCCATCCTGTAAAGCAGGAGAAGCCGCTTGCTGGGACTGAAGGTCTGTTGGGCTAAGGCTGTTTCTTCTTTTCTTGGTTCACCAATATTTTTTGGTTAGTGTATTTTGTTTGTGTGTTTGTTCACAGAAACTAAAGGCAATTGAGCAGCTGAAAGAGCAAGCAGCTGCTGGCAAACAGCTGGAGAAAAATCAGGTACTGTTCAGATGTAAGCAGTTTGCTCAGGTTTCGTTTTTAGGGTAAGGTACAGCCGTGACACCGTGTGCTTTTCTTGTTCTAGTTGGAGAAGATTCAGAAAGAAACTGCTCTTCTTCAGGAGCTGGAGGACCTAGAGCTGGGACTTTAAAACTTCGTGGAAATCCAGTGCGGTGTTAACACAAAGTTCCTGAAAAATAATAATTTGTACTAATTTGAACACAATAAAATGAGGATGCGAAACCCCACAGACGTGCTGCACACTTGCATCTTAGAAAGCTTTCCTAAAGGTTTTGCACATGTGAAGCTGTAAGCAAGGACCGAATGTCGCGTCAGCCGGTTCTGCCGCTGTTCGATCCCCAGCGTGCGTGCGGTCAAGAGGATGCTGGGAATGCCACAGCACCCACCTCTCGGTTTATTTTTTCCTCGTTTGGGTGTGAGGAGGGAAGGTGATGAGTTTTGCCCATTTGATAGCTCTATTATATTTAAAAAGACGTGATCTTTATGCGGTAACGGGATGTAGATAAAAATAAAGAGCATTTACTACCAGAAGCGCTTTTGTTGTTGGGTCACAAGGGCGCCTGTTGGGGCCACGTGCTCCCCGTGGGCAGTACCGGGCTGCTGAGGGCACGCGGCTGTTCCGTGTGCGGTGGCTTTTTTGGGGTTTTTCGGTATATTTTTGCAATACCCAATTTTGCCTCAGCCCGGGTTCGTTTAACGGGGCGGGGCCGGGGCGCGCGCCGGGGGCGGGGCCTGGCGGCGTCACGTGTCGGCGGCGTCACGTGTCGGCGGCGCCTGCGCGGTGCGGGCGTTGCTGGCGCGACCTTGCGGGCGAGATGCGGGCGCTGCGGCTGCTGCTGCTGCTCCTGGCGCTGGCGGCCGCGGGCGGCGGCTCGGCCGAGCTGGGCGGGCAGCCGGCCAAGAGGCTGCGCATGGCCTACGCCACCGGGCCGCTGCTCAAGTTCCAGATCTGGTGAGGCCGCTCGGCAAGATGGCGGCGCCGGCCGGGTCTGCGCCTCCCCCTAGCTCCCCGTCCTCCCTTCAGCGCGGCGGCCGCGCCGGGCCGGGATGGGAGAGCATGGGACAGGATGGGCTGGGCCTCGCTCGCTGCTCTGGCCGCCCTGCTGCGGGGAGCGGCGCGGCCGCCCGGGCCCGGCTGGGGCGTGGGGGACGCTGGGGCCGGCCCGGCTGCGGTGGTGGCGGGATGGGGAGCAGGAGCGGCAGCCCCGGCCCGCGGGCCTGGCCCCGGGGTCCCTTCGCGCCGGGGCCCGGCGGGCAGCGCTGGAGAAAAGGCCTCGGAAAATGGCGGCCCGTGGTAAAAGCCGCTCTTTCAGGCACTTTTAACGTGAGATGTGGCGGTTTGCTTACCTAGGGTTGCGTTTGGGAGGAGCTCATCTTTAAGCAAAGACTAACGAAGGTGTTTGGGGCTTTGTAACGGCCGCGTTGGTAGCAGCCAGGTGCCTTGTGTGGTGCTGAGAACACCGTTGGTGGTTCAGCTGCTCAGAGCAAACCTGAATGGGAGGTGGAAGGGCTGGAGGAGCTGGAGCACACGTGGCCTCCAACACCTGTCACCGAGGGTGGCAGAGCCACAGCCCCTGCCCTGGGGACAGACCCACAACCCCTGCCCTGGGGCCACACCTGCAGCCCCTGCCCTGGGGACAGACCCACAACCCCTGCCTTGGGGCCACACCTGCAGCTCTTGCCCTGGGGACAGACCCACAACCCCCGCCCTGGGGCCACACCTGCAGCTCCTGCCCTGGGGACAGACCCACAACCCCCGCCCTGGGGCCACACCTGCAGCCCCTGCCCTGGGGACAGACCCACAACCCCCACCCTGGGGCCACACCTGCAGCCCCTGCCCTGGGGACAGACCCACCGCCGCCCCAGGGGAACGGGAACATTGGCTGTGGTTCCTGGAGCAGAGAGCGGCCCAGGTGGCATCAGCCAGGCTGTGGAGCACCGCAGAAGGCGCTCAGTGGAAAGTACTCTTTTTGATTTCTCTGGCAGCGAGCTGGCGCCAGGTAATCTTTATTTCAGTTATTACAGAAGCTGCTGGTAGAAATGTGAGCCAAAGTACAGCTCTGTAATGTTTAACTTTTCTGTAGTTAATCTGGTCGTTCTCACACAGAAATAATCGAGAGCGATGTTACCTGTCTGTGGGCAGTCCCAGAAGGGGTAAATTTAATTAGTGAGGAGTTAAAATCTGTGTTGTCTGAAACATTATTTTTGGGACACTGAACAAGGTGATGCTTACGCTGACCCTGTAACTTGACAGCTGTTTTAGTGGGGAAACAAGTGATTCCTGCTCAGTGGACTTTACCCAAGTGTTGAGTCCGTGCTAGTGCATGGAGACAGATGGGCGTCGAAACGAGTGCCCAGCCTGCCGGCAGGATTTCTGGTGTGTGACTTAGCTGTGCGTCAGGTGTCTTCTTTGGCACGAATGATTTTAGTTCTATTCCAAACCGAAGGGGTTAGGAGCAGTGCTGGCAGTGCAGCAGTGGCAGTGCTGGTGCTGGCAGTTCGGCAGCGGCTTTGCCGTGCGGCGCTGCGGTTTCACTGACAATCCCTCTCTGCGTTTAGTGTCTCCTGAGGCTACAGGCGGGTGTTTGAGGAGTACATGCGGGTTATTAGCCAGCGGTACCCAGACATCCGAATCGAAGGGGAGAACTACCTTCCTCAACCTATATATAGGTAAGCAAATGACCAGCAGTACTAATTGTCTTTTTTCCAATCTGCAGGCTGAGTGAACACGTGCGTTTACACTTGTGTGATGTTGACAGTGGGGACTTCAGGGATTTTTCCCATTATGATTACTTACAAACTGGGTTATCTTCTCCATTCCAGACAGCCATACGAATATTACCATCTGAATATCTGTGTGGTGAGGCCTGTTGGGTTCCAATCTGAAGTAAATTATGTAATTAATGTTTTTTCACAGTGGATTTTTCCAGCTTCATGATATATCTAGACATCAGTTCACAGTTGTTGCTCAGGCTTATGCACTTAATGACAAATTCCTGTGTTAGGTTACTGTTGCAGAGGAGGAAGAGTTTGTTTTAACAGGTAAGTGGGGCAGAGCTGACCGCGGCAGTGGGACTGCCAGGGGCCCTGAACTGCGGGGGGTCGGGCAGAGAAATGTGACACAAGACAAAACAAAAATAGCGTTATTCCTGTTACTTAAACCGCCATGTACCTGCTGGAGAGCAGTGCCATAGTTACTGTGGTGGCTTCTGAACCACTTCTTGACCTAATTGCTGTAATAATTACAGTGGTAAGGACGCTACAAAATTGCATACTTCAGTACTAATTTGCTCTCTGGCTATAGATTTAATTCTTAGAGAAAACCTGTGGTTTTTCTGCATCTGCGTGGAAAATGCTTTACGAAGAAGTGCATGTCAATTAAATGTATCTCTATAATATGGAACAACTTCTTTAAAAATCTGAATGTATTATTCAGGTTCGACACATGTAAGTTGAAATCGAATTTCAGTTTGAGGTCTGCTTAGGAGCAGAACCGTGTGGTCCTGGTGCACACGGATGGTATCGTCTGAGGATGCGCGTGTTTGTGAATGCGTGTTGGGTTTTTGGTTGGTTTGTTGTTGGTTCGAATTTTTGTTTTACAGCAGGATAAACTTACTCGAAAAGCTTTGTATTTCCTCTGGAACACTTAATGGTACACTATCACAATTCTTCTAATTAGGTGGATTGCAGCTCTGTAGCGGTGAAGCGGTAACTGACCCTCCTAAGTCACTTTTGTGTGTTGTCTTTCGGCAGGCACATAGCGTCCTTCCTGTCTGTCTTCAAACTAGTGTTAATAGGCTTAATAATCGTCGGCAAGGATCCCTTTGCTTTCTTTGGCATGCAAGCTCCGAGCATCTGGCAGTGGGGCCAAGAAAATAAGGTGAGCAGCATACTTCCTGCTTTTCCTTTGGCAAAGGAGTTTTAGAAGGACTTCAGGAGAGTGCACTGGGAGTGCTGCACAGCTCTCACCGATTTACCTTAACGGAACCTTTAGGCTTCTATAACTAAATATACCTGAGAATTGTACAGTAGCATAACTATTCTTAATAGTAGTGCTTCATGTTTTCGACAGACCCAGCTTTGGTTCTCAGCATCTCTGTTTCCAAGCTGCTGATGCTGCAGAGGGGCGTCTGAGGTTAATGTTACCAACAAGGATGAGAAGAGACTTTATTTTTATTTTTTAGAGCTCTAGAGTGGAGTTTCAAGCTGGTATCGTTAGTGTTAAAATTTTATCTTCCCTGTTCTGTCGTCTCGTAACTGTTCTGCGGTTGTTGCTCTCATCAGACTTTTAGTAGGTTAGGCCTGCAATTAGGTGGTGGTTAGAAAAATCAAGGTGAAATTTTGTGGGTGTTTCTGCAGAACATACTTGGGCATGATGGACTGTGCCTCATGGATAAGTACCCCTGTGAGTCAGTCCTGATGATGCTAACAGATTAATGCTGTTGTACTCTGATTCACAGTAACCTTTTTCCAGCTTCATTCCCAGTGCAGTGGGTCTGTGTGGCCAGTCTGGATGTACAGCAGCTGTTGCATCGCCTGTTTAATTAAACTGGCCAAATCCACCAGTGGGCTGGGCTGGCTGTGGTACGCCTGTGGTGTTGCAGACAACCACCTGCATCCCGTGGTCATTCCTCAGCACGGCAGTAACCCGTGTGCGTGTACCCTCGTGCACAAAAAGGGAATACAGCGGTGCTGGCGATGGAGGGTGATGCTGTGTTGCTGAACCTTGCATCATTTCATCCCGAGGCATCAGTGCACAGAAGAATCCGCGTGATCAGTTTGAGTAAGGGCTGGCGGTCCCTGTGCGCTGCAGTTCGCCGTGCTCCGCTGTCGGTGTCCGGCCTGCGGGCGTTGATCCGCAGCGTCGCTCCGCCCTGACGGGCGAGGTGCAGGAGCAGCTGTTCCTCCTGCTCCCGTGTCGCAGGGTCGTGCTCTGCGAGGGCCCGCTCGGCCCCGTGGCCTGCGGGGAGCAGCCGGCTGCAGCTGCGGTTCCAGAGCTGTGCTGGTACCAGTCTGGGGAAGGCAACGTGCGGTCTGTCTAAAAAGAGGAGGGGAGGGATATGCCTGTGCCATCGGAAGATCATTTGATGAATCGCCGAGGGGAATTTAAAGATGCCTATAAATGTCGGATGCTTATTAGGAGTGAATAAAATGGGCTGTGTCTGGCACAGCTGAAGTGTCTGGGCTTCTCTCTGTTCTCTCCTAGGTTTATGCTTGTATGATGGTCTTCTTCCTGAGCAACATGATTGAGAACCAGTGTATGTCCACAGGTGCATTTGAAATCACTCTGAATGGTGAGCTGCGCGCTTTCTGTTGCAGGGAACCGCGTTGTGTCGCATGTGTGCACGGGTTTGGGAGAGCTGTTGTGTCGGGACAATGAGGGGTGATGGTATGAAATGTGTGTGGTAGCTGGCATCCCTTTTGGAACCGCAGATGTTACACATCACAGCCAGTGCTGAAAATCATACAAGTCTTATAAGGCAGTTTACACTGATGTCAGTTACTATATTTTCAAATAGCTATATAAAAGCTTATTAAAAGAATGCCTGGTCACTTGAAATAATTGTGTTATGTTCTTTGCACGTGATGTGCGTTAAGTAAGAAGTGATCCAGTAGGGAAGCATGCTCTCCAGTTAATTAGATGCTTTCTCTTCTCTATCCTGTTTTGTAACGTGGTTTAGCCTTGGAATCTTTTTGGATCTGTGCTGTTCCTGGATTTTTGGTTCCAGTGGACAGCAGTACTGATAATTCAGATTAACAGTCTGTGGACCTTCTGTCTTCAAATAATTGTATAGTTTAAAGATGATATAAGCTTGGAGTACAGAGTTTTTCGAGCTCTAGGTGCACGTGTGCAGTCTAGCTCTGTGCTTTGTAATCTCAGTTCCTGCTGTGCAGGATGTGTGTCAGTGCAGTAGTTTCTAAGTCACGTCATCCAACACAGAACTTCAGAGACTGACTGTGCCGCACCAGAGTAGCGGAGCTCGGTGTGTGTGGGGCCCCGGCTCAGCAGAGCCTGCCCAGGGATGAACGGTCCCACCTGCACCCCCGCCACTGCCCCGTTTGCCTTTGGGACAATGTGGTTCCAGTCTGGCGCTTGTTTTGTGGAGGTGACAGCAGTTGTATTTTTCAGCAGTGAGAGATGTTTTTAGGAGTAAGCGTTTGTCAACATCAGAAATGAATGTTGTGTTTGCCTGGAGTGTTTATGGAGTGTGCTGCCTTTCGTATTTCAGGGAGCGGGAAATAACGGTTGCAGCTGCTCTGAGCAGAACCTTCCAGGCCAGGTCTTGATAAGCAGGACTGGAGGGGCAGCCTTGGATGTTAGGCAGGGTGAGATGAAGACCAATGAGACCCACAGGGTTCAAAGGTTTAACTGTGGTTTAAAAATTCTGTGTGCTATTGTGCCGCTCGCTAATCTCTTTCTAGACAATTCTGTCCATGGATATTTTGAACCTCCAAATCCTTATGATGTACCTCTGAGTGGAAGCATTAGACTCTTTGTTCTAGCTGGACTGGGTTTTAGTGTAGCCAGAGGCACGAAGCCTTGTCGATGCAGGTATTTTCTTCAATGTAAAGTAGTCGCAACTTGCATAACTTCCTAAGTCTTTCAAATGTGATGTTTAGAAAGCCCTATGTGTTTTCTGACCTTGTCAATGTGACGGCGCTTTTCTCCCCTCCGTGTGTTTTGCGGTAGATGTTCCGGTGTGGTCTAAGCTCGAGTCCGGCCACCTTCCTTCCATGCAGCAGCTTGTACAAATTCTTGATAACGAAATGAAGCTCAACGTGCACATGGAGTCAATGCCCCATCATCGATCATAGCCCCATCCAGCAGCACTGAAACTTCTTGTAAGTCTTCTCTGTGTGTTGGCTCGGAGGTCGTAGACCGAGCTTTGTGACGGTTATTTTTTCATTTAAAAGTGTGTTACTGGACAACAAGCACTAGTGACTTCAAGTAAACTGACGTGTATGATTTACAGGTGTTGTTTTGGTGGGAGGGTTGTGCTTGGGGTTGGTTCTGCCTGTGTCAGAACTAAGTAGTGACAGTATGGCTGTGCGTTGTGACTCGCGGCAGAGCGGGCTGTGATTCAGGGCCGTTGTCCACAGCGCGCACGGTGCCTGCCCCATTGCGGAGGCCGCCGTGTGGGCCGTGCCGCTGCGTCTCTGACGCGCGTGTCTCGTTGCAGGCATTAAGCGGTGGTTCCGGGCAGCGCGGCTCGACCCATGAAGGCCTGCACTGAAGACAGTGCGCTGTTGGTGCAGACTGGATGCCGCTCTCGCAGCCGCGCCGTGCCTCCCGACAAAAGCTCAATGCAAGACTCTTTCAGTGCTGGCTGTTTCCAGATACTGCACATTCATGGAGTGCAATAATACTGTATAGTTTTTTTAAGATTCCATTCGACCAGGTCATAGCTCGACAATGCAGGCATTACTAATTGTAACTTATTTTATATTCATGTTTCACACAATGGCAGATTGAGTTGATACCTGATTTTTCCTTGGGAAAAATGTTTGTTTAATCTGTTCTATTTTATATGAATTTATGTTCTTTTTGTAGTTTAAAATGGAGTTATAGGAGTGTCTGATATTGTCCTAAACTGTTGAGTAATTGACAGCTGTCTATCAAATATCGCTAATGTGGTTAAAGCAGGTTTGTATATTTTTCGAAATATATGTCAGAGTTGAACAGTGCATTATATACTAAATTATATAAACAAAACTATATGCAGAGTAGGTACATCACTTTGTGACTGCAGTAAGAACTAAGACCAGCTGCTCTCTACATTGTCTTGGCCAACTCGAGAGGTTTTTCCGTGACCTTTCGGAAGGGATGAAAAGCTGGGCTTTGCGACTGTCCTACACAGAAACGAGGAGGTTAATTTAAATAAAGAGTTGTCATGACTGCGTGAAGTACCTTGTTTGAGTCACTGGTGGATATTCTTAAAATTGCAATTGAAGATATGCGTAAAATCCTACTTTGCAAAGTCGCCGGTGTTGTGTTTGTGTTGAGTGAGCCCAACAGGCTCCGTGTCCTGCAGGAGCACCCGGAGCTTTGGTGCGTCCCCGTGGTTCAGCTGCGGCTGTGCCGGGGAGCCCAGCGGGGTCAGGCTGGCGGGGCCGGGGATTTTCCTCATCGCTGGGTCCCTCTGTGTCCCTTGGAGCGAGTTAATGGGTGTGTTGGCGCTGGGTACGCGAGAACCTTCGCTCGTGCGCCAGCGGCTTTTCCCGTTGCAGGGCCAGCTGTGCGGCATTCGGTCGTGTCTGCGGTTGCTCTGGGCTGTGGGGTGCACGGAGCAGGCTTGGTTTTAATGGGCTGGACCAAGCGATCACCAGTCATGGAGCAGTTCCAAGTGGAAAAATGGAACAATAAAATAGAAATAAAGAGCCTTGGCGCTCGTTAAAGGCAGCGGTACCTGCCAGCCTGGCTGTAAACCGGTTGCCAAACACCAGCCGATGAGTCGGTATCTGCGGTGCTTTAACCAGAACGTGTTCCACTCTGAATGCGGTGCTTGCTAAGGTCGGGCTGCAGCCCAGCTGGGCGGGTTTGGCCTGGAGGGCTCGGGCAGTGCCGGGGTCGGGCCCGTGTGCCGCTTCCCACTCGGCTCTGCGTGCCAGAGCAGCCGGGGCTGCCTGTGGGGTCAGTGCTCGCGGGACCTTTCTCCTTATTAAATGTGTGTCTTTTGTGGAGAGGGGTGCGACGGCATCGCTGGGGCAGCACAAACACTCACGTGTTGTCCTGGTGTACAATCGCAGCTTTGTGGTCTCCCCTCCTGCACAGCTTTATGGTGTGTTTATCCAGAGCCTGATTTGCTGTGTATTGGATGATTTTTTTGCATTTGTTTAGTGTGCAGCTTCCTACTGGTGTTGCAGTTGCGGCTGTGCAGACTAGAAGCTCATTGCGGATGTGTTTGCTGACCCGTGGCCTGGGAAACCAGATAAAAGGTGGGACAGTGATGAACCCTCTGAGCATGGCCCCGCTCCACTGGTGTCCCCGATGTCCCCAGCATTGCCCTGCTGCTGTCCCCGATGTCCCCCCGTCACTGGGGGCACCCCCAGGGCAGCGGTGCACTGCCTGTGGGTGCTGTGCCGGGAGGGCTGGTGCTGGGAGCTGGGAGGAGCGCAGGCCACCCGTGTTCCCAGCCCGGCTGGCTGCTCCTCGCGGCTTTGTTTGGCCAAGCTGCCCCGTGTTGCTGTGCGTCACAGGTGCTGGGAGCCGCCGGCCGGCCAGCGCTGGGCTGAGCTGCTGTGCTGAGCTGAGCTGCTGGGCTGGGCTGAGCTGCTGGGCTGGGCTGAGCTGCTGGGCTGGGCTGAGCTGCTGGGCTGGGCTGAGCTGAGCTGCCGCGCTGAGCTGCCGAGCACAGCCCAGGACTCGGGCTCTCCCGCATCCCGAGCAGCCTGCGGGTGGGCAGCAAAACCAGATGGGCCAAGAGCCTTGAAAAAAACACTGGAGACTCATGGCAGCTGTGAAGGTGCTGGAGGTCTCCTGGGATGGACAAAGTGTCCCTTGAAGGTGCTGAGGTGCTCCTGGCCCCAGGCTGCAGCTGAAGGGTCTGAGGCACTTCTGTCCCACCGCTCCAGCTCAGCCACGTCTCCTCCTGGTGAGGTTTTTCTGCACTGGAGCTGTTTTCTGGGCATCTCTTTCAACCCTCCTCGCCAGGGAAGATGGTGAACCTCGTGTACGTGGTGCTGCGCTCCCTCCTGAGCTGCCTCATCCCCCCGGCCAACCTGCTGGTGATCGTGGCGGTCTGCCAGCTGCTAAGGAAGCAGCCGGGCCCCAACTACGTCTACATCCTCAACCTGGCCACCGCCGACCTGCTGGTGGGCGTGACGTGCTTCACCGAGGCGCTGGCCGACGTCCTCCACGGTTTTGACCAGAGCAAGTGGCTCTGCCTCCTGCGCGTGGCCATGAGCATGACGCCCTGCATCGGCTCCATCCTGACCCTGCTCCTCGTCTCCCTGGACAGGTACCTGGCGGTGATGCTGCCACTCTCCTACCCCACCCTCCTGAAGAAAACACCCGTGGTCCTCTCCCTCGTTGCCCTCTGGACGCTCTCCTTCTTTTTCGGGCACTTGCCTCTGATCCTGCCCTCTCTCCAGCGTGGCAACTACACGGGCTATTGTGGGCTCCTGTACGTGGCGAAGAGCGAGTACCTCTACGTGATCTGCTTTGGCATCTTTGCTCCATCCCTGCTGGCGCTGCTCTGCCTGCACGTCTGGGTGGGCAGCATTGCCTGCCTGCAGCACAGGCGGCTCCGGCGTGGCTGCGCCCGGGCACGACCCCCCCGCCTGCGCCGCTGCAAGGCCCTGCGCACTGTGCTCATCGTCCTCATGGGCTTCAGCCTCTCCTGGGGCCCCTACCTGGTGGGGGGCACCGTGCAGGCCGCCTGCAGCTCCTGCAACCTGGCTGGCGTGCTCGAGGATGCCTTGTTCCTGCTGGGCGAGACCAACTCCCTCATCAACCCCCTCATCTACGCCCTGCACTGCAGAGACATCCGGAGCCACCTCACAAAGCTGCTGGGGTGCAGGACCCAGGGCCAGGTGAAGCCTCCAGCCTCGAACGTGCAAACTGTTGGGAGCTGGGGTGGGAGCCAGGCTGAAGCCCCAGGTTCCTGAGGGGTCTGTGCCCCAGCACCTCTGCCCACGCTGCCCACGCTCACAGGAGGGCGGCGCAGGGAGCCTGGTGCAGCAGAGCTGTCCCACCGTCAGCTGTTCCGCAGCTGCTGCCCAGAGGCTGCGGCTCATCCGTGCTCTGCAGCGCACGTTACCAACCGCCTGGCCTCGGTACCCGCACTGATGTCGCCAAGACAGTGACCTTTGACTGGTTCGGACAAACTGGGCTGTGGTCCCTCTCTCTGCGAGGGGAACGGCTGCGTCTCGTACCCGCGGAGGCTGAGCAACCGTCCAGCGCTCGCGCCACGGCAGCCTGGGCGTCCCGCTGGGGCCGCGTCCCTGCAGCAGCGCCGGCTGTGCGGAGCGGTGCCCGAGCCGGGGGCTGCTGAGCAAACAGCCCCTGCCCGTGTGCCTGTCACAGGCTGCGCCTTAGCTGTGCTCTGTTTGCCTTTGTGCCACACGCATGGGCTGAAACAGCCGCTGAGCCGGGCCGGTTTCTGCCGGGAGATGGGAGGGGGGTTGCTTAGGAGCGATGTGCTGGCACCAGGCGCCGGTTTACTCTGCCCCGAGCAAAGTTCCTCTCGGTGCTGCCGTGGCCGAGACGCACGCCAGCATGGGCTGACAAGGGGCTGTGGTCTGGCGCTCCCTGCCCCACCACCCGCTCCTGCTGAGCGAGCCCCCCTGGGATGGGCGGCAGGAGAGGGGCCGTGCGGATCGGCCGCGGGCTGCGCTTGCTCCGTGCGCAGTGTACGCGGGTGCTGCGGCGCTGGAGCATCTGCCACATTTCGCCTTCACACAAACGCGCCGGTCAGACTTGAGCATTTACTATCGCCCTGACTGAGCTGCGCAGCTCATCGCTTACATCAGAAGTTGTGCAAAGCTGTAAGATCTTTAAAGTCTGCGTGATGAGGTACGCTGGAGGCTTGATTTTGTCCCATTGCTCGTTAGAAGGAAAGCTTAAGCATCCCCGCAGCCTGTCGAAGAGCCGCAGGATCCGCACCCTGAAGGCCAGCAGCAGGAGCTCATCTTCGCCCAGCCGGGCCGGGGGAGGCGGCCGGCCCACGTCACCAACCTGGGGAGCGGAGGTGACCGGTGCCAGCAGAGCCACAGCGTGGGACAGGGCTTTGGTCCCTCCCCAGCAGACAAACCTGCCCGTGGGGGAAGGGGCTGATGCGCACCCTGCCCACGAGGACTGCGGCTCCCCTCCCCACCACAGAGCCGCGGTGACCCTTGGGGCACAGCTGGGGACACCGGGACCTGCCGGGAGTGCTCCCCGCACTCCGCAGCCCCTTGCAGAGAGGCAGCGCTGCCGGCGCGGACGAGCCCCTGTCTGTGTGGGACTGAGCGAGGTGCAGCCCTGCCGCTGCCTGTTCTGGGGGGCAGCACCGTGGGGTGACGTGGGGAGCTCCCACAGCGGGAGGAGTGTGCGTCCCCACGATGGAGCTTCCCGGCCGCCCCACGGCGTGGAGCTGCCCGTGTGCTTGAGAAATACCTGCGCTCTGGTTCCCACGTTGAATCTTGCTTGTTGGCCCATGGCGAGGAAGGACACGGTGATCTTGTCCTGGCCCAGGATCCGGACCCCCACGTGCCGGTTCAGGGAGAGGAAGGTGGGGCTCAGCGGGACCTGGGGCCCTGGGGACGTGGCGCTGTGTGGCCACCTCCACCGTCTCACCCTGCTGCCTGCTCGGTCCAAGCACTGCCCTCCCTGCACGCTCGTGTTCACCCTGGAAGAGAGGGGAACCAAAGCTCGGACCCGGCGGCTCCCCTGGCTGCCCCGAGGGACGGGGCTGAGCACAGCGGGTCAGGGTCCAGCCCCCCCAGACACAGCAGAGTGTTCTTGCTCCTCTGCCGGGCCCCTGGGGCAGGGCCCACGAGCTGCCACGCTCGTCTCTTACGTTTTGGATGCTATTGTTAAAAATACCCTTTTTGACCTCAGAAATTGCAAATGCGCAGAGGAGAGCAGAACTGCTCTGAGCAGCGTGGCCGTACCACACGGATCCGCTCGGGTGGTAGCAGGTACTCCTGCCGCTGGAGCTAAACACCGCTTGTATTTCACCGCTACTCGGCTTGTCTTCCTGTACTATGCAAATAAGCTGGTTTTTCTCTCGTACAACGATGATGGCCAGGTTTCCAGATGGATAGCTGTCCTCGGGTAAGGTGTTCAACCCCTCCTCCGCTGGCCTGTTACTGCATACTAAACATTTCAAAGTGCCACCTTGGAATATAAAAGTTGTGGTGTGGTCGTGATGGCTGTGTTAAAGGAGGAATGGGGGTGTTAAAGGAGGAATGGGGGTGTTAAAGGTGGCATGGGAGTGTTAAAGGTGAATGGGGGGGTGTTAAAGGCGGAATGGGGGTGTTAAAGGTGAATGGGGGATGTTAAAGGTGAATGGGGTGTTAAAGGTGGAATGGAGATGTTAAAGGTGGCATGGGGGATGTTAAAGGTGAATGGGGGATGTCAAAAGTGAATGGGGGTGTTAAAGGCGAATGGGGGATGTTAAAGGTGGCATGGGGGGTGTTAAAGGTGAATGGGGGTGTTAAAGGTGAATGAGAGTGTTAAAGGAGGAATGGGGGGTGTTAAAGGTGAGTGGGGGTGTTGAAGGTGAATGGGGGTGTTACAGGTGGAACAGGGTGTGCTGCTGGTGTTCTGCGGGGCGCTCCTGCACTGCAGTGTTCTGGGCAGCGGGACGTGCCGAGTGCGGTTTTGTTGTTCATAACCGGTAAGCGAGGCGGAGCTGCTTAGGAAGTTTATTGTAGGGACACGTTCTCGGACAACGCTTACGATGGGAAGCACGAGCCCAACAAAGTGAAGTGATCAAAGTACTCAGGCTGGGTGACAGCAGAGGGAGCGGGGACACCGGTGACCTGCTCCTGCCCGCGGGACAGAGTCCCCAGCCCCGTGCCGGTCATTTGTCCCCAAGAGGGACAAGGCTGGGCGCTTTCGGAGCCCCCCAGGCCAGCAGCACCTTTCCATGGGCGGCCAGAGCTCGAGAGTGGGTCTAACACTGGGCTGGCGCACTTAGGCTGGGTATTAAAGGGACAAGTGCCCGTCCTTTATCAAAGCTGCTGGCTGGTCTGAGACACCTCAGACCGAGAGCTCTGTGAGCAGTTCCACTGCTGCTTTTTTCAGACTGAAAGCGAGGATGAGTGCTGGAGCAGGTTATTTGGTGATGGAGCAGATGAGGACACACCAGAAATCAGTTACAACCCTGGACTAGTGCTGGCAAATGAGCCCCGTGAAGGATACAACAGCTGCGCTGTTCCATCGGGAAGCACGGTGAGGAATTTCCCTCCATGTCTGTAGTATTTTTCCAACAGTTCGTTCTTCACCACCTAAGATTGGACAGGGGACAATGACAGGGATGAGAGCAGCCTGCACCAGCCACACTCCGCAGCTGCTCTGGAGCGCGGGGACATAGCCGTTCACTGTCCCGTGGCAGGGACATCCCACACAGGGACATCCCGCACAGGGGCATCCCGCACAGGGACATGCAGACTCGCCTTTCCTCCCACGAGGCTGAAGTCGCAGCAGGTGATGCTGTCGGGCTGCAGCTCCTGCCCGGGCTCCAGCTCCTGGCCAGGCTCCAGCTCCTGGCCGGGCTGCAGCTCCTGCCCAGGCTCCAGCTCCTGGCCGGGCTGCAGCTCCTGGCCGGGCTTGGCAGCTCCATCGCCGGGCAGCAGCGTCCAGCCCCGCGGCGCCGGCGGCTCCTGGGACAGCAGGTAGGAGATGGTGCCGGCCGGGCCCGGACCTGCGGAGCAAAGGGCTCTGAGCTGGGGTGCGGCTGCGACCCGGGAGGGGAATTCCTGCCCAAAATGCTCCATCCTGGAGTCTGTGTTGGATATTTTCTGTGTAACAAGGACAGTCCAAAGCTGTCAATTATCTAAGGGAACACAATTAGGAGAGGAGATGCAGTTTTTCCAGTTATGTCTATAAACACAATTGTGTGACTAAAGAATTACTTTTGGGGACGCACTCCACGCTCTGGAGGACTGAGGAGCTGAAATCCCTGGCGCTGCAGGAGCCTCAGTGCCCTGCCAGCCCCTGAAAACACTCCCGTTCTGTGCATCTGATTCCTCCGTTCCTACTCAACGTGCCTTTGGTTTTACACCTGGACCCAAGGGGCTGCTCAGTCGCCCGCTGCCTGGCCAGGAATTAGTGGGGGATGCACCTGATGAGGCAAAACGTTGATCACCCACATTCTGGCAGTTCTGCCTTCCAAGCCTTGCCAGTTTGCTTTCTCTGAGGTTAATTTTTGTGCATCCCAGCTGAAACGTTCAGCCATAAATACTGGAAGCCAGAGCAAGGAGATCCCCTCCATGCAATGGGAATGCGTTCGGTTTTCCATGTGAGGGATTATTTAATATAGCGGTATCTAATGGGAGTGCACACTTGACAATGAACTAACACATCGCTGTATAAATCCTCCCATTCGATTAGAGAACATTAGAGACGAGCGGTTCCGCTGCATTAGTTGTTGTAAGACGTAGACAGAGAAGGAAAGGCAAGCTCACCCTCGGGCGGGCTCCTGGCGGCCCCCGCCGCCCGCGCAGCCAGCGTGGCCGCTCGCCTCTCCTGCTGCCTGCAAGGCCAGACGGCTCGGAGTCACGTCCTGGGAACCCAGGGGTGCTGCGGAGCGTGCTGCAGGAACACACCTTTCTGAACCCGGTTTTCTCTCCACTCGTCTAATTGCAAGGAACAGTCAAAGGCAACAGAATACCCCCAAAATAACAATACCTCGGCAAAAACAAGTTGCTCCCGCGCAGAGATTTCAGTGAACAGACTCTGCGGTTGCAACGGCATCAGCTCTGCTGGCAGCAGAGCTGAAGATGGTAATGGATTTTGTATCGAGATTTTATGTAAAAGAGAGGGATTGGTGCCCACAGACCAAGGAAACAGCTGATCTCTGCTCTTATCTGGGTTCTGTGAACTGGGCGCTGTGTGACAATGGCTTTGGTTTGTGCTCGGTACATAATATGAGGTACTTGCAGCATTGGACTGCGAAGGATCCCCAAGGGAACTAACGGTTTGATCCTGTGCGGATTTACTGTCCTCAGGCCTGTGCCGTAGGCTCAGATATTTGTGTTAGATGAACTCTGGGCCTCCTGCTGACCAGCCCAGCAGCAGCCGAACTCGCAGAGTTCTCATGGCTCTGGAAACTGGAATCCAAATGTGTGTCACAGTTTATGCAGCAAAATAGAGAAAGGCAAATTCAAGCTTTGTTTCAGCACCTGAGGTAGAAGCCGAACCAACCACTGTCCCTCCCGCAGCTGCAGCGTGAGTTGGCTCTGCCCGTCCCCGGCTGTGACTGAGCAGCAGCCCTGGCGCTGTGCTCAGCGCACACCTGTGCCTCCTGTTCAGCTGGCAAGGGAAGAGCTCAGAGGGTCCGGGCGAACTTCAACTTGTGTTGCCTAAAGCAAGTTTTTTCTTCTCTTCACTCCCTCTGGCTGCACCTTCCTGTTCTTAACGCTCCTTTTCCCCCCGGCGTCACCCGCTGTTCTCCCAGCAGCCCGACCCCCCCGTCCCCGTGTCCCGTCACCTCTGGTACGCCCTGTCCTTCGACAGCCGCCTGTCGGCCTCGGTGCCGTGGGGCTCGTGGGGGGTGACAGCACCGGGGGTGGCGGCGTCGGGAGCATCGGTGGCGCTGGGGACGCTGCGGGCGCGCTCGCGGCTCCTCCGCTCCTCCACGATGAACTCGTAGAGGTCCCGGCTGCGCTCGCAGCAGAAGCTCTGGAAGGCAGGAGAGCGGTGCCACGGCGCAGCCTCCCCCGGCAAACCCGCCGGCCCCCCCGGCTCACCCATCCCCGGTCCTGCGGCGGCGGGAAAACGTCTTCGAAGGGGGGGAACGGCCTCAGCGCGCTGCCGCAGAACTCGCACCGCGGGGCAGCGTCCTCCTGCGCCTGGGGACGGGAGACAGCGCGGGCGGGATGGGAACACAGTGTCTCTTGGGGAAACAGGGCTCTGCTCAAAATGCAATGTTAGAAAGCGTCTAAGAGCTTTTAAACCAGGTCTGGGGCGGTGATATCTTGGAAGGACTCAGCTCAAAATGTTAGGTTCGGGAAACCAAGAAGAGAAGTTGATGCGTAGTAAATAATTAATAGAAACCTGAGAGAAACAGAATGTAGTATTTGTGAGAGGCATTGCCTCCAAGGGAAAGCTTTGGAGCATGCAGAATGCCATAGTGGTTACACGGATGCATTAACCCTTTCACATACGCTCCTTGGGGCTTTGGAGAGAAAAAGCTCCCTGATTGCTGCGCTGTTGATGATGGGAAGAACCTGCAGGGAATTCCGTGAGGAAGCAGCAGATCTGCTGAGGAAGAGCTGAGTACGTTCGAGCAGAGCAGCAGCAAGGGGTGAGCGGCCCTTGGCTGCTGCCCTGCGCCCGCCCTCATTTACTGCGTGCTTAGCACTTGCCTTCAAATCCTTGGCTGAACAGACTAATGGGAAATGGTTGGCTTCTCTGCAGTGTGGCTCCTGGAAGTGCCCTTGCTCCCCACCTCGCGCCCCGGACTAACTCTGATGACTTTATTCTGTGCAGGGTTCTGGGGAATTCTATGTGCTGCCTGTGTTCTTTGACTGTATACCCAATATTTATAGAAATGCTGTATCTCTGTTCTAGCCAAAGGGCAAAATCTTGTAGGAAATCCTGCCTGTGGGATGCAGCGGTGAGGAGAGGAGCTGCATGGCCTCTTACTGTCCAGGTGTGCGCAACAAACGTCGTTTCAACAGCCTCACAGAAGGGAAAACCCCTTTGTGAAGGAGCTTGCCAAAGGGCAGTATTTTTATTTTTCCTACATGGGAATCGCAGGAATTAAAATGATTTTAGGACCAGGTAGGCTGGAAGACCCAGCAGTGACTGACCTCAATCCGTACGCTGCCCCGCAAGGATTCGGGTCGGTAGGCCAGGAGGGTCGGGAGCCCGACGGACGGGAGCGTGCGCAGCGACTTCTTGAACAGCTTCACAAACTCTTCCTTGAACTCCAAGTGGAACACACCAAAAGCAATGTGAAGTCGTATCTTTGTTCAGGAGTAAAACCATTAAGCATCAAATGTATCTATGCAATGCGGGTGAGTCCTTACCTCCATCGCACACAGAACATCTAGGCTGCTGAACTCTTCTGGCAGGGCTGCGAGTGACAGCAATAACGAGAATTACTGAGCAGCAGTGCTGTGTTCTCGGACACATCTTTGCTTCGTTTTCCAGCACACCAGCCTTTCCTCACCAAGCCCATGGCTGCTCGAGACCCCCTGCCAGACCCCTCGCACTCAGGAGGCGGCGCTGGGTCCGCACGGAGCCTTCACAGCACCCGCGGGCCAGGAACTGGGCACTGCCGCTGGGTCGGGGCTTTACAAAACTGTCCCCCTGCAGTCACAGAGACTATTGCTTGGGGACAGCGACTCGCAGCACTAATCTGATACTGCATTATCCTCAAAGGCATCTCCAGCCTCTCATCCTATGAAGAAAGAGCTGTTGAGACGATGGAGGTTTTTTCTCATTGCCAAGTGCAGTCCATGCCGTGTGAGTGCAAGCGAGGGCTGCTTTGGCCTTTGGGGTGACAGGACCTGGAGGTTTCTTTAGAAGCGGCTGTGCAGAGAGGTTAACGAGAGGACAGTGGTGGGGGCTCTGCGGGCTGCAAAAGCCTCTCTGGGAAATTGCAAACTGATATCTGTGCTAGGAAAGACACGGGGTACAAGGCAGCCTGCGTGAAAGACAATACGAGTGAGCCACCTCTTTCTCGACCAAAGCTGTTTCTTACGTGAGATTCCGCAGGTGTGTTCCCGAAGCCAGCTCCCTTCTGTCTGCATCGACACCGAAACTCCTGGCAGCTCCTGCATCGCTGTGGGTTCTGCGCTGCCCAGCGTGTCCGTTTCCCTTTATTTAAGACACAAAGCCACCCATTAGTCGTATGCAATGACTTCAGAGCAGTTGCCCTTGACAATTATGCTAATAAAGGAGACTTTTTGAAGTATATTAATTTAAAAATCCAAACACTTCAGAGACGGTATGTGGGGCTTGACTGCAGTTGCGCTGCTGTGGCTGAAGGTCCCGCTTCATCCTCCTGTCTGATGCTGGAAAAGGTGCCTTTGGGTCGGGCAGCCGCAGCCCTCACCCTGGGTCACCCCCCTCTTTCCCTCCCGCGATTTTGGGGAGCTGGGTTGGGACGTGTGATGCCCGGAGTGGAGCTGCTGCCGGATTTCCCTTATCCCGGGGATCTGGGGATCTCCTCATCCCGGGGATCTCCTCATGCCGGGGGTCTCCCTTATGCCGGGGATGTCTCTCCTCCCGGGGGTCTCCTAATCCCGGGGGTCTCCTCATGCCGGGGGTCTCCCTTATGCCGGGGATGTCTCTCCTCCCGGGGGTCTCCTCATCCCGGGGGTCTCCTCATCCCAGGATGTCCCTCATCCCGGGGGTCTCCTCATCCCAGGATGTCCCTCATCCCGGGGGTCTCCTCATCCCAGGATGTCCCTCATCCCGGGGATCTCATCCCATGCCTTCCCGCAGCCGCCGCTTCCGCCCCGTCCGGAGTCCCGGCGCCGGGGGCGCGGCAGCGCGGGGAGAGGTGCGGGGGTAACCGCGTTGTCCCGCCCGCCCGGCCCCTCCCGTCCCCGTCCCCGCGGGCGCTGGCAGCCGCCCGGCCCCGCTCCGGCCCCACCGCTCCGCCGCGTCCATGGCTCGGTCCGGCCCGGCCCGGCCGTGCCGCTGGTGCGCGTCGTCTCCGGGGCAACGCGGCGGGGGCGGGCGGGGCGGGGCCGGGCGGAGAGCGGCTGCTCCGGGCCGGCGGGAGGAGCGCAGGGCCGGGTCCGCCTGCCCCGGGGGCACCGCGCAGCGCTGAGCTGCGGGACAGCGCGGCTCCTTGCGTGCCCGCTCTGTGTGCGGCAGGGCAGCGGCTGCGGGGGGAAGCCCGGGCCGGGGCGGGAGCGGAAGGTGCCCGGAGCCGCAGCGCCCGGTAACGGAGCCCCTGGAGCCGCCGAGCCCCGCTGGGTGTCCGTCCGCGCGGTCCGCGCTCCCGCCGGGCTGACCTGCGGCGGGAAGCGGGGGCTGCGCTGGGGTGACACTGGTGACAAACCCCGCTGACCCACCTGCCCCGCCATGGGCTGCGCCTGGACCGCCTGCCGTGCGGAGCCCTGGCACCCGTGTCCCGTGCCCGTTTCACGTCCCGGTGTTTCCCGTAGGACCCGGAACGGGTGAATCCCTTCAGGGAACGTGCACCCACAGCTTGGAGAGCAAAAGAAGAAGTTTTCTGCAGGTATGTGGTGCGTGAACAAACGCAGGCTTAAGATTCACCTTAGGACAATGCGTATGTGCTACATTATCTGGACTTTGAGTAAGAATTTGCAGCTCTATTACAAGCACCTGAGTTCTACAACAAATCAGTGAGTCTGACTCCTTTTTAAAGGGGAAGGAGCGTGTTGCGGCGCAGGCAGTGGTGTCAGCACAGCGCTGGACACGCTGCTCGGCTGGTGCGGGGGGCTGGGGGTCATTTCCGTGGCCAAATGGGGCAGACTGCGGTATTGCACAGCTCTGGGGTGTCACCGCCCCACTCACCTGCTTCAGCCCCGGCTGAGCGGTGTCTGCAGCGCCCGCATGCCGCTGGCTGTGGCACGGTGCTGTGGCACGGGTGGAGGCGTCTGTCTGTTCCAACTGCACAGCCGGACGCCGGCACAGCCGCGGGCAGCCACTCAAGTTGTGCTGTACTTTGTGATAAACTCATCGGCCCCTACAAGTTCTTTGTGTTTAAAGTGGAAACTGTTTATAGGGAGAACTTGTGGTCACTCGGACCCGCTCCTGCAGCCGGCGCGGCGGGGGCACGGCCGAGGGGCAGCCCTGCAGCGCGGTGTGCGCGGGGCAGCGCCTGTTGGCAGCGGGTTCTGTTCCGTGCCCGCTCTGCTCCCAGGCAGCGTTTCCTCTGGGTGAGCTTCGCCACCCCCTCCCAGTCAGCTCGCTTTGCTGGTGGTCAGGAGTTTGGTTGGGGAAACCCGGCTGGCCTCAGTAACTTTTGCTCTCAATATTTTGAGGAGCTTCCATTCATTTCTGACGCGCTGCCCCGTCCCTGCCAAGGTGCCGGTACCCGCAGCCTCTCAAGCCCGCGGACGTTGCCCTGGGAAGTTGTACCAGCTGTGCTGGGAAGAGAAGCTGGAACGAATGTCACCTGTTCGCTCACCGACCTGAGGAGGAAACGCGTCACCTGTGGCAGTACCAGCTCAGGTATTCCTTATCTGAAATTGCTCCTGTCAGAAAAGATACCAGGTGCTTTGGGTTTTGTTTGGCTGGTTGGTTTGGTTTTGTTTGTTTGTTTTGCTGTGAGATACGACAAAAGTTTGCTATTCCTTCAGAACTGAATGGTGTGGAAATGAAACAATCAGTGTTAACTTATCTAATGTGGTTTATAAGCAGCACTGGAGTAATTAATTACATTAATCTTGCTCTGATCAAAGACACACTTCAGAGTCTTGGTTTACACAAAACAGTTCTTATGTCCCAGCCATCAGAAAGAAAAATTATCTTCTGCTAGAAATGTTGCTGAAATACAGGGAAAGGGACTGAAATCTCTAGGAATGCTTGCTTACCGAGCTCTGCGGAAAGCACAGACGGAGCCAGAGCAACTCCGATCCTGCCTGAGCATCGGCCGATGCTGCCGAGTTCTGCCAGCACAACCCAAGTGAGATCAAACGTAGCATCTTTATGGGAATTGGATATGAAAGGATTAGAGTAATTCCTTGGGAGCTTTTTTCCCATGGTCACTTCCAAATTCTCAGGGCAGGACAAGCTTCCCTCCACTGACGTGGTCCTTGTCACCCTGCTGCGCGCTTTCCTGGGCACCGCTGCCAGGTGCTGCGTGAGGTTTGCACAGGACTGCCCTAACCCCAAAGAGCCCTTCCCTGGAGGGATGCGGCGAGGGCTGGTGTTTCTCTCTGTAGTGTATTTGCTCACACCAAGCTGCATCTGTCACTGTACGTGTCGTTTTCCACCACTGAACAACTCAGCGGATTGTATCACCTCACAACTCATTGCCTCTTCCAAGTGGCAAACAGCTTAATATTCAGCAAAGCTGTATGTGGAGCTGGTATTTCTCTGGAGTGATTCAGACAGAGGGTTCTGGTCGCAGTGGGGGAGCCGCAGGCAGGTTCAGCCTCAGTGACAAGACCGTGATTTGGTGTGTGTGAACCAGGCTGTCACTGCTGCCCTGGACTCGCATCCCCACCGCTTTTCCTGCTTGTGCTGTGGGGTGGCAGCAGGGCTGGGGGACAGCGGGGACCAGCACCCCCTCTGGCTGATCACCAGGGCCAGCGTGGCACAGCCAGCCCGGCAGAGCGCGCAGTCACCAGGAAACAACAGCTGTTGCCACGCACGTGCATCGTAGCACAGCACGCTATGCACTGTAGATTTTGCAAAATATTTATTACAAAATAAAAGTAAATATGGCAACAAAACTTAAATAGCAAATGACACGACATTGGCCATAAAGCTCTTGCTATATTATTAGTCTCTTACAATAGTCAAGTATGTCTCCAAGGGAAGCTGCGTACAGACAGCTGGGGGCTGTTTCTACCATGGGCCCTGGCTGTTTGGGATAGCTGGATGTGCGTGTGCGCGCCTCCTGCTCTCGCCCGCAGCCGTGGCCGCTGGTTGTGCCGTGTGCCGGGCCCACCAGCCCCACAGCGCACAGGGGCCGGCGATTCCTGCGCCCCGGCCCTCCTGCCTGTCTTATTTTACATACACAGCAAAGTGATTCAATGCCCATCCCTTTTTAATAAGGTAGCAGGAAATGGAGTATTAACAATGAAATACCTATTGTTTGCCTATGAGCCACAACTTCTCTCGTGGGAGGTTGCTTGGCTTTCTTTCCTCTCCTGCCCACTGAACTGTTACTAAAGCTCAGCAGAGCGAGCCAGGCTGTGTCCCTGCTGCAAAGGGCTTTTAGGTGCGGTCCAAACAGGAATGCAGTCCTTCAAGTCTCTTAAGCCACATGTCTAATGGAAGCACTCTTTAAATAAAATAGAATTAAATTAAAAAAGGTGACTGAGTGTGTGGAATCTTTCTAAGGCACCCAAGAATTTAAAAAGACCTTTTCCCACTCGTACTACTGACAGGGCACTCTTGTTCCTCTTCTCTCCGAAGTTAGAGATGTTGGCTAGTTAGGAACCTTAGCATGCATGATGACATAGTTGAATATCGGCAAAAAACAAAGAAACAGAACTAAAAGAAAACTCTCGGTGAGCGTAAAGCACTGCGTCCAGACAGCCGAGGCTTCGCGAGCTACGCAGACGCGTCACGGACAGCACGTAGAGATAGTCACGTTAATGCCGAGGTTCCCGTTGTCAGCGAAGAGGTGCGCGATGGCCGTGTCGAAGATGAGGCAGTCGCTGTTGCGAATGGCCGCGTTCACGCCGTCGTGGATGGAGCGCGGCGTGGCCTCCCACGTCAGCCGGCGCCGGTTGCCGTTCAGCTCCAGCCTGTACACAAAGTTCTCCGCTTGCTTGCGGGTGCCAATGAGCAGCACAATGGCAAAAAACTGCTGGTGACCTTCGTACTTCTCCTGTTTCTCCAGCACCAGCATGAAGTGGTGACCGAAGCACGACTGCATCATCACCCAGTCCACCGCGCCCGGGAGGTTAATGTCTGTGGCCAGAAAGACGATGTCCTCTCCCTGCAGCGTGGTGATGCTCTTGTGGGCGTGCATCAGGTGGGACATCACGGCCTCCAGGGACCCCTGCCACTTACAGGAGGCGCCCGGGCAGGGGCAGGAGTAGGGACGGTACTCGCAGATGTCTTCATGCTCTGGCTTTTCTGTGTGGTGGAGCGTCAGCGAGCAGCCCGTCGTGGCGTACTGCAAAACACCAAACAAAGCCGTCAGCAAGGCGCCGGCACGAGCCGTGGCTGCTCCCACCTGTCGGCTGGGAGCTCTGGTGCTCAGAACGCCTGTTCTCGTCGCACATTTTACATTAGATACTGCGATTTAGCCCTGGATCCAGAGCCGAGCTTTATCTATCTGTGCTTCCACTTAAAAATGGATGATTCTTGTCTTTTGTGGCTGGTGATTTTCTAATGTGAGCACTTAGATAAAATGGATTGTAAGGCTCCGTTGTAGTTAGATCTGCTGTTGTAGTTAGATCTGATTGGTCCAGATCAGCTGAGGTGGTCCTGGTTTGGATTTTTCTTTTCTTTAAAAAGAACAAAGGATTCTTGTTTCAGCAAACAGCTGCTAGAGTGAAGTATTTTTAATAGATGTACCTTATTACCATCTGTAGGAGAACAGCATCTGCCTGAACATCGCCATCAAGAACAGATGGACAATGACTTGGAGAGCGGCCTGAGGAGAAGAATTGTGTTGCACAGGTCTCTCTAACGCTGGGGCTACTGGTGACAACGGCTGCTGTGTGGACCTCGCCGGCTGCCTCAGCCAAACGTGCCCCCGCCTCCTAAAGGGACTGTGTCACACGGGTCTGTGCGACCCGGGGACAATCGCTGCTGTCCAGAAGATGGATTTTCACCTGCTGCTCCAGCCAAACTTGCCCTCCACCTCCTCCCTGGTACTAAAGACAACGAAGAAGAGCATGTGCCGAGGCTCACCGAGCGTCTTGAGGTCACCCAGCGGACCAGAAAGAGACCCCCGAACGCGAGGCCACGCAGGCACGGACGGGCTCTGGCAGGCAAAGCGGAGATTCTTTGAGCCCACACAAGCCTGGATTGCGAAACAAAGGTGGAGACTGGGCTCAACCCACGGGAGATACCGGCACCACTAACACCATCACGCGGGTTCCACCGTGCCTGCGTGGCTGCTCATGGACACTGTGACACCAGGTCCTGGAGGACGGATACAACCAAGGCACAAATTATTATTTGTGGGCTAATATGTGTGCAAGAAATTTCAGCTCCAAGGGTTAAATGCCCAAGATGCAAATCACCCATGTCACAAACACGAGGAATACTGGGACAGAAACTCGACCTCCTGCTTCCAGAGGAGCTTGTTTTATAAGCTGTAGGGAGTTAGCGTGAGCCATCACTCACTGTGTCTGCCCCTGCTGCTTAATCCTCTGCTAATGCTTTATTGCAGGTGCTGCCGTGGAACAAGCATCTCCTGGCAAGGAGCCGCTGTGCCGTGCAGTGACCCAGGTACGCGTGCGCTTTACCCCGGGGGCTTTCCCACCTTCACACCCCCGCTAACGCCTCCGTCACACACAGTCTAACCTCACTCACAAAATTAGGAAGGATATACAGGCTGCTGGTTGTGCGAAACCAGCTGTCTGCGTGACAGCGACCAGCGGTGACTACAGAAGTGAGAGCATAAGAACAAGAGAAGTGAATAGCGGTGGCTCTGCCCTCCGCTGTGAGAAGCACCTGCTTTTGTGCCCTCCCAAACCCATGGTTTCCTTTGCTGAGCAGCCCTACCGACAGCGGGAGACCATGAACAGCAAAAGCGGACTTGCCGTCTTCATGGCAAACGCCGCTGGTCTTCACCATGCCCCCAGAAGCCGCTTCAGCTCCCCCTGCACACGGGCTTTACGGCCTTGGAGCTACTTGGCCTGTGCACCTTTTGCACTTGTGCCGTGGGACGGGGAGCCAGGGCAGCAAACGGCGTTAATGGTGAAGGCCTGACACTCCTGCCTGCCAAGACTGTTTTCCCCTTCTCGTTATTACTAGTTTTCCATGCTGGGAAGGATTACGTACTCGTTTTCATAGTCGCTTGTTCAGCGCTGTATTCGCTTTCCTCAGAGGAAAGGGTCAGATCGGAGCTCATCGCCACATACGTCACTTAGCATGCCATGTTTTTGCCACATACGTCACTTTGCATGTGCTGCTCTGAACTCACTTCGACAGGACAGCTTTCTGAGGGTCCCAAAGCACATGGAAAACATCAGTTGAGGTTAAAGTGCTGAACAGAGGCAGGCTGCTATAACCAACCCTGCAAACAAAGGCAGGGACACAGGGCTACAGTAACTTGTGTGAGGCCACGAGGGAAATGAGGAGCAGAGCAGGGACCAGCCTGCCTGCTCCTGTACGTGTCAGCAATCGCCAGGGTCCCTCGGGCTCCTGCCTCCTCCAGCACTTTGGAAAATCGCTGTCCGCGCTGTGAAGATCCCTCCAACCCCTCGTTGTTTCCCCTGAACCAATGGGGCACAGCAGCAGTGCTCTGGGGACACGGGGGGTTCTGCCTGCCTCCTACCGCCTGTCTAAAATAATTAAAGCAAGCCATTATTTGGTATTCTTTAAGACTTCTCAGTTTATGTACAGTCTCACTATGATTTCTGCTTCTTAACTTCCAGGTGCTGGTTGTGAGGTGCAGAGAGACTTTGTTTTCTGCGAAGCACAGTGTGAGTACAGCACAATGCATTTACTGGTTTCGCTCTTCTTCCAAAGCACCAGAAGCACCTGGGAACTCGGAAGCGCGGCAGCGTCCCCAGTTAGAGATCGCCGTGTTAAACGACCCTGGAAGACCCATCATGCGAGGTCCCCGTCCTGGCTCCCAGGATCATCACCGCTCCTGAGACGGCAGGTGAGAAAGGGCTCTCAAGCCCCTGAAAAACCAAGCCCTAAGTACTTAGATTTTATTTTTAATGTATGTAATAACTAGAAAAGTAATTTCCTGTATTACAAGTAAAACTTACTGTGAGGCTGAATTAATCACAGCACTGAGAATGCACTGGGTAGCTATGCAGAAGTTTAAGACAGAGCAGGGGGATGGCGATGGGGGTGGCCCGGTATTCCCCCCACGGCCACCCCCCCGGAGAAGCCCCTTACCTTGCAGGGGAAGAGCACGGCCGAGGCCACCTTCTCCATGGCCAGGTTGCGGATGCTGGGGGTGAGGGAGCCCCGGCAGGTCGGGCACAGGCTCAGCTTCTGCCGGCATTGGTTGCAGACCAGGTGCCCGGCCTGGCACTGCAGGATGGGCGGCAGCACATAGTCGAAGCACACGGGGCACTCGAACAGCGAGGTCAGTTCGTGGTGCTGCTGCGGCGGCGGCGGCGGCGGCGGGGGAGGCGGGGATGCCCCGCCGGGGCCCGGCAGGACGGCGGCGGGCACGGCGGGGGAGGCGGCGTGCGGCTGCTTGCCGCAGGGCTTGCTAGCGCCGGGGCCGGCGGAGGACGGGCGGCTCATCGCGCCGCGCCGCCAGCACCATCGGGACGGACGGGCGGACGGGGAGGCGGCACCGGCCCGGCGGCGGCTGCGCGCGGCCTCCGCCCCGCTCCCGGCATGCTCCGGGGGGCGGCGCCGCGGCGGGGGCGCGGAGCGGGGCGGGCCGTGCGGGGCGGGGGCGCGGGGAGGGCGCCCGGCGGGCCGAGCGCTCCGGGGGCACCGGCAGCCGGCGCCGGGGCGGGAGCTCAGCGCCCGGCGCTCTCGGCAGGGAGCGATTCAGCGCCGCCGCTGCCGGCAGGGGTTGGTTCAGCCCGCGTCGTTCTGTCCCCAGGCCCCCCTAGCGACAGGGACGCGCCGGCGGAGCGCGGGGTTGTCCTGCCGGGATGTCCCGTGCCCCGCCCCGTTCCCGGGGCTCCGTGTCGCCTCCGCGGGCAGTGACAGCGGTGACCGGCGGGGCTGAGCCCGGTGTTTGAATTGAGACATCCCAGGCCAGGCTGGACGGGGCTCTGAGCAGCCTGGTCTGGGTGAAGATGTCCCTGCTCATGGCAGGGGTGGCACTGGGGAACTGGGAAGGTCCCTTCAACTCAGACCATCCCGTGATTCTGTGATTTCAGGGAATGACAGCAGCCTCGCATCTCTGCGGGATGTGTGAGGTCTTGCAAGGTTCATTTGTCTTCCGCAGAGTTTTCCGGAGCAGAAGTGAAAATCCGCAGCTGTTGGTGCTGTCACGAGGGCAGAGCTTTCTGGGGTGCGGGAGCTGGGGGTTTCAGACAAGTTTGACAGATGGCCAGATTGTGTCATTGTTGCTTCTTATTTTTAAAGCATCCAGAAGCGTGATGTTACCTTGCAGAAATGAGCACGGGCTTAGTTCTCATGGAGGGAAATTATCAGTTTAAATTTAGCCCTGCGCTGCAAGAAGGTTGTGAAAAGGCGTGAGGACGTGGGGGCAGAAGGAGGAACGCCCATGGGTGGGTGATCATGGGGCAGCGTGGTTTCTCTTCTTTTTTTCTGTCTTTAGCAGACAGACCGGCATTTCCTGAACGCGGATCTGTGAGCGGGATGGGGAGCAGTGGGTGTGGGGGAGCAGGGGTGTGAGATGGAGCTCTGGGGGCGATGGTGTGGCTGCAGGGACTGGGGACCCCGTTCCTGACCCCCGTTCCCCCACCTGTGCGGTCCTGGCAGGTGAAGGGTGGCACGGACCGGGTGACCCTGGGGCCCCTCTCTGCGCTACCCCCTCGCCGTGGAAAACAGCGCTAGAAGGCCGGTTTTTGCACCCTTTTATCTCCATAGGAACCCCTTCAGCTATTAGAAGGCACACGTAACCTCGCAAGGTACCGCGTCGCGCTGGGTGACCAAGCTTTGTTAGCATTTCCTGCACAGTTTCAAGCATTCGTTATTAATTCATTATTTGCATGAGCGTGTGCTGGTATTTCCCAGTTCAAACGAGTGCTGCCTTGCCGTGTCTTGTTGCAAGGCCCCTACCTTAGCGTGGGCTCTTCTCCACCCCCCTGTCCCCGGCTCCGAGGTGCGGCAGCTCTGGTGGGCAGCGCGGCCTCCCTGGTCTGGCAGGAGGTTCTGGGGGGACACAGGGTACCCCCTGCACCTGCCAGCACCCTCCGGCTCTGCCGCGGCCGGCACTGGGGCTGCCGTCTCGCCAATGCCCCCTGGTTGTGGGTGCTCGCAGCGCAGCCCCAGCTCCCGTGCGGTGCCTGGGCAGCGGGGACACGCCTGTCACGGTGTCACCAGGGCTGCAGGCACCCAGGGACCGCGGTGCTCCAGCTGACCCACAGCTCCGGATTGAGCAGAAGCTGAAGAAGGGGGACAATGACCAGTGCAGCCCCCACGTTAACTTGCTAACCCGCAGGCTCCTCATCCCAGCTGGGTTGAATCTCAGGCTGCTTGCGATGACTTCTTTTGTTGTTGTTGTTGTTGTTTAATTCAAATCATTTAAACCAGAGTTATGGATCAGTTGCAGAAAGGTTTGTTGTTCTCAGTACAGTTGTCGTTAGCAACACACATTTTGGTATGACTAACAGGTCTTTTTTGGGTGGTGTCTATAAAAAAGGAAGTGAAAAGTGGTTAATGTGAGTGAAGAGCGATGTGCCTGCCCGTGCTTAATTTTCCTCTGTATATTTCCTCCATGCAGTAATTAATAAGGTGAACCTTGCCATCAAACTAGTTGAACCTTGTCAAACCACTTTTAACTGTTTAATTCTATCTAATTAATTAAACTCTGTCAAATTATTATTTTACCTCGATAAAACACATTGCTGCTTCTCTCTTTTGAGTGAGGCGTACGCCACTCCTCTGCAGCAGTTGCACACACTGGATTAAATAAATGAGGTGCACGCAGTATTGTCAGCTCTTAATATTGATTTCACTTCCACTGCACTCTTAAGAGACACCGGGATTTCTTTAACATCTCTCCTGGCATGGGAGGAAAGCAAATCGCTGCCCCCTTTTCTGCCAGCTGTCCTGGGGCAGCAGAACCCGCGTCCTGCCCGCTGGGAAGATGTGCAGCGAGGCAGCGTCGGCTGCGGCTGCTCCTCCCCGGCGCGGGCTCCCCGGCGCCTTTCCGAGCAGCACGGCCGCTCGGCGCGCCAGACGCTGGTTTGCTGATGAAACTGGTTTTTGTCCTCCGGACTCCAGTGTTCAGTGGAGATGGGAGTGAGTGGGAGATGCAGGGACCCCTCAGAAGAAGGGGTCTGTCTCATTGGATCCTCAGAAGAAGGGGTCATTCTCCTTGGACCCCTCGGATGAAGGGGTCATCTCCTTGGATCCTCAGATGAAGGGGTCAGTCCCATTGGACACCTCAGAAGAAGATGTCAGTCCCATTGGACACCTCAGAAGAAGGGGTCTGTCCCATTGGACCCCTCAGAAGAAGGGGTCAGTCTCCTTGGACCCCTCAGAAGAAGGGGTCAGTCTCCTTGGACCCCTCAGAAGAAGACGTCAGTCCCATTGGACCCCTCAGAAGAAGGGGTCTGTGTCCTTGGACCCCTCAGAAGAAGGGGTCTGTCCTGTTGGATCCTCAGAAGAAGGGGTCAGTCCCATTCCAGCTGATGGTCGCCCCTGCCCACTTGCTCCTGATGGCCATCTCCAGGGACGGACGCTTCTTCCCTGGGTCTTCGCTCCGGTCCACTTCCCAGGGGTGTGAATGAGTGTCTGAAGAGGAAACACAGTTTAAAAAAGGTCTGGAAACCCCAGCCCTCTTAAAAAGACTTTGAGGTGCGAAGCAGAAGGGGCTGCATGGCGTGTGTGTGCTGCAGAGCCGGGGCTGCCCCGCCGGGGGAACTCGGGTGCTGTGACCCAGCTCTGGCTCCTCGCGGGGCGTGCTTGCGTGCTGTTTTCTGAGCAGATGCACACATCCTTATCTGCAGTCACGCTGTGAATCATGACCGTGAGTCTCCAGTCACCCTTCTTTCCTGCAGATGCTGACTTTAGTGTGGTGGTTTCAAGTGTCTTACTGTAAATGTCACAGTGCAAGGAGAGTGAGGAAAAGGGGCTGGGTGCTCAGAAAGCGAAGGCGAATGGTGCACAGCGGCACAGAAAACCAAGAACCTCGCATCCTGAGCACACAGCCTGGTTCACAACCCATTGGAAGCTGCAAGGAGCAGTTCAGTCCTCCTGCTGTGAACCGGAGGTGGAACACGAGGGCCATGGTGGCACCTGCTGCTGGGCAGGAACATATAAGCTTACGTCTAAGGTAGCTGCTGAAAACGGGCTGTTAACCCCTCCTGCACGCCAGCCTTGCTGCATTAGAAATAGGTTTGTTCAAAGTTTTGAATGAATCATGAAACGATTCTGCTTCCCGTTGTGCTTTGTGCCTCCAGGATCGCTGTCTCCTGGGGCTGTCCCGTGGGAGGGGTGGGTGTGTGGGGGCTTCGCCACACTCAGCAGGGTGCTCCTGTGGGACTGAGGGGGCTTCACAGCAACAGAAGGTGAAACATGGTGTTAAACGATATGTCTGTAGTGAGTACTTAACACAGGAGCGATAGTTGCATCTTGTATCCTGAAAACCTGCCACTTCTCTGAGAAAAACTCTTTGCCCTCATGTGAGAATAGGGGACACAATGGTGAAGTCCCGCGTGGCGCTGTGCTCGGAGGAGATGATGAGCTGTGCCCGGTTGGTGGTCACTGCTGCACGCCCCGTGGCTGGGGTGGGCTTGGGAGCACCGCTCGCCCCAACATTGAACATCTCAGCCTCGGCTGCACCCCCTGCACAGCGCCCGCCGTGCTGGGGAACGGCTGGGGCACACGGGCCAGGGCAGGTGGTGCTGCTGTAGAAAACACCCTATAGAAAATACCCTACAGCTATTCCCAGCAATGGGCCGCCTGCTTGAGAGCATCACCCCTCCTGAAATGGCCACAGTCCTGTCAAAGCCGTGTTTGTTTGTGTGTTTTCACGCTGTTGTTTGGAGTAGGCTCCTCTGTGAAAGGTCACTATTGCTTACACTGTGGGTGTGTATACGTTAAATGCGGACCGTCGAGCTGTGTAGCTCGGCACACCCAGCTGCACCCGTATGCCGGCCATACGTGGTCGGTGTGTGCCAGCCACCCCGCGTGCCCCGCGCGCGGCTCCGTACCGACGGTCAGCCGTGCCGTGCTGCTCTGCGCCCGCCGCCCGCTGCACAGGAGCAGGGGGAAGCGTCTCTCCACGCGCCAGTCACGGAGCAGCCGCACGTCGGTGCTGAACAGGACGCCGAGCCTGCTGGCAGTGCTGCACAGCCAGACGGGCAGCCGCGGCGTCCGCAGCCCGCGGCACACCTGGGGGACAGAGCGGGGTCACGGCGGTCCCTGTCCCCAGAGCCTGCTGTCCGCTGTGGGGAGGCGGGGTACAGCCGCGGGGCTGTGCCAGCTCACCTGTGGCTCCGCTGGTGCCCGGCCCCCACGCAGGTATCCCACCGGGCTGCGCCGGCACGGCTCGGCCCCGCCACCGCCACCACCGGCACCGCCGCGCCGCGGCTCATGGCCAACGTCCAGCTCGCACGGGATCGCTTGGCCCCTGAGGAGGAGGCTGAGCAGGGCCTGTGGGAACACGGCCATGGGGACACATCCATGGGGACACAGCCATTGGGACACAGCCATGGGCACGCCATGAGGCACAGAGCCAAGGCCCCATGCAAAATGGCAGCTGGTGTCCTGTGCCCGGTTCTGTTGTGCCCATGGTCAGCAGAGGAAAACCCAACTACCCGTGGCTTTATAATAATAATAATAATAATTATTATTATTATTATTATTGTCGTCATCATCATCCATTTTTTAAATAGACAGTCATTATTAACATTTGCAAAGTACTTTTCCATGGCTTTGTGCATTTTTTTTCATTGGATTAACAACTGAGAATTTTTTGCTAAATAAGGTGTGGATGAAGATGAGGAATGAGGCCAATCTTACCTCTGTACAGGTGATGTTTCCAGAACTGGATTTCAACAGAGGAGTTGCTGCGCAGCCTAAATCTTCCTGGAGCCTGGAGGAAGCACAAGGAGTTACAATAGCATCAGAGGCGATCATTGTAATGTCTGATTGACAGGAAACAGGGAGAAATTGCATGGGCTCCTGGATTCCCTGGGCTGCCCCGGCCCCTCGGTGCTGCCCTGGCGGAGCAGCGCTGGCCCCACCAGCACCGGGTGCTCAGCGGGCGCTCTTGCCCTTCAGGGCTGTCCCATTAAGGTGCAAATTCAGGGTCAGATCAACCCTGGGACGCGCTGGGGTTCCCGTGGGTGCAGTTCCTGCGAACGGCCTCGGCAGCACCCGGTGCGGCCCGGACACAGCTGGTGGAGGCAACAGGGCGTTATTTTGCTAAATAGCTACCATAGTGTCAAATTAGTATGAATCATGTTTCATGTTGGTATAAATCTGCCTCTGTACCTTTCCAAAGCATCTTTTACCAAATCTAATTACATGGGGTTTAGAAAGACCGGTGATCCCTCCCAGCACGGTCACCCTGGCGGAATTCTTCTGTGTTTAAAGAAACTGTGACAGTGACTGTTGTGTCACTGGGGAACTCCTGGTTCCGTGCAGCGCGTTGTTGTATTTTTGGTGTGTGACACCCGTACCCATCAAACACGGTGTGCGGGTTATTGTATTTTTGGTGTGTGACACCCGTACCCATCAAACGCGGCGTGTGGGTTATTGTATTTTTGGTGTGTGACACCCGTACCCATCAAACGCGGCGTGCGGGTTATTGTATTTTTGGTGTGTGACACCCGTACCCATCAAACACGGCGTGTGGGTTATTGTATTTTTGGTGTGTGACACCCGTACCCATCAAACATGGCGTGTGGGTTATTGTATTTTTGGTGTGTGACACCCGTACCCATCAAACGCGGCGTGCGGGTTATTGTATTTTTGGTGTGTGACACCCGTACCCATCAAACGTGGCGTGTGGGTTATTGTATTTTTGGTGTGTGACACCCGTACCCATCAAACGCGGCGTGTGGGTTATTGTATTTTTGGTGTGTGACACCCGTACCCATCAAACGTGGCGTGTGGGTTATTGTATTTTTGGTGTGTGACACCCGTACCCATCAAACGTGGCGTGCGGGTTATTGTATTTTTGGTGTGTGACACCCGTACCCATCAAAAGTGGCGTGTGGGTTATTGTATTTTTGGTGTGTGACACCCGTACCCATCAAACGCGGCGTGCGGGTTATTGTATTTTTGGTGTGTGACACCCGCACCCATCAAACGCGGCGTGCGGGTTATTGTATTTTTGGTGTGTGACACCCGTACCCATCAAACGCGGCGTGCGGGTTATTGTATTTTTGGTGTGTGACACCCGTACCCATCAAAAGCGGCGTGTGGGTTATTGTATTTTTGGTGTGTGACACCCGTACCCATCAAACGCGGCGTGTGGGTTATTGTATTTTTGGTGTGTGACACCCGTACCCATCAAACGCGGCGTGTGGGTTATTGTATTTTTGGTGTGTGACACCCGTACCCATCAAACGTGGCGTGCGGGTTATTGTATTTTTGGTGTGTGACACCCGTACCCATCAAACGTGGCGTGCGGGTTATTGTATTTTTGGTGTGTGACACCCGTACCCATCAAAAGTGGCGTGTGGGTTATTGTATTTTTGGTGTGTGACACCCGTACCCATCAAACGCGGCGTGCGGGTTATTGTATTTTTGGTGTGTGACACCCGCACCCATCAAACGCGGCGTGCGGGTTATTGTATTTTTGGTGTGTGACACCCGTACCCATCAAACGCGGCGTGCGGGTTATTGTATTTTTGGTGTGTGACACCCGTACCCATCAAACGCGGCGTGCGGGTTATTGTATTTTTGGTGTGTGACACCCGCACCCATCAAACGCGGCGTGCGGGTTATTGTATTTTTGGTGTGTGACACCCGCACCCATCAAACGCGGCGTGTGGGTTATTGTATTTTTGGTGTGTGACACCCGTACCCATCAAACACAGCGTGCGGGTTATTGTATTTTTGGTGTGTGACACCCGTACCCATCAAACGCAGCGTGCAGGTTATTGTATTTTTGGTGTGTGACACCCGTACCCATCAAACGCGGCGTGCGGGTTATTGTATTTTTGGTGTGTGACACCCGCACCCATCAAACGCGGCGTGCGGGTTATTGTATTTTTGGTGTGTGACACCCGCACCCATCAAACGCGGCGTGCGGGTTATTGTATTTTTGGTGTGTGACACCCGTACCCATCAAACACAGCGTGCGGGTTATTGTATTTTTGGTGTGTGACACCCGTACCCATCAAACGCAGCGTGCAGGTTATTGTATTTTTGGTGTGTGACACCCGTACCCATCAAACACAGCGTGTGGGTTATTGTATTTTTGGTGTGTGACACCCGTACCCATCAAACGCAGCGTGCAGGTTATTGTATTTTTGGTGTGTGACACCTGTACCCATCAAACGCGGCGTGCGGGTCGCACCCGCCCCTGGGACAGCAGCTTCCCCGCCTTCCACTGGAAGTGGACATTCAGTAAAACAGGGAAGAGAGAGGAAGATGTAAGTAAAGTACAGAAACAAGCGAAATGTACCTTTCCAGTGTCCTGGAGAAAAGCAAGCTGTATAAATACAGGATCACCCCATGACTTCCTTCACCCTGGAACTGGAAAAAGAAAGAAGGAATCACTGGGAAGGAGCCATGGCACATATATGGTGTTTAATTAAAACAATTCCTCTGCTTAAATCCAGCCTCTGGTGAGCATGTGGAGCCAATTGAACAAGGTGTTATTCGGGGAAGATTTTGTAACAAATTCTGTTGAACAGAATCAGGTAAAAAAAAGAAAGAAGAAACTTCCAGTTATTGACTAAACTGTTTTTATACGCTTTTTTCCCGGATTTCTGCTGAAGATGCAAGAACCAGTATTTCATATTTGGGTAATGGACAAGGTGCTGCTCCGTTTGCCCGGCATTTGTGGACGGAGTGCTGACATTGGTGGTAAAGTCCCGGGGATTTTAGTGGGAGCGGGAAAGGCTGGAAACGACCCACGAACTGACTGTAGTGAATGTCTGAACGCCTGCTGAACGCGATACCATCCATCTCCATCAGCTTCGCTTTCGAATGGGAAATAAGATGTAAGCAAGCAACAAAATAATTCAGAATAAAGCAAACATCACTTACTTACACAGTTTATATGGTCAAAGATGAACTCCTGAGCTGCAGCTTTCTCACCACACTCAAAGAGCTGGATCTGCTGGGCATGAGCGCAGGGAAGGATGTTGTAAAGGAGATGTTCATGATACCAAAAAGCCAAGCTTTTTAATCCGGAGCTTCCTTTAGACAAACGAAAGACTAACGCAGGAGAGGAGTCTGCTGCCCCCTCCTGAGCTGAGGAGCTCAGCTCCGCACGGGAGCTGGAGCAGCAGCTGCGCGGCCGCTGGTTCGCGCTGGTCGCGGGGAGGGCGGCTCAGCCGAACCCGCGGGCACCGGGCTGGGAGAAGCCGCTGCCAGGGCGCGAGTGTCTCGGGCGGCACCGGGACGTGGGGTGGCGCACCCACGGTTAAGGGTGCCCCCAAACTAGCGAACAGCTTTATGAGATTTTACCTTTCTTGTCTTTAAGAATTTCAGGCCAAACGTATCTTTAGAGAAACTCCTGTTCGCAGAAGGTGTTTTCACACTCACCTTTTCCGTGAAGCTGTCGGCTCTGCAGTCCCTGCTCGGCGCAGCGTGGACGGCGGCGGTGATGAGGCAGATGACGGCCGTCCTTCCTCCTCCCGCTGCCCACAGCGTGTCCGCCAGGGCCGCGGCCAGCGCTGTCCCCTGCTCCCTGCGGCTTATCCTGCACAGCCTGGCCAGGGAGGGGGGTCTGTGGCAGAGCCCCCCTAGGGCTGCTGAGAGCCCCCCTGCAGCTGAGCCCCGTTCCAGCAAGGGTTGGTGGGAGCCCAGGGTGCTGCCCCGCTGCGGTACCCAGTGATGGGGAACGGGCAGCCCTGACAAGTGGGGGCACAAGAGCCAAGGGGTTTGTGCGGGAGGCAGCTGTGCATCCAGCTGTGCCATCTGCCTGGAGATTTCCACTCTTCAGTCGGTGCTGTCACTGCTGCTGTGATGTGCTCCCCACACACTGGGAGCGACCTCTCTGCCGTGGGGCTCCCGCCCCGGCGGGGCTGCCCCGGGTGTCCCGGCACCGAGGGCTGAGCCCGGAGCGCCTGTGCCGCACTGGTGCTGCCCGAGCACTGCCCTGGCTGCGGCCGCGGTGCCAGGGGTGGGACGAGGAACCCAGTGCTACTGCTACAAAACCAAGTGTTTTGGTGGGAAAAAGCGTTGCCTGGGAGCCAGACACGGCTTTTCTCCTGGGTGAAAATCCCCGTCTGTAGCTGCAAACCTGAACTGGAGTCTGGTTTGACTGAACGCAGAGGCTGGTGTCAGTCTGACTTAGTCCAAATAATGCAAGGAAAGAGGGGAGAGACTCAGCTTCTTACCTTTCCAGGTGAGTATACTCCATGTTTCTTACGAAGAGCAGGTATTTAATGATGTGTGCTTGTACAGCCATCAAAACGGCTCTTGTTCCCCCCTAGAAACAGGGGTACAGGTGTGAGCTGCAGGCAAGGGGTACAGGCATGCAGAGTGTGGGGTGCAGGGGTGCAGGTGTGGGGTGCAGGCAGAGGCTGCAGGGGTGCAGCGTGTAGGGTACAGGTGTGGGTTGTGGGTGTGCAGAGCACTCCCTGCTGTGAGTGGCTGAGTTGCTGGTGAGACGGTGCCGGTCAGTGCACCAACACATTTACCTCTTCTGCCTCCAAAGCGTAGGCCAGGTCGGAGTACGGCTCGCGGAACCTGAAGCACGCTTGTGTCCATTCGCAGCTGAAGCGCTGGGACACATTTCCAAACAGCAGCTGCCGCAGCCCCTTGGAGGAGGAGAGAGACGGGCTGGGGTCAGCTTGCTGCACATCCCGTGTCGTGGATCTGTAACGCCAGCGGGGCCCCGGGGTGCAGGTTCAGTGCGTGTGATCAAACAACCAAGTAGCTCCCAGCTAAACCAGATCTGCCTGCGATCTCTGGCTGTATCGCTGGGTTTCATCAGCCGGCGCTTTCAGCACCGGCACAGAGCTCCAGGGGCAGGCGGGTGCCACTCACCGGGCCGGGACGTTTCTCAGCCGTGCGCTTGGTACCGCAGCCCAGCCCACGGCTCCCCCTCGGGTATGGAGCCCTTGGGCTTCTCACTAAGGTTGTGCCCGGGGGGCTGGGGACTGGTCTGGTGTGGGAGGGCATGGGCGGTGACACCAGCGCTGGGGACCCTTCTGCCATCACCCCCAGCGCCCTCCCGCTGCTGGTGACGGCTCCCGACACCAGTGCCCCCCAAACCAGGTACTGAGGTCAGAGCAGAAATAGCTCACTGATCTGAAATTCTGCCTCTGTTCTGAGGCTGTTTGCTGGGAAAGCACCAAAGAACAGGGCAACGTTAGACTTTGCCATTTGAGCTATTCTCTGATGAGAATTATGGCATCTCGGTTTTAAGGTTATGTTGCAACTATGTTCTTTAGAAGTCTCATCAATAACTCATGACAACTCTATACCTCTGGTCCAGCCGACAGGCTGCAGCCCAGCAGTGTGCCGTAGCGCCCGGTAAGGTTTCCCAGGTTCTTTCTTTTAGTGAGATCAGATTACGGCTCATGTGTACCCATGGCACCGCTCATATGTACCCATGGCACTGCTCATGTGTACCCATGGCACTGCTCATATGTACCCATGGCACCGCTCATATGTACCCGTGGCACCGCTCATGTGCACTCGTGGCACTGCTCATGTGCACTCGTGGCACTGCTCACCGCGTCCATGGCCGAGGAGATGGGACGGCCGCCCGTGGCCGCAGGGAGCAGGAGGGGCCGGGGGACGGCGGGGGGGACGTGCGGGGGGTCCCAGGCTCCAGGGGCTCCAGGGTCTCCGGGGGCTCCGGGGGCTCCCTGGCCAGCGCTGCCCTGGGCAGGGAGAGGAGCAGACGGTCAGTGACCAACGCTGATGCCTTGCGGGTTTCCCAAACACTTCAGAAGTCTTAGTTTGTTATGTGTTGTTTTTCGGTTGTTTGGTTGTTTTTTCTTACCGTGTGTTCTAAAATTGAGAATGAAACCACTACCTGTAGACAGAAAGGTTGATTCATGTTGGACTGCTCCACCACTTTTAGATCAGGAAGACATTCCTCTAAAATATCTGAGGAAAATGAGTGTTTCTTAATGGAGGAGCATAAGAAATAAATGCCCATGGAACTGTTTGCTGTGCTGCACATACAGGTGTGATGTCCTCTACACGCTAACCTGGTGAACAGTCACAAAAACACTGGGCAAACAAAAAACGTTACCTTTCAGAGAAACAGTTACCTGGTGGGTTGTGTTACTGATTTCCAAACTGAAAGAGGAAAATAGAATACAAATTAAAAACCCCACAAACGACGAAGGTGTTGCTGATACGTGAAGAAACAGAACACCAGCCAGAAAAGAACCCCAAAAGAAAGGAAAAGCTGTAGTTACTTGCATTGCTGGGTACGCAAAGACCATTTTCCATGGTCACAGAAGTATTGTAATAAAACGTAACTTTAAAAAATGATATTAAAAACTACCTGGAACTAAAAGCACGATAATGAAGCAGAATAAAAATCTTACCCATGGAAACTAAAAATTTCTCTCCATTTGTTTAGGTCTGAAATTTTGCTGGTGATCTCCTCCAGCTCGGCCTCCCTGTCCCCCATGGGCTCCCGGGCGATGCTGGGGCTGTGTGACCGGGGCTGCCGGCAGCGGTGGCTCTCGAGGTGCCCGCGTCCCGTCTGCGCGATGGCAGCTCCCGCCGTCACACCGTGATTAATCTTTCATCAGCGCTGGTCACAGCCCGTGTCTGCGCTGGGAGTAGTGTGCCGGTGCAACGACAGCCTGGGCAGGGCTCCGCGGGGCTGGGAGCAGCGTGCCGGTGCAACGACAGCCCGGGCAGGGCTCTGCAGGGCTGGGAGCAGCGTGCCGGTGCAACGACAGCCCGGGCAGGGCTCCGCGGGGCTGGGAGCAGCGTGCCGGTGCAACGACAGCCCGGGCACGGCTCTGCAGGGCTGGGAGCAGCGTGCCGGTGCAACGACAGCCCGGGCAGGGCTCTGCAGGGCTGGGAGCAGCGTGCCGGTGCAACGACAGCCCGGGCAGGGCTCCGCGGGGCTGGGAGCAGCGTGCCGGTGTAACGACAGCCCGGGCAGGGCTCCGCGGGGCTGGGAGCAGCGTGCCGGTGTAACGACAGCCCGGGCACGGCTCTGCAGGGCTGGGAGCAGTGTGCCGGTGCAACGACAGCCTGGGCAGGGCTCCGCGGGGCTGGGAGCAGGGTGCCGGTGCAACGACAGCCCGGGCAGGGCTCCGCGGGGCTGGGAGCAGCGTGCCGGTGTAACGACAGCCCGGGCAGGGCTCCGCGGGGCTGGGAGCAGCGTGCCGGTGCAATGACAGCCTGGGCACGGCTCCGCGGGGCTGGCCGGGACTCGGTGCCGCAGAGGGACATCTCCGGCGGGGACAGCTCCTCTGTGCGGGGCGATGGCAGGCGGGATGGAGCCCGGGCTGCAGGCACTGAGCGGGATGTGGTAGCCAAGGGAAAGAAAGCGCAGACTGAGCAGATGTCTGTGAAGTCGAGCTCACCGGGGAGATGAGCTGGAAAAGGCGGAATCTGCAGGGTGGTGTTCCCGTGACAGCTGCCACCGGCTGAGTCGGGAACATGGGTCGGGGACCCTGCAGCCGATCTAGGGAGCTCACCGGCCTTGTGCTGCTGGGGCACAGATACCTGACAGGTTTCCTTCTTCTCTGTCGGTCTGTGAGAACTGGGGGTATCTGCCTGAGTTTTGGTGGAAAACACGTGAGGTTGGGCTGATGTGCCGGAGCTGAGCCCGACTCCACTCACTCACCTGGGCTGCTCGGGCTCTGGTGGGGGCAGCTGGATGCCCCAGCTTGGGCGGCTTCGCATCCTCCGCAGGGTGGTTTGAACAGCGTGGCTCAAACTGTGGCTATGCAAGCGGACAGCATGGGGGCCAGGCTGCGCGCAGGGCATCAAACGCCTGTTTCTGCCTTCCCGCCACAGGAGCCATGGCTTCATCGGCAAAAAAGCTGCTCTCTTTAGTGGTGCTACAGGGGCTCCAGTCTTCCAGCTTCCTAAAAACTGACATAAAAACCCTCCCCGCCTCACGGTTCCTTATAGAAAGGGTAGAGCACCCACCAGGTTCCCAACCCGAGTGTCTGGGACGCTTTGCCGTCACACCGCTCCAAGGGGCAGGTTCCTGGGGGCTCACTGCACGCACACAGACACACGTGCACACCGGCTGTTTACTGCATACGAAAAAACCATGATTTTCAAGAAACTTCAAAATGTACTTATATGTTTATCCTCACCATACAAATGTCGTTTTTAAACAATGAAATACACTAGTAATGAAACAGGGTGACACTTGTGTAGCTGATGCTCATGGGTTACAGTGGTGACAGGTCCGTGCTGTGCTCACCCAGCAGCGGAGCTGAGCAGCTCATGCTGGCTCTGTTTGTTTCAGCTGGTCAGACACAAATATTGTCTCAATTCTGTTTCCTTAGTAAGAAGTTGTTACGTATGCCTCAGGAACTGGATATAAATGAAAACAAGGGCCGGCCTCATGCTGGTGAGTGCGGCGCGATGCGGCGGGTCCGGTCCTGCACGCTGCCGACTGCCAGAGCTGGCACGGAGCTGCGGAGCAGAGTCATGAAACACCCGGGGCAAGGAGGATGGAATATTGCTCCTCATTTTTCACTGTGTAGTGAACAATACCACGAGATGTAATACAAATGATGCATTAAGAAGAATATACATATTAATTAAGAAGAAAATAATGAAAGAAGTCATGAGTCATGGCAACTTGCAGGAGCCCCTACACATGGTTAAGATCCAGGGGCAGCAGTGCAGCTTGGGGAGGCAGGGATGCTTTGGGAAAGAGTTCGTGGACTAGAGGTGTGGTTGACAAACCTTTTACAAAAGCCCCAGCAATGTTTCGCCATTCGTAGTAAAAGCGTAAAAAGGCAGCACAGAACTCAGCGAGGTCGGCTCTCAGGTGTGTTCCCAGCAGCCGGCTCTGGCTCTGGGCACAGGTGGCTGATGGCCCCAGGTGGGGTCGCTCCTCACCTGTGGCCCCACAGATAAATGGGCAGCCAGGCAGAGGCTGCTCCCCCCTGCACCTCCTCTGTTGTGAGCTCAGTGCTGTCTCCATGTCCTGCAAGCAGCGGCTCACGGCCAGGGCACCCAGGTAACCCACGGAGATGGTGTTTGGTGGAAAATGCTGGTTTGTTCTCTGTAAATCAGGGGCTGGCTCAGTAGTGCCTGGGTGAGCCCTCTGGTGGCTTTACCCGACTTGCAGAAGCTCAAGGGTGCAAGGGCTGATGTGTTTGTCTGCTCTGGCCTCCTGTGTGCCTGGAGCTGGAGAACCTCCTCACCAGGCTCTGCTGAGCTGCCCTGTGCCGGCTGCAGTACTTATTCCACTGTCACCCTTTGCTGAGGGTTTGCACTTTGTTATTTGGGTTGTCTGATGAGTGAGAGTTAGCAGGGTGGTTTTCTGGGCAGGGTTCTGTGTGCCTGTGACCGTGGCGGTGCCGCGTGTGGGGTGCTTGCTCTCGCCCCTTTCTCTGTGGGGAGTGCTCGTTGCCGGGCTGTGCTGCGGAGGGTTTGTCCAGCAGCCCCCAGCCCGGCTCCTCGCTCAGGCGCACAGGACCGAGTCCCATCTCCCCTGCATTGCGCTTTGCCATGGGCAGCTTCCTACCCACGAGCACCAAGCCACAGTGATCGCACAGGGAAACGAGGGGGCCCCAGGGTCACAGAGTTGCAGCTTGGCTCGTTAAAACTAAAAACCCAAAAGAGCAGCATGGACAGAAACAATGGCATTGCCAGGCGTGTGGCGCCGGGTTTGGGTGTCAGTGGCGTGTCTGGGCTTTGTCCCGCTAGCGGTCCGCGTGGTCCCGTGCCCCTTCTGAGCGCTGGGACTCTGGGGTGGAGCCCGGCGTGTGTCCGGAGCGAAGCCTCTTCTGTTCTCTTCTGCTGTCTGTAGATTCGCTGGGTGCCGTGTTCTGTGCTGCCCTGGCGCAGTGACCATTTCATCCTCGCCTCCGCCAGGGCTGCAGGGCAGAGCTGCTGGTGACTGTGTGTGCTGCCATTGCAACCCGTTCATCTTACTTTCCGGATCCAGTTCAATGCTGTCAGTGTTACCAGTTTTCTTCATACAACCTACTTGCCAAATAACCTCCCAGGAATAAAAGGCAAATGTTTTCATAAGGCCTTGCCCCAAGGAGGAGAGGGTATTTTGACCTTGCCAAACAGCATGTAGTCTTTTATTTACTGCATATGCCATAATGACATTTGAAACTTTCATTTTTTTTAAAAACTATTTAGAGTTAGTAGTTTACAAATTAGTACATCAGGTGTTTCTTGAATGTAGTGGTGATGAGCCTCTCTGCTCGAAATGTTCTTGAGTGATGTAACTCTAATACATCAGGTCAACTGCCCCAGTGGTTGTCCCCGAGTCTTTTGCTTTTGAGAAGGGAAATTCAAACCCCGCAAGCCGTATCAGCACGGCGTTCAGGAATTGCACCAGCGAGCACACCAGGACGACCCAGAAAGAGTCTGCAAACTGCTCACTGTGAGTCTTGAATGTAAAACTTCCCTCTTTGAAGTTGGCGATTTTCTCTGAAAGGTGATGGATCTTCACCTCCGAAGAGAAGAGAATCATGATGAGGCAACCACAGCAGCCTGGGAGGGAGGGAGAGAGAGGTGTCATTGTCCCCGCGGTCCCTGCCACGAGGCCGCTGCACACAACCAAACCCCGTGTTACGGTGCTGTTGTGGCCGCTGGAACTTAGCTTTAGCAGGGATTAGTTTGAGAATCCAAGCCAACAGTTACTGAAATGGTAAGCTTTTTAAATTGAATTTGGCTTAGGACCCGTAATGTTTAGTATGGCTGCTTTAGTGCCCTGATTCAGCAAAGTGTCTGTGTTCTGTTTCAGCTTTAAGCTGCTCATTGTCCCATTAAACATAACTGAACTGTCTACATGTTTATAGAGAACCATGCACTTAAGTCCTTTATTAAATTGTGGTAGTAATTCATAATACCTTCTAAAGTAATAGTGAACCTTTGCGTCAGCCAAGCCAGCAGCAGAGAATGGGTTTGCCTTCTCTGTACATGGCAGAGAGGCAGGGGTGGCCCCTTGTCCCTGGTGGCCGTGGCTTTTCAGAGACCACTTTACAGCACCTTGTGTCAGTCTGTCCCTCTCTGCTTCTCAGCTCCTCCCTTGAGAAAGCCTTGCTGGTGTGCGTGGGGCTCTCGCTTATGTGGCTGGAAACCTCCCATCCTGGCGAATGCCAGCAGTCGCAGCACTGACTTCCCCTCTCTAGTGCCATTCCAGTTCTCACCATGTGCTGTGGCCCCGGCTCCTGGGACTTGGTTCTGGCTGAAGGGCTGGAGGTGCCGTTGCTGCCTGCGCGCACCTGTCCCCCGTCGCGCTGCCTGCGCGCACGCAGGTTTTGGCTTTTTATCTCTTAACTGCAGTTTGGAAATAACGTGTTTTGATACAGCAAAATCATCTGCCTTCCTGCCTGACTCTGAACTAGCAAAGCAAAGTCAATGCAGCCGCAGCCCTTAGCACAGTCTCCTACACCAATAACCTGGTCACGGCACGCAGCAGACACGCCGGGTGCTGTCCCGGTGCAGCAGCACCGTCACCGCGCAAAACCGGGACAGGAACTCACAGGAGATGAAGCTCCAGAGGTACAACCCGACGGGGCCGTGCAGGGTCTCGTAAGGGCTGCCAAAGGCGTTGAACATGAAGAAACCCGCTCCCACCAGAGCAAAGACAATCAGGACTGTGCAGAACAGAATGACACTGACATGGATACTTGCAGGGATAATTTTGAGCAAATCTGGAAAAACTGAAAACAAAACCAACAAAACATTATTATACACATTAGGCAAAGCTGGTTTAGAAGTCAGGCCATCTGTGGTTTGTGCTGCGGGCAGAACAAACTCCCCACTCGTGGGCACTGTGCAGGGCAGCGCTGGGTTTTGGGGTTATTTGTTCCTCAGACACTGGACCACACAGATGTGAGGTGGAGGGTAACGTGCCCATCATCTGCCAAGCTGCTATTTGTGCTTTCACCGTGCACTATACAATATTAAGCTGGAAACTTTCTGGCTGCATTTGCTGTCAAATGAGCTGCCCCAGGCGGGGCTGTGGCCGTGGGACACGTGGGAGCTGGTGCGGCTGCTGGGCACGGCTCTGCGCGCTGGCCGTGTCTCTGCCCGCTGGCCGCGGCTCTGCCCGTGTCTCACTGAGCTCCACCGTGGAACACCAGTCTGGCTACCTGTGCAAAAATTTGGGAACCCTTTAAGTATCTTTATGCAGCTTTCTAGCTACTCTTTCAAACTGTGATCTTGCTTAGCCAGGGTGTGAGGGGGTAATCACTCAGACCTGTTAGGAGAGAACGGTTTTTAATCAGTTGTGTTTGTTTGGCAACAACGGGTACTTTAGAAGGAGCCATCAAACACACTCAACTGCTCCTGATCCACAGGGGCACAACTAAAGTGGGGGTAATAATGCCTTGGTGCTGCCTCCTTGCAGCTGTAGTGCGTGGAGAGTAAAAAAGCCTCACACAAACGACTCTACCTTGTAAAACATTTACCCACAAACAGGTCTGCAGCTTTCCATGTAGTAAACACCGAGAAGCGGGTAATGTGTCATCAAGTCCATTTATCTCCCTGACTAAATGAAAGGGAAATTAATGAAGCAAATGTTTGCAGGCTATTCTTGATGCTGTGTTAGGGAACTCTCCCCCGGAGTTGCTGGTGGCCGGCTGGGAGCAGAGGCAGCGCCCGCAAGAACAGTGGCCCAGGGACCCGCACAGGGGACAAGGGGACACACGGAGTCCTGGGCCAGCTGCCCCAGGGCCTGGTGTGTGCAGGTGCTGTGTGCAGCAGAACTGCCGGTTTGCTACGTTCACCCGTTTCCCTAAAGGAAGAGTTCACCCGTGGGAAAGGTGACTTGTGCTGCTGGCTGCCCTTGTCCAGCTGTGCCGCTGCTGCTGACATTCCTTATGTCATCATGCTAAAAGACAAAGCATGTTGTAGAAACTAGGCCTTGTGTTTATTTGACTTCATATGACATATTTCATGGATCCGCAAGCATCAGAAGCAGCTGTACTGTCAGCGGGGTGTAAGGTACAGTTTTGCCGTTCAGGGCAGCCAAGGAAAAGCTGAGGGGTCCCTCCCCTCCGGGAATTCTGCAGGGAACGGCACCGGTTCTGCACCGCTGCCTCACCTGCCAGAGCTGTACAGCTGTGTAGTCAATAATACAGTGATACACTGTTTATTTTAAGGAAAACACGTTACTGCGTTGTATTGAGTCTTTCCCTTGGCACCTGCATTGATAGTGGTTTATGTCGTTAAAATTTTATATGTGACATATTAGGAAAAATTGATTTCCAGTAGCTATGTTGTCTTGAAAGGAAAACATTCCTCCAGTGTAATGAATGAAACTGTGTCGTGTATGCACGCCAGCGACCTTTAGAAAATGAGCGGCTGGCCCGGCAGCCGATGGGAAGCAGCAGCAGCAAATGGAGCAGAAGGCTTTCCCAGCCCCGCTGGCACTGCAGCTTCATTTACAATTAGAAGAGAGATGGTGGTCAGAGGGGAGCATTTAATGGGAGCAAACACAGAACTAAATCATTTACCCTATTTTCAGTGCCTTTTCCAAGCATACTGACGTGCAGCTCGGTGCATTAACCTATGGATGTGTATGTTGTCCTCCCGGGGGCTCTGAGAGGCGGAGGGGGTGGGACGGGGCTGCCGCGGCCCTGGGCAATGGGAACCGGCTGCTGGTGGTGTTTGGGCTCTGAAGTGAACAGTTCTAGCAGAAGCAGATTTTACTGAGCACCCAACTGCTTTTGGGTAGGAAAGCTCAGTTGCAGGTGGTTCCTGAGGGTGCAGATAGGGAGCGTATGGCCACAGTGAGAGCCACCTCCTCTAACCCTGGGGAACCTGGGGCTGGAAATGCTCTGCAGTACTCGCACCCATCCAGAGCCCACCTGTGTGTAGCACTGCAAGATATTGAAAATATATGTGATGATTGATATTGTTAAATCATCACAAACAAGCTGCACGTTTGTATGATCTCTCAGAGCTGCAACATTCATTCACATTGCCCACAGAATTAAAACTCTTTCCAAACCACCGCTACAGTGGCACTAACAGTGTAATTTAAAGTGTTTCAGCCACAACCAGGTGCAATGTACGGGGGGGGGGGGCCCAGTGCAAGGTACATGGATGACAAGGCTTAGAAGTATCAGAGTGAGGAATACGTGAGCTGCGGAAACGGGAGCTGTGGTTCATGAAGCGTTGGCTCCAGCAGATAAATAATTCCTTGGGATCCAGTGGATCCCTCTGGCAATCACCCCAGCCTGTAACCAGCGGGTGGGATATCTTCACATTGTGATGGCAAACAAGGCAGTCCAGGGGAGAACTTCAGCTGTACAGATAGACTAGTGGTGGAATTCGATTACAGCTGGCACATCTTAATGGTATATTACATTCATTTGGTCTACTAATTTTGAAAAATATCATATAGCAAATAATTTCTGATACCGAGCCTGGTAGCCTTACATTGCCTTCAAGGACTCATGCAAGCACTTTCCCAGTCCTGTTTTAGCAGAATGCTTCTGAACTGGGTTTTGTAATAGTGTCAGGTGGCATCTTATACATACAATAAACGGCTGTTTGTTATTGTCTGTTTAACATGCTGCTATATATAAACTGTGTTCACTTGATCATCTTATTGATCTTCTTATCCCTGAAGATATAAATAGGTTATGAATATTACATGTAAAGCAAAACCATTGCTAACAGCCTGTGACAAAATCCTCTATGTCAGACAGAAACCCTGCAGATCAGGCAGCACCAGCCGTCCTGCCCGTTAACTCAGCACATCGCTCACTTTTTGGCTGCTTTGTTGCTCACCAGCAGCTAAAAGCCTCTGTGCCCCAGCTCTTCCAGGAGCTCCCTGCTTCTGCAGTTCATCCTCTGGGGGTGCACAGAGGATGTGCCGCTCACACACGCACACAGAGGAAGATGACGGAGATTAGTTGAAAAACAAAAATATTCTTTTTTTAAAGTAATAGTACAGACATTTTGAAATGTAGATATCTGTAACTGAAATATAGGTTGTTGAAAATGTTAATGTGGCTTTACTTGCATTAGAAAATAAGTTATTGGAACCTGAAGATCAGAACACTGCAAGGGCAGCATTTGCTTTGGCAGGTTCTGTGCTCGGTGGGCTCCGTGTCGGAGCGGGGGGACCAGGCAGCTGTCCCCTGGCTCCCCGGCCCTCAGCTGGGCGCTGTTAAACAATGCGAACGCTGCTGCTACTCACATGAGAACTGGAGAGGTCTCCCCCCGAGCCCGCACTGCCTCACGCGCTCGCCGGAGAGCAGCCCGTACTGGATCTTGCCGATGAACTTGTCCAGCTCCTGGCCGGTGGCGTTGACCAGCAGAGCTCCCGTCTGGCACAGGATGGTCCCCGTCACCCAGAGCTGTGTCCCCACGGCCGCCGCCGTCCCCAGCGCGCAGGCGAAGCTCAGCACCCCCGCTACGCAGAAGATGATTTTCTTCTGCTGGGCTGGCATGGTGGTGAGCAGAGCGCCCCAGGGCAGCACTCAGCGGGGCAGCCGCACCGGCTCCATGGCGGCAGAGCCCCGCTCAGGGAACCCCCCTGGGGCCCCACCAGCCACCCCCGCCAGGAACAGCCTCCTGGGAGATGCTCCTACAGGCTTTTGTTCCGCAGCTCCTCCTGCGCAGCTCTGGCTCGCACACGGCTGTGTGCAAACCAGCTGGAGACAGCGCAGTTTGCAGCATCCAGTGCGTGCTCTGTCACTCGATAGCGAGGTTTAGGATGACAGACGGAACCTCTGTAACTCGATGAGCGCTCTGCTCTGCTGCCCCGTCTGACTGGGTGGGGGGGGTCAGGGACAGGCCTGGCTGCACGGCTGATTATCTGCTCCCAAAAAGGATGTTTTCAGAGGGTTTTGTTGTTTCCTGGGTTTTCCTCTAGAGCTGGCAATGCTGGGCTGCTCTGCTGGTGTGTTGTAGTGTGTGTGTGTGTTGTTGTGTGGGGTTTGCGGTCTGTTTTGTGGTGGTGTTATTCCTAATGCGACGGCCTGGGTAACATGCGGGGCCCCTGCTGAGCCAGGAGCCCTCTCTGCAGCACCTGGTTGCATTTGAGCACCTGCATTTTCCCTGGCAAGGGCAGCGTGTGTGTTATAAATCATGTGTGTTGGCTGCAGTGTGTAGGGTGCTCAGACAAACAGTTCAGGTTTCAAGTGGACACAAATATGTTTTCTCTATTTGTCTCCAGTGAACATGGAGTTTGGGGTTTTTACCCCGACCAGATCAATTTAGAAAGTGTTATGTTATCTGGGTGCAAATCCATTGCAGAAATACTCTTCAGGTGGCTTAAGAGTACCATATCAGTCAAGCTTACAGACTGGGTCTGGTTTAACTATGTAGGTTTTAAGACAACCTTAGAATTGAAATGAAGCAAGGCTGTGTACAGACGAAATATTTTTCTAAGCTGATGTTTAAACAAAGCTGTGGCTTGTGCTGTGATCATATGTAACCGAAAGATGGCACACACAAAAGATGGCCGGTCACCGGATCCGTCACCGCTGGGCTGGCACCGCGCACCACGCCGAGTGCACGCAGGTTTGGGAAATGCTTGTATTAGAAGACAGTTTTGAACACTTTACTTGAGCAGAGTGCGTTTATTGTTCCCTGAAGAGGGACTAACATTTCAGTATGATTATCTCCAGCACAACAGCAGTGAAGAGAACAGACTTGAACATCTGCATATAAAAGTGACCATGTCTTAGGAAGAATTTGATGCAGGAAAAGAAATTGTACTTACCTGTTTTGGTGGCTACTTCTTTCAAGAGTCAGCTTTCTGACAGTCTTTCATTTGGGGCACTATTTTATGCCATGGTAAGTTCTGTAGCTTTCTGAAGGAGCTAAGGTGTTCTGGGATCCCTGGGCAGGGGGCGGTGGGGCAGGAGCTGCTGGCGCCGGCTCGGCCGTGCCCGCGGTGGCACAGGAGCTGCTGGCACCGGCTCGGCCGTGTCCGCGGTGGCACAGGGATGTAGCACAAGGAGAGGATTTGGCACAAGTAACAGGTAGGAAGGGGCTGCCCGGCTGCTGCCCCCGCTCCTCTGCACCGCCCCGGGGGCGGCCCCGCTGCGGTCCGGTGCGGGGGGAGGGCGGGGGTCGGGGCCGTGCCCGCGGGCGGGGGCTCGGGCGGCACCTGGCGCGGGTGTGCCGGGCCGTGCCGGGCCGCACCGTCCCCGCGGCAGCCGCCCGCCCCCGGCAGAGCGGGGCGAGGCTGAGCCGGGTGCCGCTCCGTGCCGCTCGGAGCCCATCCAGCGCCCCCCGCCCCGGCGAACATGAGCGACCGTGGCTCCTCAGCCGTGAGCACAGACCGCTCAAGCTCTACCCGCAGGACCCGCGCCAGGAGGTGGGACCGGCAGCGGCACCGGGGCCCGGCCGCCCGCCCCCCGCCCTCGGCGGCCGCCGCCCTCGTCTCCGGCCCGGCACCTCCCCCGAAACTTTAGAGCGGCGCCGGGCGGTCGCGGGGCCGCCCGCTAAGTGGCATTTTCTGCGGCGAGGCGGGGGCGGGTCTGCTCAGCACCCGGGCTGGCCCCGCGGGGCCGCCGACAGTGCGGGGCACAGCCACCGGCTGCAGGGATACCCCTGCCTGTGCGGGTACACCAGGCTGTGCGGGGGCTCCCCTGCCTGTGCGGGTACACCAGGCTGTGTGGGGGCTCCCCTGGTTGTTGGGGGTACCCCTGCCTGTGCGGGTACACCAGGCTGTGCGGGGGCTCCCCTGGCTGTGGGGGGTACCCCTGCCTGTGCGAGTACACCAGGCTGTGCGGGGCACTGGCTGCCCAGAGGGTGAGAGGTGGCACCAGCTGGGGCGAGCGTGGGCCTGCTGAGCTGCCCACCCGTGTTCTGACATGACCACAGGGACTCGTGCATGGAGGAATGGAAGGTATTGAGGGTCGAGAGGTGTATCTGAAATCACAGGGGCGAGGTGAGTGGGGCTGTAGCTCGTACTCCTGTGCCAGGCTGCGAGCATCCTGCTCCCCAGTTCCACAGCCGAGCCCACGGGACTTGCTGTAAGTGGATGCCGGGCTCAGGCAGGTGCTGTGACATGGCTGGCACGTCCAGCAAAGCCACAGGGCCGGTTGTAGTCTCTCCTGGCCAGGCCTCCTGCTCTCGCTTCTGGGCCACGGGTGCTCCAGAGGTGGGTGGCAGGAGCCTCTGGCTGGGTTTTGTGACTGGGATGTCCCCAGCAATGTTAACGGTGTCTCCAGCCACGCGTGCGGGGTTGTGACTTGTACACAAAGCTGTACACCAGATATACACCTCTCGGGTGCTTCGTCTGGTCCTCTCCTGTTCTGCTGTTCCTGGCTGTCTTCTGTCCCAGTGAATTTGTCACTCGCAGGCTGGAGTCCCCCCTGCGCTGGTGGGATCGCAGAGTCCCAGCACGGCTGAGGTTGGCAGGGACCTCGTCAGACCACGTCACCCCCTCGGGCAGGGTCAGCTCCAGCAGGGTCCCCAGCACCGTGTCCAGTGGGACGTTTCACCTCTCGCCCGTGGCTGGGCGGCTGTTTCGGTGGGGCCGCCCTGCGGTGGCAGAGCGCTGTGCCGTGCCGCCGGCGTCCCGCTGCGGGAGCCCCGTGGGCCGAGGACGTGATGCGGGACGGTATCTGCATCCCTCCTGCTGCCGAGGGCGAGTCGGGAAGTTGGAGTCCATCTGACTCCCAGCGTTCTGCGGGTTTTCCCTCCCGGGGACGGATCTGCCGTGGGAACGTCGGCGTTTGTCTCCGTGGGGGCTGCTGGGCTGTCTCGTGTGCTCCGGCAGCTTCACAGCTGCTCCAGCAGCTGCACGGCTGCTTGTTCTGCTCTTCCTCTGCTCCTTGGGCTGTGTCTGTTTCTCTGCTCCCGTTTCTCCCCATTTCTCGTGCCCCCAGGCGGGCGCGGAGCACGGCCAGGATACACACAGGCGTTCCCAGCAGCGTTTCCCCAGGCAAGGGCTTTGCTAAACTGCTGCTTTGCAATCCGAAGCTGCACTGGGGGAGCTTCCCATCGAGTAATCCAGCAGTCTCAAACATGCACGTGTCTAAGATGGACCAGGTTCCGTGGGTTTAGATGATGTTTCAGACCCGGCCCTAGGTCACGAGGCGTTCTGCTGGGCAGGTGCTCCGGGTGGAACGGCTGTTCTGCAGCCTGCCACTGCAAATCTTCAGCAGAAATCCTTCACATTTTACAATTTTTGGGTTTTTTTTGTGCAGTGTAGTTGATGTGTCACCTATGGATAATGTCAAACTCTGAGTTTCCTTGGGAGGTGTTTGGGGAAGATGGAATAGCCAGCTTTAACATTACCCTGTTGAAGCAGAACTTTGAAGTGGAAAATATTAGTGAATCCATCATAGCTGCTTTCATTAATGTTGTGAAACCTTTTATGCAAAACGGCTTGTTCTTTGAATGCACGTGGGTTTTGTTCACGACTGTGTTCTCAGCGATCGATGGGCATAATTCAAGACCCTCTGCTGCACCAGAATACTGCATGATAGCCGCCCACCGGTGTTTTAGTGACTGCGTTAGACAGCAGAAAGCAGTGTTTTGTACGTCAGGTGTCCAACACCAGGGTGCCGCCTCCTGCCATCCCCGTGTAAAGGTCGTATCCCAAAGAACCGTTGTTGAATCCTCCTGGTGTGAAGGTCTCACAGCCAGCGCAAATGTGTTATTAATACCACAATTAATACAGTGAGGATGATGCTACCTTGTGAGTATGACCACGCACACAGTGGGTGATTCAAAGGACCTTTGATTTCTAATTCTGCTTCACTGACTTGTGTAGTTTCTCAGTAGACTCAGCTGGGTATGATGATTTGAAATGCTGTGGCATAAAGCAGTGCACTCATTTGAAATGGCATTGCATAGAAAACTACTGACCTTACTTACAGCCACAGGTATTTTCCATGCAACGTTTCTTTGACTCAGAACATCTGTAGCGCACAGCTCCAGAATGGTCGTCAGTGTGGTGGTTATTGTGGAGTATCCCAGTCAACAGTTTGTGTTGGTACCACACAGTTTTAAATGAGAGCAAAACTGTGCTGCCCTCATCCAGACTTGGAACACCTGCGGTTCCTCTCAGCCCCTCTGGAAGGTCCCTCTGGCTGCTGCAGTCAGTGTGTGCAGCAGTGAAGTCCTCAGGACAGCAGCCAGAGGACGCAACAGCAGCTTCTCCTCTGTGAGGTCACCTGTCGCCTTCCTGTGGCCAAGAGCCATTTGACTCTCACCTCCCTTTTCATCTGCCCGTGTTTAATTATCTGCCACAATCTTTCACAGGTACAGCTAAGGAAGGGAACTGAGAAAGGACGTTTGGTTTGGTTTAGAATGGTTGGTGAGACTTTCACTTGTGAGTCTCCTGTGTTGAAATGCAGCCGAGCGGTGGGGAACACCCGGTGAGTGGACCTTCCCACAGCATCTCCTGGCCAGCGCGGCGGGACGTGGGGGAGAAGGAGCGCGCTTGATTTCCGAGGGGTGGTGCTGACTTCTGAGATCACCAGCAGAATCCTGAAACCTCATGGATATTTGTGCACTTGAATGGCTTGTGAAGCTTAGGTCTCTGAACTCATGTTTAGGTCTTGCTTCTCATGCTGTCTTTGAAGTCCAACTGAAATCTTATGATGCCAAGAGATGTTTTTCATTTTAGAGTGAAAAAGTCCTGGTTTTGAACTTGGTTCTCACGAACAGGGCTTGTTACTAATGCAGAGAGTTAGTATTTGTCTTTCTGAGATCACTGTGCTGGAAATGACACAAGCAAACAAACAAGGACAGCCCCGCTGTGTCTGTGGGAAAGGAGCTCTGCTGGTGCCTTCCTGGTCACTCAGCTACGGTTTGAACGGTTCGACACTGCCTGAGGGACCCGAATCTGGGCGTGCTGGGAGGTGCGAGGGGCACGAGAGACAAGAGGAGGAAAATCAACCACATTCACGCCGCTCGGCACGGGTGCCTGGCGCTGGACTGCCGCCTTTCCCAGTCTGCGGCTCTGGGATGGGCTGTGCGTTGGCAGCACAGTCCCCGCTGCCCGGGGATGCGCTGACTGCAGCCGTCGAGGCCATTGTTCGTGCTGCGGGGACTTGATACAGCTTTCAAACACCTTTGTTATTTTCAGTCAAAAGCAAAACCAAGCGTGTAATGTTTGGACACTTCAGGTTCGCGTTCCCGAGCTGCTGCAGCGCCCGGTGTGTGGGAGCGGCTCTGGTGATGCCAACCTGCCCAGCCAGAGCCTGCGGCAGAGGGGTCACTTACCTGCACCCAGACCAACCTTTGGTAGCTGCTGCACGTTCCTGAGAACCCAACTCACTGGTCTGAGACACTTAAAAGATTTTTCCCCTCTTCCCTCCACCCGGTGTCATTCAGTATCTCTTGCCCGGTGCAGCCTATCGACAGAAAACTTCACTGTGTGATGTGTGTGCACGTCCAGCGGCCCTGGTTGTGTGCTGTTGGGTTTGGTGGTTTTGAGGAGGACGATCAGGATGAATTTGAAGCAGGAACGTCCTTGCTGACTGTGAAGGAAGGATTCTCTTTCTGAGGGGCGTGCTTGATGCGAGCCCTTTCTCATGGAAGTGTAGGTCCCACTGACCTCGGGCAGAGGAGAAAAGTCACCTCTGCTTCGTTTACAGGTCGGTCTTATGTGTAAGCGTTCGGAGATGGCAGTGCAGGCAGGAGCAAGGGTGCTCAGCAGGGCCAGCTCAGTAACACACAAGGAAGATGCACTTCCAAAATGTGGGTGGTCAGTGGAAACAGATTGGATGAGCACTCATGATAGGACCATACCATATCTCATTGCTGTTCTGTACGTACGGCTTTTCTAAAGGTGTGTACAGATGTCTGTGTTAAGTCAGAAATAAGTTGAGCTTTTGGGGAGTTTTTTGACCGAGGTCGTACAATAGAGACCCCTTTAGAGGTTAGGGGCTTTGGTTTTGTTTTTAATGTGTCAGTGGGGTGCAAGTGATGGTCTGGAAACAGACAGAGGTTTGGAAGAATTAACGTGAGGAAAGTGTAACTCGTGTGGTTAGGTGCGTTAGAGGCTCTGTCTGATACGCTTTTCCTGTTTGTCTTGCTCATAGAGCACATCGCCCTTTTCCGTGTTTGTGAAGCAGCATCATGATAAAGGAAAATTTTGATTTGAGCCCCAGCAGTGTGAAAACTTGAGACTTCCCTCTTCGCCTTCCAGATTGTATTTCATTTGAAACACTATGAATGAAGCAAACGAGTGCGTCTGTCGGTACCAAGGAGCAAACCCCAGCTTTGGTGTTGATCCGCAGGCCTGGCTGCTGCAGGCGGTTTGCTCGGAGCAGCCCGTGGCTGCGTGGGCGCGGTGTTGTTCTCACGATGCCGCGGTGACGCTGCGCGGGTGGCCCATGAGCCGCGGGAGCTCCGGGGAAGCACAGCCCGTGGCCGAGCTCCCGGAGAAGGGGCGAGCTGGAATGGAAGCAGAAGTGAGTTAGTTCTGCTTCTAGAACAGTGTCAGCAGAATGCAGATGTTTCTAAGGAGACATCACTTTACTCATTACCCAACACGTAAGCTCAGTGGCATTTGGAGCATTGGGGACTTTTGTAATCAATTCACAGTTTTAAAATTCTAGATACATTTGAAATGAAAAAAACCTTCTATTCAGAGTAAGAAATTGCAGCCTGACTCAGATGGTCTGCACTAGCTGATCTGCGTCTGTTTGAGGTGGTGCGCTTCTGCCCTAAGACAGGGTTGTCACCGTCACTGGAGTCCCTGAGCGGGTGCGGAGTGGGTCTGCAGGAGCACGCGCTGAGCAGCCTGGCTGCAGCTCTGCAGCGCAGCATCGCTCTGGAGCTCTGCACCGCAGCACCGCTCTGCACCGCAGCCTGGCTGCAGCTCTGGAGCTCTGCACCGCAGCCTGGCTGCAGCTCTGGAGCTCTGCACCACAGCCTGGCTGCAGCTCTGCAGCGCAGCACCGCTCTGGAGCTCTGCAGCGCAGCACCGCTCTGGAGCTCTGCAGCGCAGCGTTGCTGCTGCCTGACCCGCAGCCGCGCAGCCCACAGGCAGCTCCCACCCACTGCTGCTCCGCTCAGGCGGCTGTTTTTCCTAGAAAAAGGGTCCCCAGGGCACTGTGTGACGTCTGCTGGGCCCGGGTGTGGGGCAGACGGGTGAGCGCACGTGGGCGCAAACACAGGTTTCACTTTCCAAAGCGTCTCTGTTTGTCCGCTCCCACCACCAACCCAGGGCGCTCACTGGGTTGTTTCTGCCTCACACCAAAATCCACGCAGAGCAGAGGTGTTTGCCCTGGTTATTATTATATTTAGTGTCATTTACACAAACAAGAGGAGTTACCTGTTGTGTTCATGTTGGTCCTGGAAGTTCTTTATCTTAAATTTTAGCTTTTATATGAAACAGTGTCATTGCAGATGATGGTGCATGTCTCACATATTCCTGTTCAATAAGCAATCCAAAGTGATTAAACAAAACATCTCAGAAATAACCCAGTGAGGTACTGGGGAAAAGCCGTTGTTCTAGAGCAGGTCTGGGTTCTAGGAAGAGCCAGGGAACCATCACACCAATGTTTGCAGGTGCAGACTGGGGGAGCATCCCGTGCATTCGTGTGCAGACGCGGTTTTTATTTGTTCTCTGCGCAGGGAAACGGGGAACCTGAGGTCCCAGGTGAAGAGCAATCTCTGTCTTCAGCCTCCCTGGCAGGTTCCAGTCCTTGAGACACACGAGCTCCCTCGTCGTGTGACTATTAGCTGGTTCATGTCCCAGAGCGGGTCAGAAACAGCGGCTCTGCTGTCTGGCTGCTGAAGTTGCTGTTTCTCTGTATTGGGTGTTCTAGAGTTTCTCGGATCACCTGCTGCATGTTCACAAGCACGGGTATTTTGAAATCTCTCGCCTTGTTATAGGATCTCTCTGTGATTTTTATTTCTTTTCACAAAAGGGAAGTTGGCAGAAGCTCTGTTTATTTCTGGTTAAGCCGTAGGAGATTTGGGGCAGTTACTTGCACTCTGTGCATATTTGACATCAAACACTTGTCTCTTTTTGACACGTTCACATTGGAAGTGACTGAATTGGAAATGACGCACAAGTGCTGGGGTCGAAAGCTGTGAGCTGACACATGGGAGGAACGAGAAAGGATCTTTGTTCATCGGACTTTCCTCTATCAAATGTCGTGGTCTAATAAAGCTGCCTGATGTTGTAGCTCATGTTTCTGGTATCTTAAACACTTCTACTTAGGGTGTTTTTTTTTCTTGGTGCCTTTAAAGGGGATTTTGAGTGGTTTGAGACACCGTACTAAAAACTCTCAACACCCGAAAAAGGAGAAACTTCTTAAAACTTTGTTACAGACTCTGAGGTATGGGCAGCACTTCATTTTCGTGCCAACAGTGACGTTGGCTTTACCAAACCATCCCAGCTATGTGTGTTATTTAGTCGTGTTTGCGGTGCCGTTGTGCGCTGGGTCGCCGTGCGAGGGGCGCGGGAGCAGCTGCGGCTGCCTGGCTCGCGCTGTTCTGGGGCGTTGGGGAGCGCTGTTCTGGGGCGTTGGGGAGCGCTGTTCTGGGGGGTTGGGGAGCGCTGGACGCGTTTCGTGGCGCTGTGTGTTTTGCGGGGCCTGGGTCTGTCCCCAGCCGTGGCCGGGTGTCCGGAGGAGGGCAGGGCCCTGCTCGGCCGCTCTCCGGCGCTGCCCGCCCGGCTCGCACGCCCGCCGTGGAGACACGGGTGACAGCACGGGATGTGCTGTGTTTCTCAGGCTTTGCTTGGGCACTGGTAAATAACACACATTTATTTTAATAAACTTTTTCCTGATGTGTGTGAGCATGTTTAATAGATACAGCGCACCACACTGTCAAGCTTTCATAAATATTGCTGTTCCATCTTGGACGCCTGGTGTGTGGACATCTGGAGTCGTTTGAACGCGTTTTAAAAGGTTTTCTGTTATGAATACAAATGTCCTGTAGATAAGACAGTAGCATTTACTGCAGTAATATAATCTGGGAGGAAAGGCCAGCTGTTGGTGGTCCGTTGCAATCCAAAGCTTCAGCTTCAGTTTCTCTGTGCACAGGGAATGTCCTTGTCCCCTGGCAGGGACCGGAGGTCCCCGCGCGGCACGGCCAAACCTGGCGGCTCGTGCGCAGTCCGGTGCCTCCAGCTCCTCCAGCAGAGCAGCTCGTGGCGTGTTCTGGAACCAGTGCAGGTTTAGATTCCACACTGCGGACCACGTTTGTGCCCGCGTGATGAGCTGCAGCCTGTTCTGCTGCACGGTCCGTGGGAGCCTGTGGGCAGCTGGAGCGTCCTCTTGTATTTCTTTTTCAATTATTTGTATATCTCTCATGCCAGTCTCATGCCAAATTTGCCCTGGAATGCAGAGGGTTTCTGCAAGTTGCCTTTCATGGTACAGCAAAGTAGGAAATAAAACCTGTGAAGGTGCGAGAGTCGCTTCCTCTTCTGGAGGTGTCTCTGGAGCAGAACTGCTGGCAGGGATATACTGTGAAGTTTTGCTCCCCCGCTTGGCCACTGCCCTTTTCTGTGTGTAGATTTAGGCTTGAGAAATATTTTGTGAATCAAGGCTTACCATCAAGACTTAAAAGTCAGTATTTGAAAACCCCTTTCCATCACTACTTTTTCTAAATGTTTAGATAGGTGGAATGCTTGGGTTCACTGTGCTTGGTGAAACGGGTTTTCAGTGAAACGTGACTGATGTTTGTTTTCTCTCTCTGGCAGTTGTTAGGATCGTAGCATAACGGAACGTATGGGCATTGAGTCAGGAACCACTGGTGGTTTTGATGATGTAGACAAGAGTGACTCGAAGGCAGATTTTAGTTCAATTTCCAGTAGGTCTAACTTTAGATTTCTGCATGCCTCTGCCCGTGTCCCCCCGTGACCGGCAGCTCCTCGCTGCTGCCCTGTGCAGCCTGTGGCCCGGCCCCTCCGTCCCTCCCGTGCCCCGTGCTGTCCTCGCGCTCCCGGTCCCTCCGTCCCTCCCGTGCCCCGCACTGTTCTTGCACTCCTGGTCCCTCCGTCCCTCTTGTGTCCCTGTGCTGTCCTCGCACAGTCCCGGTCCCTCTGTCCCTCCCGTACCTCGTGCTGTCCTCACGCTCCCGGTCCCTCCATCCCTCCCATGTCCCCGTGCTGTCCTCGCACTCCCGGGCCCTCCGTCCCTCCCGTGTCCCGCACTGTCCTTGCACTCCCGGTCCCTCCGTCCCTCCCGTGTCCCGCACTGTCCTTGCACTCCCGGTCCCTCCGTCCCTCCCGTGTCCCGCACTGTCCTTGCACTCCCGGTCCCTCCGTCCCTCCCGTGTCCCGCACTGTCCTTGCACTCCCGGTCCCTCCGTCCCTCCCGTGTCCCGCACTGTCCTTGCATTTCTGGTCCCTCCGTCCCTCCCATGCCCCAGGCTGTCCTTTCATTCCTGGTCCCTCTGTCCCTCCTGTGTCCCCACGCTGTCCTCGCACTCCCGGTCCCTCCCCGCACTCTCAGGGCACTGCTGCTTTTGTCTGGGGGCTCATGGGCACCAGAGAGCCCGCGAGTAACGTCCCCAACCCTGAGCACTTGTTCAGGTGGCTCTTTGTGTTCTACTGGGCTGGAGAAAGGGCCCGAATACTGAGCAAGGCTTGGGTGAGAACGTTTCTGCTCAGTTATTTGTTTCTGTTCTTTTAAAGGATGATAACTTTTAAACAGTCTTATCAACACAGGGAGTGTCATGTGAGAAAATGATGTGTTAACCACAGTTTTCTTTGGTTACGTTTTTAACTCCTCAGTTTTGGGTTCCGATTCATTGCAGGTGCGTTGTTACGAGAACACCGAGTGGGCTGTTTCTCTTCAGGACAGTTTTGAATGTTGCTTAAAGCTCCATTGGTATTTTGTCCATTTGAAGGACTAGAGAAGTCTGATGCGATTAGGTTTAGTTCCGGAAGTGTTTGACTCACAGCCGGAGCCAACCGAGGTAGCTGCATTTTGCCCATGCAAACAGACTTAAAATTTGGTTTATTGATTATTCTACATACGCATTATTTTTTAAAGTAATTGTAAATGATAATATTAATAGAATTGATTGCTGTTTTATAAATTCTTGTAGATAAAACCAGCAGAGAGAACACACTGGATATTTGTGCTTATTCTTTAGCTTAATTTAAAATTTCGTGGAATTGTCTGTGGTACCGTTAGCGTTTCTCGTGTTCGCTGAGGCAGCGCAGGGAAAGGCAATGGAACTTGGCAAGGGCAAGAATTTATTTATAAAGACTGCAGGTGTAATGTAAGCAGATACAATAATTTCTAATCAGTGCAGCTTAAAATCACGTTCTGGGGTAATTAATGCCCTCTAAAATGCTGTTGCGTTAATGGTATCTGTCAAAAGTTCGCAGCTTATGAACTGCTATTAAATAATCTCTTCACCTGATTGCACCAAGTCATTTAATACAGTGAGTACACAATATTTAACTTAGAAAGGCGAGTTGCGGTGGTTCCCATAGACACGGCTGGGGTGGCTTTGCGGGCGCAGGCTGTGACGGCGCCGTGTCCTGCAGCGCCGCTGCTCCGCGCGGGGCCACCGCGGCGTGAGCCGGGCCTGGAGGCGTCACGGCACGTTCTGCGGGTCCAGCCTGCGCCGTGAGGTGTCCCAGGCCGTGGGTTTGTTGGGGTTTCTCGTGCGTGGGCAGGCGATGCCGTTGGCCGCGGCAAGCTCGCACACCCTTCCAACAGGCTCTGGAGTCAGCACATTGCGTCCTGCTCCCCGCTCTGCCGCACCCCCGCGGCCGTGGCAGCCTTCTCCTCCGGGGGTGCCGCAAACGCCTCGGTGAATTTCAGCCGGAAGGATCTGGAGAGGTGGTAGTAGAGGATGGGGTCGAAGCAGAGGCTGGACACGGCGAACAGCAGCGTGCACTCTTTGGCTATGAAGAGGGCGCGCTTCAGCGGGCAGCTGGCGATGGCGTCGCTCTGGCTGAGCGTGTAGGGGATGCGCACCACGTGGTAGGGCACGAAGCACAGCACGTACCCCGCGCTCACCAGCAGGATGCTGAGCAGGGCTTTCCTCGCGCTGCCGTAGCTCTCGCTGTCCTTGTTACGATAGAGCTGTCGGACAACCAGGAAATTGGAGATCAGTATCACAGCTGAAAAGTTCAGGAATATCGCTGTGCATATGAAATTGGTTAACACGTGCCAGTCCCTTCCGAATTTCGATTTGAAATCGATGCATCCTGTCCCGGGTCTTTCTTCGATGGTTTTTATCGGGATCGCCATGTTGGGCACCGTGATGAGGAGAACCATCGTCCACACGACTGCAGACAACATCTTGGCGAAGCCAGGCTCCTGGATGCGGTAAATCTTACAACTGTGCATTAGCTGAAGGCAACGATCCATGCTCACAAACCCCAAAAATATAATCGATAAGTACATGTTCAGGTAGATGAAACAGGCTGTGACCTGACAGTGGAATATCCTCAGTTTCCAGGATGCGACTCCTAGGTCAACAACGATCTTCACTGGCAGCGCCAAAGTCAACAAAAAGTCCGCTGTTAAGAGGTTAATTAAGTAGATGCTCATAGGCTTCTGGTTCTGATCTTTTTGCGTGAATGCCCACAGCGCAAAACAACTTCCAATAAATCCCATGAGAAAAACCAAGTAGTAGAAGTAGGTGAAAGGTTCCATCTGCTCCCAGACGAGGCACTGCGAGGCATTGCTGGGCATGGCGAGCTTCTCGTGCGGGCGGTTTTGCTGCCAGGAGATCAGGGACCTACAGAAAGAGCCAAGGAGCCATCAGGGACGCTGGCCGAGCACAGCAGGTGTGCTCGCAGAGGTGTGTTGGGGTGGTTTCGGGGAAAAACACAATTGGGAAGAAGTGTTTGTCTCTCTCCTTGTGCTGCTTCACAGGTACCCAAGAGAGCTTTGCTCTTGTGTCAGGAAAGTTTGGAGATGTATTAGGACTGGTTCTAGAAAGCATGTGGACTTCAGAGCAGCTTTCCCATGAGCACAGTCCTTCTGGGTGTGTGCTTGGTTCAAAACCCCCTCCAACCAACCAAACCACCAAAGAAAAAGGGTTGAATTTCTTCAAGATTAAGCATCTGGTTGACAATGGTCGTACTAGGACTTCATAACTTTTGAACAACTGAAGCTATTCCATAAAGAAGAGTAATATTTGTAGTGGCTTGTTCTATAAAAACGTGTTAAAACGCAGATAGATCAGATGAGCAAACAGTTGTAGTCAGTCCTACTTGAACAGAGGAGAAATTAACCTCACGTTTTTCTGAAGCCTTTAGGAAAACGCACGTTCTGAAAGAAGCTGCTATTAAATATGGTTGCTGACTCCCCTTTTACACTTCACTAAGAGATCACAGGGGAGAAAGAAGGAAAGTGTTGATCTTACTTGAATTACACGTGCTGCTCGTGCCCGACAGGGCCCTGTGCCGGCTCGCTGTGCTGGCGCACTGCTGCACTGGGCGCTGCGGGGAAGGAGGCATCAAAACCAGTACATCTACGTCTGGAATAGCGTTGGGCTGCAACAGCTTTCTATTTTATCCTATTGTTCCTAATTTTAATATATAATATGAGAGAACTGCATTCGCACACCTGTTTTCTGCTCTAAGACGTGTATCCAGATGTGCAGAATTTGTAAACCAAAGTGACTGAGGATCCTCCGGTGATTTAAAAGAGGAGAGAAGCGGTTTGTTCTCGATTGGCTTTCAGGGTGCTCTGTCACGGAAGGCAGTTGCTAAGCCTGGGTCTGTGCTGGGCCGAGGAGCTGCCGGGGTGGGAGTCCCGGCAAACCCAGCCCTGAAATACGGCTGAACCGGAGCCGCCGAGGGTCACCCGTTGGGGTTAGAGCTCAGCCGGTGAGAACGCTTGGGCCTGGCTTTCCCTGTGCTCGGCACAGCCCGCGTTCAGGCTCTATTTTCACGTACTCTAGACGGGCTGGAATGAAGACCAAGGCACGTACCTGTCTCAGCGTCCCGGGGCTTCTCCGAGCATCGCCCTGCGAGGGTTCGGCGTGGCTGGGCGGCTGCTCCGCAGCCCGGGAGCGCAGCCTCTTCCTCTGCCGCAGCGGCTGCTGTTCAACGCCTCTGTGGTTTTTAACTGTGCCGACTGACGCAGTTCAGACCGGCGTTCAAATAACTGAACACGTGGACGTTACCTAAAAGAGAGGTGACGGAAAATGTCAGTGCTCACGGCAGAGCCCAGAGAAACCCTTTTCTTCCTTCCTGGGGCAGGGGCACGCCGGGGACGGTGTCCCCCCCCCTGCACCGAGGACTGTATCCCCCCCCCCCGCCGGGGACGGTGTCCCCCCCCCTGCACCGAGGACTGTATCCCCCCCCCCCGCCGGGGACGGTGTCCCCCCCCCGCCACCGAGGACAGGGCTCTGCGTGGCCGTGAGCCGAACCTCAGGCACTCGGTGCTCTACGGGATGGAACTGAGTGGCGGGGAGGAAAAAGGCTGAGAAAGAGCCGGGTTAGGCAGGGTGCCGTGTGCAGGAGCGCGGGCTGTTGTGGTTGTTGTGGCTCGGAGCTCATTTCTGCGGAGCGAGGTGTCGTGGTGCCGGCTGTCCCCGGAGCGCACGGTGCCGGCTGTCCCCGGAGCGCACGGTGCCGGCTGTCCCCGGAGCGCACGGTGCCGGCTGTCCCCGGAGCGCACGGTGCCAACTGTCCCTGGAGCACCGCGGTGCTGGTGCCGCAGAGCGGGCCCAGGGCTGTGCGGGGCTCGCTCCTCCTGGCCACAGGGTGAACGCTGAGTTCAAACGTTCACCACGAGTGCGAGGGTGACGAGATGTGTGCACTGAGTCAGCCCCGTGCGGGGTCCCCAAAACCTCGGGGGTCCCAGGGTCTTGTCTGGCGCTGGGGACGTGTGGCAGCAACCGCGGGTTCTGTGCGTTGGGCTTCACAAATGTGAAGCTCCCCCCACCCCCCATGTGCCTTACACAAAGATCGGTGTGGAGCCGGGGTACCTGCAGTTGGCCTCTTTCACTTTCATATCCCTGCATGATCTCTTTTCTAGAGTTGTAACCTGTTTTGCAGATTTACAGGCACACGGACTCCACCAATAGCAATTACAACTCTAAACCTTTGGCCACTTGCCAAGCACTATTAAAAATAATAATGACACTTTAGGGATTTAAGGGAAATGTTTATAATTGAACTTTTTTTAAAAACCAAACGAACAGGAGCAAACGTCCAACAGGAGGCCAGGAGCCGAGGTCCTGCCAGTGGTACCAAACCCCCACGTTAGCGCGTTGTCACAGCTGGAAATCCACAGGAATTTACACATCACGCACCAGAGCTTTGTGAGGAAACAAGTGAAGAATGTCTGGTTTGAAGTTTAGTCATAAGCTTAAAGTTCAGGCCATATTTGTCGAAATGTTTGTGAAGTTCATTATCCGCGAAGATCCCATGTGTGGTTTTGAGCACACGCGGGCTGGTTTGTGGTGGTACGCTCGTGATGAAAAACCGGTCTTTGTGTGCTCGTATTTTTCTTTTTTAAACTTGAAACGCAGCATTCAGTCGGTTTTTGTGTGTTTGTGTCTCCCCTTTTCTGCAGGGTCAGTTTGCAGCTTAGACAACTCTTCCAGGGCTGAACCCCGGTGTGATGGCTGCGTAAACCTTTACTGAAAGATGATTTATGCTCCATACAGAGGTGTTTTGGGAGGAGAGGAAACATGAGAACGTGAGTCCACCGAGCTGTGATTCTGTTTTTAGCGTGGGTCAGTGTCATCCTCGTCCCCTGTCTATAAGCCTCATTTAAAACGTCCTTTATGTTTATAAATCACAGATGCAGGTGGTAGATTTCACTGTACTAAAGCCGCTGAGCACTTCTCATCACAAACCCCTATTTTTGGTGGTTTAAGCTTTGCTGTATTTTTGACGTTAGAGGTTTTCCGTGGTGCGCGGCTGCCCGGGCTGGGGGTGCGAGGAGGGAACTCATCCAAAATGATTAAATCTGCTCTGAGAACAAGGCTGGGGAAAAGAACATCTAAACCTTATAAAAACCAAACCTAATCCAGTGACCTTTCTAAGAGCAGCGGGAGAGTTGTGTTTTGAACTGGACACACCAAAGATGGTTGTGGGTGGTTCTGGCGTTGGGATCAGTTCTGGTACCTCTTCACATTTTGTGTGTGCAGTTGGAACCACAGATCAGTTGGGTTGGAGGGACCTCCCCAGCTCCCCAGTTCCCCTGCCATGACAGGGACATCTTCACCAGCTCAGGTTGCTCAGAGCCCGTCCAGCCTGGCCTGGGATGTCTCCAGGGATGGTTCAGCCACCACCTCTCTGGGAACCTGGGCCAGGCTCTCACCACCCTCAGGGCCAACAATTCCTTCCTCATGGCCAGCCCGAATCTCCCTCCCTTAGTTTAACCCATCACCCTTGTCCCATCTCAACAGGCCCTGCCTCCTTTTTTCAAAGCTTGCAAAGTAATTAAAAAGTCAGACAAGCACATACTGTGGAAGCGTTTTCGTTTCCGTGTGCTACTGTGCTCTCACAGCCACAGTTATTTAGATTTACGTGGGCAAATACCAAGCCCTGCCATGTAAGGAACTAAATGTTTTTGCCATAAATGACAAAAACCTCTCCCTCAAAGCAGCAGATTCCCTTCCCCACAAGCAGTTTCCCTTCCTGGGAGGAAGAGCCTGCGAGGTTTCAGTTGGACAAGCCAGGGAGCTCTGAAAGAAACAGATAAATAATGTATTTTCTTGAAAGAACAGAACCAAAACGCAGCTTTCTCCCATAGACCCTGGGGCTGGCTGGGCCGGTGGAGCCCCAGGCTGTGGGTGGGGGGTGCGGGGGCTCCGCAGGGGGAAGGGACGGGGTGAACCCCCAGTGTGTGCAGAGTGCGCAGGGGAAGGGACGGGGTGAACCCCCAGTGTGTGCAGAGTGCGCAGGGGAAGGGACGGGGTGAACCCCCAGTGTGTGCAGAGTGTGCGCAGGGGAAGGGACGGGGTGAACCCCCAGTGTGTGCAGAGTGCGCAGGGGAAGGGACGGGGTGAACCCCTAGTGTGTGCAGAGTGTGCGCAGGGGAAGGGACGGGGTGAACCCCTAGTGTGTGCAGAGTGTGCGCAGGGGAAGGGCTGGGGTGAACCCCCAGTGTGTGCAGAGCGCGCAGGGGAAGGGACGGGGTGAACCCCCAGTGTGTGCAGTGTGCGCAGGGGAAGGGACGGGGTGAACCCCCAGTGTGTGCAGAGTGCGCAGGGGAAGGGCTGGGGTGAACCCCCAGTGTGTGCAGAGTGCGCAGGGGAAGGGCTGGGGTGAACCCCCAGTGTGTGCAGAGTGCGCAGGGGAAGGGCTGGGGTGAACCCCCAGTGTGTGCAGAGTGTGCAGGGGAAGGGACGGGGTGAACCCCCAGTGTGTGCAGAGTGTGCGCAGGGGAAGGGCTGGGGTGAACCCCCAGTGTGTGCAGAGTGTGCAGGGGAAGGGACGGGGTGAACCCCCAGTGTGTGCAGAGTGTGCGCAGGGGAAGGGCTGGGGTGAACCCCCAGTGTGTGCAGAGTGTGCAGGGGAAGGGACGGGGTGAACCCCCAGTGTGTGCAGAGTGTGCGCAGGGGAAGGGCTGGGGTGAACCCCCAGTGTGTGCAGAGTGCGCAGGGGAAGGGACGGGGTGAACCCCCAGTGTGTGCAGAGTGCGCAGGGGAAGGGCTGGGGTGAACCCCCAGTGTGTGCAGAGTGCGCAGGGGAAGGGCTGGGGTGAACCCCCAGTGTGTGCAGAGTGCGCAGGGGAAGGGCTGGGGTGAACCCCCAGTGTGTGCAGAGTGCGCAGGGGAAGGGCTGGGGTGAACCCCCAGTGTGTGCAGAGTGTGCGCAGGGGAAGGGACGGGGTGAACCCCCAGTGTGTGCAGAGTGTGCGCAGGGGAAGGGCTGGGGTGAACCCCCAGTGTGTGCAGAGTGCGCAGGGGAAGGGACGGGGTGAACCCCCAGTGTGTGCAGAGTGTGCGCAGGGGAAGGGACGGGGTGAACCCCCAGTGTGTGCAGAGTGTGCGCAGGGGAAGGGACGGGGTGAACCCCCAGTGTGTGCAGAGTGTGCAGGGGAAGGGACGGGGTGAACCCCCAGTGTGTGCAGAGTGTGCAGGGGAAGGGCTGGGGTGAACCCCCAGTGTGTGCAGAGTGTGCAGGGGAAGGGCTGGGGTGAACCCCCAGTGTGTGCAGAGTGCGCAGGGGAAGGGCTGGGGTGGCCCCCCAGTGTGTGCAGGGGGAAGGGCTGGGGTGAACCCCCAGTGTGTGCAGGGGGAAGGGCTGGGGTGGCCCCCCAGTGTGTGCAGGGGGAAGGGCTGGGGTGGCCCCCCAGTGTGTGCAGGGGGAAGGGCTGGGGTGGCCCCCCAGTGTGTGCAGGGGGAAGGGCTGGGGTGGCCCCCCAGTGTGTGCAGGGGGAAGGGCTGGGGTGGCCCCCCAGTGTGTGCAGGGGGAAGGGCTGGGGTGGCCCCCCAGTGTGTGCAGACTCTCGGTCCCCCAGTTTCACTGCGCCCGTGTGCCGGCAGAGCCGTGGCGCGGTTCGTGGGGCTCTTGCACCAGCAGTTTCCCACAGCCCAGGAGGAGGCTCAAAGCCGGTAGGTTTATAAACGTCTCACCCGAGGCAGTGTCTGTTGGGGCTGGGATGAAGCACAGTGGCAGAAAGGTGAGCACATGATATTTCTGTTCCTCTCTCATCTTTGTAAAGTGAAACGAAAGCATTCGGCTTCCAGAGCCATTGCCTGAAAGCTTCTGTGGGCGCTTTGTGCACCAGTGTGTTTTCCCTGTGCAATGATAAAAATAATCAAGAAAAAAGAAAAAGGCTGCACTGGAAAATACAGTTAAAAAAAGATATTGTATTTATATATAGAAGGTTAGTGGCTTTCAGCTACTATCTTTGTACAAAGAGAAATAGCTTATCATTGTCTCAAAAGCATAGGAAAACCCAAAACATCGTTCTTGCTGGATTTAAATATACCCCAGAGTTTCTAGGCTGCGTCCCCGTGTGTTTTGCAATGGCTCTTTGAGTGTTCTTACCGTCTCTGCAACAACAGAGGGAGTTACTAAGATCTCAGTTTGGTGTGGACATCTTTGCGTTCACCGTGGCACTGCGGAGAAGCCCTGAGGAGCATGGTGCAGTGTAACCGTGTCGGTTTATAGAAGGATCCTCCTTAGATGCTTGTCTTGAGCATCGCGTTTTATAGAAGTGCTCTTACATTTGATGCCTAAGGGTGACAATTGTGCTTAATGTTTAAGTTTGAGTGTTTTCCCTAAGAAATCCTATACATATATATATATTTAGAGGCTCTGTGCAGATCTTTGAGGATTTCATCTGTATTTTTGGTTCATGTGTTCTCCACAGCTGTTGCGATAGTCCTTCCTGCCGCTGCGCGCTGCCTCGGCGCCTTGCTCCGGGAGCTGGAGCGTGGGACGTGGGGCCAGGGCCGTGTCCCTGCCTGGGGTCCCAGTCCTGTCCATGGGCTGTGGGACATGGGGCCAGGGCCGTGTCCCTGCCTGGGGTCCCGGTCCTGTCCATGGGCTGTGGGACATGGGGCCAGGGCCGTGCCCCTGCCTGGGATCCTGGTCCTGTCCATGGGCTGTGGGACGTGGGCCCTGGGCCATGTCCCTGTCTGGGGTCCCAGTCCTGTCCATGGGCTGTGGGACGTGGGCCCTGGGCCACGTCCCTGCCCGCGGTCCCGGACCTGGCTGCAGGACATGGGCCCTGGGTTGTGTCCCTGCCCGCAGTCCTGGTTCTGGCTGCGGGATGTGGGCTCTGGGCTGTGTTCCTGCCCGCAGTCCTGGTCCTGTCCATGGGCTGTGGGACGTGGGGTCAGGGCCGTGTCCCTGCCCATGGTCCCGGTCCTGTCCGTGGGCTGTGGGACGTGGGCTCAGGGCCATGTCCCGGTCCCTGGGCCGGCCGGTGCCGTCGCCGTGTCGCTGTTGGGCAGTTGGACTGTTGGGCAGTCCCTGGCTGGGGCACCGGGGGTTTTGTTCCAGTTACTCCTCTGTTTTGAGATCCAGACAGGTCGTATCCCACCATAACGCCCTCACAGCATCAGCTGCGATAGCGCGTAGTAAATATATTGGCAACACGCAATAATGTGTTTATACAGAGAAACTCCACGTGGTATCTTTATGCTGAAAGCTTTTTCTGTTACTGCTGGTTCTCATCTGTTCGGTTTCTTTGAGACCTGAATACTTGAGTCCCTTTCCGAAACGTGTGTTATTTTGCAGCCCTGAACCTACACTATGTTTATACTTTCCCCAAGCGTGTTGGATCTTTTGGATTTAGAGATTTCAGCCTCGCTTGAAGTTTTCGGCTTGAGCTGCAGTTTTTGATAGAGCTTTTCTCGGAAGGGCGCGCAGAGGAAGAAGTAAATGATGGGGTCGAGGCAGACGTTGGCCGCGGACAGCACCAGCGTGAACTCCTTGGCGTAGAACAGGGCGGCTCTCGCCCGGCAGCTGAAGTGCGAGCTGGTCTGGCTGAGCGTGTACGGGATCCTGCAGAGGTGATAGGGGACGAAGCAAACCACAAACACGAACATGACGCTGAATATGTTGCGGTTGGTTTTCCTCTTGGTCGCTTCCGAGCTCCTTCTGAACCTTTTGTAAGAGCTGTATATTTTTTTGGATATAGAAGTGTAAACAATGATTAGCAGAAGAAAAACAACCCAGAATATTCCTGTGCAAATATAACTGGATGCCTTGTGCCACTGTCTGCCCAGCTCGCTTTTAAGACCTATACATTTTCTGGAATAATTTTCTTTAGTGATTTCAGTAGTTAAGATCATGTTTGGAAACGATATAACCATTAACAATAACCATACAATTATAGAGACCACCTTGCTCCAGTTAACAGTGTGAACAAAGGAGGCGAACAACGGCTTTACAATCTTGTAGTATCTGTCAGAACCGATGAGGCCGAAGAACGCTATCCCGATGTACATGTTCGTGTAAAAAACAACAGCGGAGTATCTGCACACGAACGCGTTGAGCTGCGGGGGCGCGATTTCCGAGTCGGCGAGGATCTTGAAAGGGAACGTCAGGCTCATGAGGAGATCGGCAACCACGATGTTCTTGAGATAGACAATGAAGCTCTTCTTGCTGGGCACGTGCAGGAAGAGCCAGGCGGCCACGGCGTTCAGCGCCAGCCCCGCCAGGAAGATGAGGCAGTAGAGCAGGGGCAGGACCGTCCTGGTTATCACTGTGCTGTGGCTGCAGCCGCTGCCCGACGAGTTGCTGCTGGAGTTGGGCATCCTACCATGTCCTTGTTCCTGGAGGCAGAGAAAGACTAATTAGTACAAGATTTCTGCTCTTACTTCACAATAAACCTGGCACATTACTCAGGAATTGCCACATTATCATTTCCATAGTAAGTATTTTCCAAGTGGTGCCATCTCACTCTTTGATGTTTAAGGGTTTACTGCTGTTTTAGATAGAGAATCCATTTGCTTATTTGTTTGGTTTCAATCTGTTGTCTTCAAGCCCTGTGCTGCCCTTTTCTGCAAGTATCGGCCTATGTGCTGCAAACTGGGGGGGCACCGACACACAGGGATGTGACCCCAGCACATCCCATTATCCCTAAGGACCAGAGTGTAATTTTAGCCCTGGTTTACCAGGAAGCACGTGAGGAATATGAATGTTCCTTGTACCAATGTTCTGGTTTGTATCCAGGCCCAGAGATTGCTCTTCTGTTAGTCAGGCCTGGAAATACCTGGTGTTTGCCAATATTCTCTGCCGCTCACTTCAGACGGCCGTGTGTGCCGCCCCACAGCCTGCGGGACGCGGGTGCTTGGAGCAGCACGTGTCTGCGTGTTAGCGTAATGTAGGAGCCAGGCTGGTCCTCTCGGGTCGTTCAGATCTAGATTTTAGAGGATCTCCGAGAAGGAATCACATCTGCTGCGAGCTTTTCTTTGGCAGGATGTGTATGGGGGCGGATTATCCTCCGCAGGGAGGGCAGAACAGATATAGACACAATGCTGTTGTGTTTGGCAAATGAAAACCTCGGCAACTGGAAAACACGTGCCATGGAGCTGGGAAAAAAAAGCCACCCTGTCTTTTAGAAAATAAAGAATTTCCTTATTGCCACAATCAGAGCTGTAGCTGATGCCTCCATATAGCAGATTGGAACCTGAACGCGACCTTTCAATAACTAGAAATGAGAATTTGCTTTTAAATAGGTAAAACTGGCTTCCTTTGGTACGTTGTCTCGTGTGCGTTTTGCGGCTGAGCAGCGCGGTGCTGTTGCGGCCGGAGCAGGGAGCGGGTGCTGCGCTGTGCCCCCCGGCGCCCGCGGGTCCTGGTGCTGCTCCATCGGACCTGCGCTCCCGTCTCGGTGTGTCGGCTCCAGTCACGGGGCGTTTGTCGTCATTTGGTTGGGTTTTTAAAGGAGTAAGATGGCACGGGGCAGGTGTCACACTGGAGTTACCACGTGAATAGGTGTGTTAGGATTAGTAGGTGATAACGGGTAAGTTTGGGGGTGATATTGCTAAAACTAGAAGATTCTCCCCTTTTCCCTCCGTATCCTTCAGCCGTCCCCTCAGACAACTGGAAAGCGCCAATAACAGTTGGCATTTTGTTTCGGATGGCGGCACGCGGCCATTGAAAACCGTTCTCCTCCCCAGGCGAGACCGTGAAGGTTTCCGTGCCCGCGGTTGGGCTGCGCAGAGGAGCCGCCCGCTCTCGCCTGGGCTGCTCCTGCTCCTGCTCAGGCCTCCCCCTGCCCCACAGGAGCATCCTCTTCCCTCGTGGAACGCGAGGACTCGCGGTGGCTCCACAAGGGATGTGTGGCTGGAAATGAGCCCCGGCGTTCAGCCCGCGTTCCGCGTCGGGTTCATCCGGACACCGTGACCGCTCCTCGTTGGCATGCACTGGTGGGTCCGCTTAGGAGCTTTGTGTCCAGATGCTGCTTGAGGCCATGACTAAACTTAGGGATTATTTTTCCCCCTTCTACCCAATTCTTCCATCACTGCTGTTTCTTTGTGCTGCTGCGTAGCCACTGCTGTTTGCTGGTGTGTGTTGGAGGGTACATGTTGGCACCCAGCAATTCGTGATATGTAGGTGGCAATGGCCTTTCATACTTGGGCAGCATTTTGTGTTCAAATGCCTGGTCCACCATAAAGTCTATTTATTCTATGTAAATAATATCAACTAGTTGTGCAAAAGCAGCAGGCTTGGTTCACCAATTAACAAGATTGTTTTGGTAAAATATAGAAAAGTTTTGAGCTTTCTCAGTTTGCAAATCATGTCGTCTTGGCAAAACACAAAAGGAAAGTTGCGTCAACCATTAAAAATGCTTGGTTCCTTCTGTATTCAAGCTCTTAACGCTATCATTTATAACCCTTCCAATATCACCAAGGCACTTTTTCTTCTGTAACTTAGCTGTCAGATTTCAAAGTTCATGGCTGCTTTACTGAACATAACAATAATATTTACAAGTTCTTTTTTCCCCCGAATATAATGAAGTTGTGTGGCACTGAGTGCGCATTTAAGCTGTTTATGGCAAGCGGTGCAGCTGCTTGGTGAGTAACGGGGTCGGCTGCTGGCAGCGGTCACCGTCCCCGGGCCGCGTGCCCTGCGCTGCGGTGTGTGGGGACGGAGATAGGGCCACACGTGGTCTCTGGTGTCGGAGCTCTGCAGGACACGCGGTGCCCAGCGCACGGAGCTGCTGAGAGAGGAACGTTTCTCTAACGTGTTCTTTCTGATGCGTTAGGACGTTTGACCTCTTGCAAGTTTGCCAGGAGACGAAGATTTCATTATTTTCTTGTTCTTATGATAAGATCTGTCACAAGGCAATGTCTGCATCTCCATACTCCAGAGAATAGAAGTATGCAAAATCTACCACGTATATTTCAGCTCTTTAAAACGAGGTGTCGGGTGGTGGTTTGTCGCGGATGCACGGAGCGCGGTGCTGAGCAGTTGCACCCGGGTGCCAGCAGATGACAATCGCGTTGCTGTTGCAGGAAGTCACGAGGAGCTGCGATACCATCGTCCGCGGTGCTGCGCGCGCTGCCGTGGGACGGGCTCCACAAAGGGTGCAGCGTCGCCTGGGGGTCTGGGCTCCTCGCTGTGCTCCGTGTGCTCCCCCTTCCTTCCTCCTCCCCAGCCGCTCGCCCTCTAGCAAAAATACACGTTGCAAGCCGACGTTTTCAGGCAATGCGGGGATGAGGAAAATGGGCGTTTTTGTGCCCGGGTTAATGGAGCAGTGTGGCGCACAGCCCGGTGCTGGGGGAGCAGGGACGTGGGACCCCCCAGCCCTCCCCACAGCCACGCTTCCAGCATCTCGCTCGTCCTGCTGCCCGCCCAGGACACGGATGGCGCGGGGGACCTGCTGCTGTCACTGTGGCCACCGGGCTGGCACCGGTGAGCACAGGTGCCTGCAGTGCCGGCCGTGTGTGCCAGGCCACTGTCGCCATGGCAGTGCCAGCCATGTGTGCCAGGCTGCCCGCCGAAGGCGCCACACACAGAATCCCAGAATGTCAGGGGCTGAAGGGCCCTGGAAAGCTCATCCAGTGCAATCCCCCATGGAGCAGGAACACCCAGCTGAGGTTCCACAGGAAGGGGTCCAGGCGGGTTTGAATGTCTGCAGAGAAGGAGACTCCACAACCTCCCTGGGCAGCCTGGGCCAGGCTCTGACACCCTCACCCCAAACAAGTTTCTTCTCATATTTAAGTGAAACCTTCTGTGTTCCAGTTTGCACCCCTTGCCCCTTGTCCTATCATTGGTTGTCACCGAGAAGAGCCTGGCTCCATCCTCCTGACACTGCCCCTTTCCATATTGATCCCCAGGAATGAGTCCCCCCTCAGTCTCCTCTTCTCCAGCTCCGGAGCCCCAGCTCCCTCAGCCTTTCCTCACACGGGAGATGCTCCACTCCCTTCAGCATCTTGGTGGCTGCGCTGGACTCTCTCCAGCAGTTCCCTGTCCTTCTGGAGCTGAGGGGCCACAACTGGACACAATATTCCAGGTGGTGCGGCCGTTTGCCCGCTGTGTCGGTGATGTCCGGTGCTATGAAGGACAAGGTGAGCGGGGAGAGGCACGGGAGCAGCTGTAGATAAGGCTGTTTGTTCCGTTCCAGGGCCCTGAGAAGGGCAGCGCAGGCACCCGTGGCTGTGGCATGGGGACACCTCAAGGGCAGAATTTCATTTCTGTCTTGCAAGACCCACCAGGGGTTGTTTCATTTCTTCATCTTGCCCAGCAGCCCCTGGCACTTTCGAAAGCTGAACTTTAACAGCCTCATTCTCCTGAAAGTTGAAGTTTTCATTCTCTTTTCATTTCTGGTTTTTAGACAAGGGTGTGAATGATTCTAAAACTGCAGTCTTTTAACATTAGAAGATTAGAGCTTGCGAAGTATCTGTGCAAACCCTGATACCTGCACTGAAACCTGGGCAGTGCTTTGAGCTGTTTGCATGTAGGGTGTTTCTGGTCTAATCCAAATTCTTTCTTATTAAGCCTCCAAAAAACCACACTGAGGTCCTTGTGATCCCCCATCAGTAACGATGTCCCAATTAGGGAGTGGTGGATGAAAGGAGAAGTTAGGACCAGAGTATTGGGAATGGGCAGTTTATGATTAGATATTGGATGATTAGACAGATCAGCTTTTAGAAGTGACTGTCCTGTCAAAGTGGGATTTGTTCTAGTAGGAGTGTGTCAATAAGGCATTTTGATGATTAGTAGTTTTATTCTCCTAAAACTGGGTATTTAAAAGGCAGAAAATGTGGCTCAAATAAAGAAATAGTTCTTTTTAGTATTCTATTGTAACAGTAACATTCACCATTTAAATATTGGATTTTTGTATTCTATTTTCTGGTGTTTTAAGCTACGAGATCTATGTAGTTATGTTTCCCTATTTGTAAATGAAAATGGCAGTAGTTGCTTAAGAAGATTCTCTTGCCAGATGCCCGGTGCGGAGCAGCCCTTACCTGGCTCTGTGGCGCAGCGCCGGGGCGTCCTGGGCGTCCGTCTGTCCTGCTTTGCCGTGTTCATTTACTGTCGTGGCTGCTCGTTCCCGGGATCTGTTTGTGTTTTGCGTAGCGCCTGGATGATTTCCCACTCAGCTTGTTAGTCAGTTACAAAAATGAATCACAGCGGTAGCTATTTTAAAGTCAGAAGAGAATGTTTGAGGGCGTTGGTGTCGTACAGAAACGTGGTGCAAAGGCAGAGCCTTTCACCTGGAAGGAAGCATCAAATCACGTGTGTCCCTCGTCAGCCGCGGGCAGGTGTGCAGAGCGCGTCCCGCAGGCAGGTGTGCAGAAGGAGCGCATCCGGCGGGCAGGTGTGCAGAGCACGTCCGGCGGGCAGGTGTGCAGAGCGAGTCCCACGGGCAGGTGTGCAGAAGGAGCCCGTCCCGTGGGCAGGTGTGCAGAAGGAGCCCGTCCCGTGGGCAGGTGTGCAGAGCGCGTCCCGCGGGCAGGTGTGCAGAGCGCGTCCCGCAGCCGCGTCCCCGCTGCCGTGTCCCCACAGCCACGGCGGGTCAGTCCCTCCCGGCTGGCTCCGCTCTCCCGTGCGCTGCGCAGGGCACCGGCGGAGCCGCCAGCGCGCTGTGCAGTGACAGCTATCTCCCCATCGGCGGCGGTGGCTCGTGGTGCAGTGGAGCAGCTGCTGGGCTGAGCTCAGGGCTGCAGATGGCCGGGCTATTTCCGTCCCCGCGGAGCAGCGTTGAACTGCGGTCAGGAAAGCCGCGTTTGTGCAGTTGGCAGAGCAGCCGGCGCTCTGGAGCTCGGCGCCCGTGTTTGCTTTTCCTCGGCCGTTCCCAGGCCCGGCTGTGACGTTGCGTGTGGAGCCCAGCGCCGTCAGAGCGGCTGCTGGTGCTGGAGCGCAGCGCAGGGGCTGAGCCACGCTCCGGGAATACGCGCTGCACCCCTGCTCTATGGCTCCTTGCTTTTTAGTTGTTCCTTTTCTTTGAACGTTTATTACTTGTCTGTCTTCCTCCCTTCCTGTTCTTTCCATATGTTTACTGGGAGGCTTTGAAATCAAGCACAAAATTGGTGGCAATGTATGGCAATGGCAAAGGTAATACCTTTGTTGTGAAGCTGGCAAAGCAGTATGTTCAGAGATCTCAGGTTTGGGGAGAGGAATTGAAGTTTATTTGTTTACTTTTTAAAAAGTGAAATATGTAAGCTGTGTATATTTCTGTCAATAATTATTTAGTACATGACTTGAGCTCTGCTTTACAGTGCGTAGCCCAAACCCTCTGTTAAATACACGGTTGGCTCCTGGACTTTCCGTCTGTTTCTCCCAGTACAAGACCGGGCTGCACGGTGTGCAGGGTGTGCACAGGTGAGTGTTCCGTCAGCCGCTGCATCGCCGCGAGTGCGTGTCCTGCGCTCACAGCCGAGCCCCAGCCCCTGCCCTCCCCAGACCCCAGGGAAACAAGGGGTGTCTTCAGAGACAGAATTGTCTTTACGCTATTGCAAGTGCTCTTGCTCCTCGGTTATTTCTGAGACTTCCAGATCAGAGCCATAATGGTCAATTGTTCATTGCTTTTGGGTGGTGAGCTTGGCTGTTTGTTTCGTAGACAGTTTTAAACTTGCCTTATGTCCCATTTCTGCAGCGGTGTGAGTGTTCGGCCTTCTGAGAACCTGCCTCTGAGCTCTCGGGGGTGCTGGGCAGGGACCGTGATGTGAACTGGGGTTCAGTCACTTTCTCGGGTGTCTGAGGCAGGGACTTGCTCTGGTCCCCTCTCAGCTGCCCAGCACCAGGTCCTTCCTCTTCAGGTGGCAGCTGCTGTGGTGATCCTGCTGGTGCCAGCCCCCTGGTTCGGTGCCAGCCCCCTAGCGTGGTGCCAGCCCCCTGGTTCGGTACCAGCCCCCTAGCGTGGTGCCAGCTCCCTCGTTTGGTACCAGCCCGCTTCCCCGGCCCTGCATCTGCCCCATGGGCTGGTGGCTGCAGGTTTAGGACTCACGTCCCATGGACGTTGTGTGTCACCCCTCGCACTGTCAGGATTTCTGCACGGTCCAGCTGCTCTCGTCGGAGGGAGAAATGCGCCATGCTTACGTCTTCATCTGAGTACGAACGAGAGAAGATGTTGGTTTTCTCTGGGTGAATGAGCGCTCCTCGAGGTAATAACCCAGTCGCCATCAGAAAACACACACGTTGCGGTTGTGTGTGTAGTTGTGTGCTGTCCTTTTCGATGGGAACAGCTATGGAAACTTTCAGTCATGGGATTCTCTTGTCCTTTTATTAAAAGCAAGAACAGTGAACTTCTGCCTTGCCTGCAAATTTCCTTTTTTAGAGTCATAAAATCTGCAGACCCACACGATGTGCTCTGCAGCATCTTCATTGGCAAGTCCATGAGCTGTCTGTTTGCGCTCAGGGTTGCTGCACATTAACCATCTCACCCCATCAGGGGATTTGCCTGTAAGGTTTACACTTCATTGTTCTTTACTGACGAGAGGCTTCCTGGCAACGTCACATCTGGCAATCGTCAGGCAGTGTCACCTCCCACCACCTGCCCTGACACTGAGTAACCCATCCTGGGAGGCTCTGGGGCTGCTCAGGACCGCGGCCACCTGTGCTGTGCGTGCGTCCTGCCCTGCCCAGAACGGTGTTTCTTCACGGAGACGCCGCCTGGTTTGGCCGCGTGGTCGGTCTCTGGCTTTGCGGCGCGTGGACGCGTGGGTGCACGTGGAATCCGGGCACCCCCATCGTGACCGGGCTCTGGGACCAAGGGTGCCCATGGGAACTGCTGAACAATTTGCGGGTTCTGCGTGTCCTGAAGCGCTGAGTCTTGGCAGTTCTCATCTGCAGTGACGGATGTTGTCATCAGGCACAAGGTGTTCCTTGTCAGGGGACAGAACTCGTGTTTTACATACTTTTGGCTCTATTGAAAGCCCGTGGGCAGAGCGTGACCGTGGTGCGCACCGATGGCAGGGCCCAGGTGGAGAGCTGCGGCTCAGACCTGGGGGAGGCCAATCCCGGAACAGTTTCGACTGCATGTTCATTTTTCCTGACCAGGTGGTCCCGACCAGGCTGGAGGCTGTGCTGGGTGCCATGCCAGCTGTGGTCCCCACCAGGCTGTGCTGGGTGCCATGCCAGCTGTGGTCCCCACCAGGCTGTGGTCCCCACCAGGCTGTGCTGGGTGCCATGCCAGCTGTGGTCCCCACCAGGCTGTGGTCCCCACCAGGCTGTGCTGGGTGCCATGCCAGCTGTGGTCCCCACCAGGCTGTGGTCCCCGCCAGGCTGTGCTGGGTGCCATGCCAGCTGTGGTCCCCACCAGGCTGTGGTCCCCACCAGGCTGTGCCAGCTGCTGTGCCGGCTGTGGTCCCAGCCAGGCTGTGGTCCCTGCCAGGCTGTGCTGGCTGCTGTGCCAGCTACGGTCCCCACCAGGCTGTGCTGGCCATGGTGCCGGCTGTGGTCCCCACCGGGCTGTGGTCCCCACCGGGCTGTGGTCCCCACCAGGCTGTGCCGGCCGCAGTCCCCACACTGCTCTGGGCAGCACGGCAGCTTTGGCCACCTCCGAGGTGCTGAGCAGGAGCAGCAGAACACGGCTGGTCAGGGCCTGGGGCGCAGTGTCACTGCCGTCCCCTCCAGGGGGGCCGGGAACCCAGTTCTGGGCAGGCAGAGTCACCCCAGCACGAGCTGAACTCCTCAAACGTGCAGGTTCCCTCTCAGAAGTTGTGCAGGTCTTGTGATGGAGCAGAAAGCTCAAGCTTCATAATCATTGGTACAAAATTATCTCAAAAATGGTAATATGCTGAAAGATAACAGAATCCAACAGTGAGCAGATTTGGGGATGGCTTTTTCATAGTTTATCTTTTGAAATGATGTCATTGTAGGACTGCCTAACAACATGGCTGTGCTTTTGTGTTTGAAATGTCATTCTTGGTTAAAACTTGTTTAGAATTGTTAAGCTAGGACCAAATAGACGGGTCACAGCGCTGCTGGTACAACACTGAGGTGTGCAGCTCTCCAGAAACGCGGTGGTTCCAAGTGCAAGGGCTGTTGTGTGATGGGTTAAACGTTGCACACAGATTCCTGTGCACTTCAGTGAGCGGTTGTTGGGGCAGAGGATTAAGAGCTTAAGTGGTGGGTGGGCTGTCTCAGCTCTGTGTACAGTTTCACCCCGTTGGAATGACTCTGGACAGCAGGGCAAACTGAAGGGTCACTTTGTTATGAAAACATGGATATTTTTCCAAAATGCCAGCCAACTTTAGTATTTAAGGACCTAAAGATTTGGCTGCTGTTTGCAAAGGGTTAGAAAGCCAGCAGTGAGCGCGATTGCGAGAGGACTCCTGCTGTACATCGTATATTTTGGTGGCTTAAAAACAGACTGATAATGCGTTTTACCTTTAGCTGTATAGGTCTTTCCCCAAAAATCCCAGAT